>NC_141689.1:644699962-645381947 GCF_964263255.1 Lissotriton vulgaris | reverse complement strand
CAATCAGTCCAGAGCAGAGTCGCATATGTCAAAGAACTTTAGGGTGTGGATAAGCTGTGTATGAGAGATGGTATTGAAAGCCACACTAAGGTCCAGCAAAATGAGTGCGACTGTCTGACCTTCGTCGAGATATTGGCGTAGCCTCTCAGTGACTCCTAAAAGTGCTGTCTCTGTGGAAAAAACGGAACTAAAACCAGATTGAGAAGGGTTCCTGTTTTCCCAACGAAGTGAGCTTCGGCATTCATGTAAGATAGGGTCTGTGTAGATAGGACAGGTGGTGGAAACATGCAACAAATTGTTTTTGTAGGAAACAAGCATGTGTACAGAGTATTTCTGCTAAGCACCGAACTTGTAAAACCTCAATAGTTATTTTTTTTACTTTGCAGATATTTGAAGATTTTTTTTTTTAAATCTGTCTTCGCAGACTTCTGAAAACTAGTCAGCTTCATTTATACCTGTTCTTTTTGTATACAGTAGAACAGCTGCTGATGTAAGAGCCCTCAAGGCACTAATTTAAAAAACACATTCTTACATTTTCCATAGAAGGTGTAAATCAAAATGACTGGGAACCGAATAACAAATCATACTTCAGAAGCTCATATCAGGCAACTGATGTCGTTCAGTGCGCCAGAGGTTCTGTTTACCTACTAACTAGTCCCATAAATTAAAATCCAAGCATTTCACACCATTGCTAATTTTACTGTATGTAACAATGTTGCTGATCTTATCTGTCCATACAGATGTCTGCCCATGGGACGTCCATATATGCTTGTGAACAACTCTGTGGTTGAAAATGAACAAACAGCAAAAAGAACAAGCATTTGCAATGCAGTAGGTCTCGCATTTACAGGAGTTTGTGCTATTGGCATTGTAAATGACAATGCCTTTTATTTATGTGTTTTAAAAAAAGATAAATAAAAGGCATTGTCATTTACAATGTCAATAGCTTAAACTCTCGCAAATATCAGACCTATTGCAAATGCGTTTGTGCTATCAAAATAAACAAGCATTAGCATAGCCAATAGGTGTCGCTTTTGGGACCTTGTAAGTATTTAGTTATGCAGCACAATATCCTTGGTGCAACAACATCAACTGTTGCATGGTTAAACACTTATAAGGTCCCAAAGGCGAGACCTATTGGCTATGCCAATGCTTGTTATTGTTTGTTATATCAGAATACTGTAGGTTAATTATTCTTTTTGTTAGCTTTCATTGATTGTTAAGATTATTTTGTAGTCTTTAGTAGTTTGTTGAAGGGCTGTAGTGTTCTTTTGTATCTTTGCAATCAGGCAAAGTGATGCTGTCTTGCTGTACTTCTTTTTTTAAAAGCATGTTGTTGTGTGTTTTGTGGCCTTTTTAGACTTTTGTTAACTGGAAAACCATTCTTATTTGTTAACCGTATTTTATTTTCATTTGATTGGAGACTATTTTGAATTTTTTGTTGCACCATTTATGGTAAATGCTAATTAGAGTTTTCACAATTTGTTTCAATGTACATTAATTTTATTATGAGTTATTTTAAATGTATACATTTAATATAATATTTTGTGTTTTATTTAGAAATATGATGATTTTCCAGTGTTCGATATTTAGTTTTTAATGATTTTTGTTATTTTTCATTAGTTTTAATGTGTGGGTGATATTTGTTATTTCTGTATTTTTATTTAAGATATTTTTATTCTCAATATTTCTGTTTACACTGTTTAATTATAGGGTCACACTATTTATGTTTTTGATAATTTTGGCAATATTTGTGTATGTCGATATTATTTTTCTCTATATATTGTCATAAAACCATTTTTTCTGCTTGTTTGAAAAGTAAAAGTATTGGAAAATACTAAACTTTCTAACAGTTTCTTTGTGGATCCTCCATGACTGGATTTCAAATGTATTACTGCAATATTCTGTACCTTGGCATAAATAAATCTCTCCCGCATAACTTCCAAATTCTCTACACTCAAGAAGCTGGAATGGTGGTATCTATCATTAAAGTCTGTTTAGCTTACTCCATCTTCAATGATTTATGCAGCTCCCATGACATATTAGAATATTGTGCAAGGAGCTCTGACGAAAGTATCTTTTCCTTTATTGGCAATCCTCTGGTTTCTCCAGTCTCAACTGATTGGCTAGGTGTCCAAGTCTGTCCATTTGCTTCTTAAATGTTGGCACACTGAAAGTACATGATATTTAAAAAAATCCCCGCTTGGTGGTTGTTGTTCTAAGGGACTCCTGACTACTCTTTGAAGGCATCTCTGACTGACTTGAAGAGAAACCTCTGCTTCTTTTTTTCAGAAAAAATGGTAAGCATTACCAATTAATTAACATTATCCAATACAACTGCAAATTAGATACTCATCTTGGTCCTTGTCTCAGCTATTTTCTATAGTAATAGATTTATTAGCACCAAGAGACCCTGTGGGTGAATTTGCACACCATTTGGACCACTTTACATAATATTGCTGAGACAACACTTTGCAAGGAAGGATAGCACATTTGTGTACCTCATCAGACTTTTATGTTTTTACATATCCAGAAAGCTGATTTTATTTTAGTTAAATCATCGATAAACGTAGAAAGATTTGCTTTAATTTGCACCCAAATATTTGGGACCACCTGCCTACAGGGAGGGAAAATTAGGATGCAACCACCACCGCAGTGGTAGCATTGCCCATGTTTTATATGCGCTCTGCAGCACTTGCGGCAAGACAAAACAGACACCCCACACATATCCCTGCACTACATAACAGGGCCCATGTGCTGCCTACCACATGTAAGGGGCACCATAGGTGCCCCCCAGGGCATTTATCCCTGGCCCAGAAGGTAAAGGGGGCCCACTACGGGCCCCCAAATCCGTTTCTGCCTACTGTATTGCTGCAGTTTGACTGCCGCAGAACAACCGGCAGAAAGGGATATTGTAATCCCTATGGCAGTGCCTGACAAGCACCGCCGCCAGTCAGGAAATACAGGAAGTTCCGACAGGCGGTCGGATAAAGACCACCTGTTGGGACAGTGGCAGTTGGTGTTTCCGACCACAACACGTCTAAATGCCATAATAATCTGGTGGACGAGATCCCTGGTTAGATGGCCAAAGGACCGCCACTGACAGCCTGTCGGTGGTGGTCCTTCCGCCATCGTAACTTGGCCCTAAATCTCTAGAAAAATGGTTTAAAAGTTTAGGCCAATTTTTTGTTGTATAATTGCAAACGTTAGATAATAATCCTACGTCTACTATGAGTCAAGGGACTTATTCAGATTCATGGTTGCTTGTGAAAGAGCAGAGGACTCGAGTCTAGATTAGGGAGGACAAGTCATAAGAAAATAATGAAAAGATCTAGCAAAAGCAGTGTATACAAATATTGTTGCACACTAGATTTTTTGTAAAGCTGCTACATCTCTGATGTCTTATTCCTTCTACTTTATATCTCTGGGTAGAAACTAAAGTGAAATTAAGTACCTTTGGAAGGGTGAAGTCCCAGTGCATCATAGCAAGGCATGACATCAAAGTGATGAATATGAGTATTTTTACAACAATTAAATTGAAATCTCAGTGAAAAAGGTGTTCTCATTTCCATCATAATCCTAAAAAGGAAAACATAATAAACAGTTTATGAGCATACCGTTCTGATGCATTCAACAATTACAACTCTGCACATTGTTAAACGCAGTGCATGAATGGTTTATTCTCACTATTCTTCATTTAGCAGACTGCTGTACATAATTAAAGGCTACAATATTAGGAACACAAGAGTGAGTTCAATTTTTCGTGAAGAATAGTCTTTCTTGGAGTCAGTTGTCATGTAATCACCTGAGCAGGCATGTATTACAGAAGGTGTCCCATGTGGCAACAGGCAGGTGCACCTGTTGTTTGTGCCCCTGGGCACTTTGGTATTACAGAGAAAGCTGCACACTTTTGCTACACATTTGGTGATAGGGAGTGTGCAGTCAAAAGGAAAAGGTGTGTGCCAGAGTGTTCACAAGAGGCTGTTACCTCATTTGCATGGAGGCGTAGCCCATGCAAATAAGAGATTGCTTTACCTCTGCACTCATGTAGTAATAGATGATCAACTGCAACAAAGCTGCCAGGAAGTGCACAGATTGTGTACCATATAGAAGGGTAATCCTTGTGACAGGGTCACAAGGGCCCCAAGGACCCCCAGGCATCCCTCTGCAGGCTCATGCAACGAAAAACAGGACTGTGTTTTTGGTTATGGATGTCTCTCATTAACGGTCTAACTGTCATAATTCATGCCTTCTCTGAAGACAGCCATTTTTCAGTGCAATAGGGCTCACTACCTTGGTCTTCGCTGAGTGCACCAAGTTAAGGTGAGCCATGGCACCAACCGAAAACAATTCACTCAATGTGTAAATGAGCAGTAGTCTCCATTTGCAAGACCAGAATACATTTTTCATAATGAAATATGTATAAGAATCATAAAGAGCCCTGCTGCCACATCCACAATCTATCTCCTTCAAAAGATCATCATTTAATCATCTCATAATAAGGGTCTTAATATTTCTTTCCTATTGTTGGACTTGTTCCCCTTTCACCATAGTTAGCCCAACCTGTCTCATGCCAAAACCTTAAACTCTCTCTTCGTCCAGACAAATCGAGGTCTGCGCCACCTTTTATAGAAAAGAAAAATAAATACCATTTGGGTGAAAGCAGGCTGTTGAACATCTGTGCCGATCTGCATTATTGCATCACTCATGACATGGTCAGTGACATCACTGATGACATCATCCATAGAAGCCCTGACACACCCACTCACACTCCTAGAGCTAACTATAATTACACCCCCGTAATGCACTCACTCTCCTATACTACGAGTGTGAGTGGGTGTGTCGGTGCTTCTATGGATGATGTAATATGTGAGGTCATAAGCAGTGCATTATGGGGGTGTAAGTTATAGTTAGCTCAGGTAACTATAACTGCTCAATTTCACTGGTGAAACGTGAGCCTAACTCTAACGTCACTGTAATCATTGTTTTTTTTTCCATACATATCTAAGGTTTTTTTATTTTTATTCATGTTCTTAATTATAGCATCCTTGTAACCTTTGGTTTATTCAGTGAATTGCTAAGGTTTTTTAAATTCTATTTCCTAACTGTAAACTTTGAAAATGAGTGTGTGAGTGAGTGCAACAGTGTCTCAGTGGGTGTGTGACTGAGTGCGTGAGTGTCTTAATGGTTGTGTGGCTGGGTGTAAGAGTGTCTGAGTGGGTCTGGGTGTACCTGCATAAGTGTTTAAAGGGTGTGTGACTGGGTGCATGACTGACTGGGTCTGTGAATGAGTGCATAAGTGTCTGAGTTTGTCTCTGAGTGGGTTCAGGAGTCTCTGAGTGGGTGCTAGAGTCTGCGAGTGGGTTTGTGATTGGATGAAGGTGTGTCTAAGTAGGTCTGTAGGTTAGTGCATGAGTGTCTGAGTGGGTCGGTGAGTAGATGCATATGCCTCTGAGTGGCTCTGTGACTGGGTGTGTGAGTTTCAGAGTGGGTCTGTGAGTCAGTGAATGAGTCTTGGAAAAGCTATGTAAGTGGATGAGAAAGAGTTTGAGTAAGTGGGTGAACAAGTGCCTGACTAGATCTGTGAGTGGGTGTACACTTTTCACTTCAACAGTGAATGGGTGGATGAGTGTCTGAATGGGTCTTTGAGTGACTGTGAGAGTACCTGAGTGGGGTCTGCTCATTCTCTGCTCATTTTCTACCTTTTTTCTGCTCATTTCTGGCCTTTATTCTGCTTCTTTCTGCTAAATTCTGACCTCTATTTTTCCTCTTTCTGCTTGTTTTTGACCTTTATTTTGCCTCTGCTTGCTAGTTTCTGACGTTTATTATGCCTGTCTGCTCATTGCTGGCCTTTATTATGCCTCTTTCTGCCTATTTCTGATCTTTACTTTGCCTCTTTTTGCTTATTGTTGGCCTTTTGTTTGCCTCTTTCTTCTTGTTACTGATCTCTTTGTGACCTTTATCTTGCCTCTTTCTGCTCGTTGCTGAACTCTATTTGGCCTCTTTCAGCTAGTTTCTGACCTCAATTCTGCCTCTTTCTGCTCATTTCTCAGATTTATTTTGCTCTTTGTGCTCGTTTTCCACCTTTATTTTCCCTCTTTCTGCTTTTGTGTCACCTTTATCTGTGAGGACCTCCATAAACAAATCAGCCCAGTGGAGGTTGTGGTCCTTGGGACAGAAGAGGTTTGTGAGACCTCCCCATTTATTTCCAATTAGCCCGTGCCCCACCCCTCCTTTACATTTCATTCCCACCAGGGGGCAAAATAATAGAGAAGCGCAGGAGCCAGCGAAATTTATTATTTAAATTTAAGCAGGAGCCTTGGATCAAGCGTGGTTCCCGCTGGGTCACCCAAGAGGCCCAGGAGGTCAGGGTATTCCTACCCTGCCTCCTCCTCTTTTTTCAAATATTGTTGGGGGAATCAGCTGAAGCAGAATCTCAAGATGGCTAACAACACTTCCTGGTTTGAAGTGTTGGCAACTTTGAGCACAAGAACTGTCAGATTCTCAAAGGTTCTGTGTCTCTCTATATATACAACTTTAAATTTCTTTTAATAACTCAACAGCTACTGAACTGATTCACACCAAATCAGAAAAAAGCGCTTCTCTGGACTAACAGCTACGATTCTGCCAAATGTGGTGTAATTCCATTCAGCGATTCGGGTTGTAGCCGTATCTAAATTCACTACGGGAAATTGTAGGATGAAAACGTGTTTTGGGACTCCCCCCTTTTTTCTCGGCACCCACTCGACAGATCACCCCTAAACTTTCAAGCCGGAAGCTGAAGTTTTGAAACTTTTACGAGGATTCATCAAATGGCGCCTAAGTTATTGGCAAAACAAAAACACTCTCCCTATGGAAACTGGGTTGTAACTATAACTACCAACTGCCGACCGACAGTAGAAAATGTATACATATGTATTTTTTCTGCAAAATGTGCAACTTTTCGAAGGCTGTTAATATCCAGAGATTCATAAATGGCATAAGTGCCTTCTCTGCCACTGACCGTTATATTTTATTATTGTTTTTAAATTTGGGGTTTGTCTTTTTAGTGATACAATACTGCAGCACTCCACATATCACAATATTTTGAGTCTCTTAATTAAAAAATCAATGATCCAATAATGTCAAAGCAGTCCCAAGGCTCTTCCACAATTTCTTCTTTTATTTTCCAATCCCATGCCAACGCGTTTCCTGTACTCGGGAAGTGACCGGAGTTACAGAGCGAGGCTTAACCAACGGATACAATGCGGAGAACTTGAAATAGACGAAACCAGCTCACCATAAGGTCACTTAACCAACACACGAAGGGGAAGGGCTAAACCTAATACAATTGATAATTCGGCATCAACCTGTAGTGTATCAGGCTAACAATTATGATGGCGCATAGTATCTGATACGAAGGATACAGGAGAGTGGTGGATATATAAAAAAGTGGTAGAGAAGCAAGAGGCAATAGTGTAAAGCCAAGCTGAGCCCTGATGAAGCCGATGGGTTCTGTGTAACCTCAGCGAAACGCGTTGGCATGGGATTGGAAAATAAAGGAAGAAATTGTGGAAGAGCCTTGGGACTGCTTTGACATTACTGGATCATTGATTTTTTAATTAAGAGACTCAAAATAATGTGATATGTGGAGTGCTGCAGTATTGTATCGTTTGTAAATTGTACCTAATCGGCTGATTGGGTGGTGGAAAGTCAGGTGCTATCTTCCCCATCTCTGCAGGCACCAGCACATGTGAAATTGACGGTTGATGATACTCATAGTGTATTCCTTCTAGAGCGCCGTAAAACTCCTTAGCACCTAAAAAAACGCATTTGTCTTTTTAGAGGTTGAGGTACATCTTTGTATGGTTGATGGAATACTTTGTGCATTTAGTATTTTGGCTGCTAATATGAAGAAGCTTGCAAAAAACCTACAATATGATCATTTTTCCACGCTACCTCTTCCTATTTAGGTCTATTTCCTTGCACCTTTGCAATAGTTTTTTTAAAGAGTTGAAACCAGTTGACAGAAAATGATATGGCAATATGAGAAGCCCAAATGTGTGTTAAGGTATCTTCAACTATCACGTAGTGGGGGGAGGGAGGGTTGGCACGTCAATGATTAGGGAGATATTTCTTAGTGGCTTTTATGTTTAGACTGTTTGAGGTTCTTGGGACAAGCACCTGCGAACTTGCCAGGTTATTTCCAGAGTATTAGACCTTTTCTTTTTGGCACAGCTTACTTTTAGCACACACGGTTTAAGACTGTCTTATTTTTTCATAAGGTGTGGCAGGATATCCAGTCAGTATGGCACATGCCACCGTTTCATTGGTACACCTTGCTGGGAAAAAATCCTTACCGCCCCCGGCCGCGGCAAGACACCTATTGTATGTGCCGGTGTGGGGGGATCTGCTGTCCATTGGCCATCTTTACAGCTATTTTTTCAGATATCAGTAGCGAAAATCTGCTTCCTAAAATAAGCTTATTTATTTTGCTAATTACAACTAAGAGAATTTCTTTCACAAAATACCTCAACCACCAATGAAATCAAAATGAGCCACAATACATTCCTACCAAGCTTCGTCATCATGTCCAGACATGGGTATATTCACACTTTCTACCAGATTCCTTGCGGCTAGCAAAATGTGAAATTTGGTGCCATGTTGGTCAGATGGTCGCCTAGGTTACATTGTAATGTTTCCATAGCTGATCTGCATGAGCAAATATGATTTTTGAACTGCCTTGAATATAATGTATCTATATGAAGGCACCAGCTGTTACATCTGATTGTGGAGTTGTGATAGACTTTCTAATGACGCAGTGCTACTCCCTGCATCAGATGTGATTTCTGGTGCTATACCGACCCATGTGCTGTGCTCAAGCTGACATAGTTAGTGAGGCATGTGCATCACACATCACTAGAGATGTGGCTCATTTACAAAGATAGTGCTCTCAATTTGTGTTTTTCTTGCCCAACCAGCAACGCCACTGTCATGTTTTGCTCAGTACACATTCATTATTAACAGTTTCAAAGGGTATGTTGTCATGGTCATGGTTGTGGTTCCTGCCTACTGTTGAGCATATTTACAGCATCACCAATTTGTTTTCGATTCACATTCCAGGTGATGGTATGCACAGAGAGGCCATGTGATTGGATAGCATGTACAATTTATATTCAGCATTACCATTACATATCTTATTTTGCCATGCCCAACTAAAATCCTGACCTGCTAATCAATGAAGATCTCTTCAGCCTTTTTTCCAGTCCTTTCAAGACGTCAGTCAGATTCCTTTTCCAGTCTTCCAGACTCCCAAATGCATCACTAAACAGCACCAAATCAATATCCGACCAGTCTTGGGTATCTGTTCCTTTGACATAAGAGCCTCCCTGAGAAACAATAGTTTATTGTGAAATTGTTAAAACGTAAACATGCAAATCAATCGACACATCAAAACAACAAGCATTTGCAAAGCCAACAGCTCTGTCATGTTTCGCCAGCCTTCTGGCAAATCTTGTTTTGTTATGGTTTTTGCAAACCTTTACTGTTTGCGAAAATGCCAGGCCTCATGTAAAAAATAAATGCTACAGGCAAAAAAGACTTTGGGTCTAAAAAATAACCATTACAGTTGTACTCCCAGGAATTGAATAGAACTACTTAAAACGCCAATCATTCTGGCATTGGCTGCAAGCCTCTCGCCTTAAAGACAGAAAGAAAGAGAGAAAGAGGGCAAGAAATAAAAGAGAGAAAGAAAAATGAATGAAAGAGAGGGCAAGAAGAAAGAAAGAGGCCAAAAAAGAAAGAAAGGGCAAGAAAGAGTGCAAGAAAAAAGACGGCAAGAAAGAAAGGGCAAGCAGGCAAGAAAGAAAGAAGAAAATGGAGCAAAAAAGATGGTAAGAAGGGAGGCAGTAAGGAAACCAAGCAGGGAAGAAGTAAGAAAAGAAAAGAAAAGAAAGATCAGGGAAATGAGAAGGAAAGAAAGAGAATGAAAGAAAGCAAAAGAAGGAATAAAAGAAGGTAAGAATGAAAGAAGGCAATGATGAAAGAAAGCAAAAGTAGGAAAGAGAAGGACATAAAGAGAGAAGAAAGGAAAGAGAAGGAAGGAAGGAGAGAAGCAAAGGAAAAAGAAGGAATGGAAAGAGAGAAGGAAAGGAAAGTTAGAACAAAAGGAAAGAAGTAAAGAGGAAAAATGAAAAAAAAAAGACCCATGTGCAGTGCTCAAGCGGAAAGGAAGGAAAGAGGAGGAAATTAAGGACAGAGAAGGAAAAGAAAGAAAGAGAAGGCAAGGAAAGGTAAGATAAAAAGAGAAAGAAAGGAAAGTAGGAAGGAAGGGAGGAAGGAAAGAAAGAAAGAAAGAAAGAAAGAAAGAAAAGAGAGAAGTAATGACAAAACGAAGAATTAAAGAAAGAAGGAAACAAAGAAGTTAAAAAGCGAAAGAAAGAGAAGCAAAAAAGAAGGAAAAAGAAAGATGATCAGAAAGAAGGAAAGAGAAATGAAGATAAGGGAAGAAAGAAAAACGGAAGGAACGAAATAAAGAAAGAAAGAAAGATGTAGAAAGAGGAAGTCATATACAAAAAATATAGAACAGGATTAAATGGACTCAATGTAATACACTGTGAAATAGCAGCAGTCAGAAAAGGAAAACACTCTAAAAGGGATTTACAACAGCATTGGCAGGAGATTGAATCTGATAAAGCTGGAATGTGCATTAGAAGTGTCCTGCTATCACATCAGGCTCTAAACATAAAGACAACACTAATGTAATTATAAATTAAAAGCAAAAACACTGGCTCTCAAGGGAAGTAGCTAGTGTACGGATGTGCTCCTTGTGAGAGAGCAAATGCAGTCACTCAAAGTGAAGTTTACAGTGGCTTATGTAGGTAGGCTGAGTCTGCCACATTCTATATGCAATAGTGGGCGGAAGCAAAATGTGAGTAACACAATGCCAGACACACAATGAATGATGAGAGGCAGCAGAAAACACTTGTATGTATGCATGCCTTGAGTATGTTCTCTCAACTAAAAAACAAATGAATTGAAAATATAGGAAAGACAGTCAAGTCAGCTTCTCCTCTAGATCCCGTCCCTATTGACATCTTACTGAAAGGGGGTAATATCATTCTATCAGCTCTGACCAATTTATTTAACCTCTCCTTTGAAAAAGTTCAGGTACCCGATCGGTGGAAACACGCAATCGTCAATCCACGGCTGAAAGAAACCCTTCTTAGATCCCAATAAGACAGAGAACTATAGACCTATCTCTCTGCTTCCAGGTGTAACCAAAATTCTAGAGAAGTCAGTCAATAACAAGCCGGCCAACTTCCTGGAATCTCATGATTTTCTACATCCAACTTAAACATGATTTAGAACAGGATACAAGACAGAAACAGCTCTTCTAGCAGCCACTGAAGATCGCAGGAGAATTTTGGACCAAGAATGCTCAGCTGCGTTCATCCTTTTAGATCTGAGTGCAGCCTTTGACACGGTTTCCTACCGGATACTGCAAAGCAGGCTGGAGATGTTAGGAATTAAAGGATAAAGTATTGAGTTGGCTGGTCTCCTGTCTGGAAAACAGAAGCTTTCAAGTCCTGGAGGGACAGTCTCTTTCAGAAGTACATCAGCTTAAGTGTAGAGTTCCTCAAGGCTTGTCTTTGAGCGCTACTCTTTTCAATGTATAGATGCATCCTCTAGCTGATATCATCAGTCTAGCAGGCTTAGTGGTGGTCTCATATGCTGACAACACAGATCATCGTCTGTCTCTCGTCCAATATTATACTTTCAATGAGGAGCAGTAGACGGCAAGAATGTGCCCGATCACCCTCCAGTCAACATCTATCCATACATCAAATATCTGGCATTAGTAGGCACTTTCTCAATAATTTAATGTCTAAAGGATTAAAATGAGGAAGACATTCTTATCTTTACCCACGGCCAGCTATTCAGTAGCACAGTATGACCGAAACCTCCTTGCTCACTTGATTTCAAAACAGTTGCAAAACAAGGGATGGAAAGAGAAGTGGTCAGTCAATTCACTCAAAAGATAACATACCCCCAAAGTTTAAGTGTATGTGTACTACAAAAAATGTGTGGAGAAAAGAGAAAGTATCTCACGTGCGCACCACTAGAGGAGCTACTAATAGGTTCTCACCAGCTTGCCCACGTTTTTGTCATCATCGATAACTTTCTCAAATGAAAACAAATGTGATGTATCCAGCGAAGGAAAAAAGTGTAGAAGAGAGAATCAAGACCCGTGAAAAAATGAGACTCAAGAAGTCTCTATTAAAATTGGGCTAGACTCACACACAACCTTTTTACTTTTGTTTCGAATTGTGAGTTTGCACAAGGTTAAAAACACAGCATATTGTAGACCACTCCAAACCCAACCCGGTTTGAACTACTGTTTGGAGTCCCTGGGGAGTGCGATAAAGTTGTAAGCAACGACAGTGCTATATGAAACGACAGAAAGTATATATGATATACATCCCTAAGACTCAGTGGGAGCTGGTATGTGGACCCATGGCTCCCGTAAGTCACTCTTTTTGTTGTTAGATGTCCAGGGAGGTGATTTTTGACCCGGTTGCCCTGATGAACTTGGCACTAATATATAACTGGCAATGAAACATGTTGGCCGTCCATGAAGTGGTCTACAACATTAAAATGTGTGTCATACTGCACATCACTCACACACTAGTAGAGTGGGCCTAATCGAACCACAGCAATTGCCATTTTGGAAAGCCTCTCACTTTTTGGAGTAACATAGTCTTCATGAGCCACATAACTCATTAAAAGAAGGTATGATTCTGAGCATCTTCATTTCAGGGATTTCAGAAAAATCTTTGTCTAGGATGAGGCACCTGCAGCCTCAGAACAGGAGGCCTGATAGAGCTCGCTATAGAATAATTCATCATTGAGTTTGGTTGACTTTGTTCTTTATCCTGGTTTTCAGTCACTCCTGTGCCCATTCTTGCATTACCTTTTACCATCCCTTTTATATTCCACGTTAACAATAATTGCTGGACAGTTTTTCTGAGTCTCTTCTGCTGAGTGCCTCAGAATGATCTGGCTTCTTCATGAACATCAACTAGGGTGGCACCTGCTACCCATGATATCCCATTTAGAGCATCCTGGCCCAATTCTTGAATCCCTATTCGGAGAAGTCATGAAGGCAGCAAAAGAAGGAGAAAGAAAATATTGCTCCAAATGACCTGTGTACTCTGTAATTTTTACTCCTTACCACCCCCCGACTCACAGGAGTATAAAGAAAGGTAGTGAGTGGTTACAAATGGGCAACAAGTTAATGCTTTTGATTTCATCAGCAGTCAAACAGTGTGTTGTCACTTCCGCAACTGTGGCATTTTGTTGAATTGACATCCATGTCAGTGGTGTAGTCTACATGTCATGTACCATAATGTAAGCAAAGAAAATTAACCCCCATGCTGGTATTAAAATGCCTATATCATTAGTGTGCTATTGGTCCTTCAAACATCTGCACCCTGACTTCGTTGTATTTGTTGCATTAACGTTATCTGGGTCTCAGCTTACATATTTCTAAATTCGTTGTTCTATCTAGCTTTCCTTTTTCTTCAGCCTTGTCTCCTCACATTTCCTTCCCCCTTTTCACTCATCCCTAACCCTTTCCTTGTTCTCTCTCTCTTTTTCTCTGTCTTCCTTAATACAGACCCTTTCTTTTACAGGGTGTATGGGCCAAGCAGCAATGGTTAGGGCTGGACTGGACAAGCAACAACGTAGGAGGAGAGTGTAGATAGGGCAATCAACAATGTGGGAGGGGTAGTAGGAAGAGGTGCAAGTAAAAGAAAAAAGTTACCTCTGAAAAGGGCGAGCAATGTAAGAGCAAGGGAAGCAGTACTTGGGCAATGTCCAGCGGAGTAACAAACACAAAGAGGAAGTAAAGCCGGCACTTGCTGACCAGAGAGAAGCAAGGAAATCAGAGTGACAATGAAGCCAACCAATGGTAAGCAATTGCTGGTCTTTAAGCCCCCTAAATAAGAAAAAGGTATTGCAAGTAACAGTGCATGCGCTGTCTCAGGCGAAACATAAAGTGTGCGAAAGGGAGCAAACTGTTAAACAGGCAAAGGTGCATGCCAAACATACTGTACGGTATAATACAAGTGACAGTGTCCCCAAAATATCTACATGAGAGGAACAATGTTGACCACACGGCCTTTCTCACTCAGGACCTTTCCCATGCAAGTATGTTTAAAAAATAAATAAAACATACTTTTCATATTATTTAAACAAGTGATTTTAGGGATGGTAGAGGTAAAAGGAGGTAAGGGTGACTAGAGGGTTATGGGGTGGGTAGAGGTAGGAGGAGGTGAAGTGAGGTGAGGGACACTTGAGGGCTCAGCGGTGGGTAGAGGTAAAGGGATTGGATGGTATGATTTGGAACATCCTGTCTTTATAGAGTATGGTATGGTATGGAACTTTATAGACTGGTATGGGCTGTTATTGTATGGCATGTTATTGTATAGTGTGGTATGATAATACATACTTACAAAAAATAAAATACCACTGTCCGAGCATAAGCAGTGTGGAAGATCACTAATCAGGAAATTAATCAGTTGAGTCGATCCTCCAGAGAAGCACACAAAAAACACATATGAAGTAAAGTAGACATGCACGCACCAATAAAAAAGAAGTAAAAAAAGAAAAGAGAGACAATGAAGCCAAATAATGAGTAATAGTCAGAACAAAAGCCCCCCTCTTTTCTTTAAACTGTTCATTGCTGCGTGCCTCAGAGACCTAAACATCTGAATATGTCCCTCAAATAGAACTGCAGCAGTACAGGGCAGACTGGGCCCATCTCTGACACCGCTGCCCCTGTATTGGCTGCCCCAATGATATGGCTATGCCTCTTATGTGTGTGTGCAGAGACGTTTTATGTAATGGGCATGGGGGCAATTGTCTAGGGCCGACACCTTTCAAGGATTTCCCCTTATAAAGTGATAACTGAAAATATTAATTTTTAATCTGGCAGCATAGAATCCTTGGCCTCAAATGCAGTTGTTGCAAATTAAATAAAAATAAAATCTTTTGGTCTCTATGTCTACTCGCCTCTCACAACAGGTCTGTACATCTTTATGTGCCTACTCCGTCTTTTTCTAATTCTCTCTACAAGACCTCTTTCAATCGCACCTATATCGACCTCACCTCTCTCCATCCACCTATCTATCCAACTCCTGACCTCACTTCTCTCTACCTCTCTGTGCCTACCTCTATGTGTCTACCTCTCTAGCTCCTCTCTCAACCTGATGATTCTTACTGTATTTCCCTGCTCCGTTTCTGTCTCACCACTCTGCATCTCTCCTCCATGTCAATTAACTCTTGTAAGTAGAACCTCTCTCTTGACCTCACCATCTAACTACACGTTACCTCTCACCAAGCCCTCAATCCATTGGTACTCACAAACTTTCTGTCAGGGGCCAAAATGCCAGCGTGGTTTATGGCCGAGGACCGCACCGGTAGGGATGGGGTCAGTAGGGGCTGGGGTCAGTGGATCGGGCAGTCTAGAGTGAAAAGAAAATTCTAGCCCGTTTCAAAACATTGGACAATGCGAAAATGCTGTATTTCAAAAGCAAATGTAAATACAAGGGGCACATGTTGATAATACATTTTTATTAGCAGACATTAGCAATCTTAAGAGGCATTGCATAGCTTCATACACACTTTGACCCTAATTCCATCTCAGGGTGTCAGTCATTCAGTCAGTCAGTCAGTCTTTCTCTCTCTCTCTCTCTCTCTCTCTCTGAGTCAGTCTCTCTATCGCTGTCTGCCAGTCTCTCTCAGTCAGTCTCTCTCTCAGTCAGTCAGTGTCTCTCTCAGTCAGTCTCTCTCTCAGTGTCTCTCTCTCTCTCTGTCAGACAGAGAGAGACTGACTGACAGTGAGTCACTTTCTGTCTGTCAGTCAGTCTCTCAGTCAGTCTCTTTCTCTCTATCTCTTAGTCTCTCTATGTCAGTAAGTCTATCTCTCTCTGTCAGTCACTCTCTCAGTCAGTCAGTCTCTCTCTGTCAGTCAGTCTCTCTCTGTCAGAGTCTCTTTGCCAGTCAATCTCTGTCAGTCAGTCTCTCGCTCTCTGTCCGTCAGTGTCTCTCTCTGTCAGTTACTCTCTCAGTCAGTCAGTCAGTCACTCCCTGTCAGTCAGTCTCTCTCTGTCAGTCAGTCAGTCAGTCTCTCTCTGTCTGTCTGTCAGTCTCTCTCTCTCTAAGTCAGTCTCTATCTCTCTCAATCACTCTCTCTCTCTCTCAGTCAGTCTCTCTCTCCCTCAGACTCTCTCTCTCTGTCAGGGAGAGAGAGAGATTGACTGTCTGACAGGCAGTCTCTCTCTCTCTCTGTCAGTCAGTCAATCTCTCGGTCAGTCCCTCTCAGTCAGTCTCTCTCTCTCTCTCTCTCTCTCTTAGTCTCTCTCTGTCAGTAAGTATGTTTCTCTCTGTCAGTCACTCTCTCAGTTAGTCACTCTCTCTCTGTCAGTCAGAGTGTCTCAGTCAGTCAGTCTCTCTCTCAGTCAGTCAGTCTCTCTCTCTCTCAGTGTCTCTCTCTCTCAGTGTCTCTCTCTCAGTGTCTCTCTCTCTCAGTGTCTCTCTCTCCCTGTCAGAGACAGAGAGAGACTGACTGACAGCCAATCAGTCTCTCTCTCTCTCTCAGTGTCTCTCTCAGAGAGAGACTGACTGATATCAGTCATTCTCTCTCTCTCTATGTCAGTCAGTCACTCCCTCGGTCAGTCCCTCTCAGTTAGTCTCTCTCTCTTAGTCACTCTGTCTGTCAGTCAGTCTGTCTCTCTCAGTCAGTCAGTCTCTCTCTGTCAGTCAGTCAGTCTCACTCTGTTAGTCAGCCTCTCTCGGTCAGTCTCTAGCTGTCAGTCTCTCTGTCAGTCAGTCTCTCTGTCTCTGTTAGTCAGTGTCTCTCTTAGTCAGTCACTCTCTGTCAGTCAGTCACTCTCTGTCAGTCAGTCTCTCTCTGTCAGTCAGTATCTCTCTGTCAGTCAGTATCTCTGTCAGTCAGCCTCTCTCCGTCAGTCAGTCTCTCTCTGTCAGTCAGTCTCTCTCTGTCAGTCAGTCTCCCTCTTAGTCAGTCTCTCTCTTAATTAGTTTCTCTCTTAGTCAGTCAGTCTCTCTCTCTCTCTGTCAGTCAGTCAGTCTCTCTCTCAGCCAGTCAGTCTCTCTCTCAGCCAGTCAGTATCTCTCTCAGCCAGTCTCTCTCTGTCAGTCATTCCCTCTGTCAGGCAGTCAGTCTCTCCGTCAGTCAGTCCCTCTCTGTCAGTCAGTCTCTCTCTCTCTCTCTCTCTCTCTCTCTCTCTCTCTCTCTCTCTGTCAGTCAGTATCTCACTCTGTCAGTAAGTCTCTCTCTCTCTGTCAGTCAGTCTCTCTCTGTCAGTCATTCTCTCTCTCTGTCAGTCAGTATCTCACTCTGTCAGTAAGTCTCTCTCTCTGTCAGTCAGTCTCTCTCTGTCAGTCAGTCAGTCTCTCTCTGTCAGTCAGTCAGTCCTTCTTTCTCTGTCAGTCAGTCAGTCTTTCTTTCTCTGTCAGTCAGTCTCTCTCTCTGTCAGTCAGCCTCTCTATGTCAGTCAGTCTCTCTAAGTCAGTCAGTCTCGCTCTCTCTGTCAGTCTCTCTCTCTGTCAGTCAGTCACTCTCTGACAGTCAGTCTCTCTCTTTCTCTGTCAGTCTCTCTCTTTCTCTATCAGTCAGTCTCTCTCTGAGTCAGTCAGTCTCTCTCTGTCAGCCAGTCTCTCTCTTTCTCTGTCAGTCTCTCTCTTTCTGTCTGTCAGTCAGTCTCGCTCTCTCTGTCAGTCTCTCTCTCTGTCAGTCAGTCACTCTCTGACAGTCAGTCTCTCTCTCTTTCTCTACCAGTCAGTCTCTCTCTTTCTCTATCAGTCAGTCTCTCTCTCAGTCAGTCACAGTCTCTCTCTGTCAGCCAGTCTCTCTCTTTCTCTGACAGTCTCTCTCTTTCTGTCTGTCAGTCAGTATCACTCTCTCTGTCAGTCAGTCTCTCTCTCAGCCGACCTGTCTCTCTCTCAGCCGGTCAGTCTCTCTCTCAGCAAGTCAGTCTCTCTCTCAGCCAGTCAGTCTCTCTCAGCCTGTCAGCTTCAGCCAGTCAGTCACTCTCTCTGTCAGTCACTCTCTCTGTCAGTCAGTCTGTCTCTCTAAGAGTCAGTCTCTCAGTCAGTCTCTCTTTGTCAGTCAATCTCTCTTTCTCAGTCAGTCTCTCACTCTCTCTTTCAGTCAGTCTCTCTCTCTTCTCTGTCAGTCAGTCAGTCTCTCTTTCTCTCTCAGTCAGTCTCTCTCTCTGTCAGACTTTCTGTCAGTCAGTCAGTCTGTCTCCCTCTGTCAGTCAGTCTCTCTCTGTCAGTCAGTCTCTCTGTCAGTCTGTCTCTCTGTCAGTCTGTCTCTCTCTCTCTTGCTCTCAGTCAGTCTCTCTCTCAGTCACTCAGTCAGTCTCTCTCACTTTCTCTGTCAGTCAGTCTATCTGTCTGTCTGTCAGTCAGTCTGTCTCTCTGTCAGTCAGTCTATCTCTCTGTCAATCAGTCTGTCTCCTCTGTCAGGCAGTCCCTCTGTCATTCAGAGTCCCTCTGTCATCCAGTCTCTCTCTGTCAGTCAGTTGCTCTCTGTCAGTCAATCTCTCTCTCCCTCTCTCTGTCTCTCTCTCTCTCTCTATGTCAGTCAGTCATTCTCTCGGTCAGTCCCTCTCCGCCAGTCTCTCTCTCTCTCTCTCTCTCTCTTAGTCTCTCTCTGTCAGTCAGTCTGTCTCTCTTAGTCAGTCAGTCAGTCTCTCTCTGTCAGTCTGTCTCTCACTGCCAGTCAGTCTCTCTGTCTCTGTCAGTCAGTCTCTCTCTCTCTATTTCAGTCAATCTCTCTGTCAGTCAGTCATTCTCTCTCAGTCAGTCTCTCTCTCTCTCTCTCAGCCAGTAGGTTACTCAGACAGTAAGTTACTCTGTCAGTCAGTCTCTCTGTCAGTCAGTCTCTCCGTCAGTCAGTCTCTGTAAGAAGTTAGCCTGGCATATGATGTCCACTAGTTCTAGTGGACACCTTGCACCAGTCTAATCGACCCTTATTGATGGTGGTTGTAAAGTCCACCTTATAGAAAGCTATCCTAGGGGTAGCAGTGGCGAGCAGTCTTCAGGCTAAGACTTCAGTGAGCGAATTAAGTGAGTTGTTTTACCAATTATAATCCCTCGAGTACCAAATGAAAGCACACCACACAAGGTATATATCAAATATATATGTATTTATTCTAAACACAACCCCTCTGCACTCTTTATGAGGTCAGAGGTAAATGTACAATACAAGTTACTTAATTACTATACGATATGTTGCACAGTATACGTTTTTCCCTAGGGGCCTCACAAACCATATACTAAAATAGTTGTATAAGAACCACCTTAGAATTAGAAAGCAGGCCTGGGGCCTGTGGAATTGCTGGGGCTACTCTAAACAACCAAAGGTTAGGATATAGGAGGCCCACGGGAGACATGTGCAGTGTCTAAACACAGCCAGAGGTTACCATTGACTTTTTATGGGAAACGGCAAGTTACAATTTTACAATTTAAGGACACTTCTAAATGAACTATGATGGAACCCTTTTAGACTTAGACACTAGGAGTTCCAATACCCTCAAGTCTACAACAGTACTCGTGTTACCTCACTCACGAAAGCCGGCTGCATAGGTCTCTTTTGGTGTCGGGTTTCGTTGTCAATTTCAATGGAGATCTGCAAAGAAGTGCTGCAGGCGACCAGAGGAAAAGTGTCCAGGTGGATCCAAGGGTGGATCGAAGATCTGTTGAACCTGAAAGCAGAAGGGGTAGAGTGTGGGCCACTTTCCAGTGACCAGGGCGGCGATAGAAAGATGTCACCAGATGTCGGGTGATTTCAGGTAAGAAGGTGATGTTTTTGGGGGGCGTGGCCAAGATGGCGGAGTGAGCGGACGTGGATCGCCTCAGCTCCTGCCAACGGCCCTGATTCAGCACCGGTTCCGACGCCTTTGCACCCGCAGTCAGGGGCTCTGGGCTGTCGGAACCGTCCACATAGCAGAACGGACCCAGTGAGCGCGGCAGAGGTGCAGCACGGAGCGGTGCGGGACATCTGTGGACCCGGAGGCGCGAGGCGCCCCTCCCCCCTCTGACCTGGTGGCGAGGCCGACTCGGGGTGGAGGACGAGGCCGAGCGGCGAGCCCCCTGCAGCGGCAAACCAGCGTGGCCTGAGGGGGGTGTCTCCCGCGAGCATCAGAGGGCAGCACTAGGACCCGCGGCGGCGGCAGAGGCTTCTGGGCGGACGGCGGAGCTGGGCAATCAGCCCAACAGATGGCGGAGCGGTGCTTGGACGCCACGGGGCCTGGAAGGCGGCAGAGGCATAACGCAGGTGAAAGCGCCGGAGGTGGGGGCCGACCCCGGGAATCAAAGGCGGCAGTGTGGTGAGTCCCGAGTGAGGGCGACGTGTGGGGCCCGGGGCGGAGGACCCCCTTGGCGGGCATATCGGCCCGGTGGCAACAAAGTCCCCTCAGACTGTGTCACCCTCGACAAAGGCCTGGCAGACTGTGTCCTCCTTGGCGGAGGCCGACATTGAGGGGCCCTGACAGGCGGTAGCGAGTGGGGCCACGGATTCGGGCCCTGCCGGGGCAAACTGACTTTCTGTGCGTCAGGAGGCGCCCGCCCCGGCACAGCGACAGGGGGTGCCCCTGGCTTCAGAGGTGGGGGCGCTGCAGCACAAGGAGAGACTCTCATGGACGCTGGGGGTGGCGGCTGAGTTTCCGAAGGGAGTGAAGCCCGTCCATGCGGAACCGGGGGCCCGGCCCGCATCGGAGTCAATTGAGCGCGAGCCTGTGACAGGCTGCATGCAGGCCTACTCGCTCCGAGAGAGCCGTTTCAGGGGAGACAGACGGGATCACGCTGGCCCGTGGCGAGCCAGCGCCAATCGGTGCCACGGTGAAGATTTGCATTCACGGGGGACACACGCGGAGATCGTTACACCGGATGGCAAAGACACCGGAACAGTGGGATGTTGTCAGCCAGGCCTCCCAGAGGCAAAACGGTGAAGGAGCTATTCGCGAAAACGGTGACCCCCCCACAGAAGGACGCAGGGGCCACGGCACCGAAGAAGATGGACCAGGCCTCTGACAGCGGGATGAACCCATCACGAAGGCCTTTCTGGAGTCCCTCTTTGCATCCCTACGGGACGACATACAGACCTTTAAGAAAGAATTCACCAGTGAAATCCGAGAGGTGAGGCACGAGATGGACGGTATAGGGGAGCGGGTGGCGGACCTAGAAACCAAGAGCGACGACAGGGACACGGAACTGGCGGCCCAACAGCAGGAGATTATCCGGCTACACGACCAGCAAGAAGACTTACAGCTCCACCTGGAGGACTTAGAAAATCGCTCTAGGCGCCATAACATTCGCATTTGCAATGTAGCCACGTCCGATGCCACCCGAGATGTGTTACGCTAGGGAACTTTTCAACCACGTGCTGGAGCGGCCGCTGGACTCTCCCCTACAGCTGTACAGAGCTCACAGGACCGGACCGCCCCATGCGGGGACTGCACCCCCCTGGACATTTTGGTGTGCGTTCAGGACTACCGTACCAAAGAAGAAATACTACAAAAAGCGCGCCAGAAACAACCGATAGCATTCCAAGGCACGTCTCCGCAGTTATTTCAGGACTTGGCAGCGCTCACGCTCCACAAGCGTCGACTCTTCAAACCCGTCATAACCTACTTACAGCAGAACAGCATTCCATACAGCTGGGGCCATCCCTTTCGCCTAGTCTTCAAACTGGAGAACAAACAATACCAGCTTCGTTCGGTATCGGTGGCCTGCACGCTGTTAGGAATCGAGAAGCCCGAAGACGAGGCCGAGGCCCAGGGATCCGCGCCAGGCGCAGATGGAAGAAAGTCGCAGTGGTGCCATCAGAGAAGGCGGAAACGTGTTAAGAAACCCCCGGCGACGGAAATCGAAGCAGGTCAACGTGCTGCAGTAGAAGCCGTGGCCACGGATAGCGGTGCCGGTTCCACGGGATGAGAGACACACTGTCGCCTAATGTCATGGATGTCCGTTCTGGCCGCATGGCCGTTGGCGGGAAGGCACTCCCGAACAGACTAGTAAGACTACTTTACAATTACCCTAGTTTCTTCTCCTTTTCATTCTTGGATGAGAGACAATGACATTCTGCAGTTGTTGGGGGGGGGGGAGGGCGGGGAGTTGGGGTTGGGGTTGGGGAGGGAAAATGGTCCATGGTTCGATTACAGGAAGGGGCAACACTGGGTCAAGAAGTTGAAATCACAAGGCGGAGGTAAGTTGGACGCTCGCCGCCCCGGCCGCTTCAGGCCTACACTAGAGGAAGGGAATGGGGTGGATCTTATAGATGAAGGGCGATGATCTGATTGTCCTCACATTGAACGTCCGTGGCCTTAATAACCCCACTAAGCGCAAGGCGATCCTGCTCCATCTAGAACAGTCCTGCATGGACATATGCCTTTTGCAGGAAACGCACCTTCTATCCAGGGACTGTCATAGATTGAGGTCCGGTAAATTTCCTCACCAATTTTTCTCCTCCTGCCCGGACAAGAAAGCGGGAGTTGCAATTTTGGTGGCACAAAAGTTCAGGGGCAGGGTGTTGGGGAAGCTTGCTGAGATCAGGGGCGCCTGGTAGTCTACAGATTCTCGTTAGGCGACAGGACACTCACGATAGGTTCGATATACGGGCCCAATGACGGTCAGGAACACTTTCTTCATAGGGCGCTCACAGACGTCACTGACACCACTGATCACCACATAGTTCTGGGTGGGGACCTAAACTTAGTCTTCGACAACACATTAGATAGATCCTGTCAACGTACTACACAGGTGGGGGCGCTCACTACGGCGGGCAAGGACAGACTACGGGACTTAGGACTAACAGACCTGTGGCGCGAGCTGCACCATGGAGAAACAGACTACACATATTTCTCAGCGGCGCACCAGACATATGCACGACTCGACTATCTGCTGGTGTCCACAGCCACAAAATCACTAGCCATTAGTGCCAACATAGGCACTGCTTCACTCTCCGATCACGCCCCGGTTAGAGCCGTCCTCTCCATGCCCGACAACCAACGCCCACGCAGGGTTTGGCGCCTCCGAGACTCACTCCTACAAAGGAAAGCAGTGGTCACTAAAATCCACAGTGCAATCACTGACTTTCTGGCACACAACAGCAACAATGATACCACACTTTCCACGCAATGGTCCGCGCTGAAGGCAGTCCTCAGGGGGGAATTCATTTCACTCTCGACGGCAGAAAACGCGGAACGTCAAGCTAAAAAAGAGGAACTTACGCGGCAGACTAGAGAGTTAGAACAAATGCACCGGAGAACAGGGGCCCGAGAATTTGGCGACAATTAAAAGCGGTCAGACAGCAGCTCGCAGCGCTCGACCTCGACAGCACAGAGTACGCAGCGCTACGGTTGCGTCAAGCTTATTATACAGGCGGGGGCAGGTGTGGGCGCTTGCTAGCACACAAACTACGCGAGATCACGCAGCGCAGAGAGGTCCGTGAGATACGGAGGAGTGATGGTACTGCGGTAGACGGAAATCAAGCCATAGCGGAGGCATTCAGCACATTCTACGCGGACTTGTACAAAGCCGACACTGCTTGCTCGGAGGCGGAGTCCGAGTTCCTGGCGGGTGTCTCCCTGCCCATGTTGACGCAGGAACAAATAGACTGCCTGTAAAAAGACGTCCGTCCGGAGGAGGTCATCTCGGCTATCTCCCGGCTCAAATTAGGAAAAGCCCCGGGCCCAGACGGTTTTCCGGTGAGCTTTTATAAAACATTCTGCTGCCAAATAGCCCGCCTACTCGCTCGGCTCTTCACGTCTTTCGCTGAAGAGGGGGCGATCCATAAGGATCTATTGGAGGCTTCTATCGCAGTGATACCTAAGCCAGGTAAGGACCCGACTGAGTGCGGAGCATACAGACCTATCTCCCTCTTGAACGTTGACCTCAAGCTGTATACAGGGATCCTCCCCTCCAGGTTAGGGCCGTATATGGGGGGGCTGATTGATCCGGACCAATCCGGATTTATTCCGGAGCGCCAGACCACGGATAATACTAAACGGGCCTTTCACCTTCTTGAAAAAGCCGCACGGACGGAGGGTGAGTACATGATGCTGACCATTGACGCCGAAAAGGCATTTGATAGGGTACATTGGCCCTACTTAGAGAAGGTTCTACTTAAAGCAGGGATAGGCCCTGAATTCCGGAATAGAGTGTTCAATTGCTACAAATTCCCGAAAGCGGCGGTCCGAGTCAATGGGTGCACATCTCCCCGATTTGACATTGAACGCGGCACCAGGCAGGGCTGCCCATTGTCCCCTCTTTTGTTTGCCCTATATATGGAGCCTCTTGCACATCTCCTGCGCTACGACCCGGAGGTACAGGCTATCCAGTTTGGTGGCAGCATCCACACCGTCAGCCTATATGCCGACGACGTGCTGATCTCCCTATCTAAACCTCGGAGCTCCCTGCCGGCGTGCATTGCGGTCCTAGAAAGGTTCGGCAGTGTATCTAGCTTTAAGGTCAACATGACCAAATCGGTGGCCCTTGACCTTTCCCTTGACCCCTCTACACGCGTTCACCTACAGGCGCTGTTCCCCATACCGTGGACGTCGGACACGGTCCCATACTTGGGGATTCAGTTAGCGCCCTCTCTTCAGAAGTCGGTAGACGTCAACTACACCAAACTGCGGCAGAAGATCAGAAACAAGCTGAGCCGTTGGAAATATTATTCGCTGTCCTGGCTGGGTAGAGTGGCGGCAGTGAAGATGACAGTCCTTCCCCAGATCCTGTACCTATTTCGTACGATCCCTCTTGCACCACCTCGAGGCTGGATAAAAAAAACACAGTCCGACTTGTCACAATTCATTTGGAACGGGCGGAAACCCAGCATGAAACGCCAGATCACCATGTTGGCGCCAGAACAAGGCGGTATCGGGATACCAGACCTAGCGACATATTTTCAAGCATCCCAGCTCCGTTTTCTAGTTCAATGGGTCCGGTGGGAGTCCGGGAAACACTGGTTGTTTCAGGATCAGGCGGTAGCGGGACGGACACTGCAGGAAATCCCCTTCATGAGACGAGAACATAGGCTGCCCAATCTCTATGCATCCTTCATCACACGGGTCCCCCTAGAAATTTGGGAATGAGTGGGGATTAGTCAGGAATCCATCCACCCTTCCCCCCTTACACCCATCATAGGAAATCCAGAGTTCCACCCAGGGTTGGATGAGAGGGCGTTTGCGCGCTGGAAGCCTGCCGGCTGTCGGGCTCTCCATCATATCTACGACTCGGAAGGGATGATCCCCTTCCAGTAATTTCGACAAGAATTTGACCTGCCCGAGACCGAAAGGCTCCGCTACCTACAGTTGAGGCATTGGGCGCTCAGCGCCACAGTGCGGCCGATGGCGGATAGACACCTGACCAAATTTGAACGCTGGCTAATTTCCCGCACCAACGACAAACAATTAATCACAGACCTCTATAAGATGCTGATGCAGAAACACAAATACACGTATAATGCGGGTAGGGTGCGCTGGGAGAAGGAGTTGGGGAGAGCCCTGACACACAAAGAGTGGGAGGGGGTCTACTACAGGGCACGACACTCGGCCTACCACATGGGCCTCACAGACACACTTACGAAAGTTGCGTCCTACTGGTATTTTACCCCCGAACGCCTGTACGAAATGGATAGCAAGCAAGACCCACGGTGCTGGCACGGTTGCGGACAAATTGGCACACTGGTACATATACTCTGGGACTGCCCACTTCTACAGTAATACTGGAGCCAGATATTGAGGGAGGTAGACACACACTTTGAAACAGACATCCCACGCTTCCCCGCATACGTGCTTTTGGGGTTACCTAACGCGCTGACCTACCCGCTGAAATCACGGAAAGCACGTTTGATAGCGATCGCACTGGGGTCAGCGGTACAAAATATAGTGGCACACTGGCGATCTAAACACGCCCCCACACACCTGGGTTGGCTACATCACCTGTGGATGGTTCTGGGTATGGTGAAATTGTCTTTATCAAGAGCGGGGGAGGGAGCGCGCTATGCGGATCTGTGTAAACCATTCTTGTCCCTATTGGCATCTGAGTTCACGGAGGTGACCTGTCCCAAGTACCTCCGGCTGTTGAGACTGACGGACGTAGGAACGGAGTCAAACGCTCAGTGATCTGCCATCGAGGACTTTGTAGGCCCCGGGCCGGCCACGCTAACAGACCATGGACCATGGGGGGGGGGGGGAGGGGTCAAGATAGGAGGGGGGATGGGGGTTCGAGGTTTGAGAGACATTGAGACTGACTAGGATAAGCCCTCCCTTTCTTTTCTTTCCTGTTTTGTTCTGAGTTGGTTTCTGAACTTTTTCAGGCGGGGGGCTTCGGGTGGCAGAGAGGCAATAATGACAATTACCAGCGATTGCAGATGGAGTGCCAGACTCTCGGTGGCGGTAACGCAGGTCATTGAGATCTCTGGCCTTTCAGCGGGAGGGGAGGTAGCAATGCCTCAGGGTCACACACTTTCCACCTTTTTGTTTACGACGCGGCCGGCCCTGGTTGGGTTGTAGGCGGCTTTCTGTGTATAAGGTTGCTTTCTCACGAGGTGATCAGGCTCGGGGTACTCCTCAATACTGCTTGGTGGGGTTGCTCCCGGACGGTTTTGTCATTCTGAAAATGCCAGTTTTGAATTACCACCTGTTGTACCCTCAATAAACATATGTAATACTAAAAGGTGATGTTAGTCTCTTCAGCCACGAGGACCAAGAGGCGTCGACAATGACCAGGAGCTGGATTCGAGCTGTCCCACAAAGGATCTAGTTGACTGCGGTGTCGGTATCTGGATTGGACCCAACAAGCCTTGGCAAATGCAACCCATGCAGGATGTCGAGATGGGCTTCGGTGCAGACCAGCAAGGTCTGTGGAACTTCCCCTTTGCAGGGAAGTTGGAGCAAGCCTGGAGCAATCAGGAAAGCAAGTTAAAGTAAAGGTTTGTCCTCTTGGGGGCTCACTAGCCATCGGACTAGAAACCGCATAGACGCGTTGAGTGGAAATGCACACAGGCCACTCGTGGAGTGTAGAGTTCTGTGCTTCGGTGCAAAAGGTGCTCGGAACTGGGGCTTTAAGCACCCCAATGCACAACTTTAGGATACCTCGAGAAGCCGATGCAGGTAGCAAAATGCAGGATGTCCAGGAGTTCTGTTCCCATGTCTCTCGTGTCCGCCATGGGTCTCAGCTTTACTGTGAGCGAAGGTCAGGTCAGAGATGTCTGGAAGTCAGACCGGCAAAGATGCTTTTGGTGTCTATTTGAACAAGCTGGTCAATCCTTCACCACAAGGGAGATATCTTCCATCTTCCAGTCGAAATGGAATGCTGAAGGTCCAGGGTATATGTTTCAGAGTTTCGTCCAGGGTAATCTAAAGTCCTAGGGACTGGGATCCTATACTTATACTAAGTTTAGGGGTTGGACTAACTTTAAGGTCCCTCCTATGGGTGGACCTGGGGTGGGGGTGGTTACACCCCTTCCCCTTTGTCCAGTTTTGCACCAGAGCTGGGGCTGAGTGCCCCAGCAACCGGTTGTAGGAGAGTAGGGTCTGCTTCCTATGGTCACCCCCACTTTTTGCTGTGATTTTCTGTTTTTTCGACTTTAGTGTGGCTGTGGGCCTGATAATCAGACCCACAGCCCAACTGTTCTCTCTCTAAATTGATACCATGTACTTTAGGTGCATTCAAGATTGGGTATTGCGTCACCTTTGTAAGCCCCTGTATAGTATACCATAGGGCATAGGTGCATCCAAGGCCTACCATGGGCTGCAGCATGTATTATGCCACCCCTGGCTAGCCCTCCAAACTGACACCACAGGCTGATCACTCAGCTTGTGTAAGATGGTGTAATCACCCCTTACTTAGATATAGTATACCTATATCTACCTTATAGATAGACACATATGCACCTATAAGTCCCTCCTATGGTAGGGCTCGAAAATCCTGGAGGCAGAGTGCTTGGTTTTATGTAAGAGGGTGCCCTAGCCTGAGCTGAGCCCATCTATAGCTTTCAGAACCATCTCTTTATAGCTGTTCTATGATATAGCCATACCATATACTCTTAAGTGCATTATAATCATTGCGGTTAATACTAACTTAGGTTTGGCTTTATCAAAACATGTCGTGTGAGGTGTCAAACACTTTGGAATACTACCCCCCCCCCCTCCAATTCTGGCGGCGGGGGTAGCATTCCACTCTTCTAGAGGGAAAAGACATGTATGTTACTGCTTTACCGGGTGTTAAAGTTAAACAGAGCCTCAGCATCACAAAATGGATGCTGCTGCAAAAGACACAAGTCTGACCTCCTGTTGCTGGGGGAAACTCCAGAAAAGGTGGTCTGGACAATAGGTGTCCTGTCCAGGGAGGTTCCAGCACCTCCCCAGACAGGGGTTTTGTGTATTGGGGCAGGGAGGGCTGCATTCAGTGAATGCATCTAGACACTGCCTGGGGCACACAAGGTGTTCCATGCATTGCCCGGTTCAAACCAGTTGCTGGAGCACTCCAGTCCCAGCTCTGGCACGAAACTAGACAAAGGGAAAGGGGTGTAACCCCCCACTTCTCAGGTCCACCCATAGGAGGGACCTAGGCAGGTAATCCAGCCCCTTGGCTTAGTATAAGCATAGAAGCTGTGTCCCAAGGACTTCAGATTATCCTGGAAAGAAACTTTGATACAGAACTCTTGGACCTTTGACATTCTATTCTGACTAGAAGATGGAAGACGTCTCCCTTGTGGTCAAGGAGTGACCACCCTGTGCAAAAAGGCACCACCAGTAACTTGCCGGTCTGCTTTGTCGATGCTCCCGCCGGAACCCGAAGACTCAGCGACACAGGAACTGGACTCTCAGACTTCTCTAACTCCGACCCACATCCACAGCAAAGCTGAGACCCGTGGCGGAAAAAAGAGACGTGGGACCGGACAGTCTGGACATCCTGCATTTAGCTAACTGCTCGACTACCAAGGTACCCTTGGAGTTGTGCATTGGAGTACAAGAATCCCCAGACCCGAGCACTGTTTGCACCAAAGCTCAGCTCTCCACACCCCACGAGTGCCGCGTGGGGCCCGCTCTTGTATTTCAGCTTGTCGCGTCTTCCTGGTTCCTTGTCCATTGGCTAGTGAGCCCCCTGAACACTTTTCTTTCAAACTACTCTGTTTTCCTGGTTGCTCCAGGTTTGTTCCAGCTTCCCTTTGAAGGAAAAGTGCCACAGACCTTGCTGGTCTGCAACCGAGCCAATCTCGACATCCTACGTGGGTTGCAGTTGCCAAGGCTTGTTGGGTCCAATCCAGATACCGACACCGCAGTCAACTAGATCCTTTGTGGGACAGCTCGAATCCAGCGCCTGGTCATCGTCGATGCCTTCTGGACCTCGTGGCTGAAGAGACAAACTCGCCTTCTTCACCTTCAAGCACGCAACATCGCCTGGTTCCTTCCTGGTCACTGGCTAGTGACCCAGACGCTGTCCCCTCGGCTTTCAGGTTCTACACCTCACTGATCCACCCTTGGATTCACCCGGACACTTTTCCTCTGGTCGCCTGCAGCACTTCTTTGCAGATCTCCATAGAAAACGACGATGAAACCTGACGCGAAAAGACACCTATGCACCCGGCTTCCCTGGGTGAGGTAACACGAGTACTCCGGTGCTCCCGTGGGTCTTGACTCTCAAAGTGTCCTAGTTTAAAAGGGTTCCATCTTAGTCCATCCGGAAGTGTCCTTAAACAGTAACTTTGTAACTTCTTCGTTTCCCATTATAAGTCAATGGTAACTCGCGACGGTGTTTAGACACTGCACGACTCTCCCGTGGACCTCCTACTTCCTAACCTTTGGTTGTTCAGTGTAGTCTCAGTGATTCTACAGGCCCTAGACCTGCTGACTAACTCTAACATGGTTCATCTACCCCTTCCTTAGTATATGGTTTGTGAGGCCCCTAGGTCATAACTGTATTTGTGCAACTTATCGTATGCTAATTGAGTAACTTGTGATGTACTTTTACTTCTGACCTCATAAAGAGTGCAGAGGGGTTGTGTTCAGAAAACATACATATATATATTTGATATATACCTTGTGTGGTGTCCTTTCAATTGGTATTCAAGTGATTATAATTGGTAAAAAAAAGCTTGCTTCACATGCTCTCTGAAGTCTTAGCCTATGACTGCTGGTCCATGCTACCACTAGGATAGCTTGTCTATAAGGTTGACTTTACAACCACCATCAATAAGGGTCGATTAGACTGGTGCAAGGTGCCCACTAGAATAGTGGACATCATATGCCAGGCTAACTTCTCACACCAGTTTGAACTGGGAAATGCATGGAACACCTAGTGTCTGGAAAGCATTCACTGAATGCAGCCCTCCCTGCCACAATACACAAAGAGCCTTTCTGGGGAGGTGCCAGCACTTCCCTGGGCAGGAAACCTATTGTCCAGGCCTCCCCTGCCGGAGTTTTGTCCAGCAGCAGGAGGGCAGACTCGTGTCTGTGGCAGAAGCATCCATTTTGTGATGCTGAGGCTCTGTTCAAATTTAACCGGGTAATCCAGTAACTACATGTCTTCTCCCACTAGAAGGGTGGAATGCTACTCCCGCTGTCAGGACTGGCGGGGGGGGGGGGGGGTAGTATTCCAAAGTGTTTGACACTGTACACAACATGTTTTGATAAAGCCAAACCAAATTTAGCATTAACCGCGAGGATTATAATGCACTTAAGAGTATATGGTATGGCTATATCATAGAACAGCTATAAGGAGATGGTTCTGAAAGCTGCAGAGGGGTTCAGATCATGCTAGGGCACCATCTCACATAAAACCAAGCACTCCATGCCTCCAGGATTGTTAAGGCCTGCCATAGGAGTGACTTATAGGTGTATATGTGTCTATATGTATATATAGATGTAGGTATACTATATCTAAGTAAGGGGTGATTACACCACCTTACCCAGGCTGGGTGAACAGACCTGTGGTGTCATTTTGGAAGGCAAACCAGGGATGGCACAATACATGCTGCAGCCCCTGGTAGGCCTAGGGTGCACCTATGCCCTGGGTACCTATGGCGGGGGAAGAAAACAAACAAACACAGAATCAGTGGCACAAAATACCAGGAGTCAGAGACCTTAGTTATCAATATATCGAAATACGACATGACACCCAATGAAACACAGACTCTACAAAAGGGATCATCATATGTACCCACGTACCACTCCAATATACTGGAAACCAAGGTGTGTCTATACAAATTTCTTAGATCCCTAAGACTACGGCACTTTTTTTCAAACATTGTGGAGACACCTACACCATCTCAAGGGAATGTATTATTGGGTCTAAGAACAAAAAGCAAATTTACACCACCAGTAAGCCATAAAGTATTGGACGCATACGAAAAAGTCATAACTAAGGAAATAGAAGAAATTTTCAAAAAACCAAGATCCAAACAAACAAACTTATCTCCAAAAGACAAACAAACATTGCAAAATTTGGCCAATAACAAACAGATCACGATTCGACAAGCAGACAAAGGTGGCGCACTCATTATCATGGACACAGAGTACTATGAACAGGAGGTGGATACACATGTCAAAGACCAAGAAATTTATATGGAGATGGAAAGAGACCCAACCAAGGAATTTGAGAAAATTCTAGTCAACATCATTGAAAAGGCAATAAAAAATGGCGTAATAGGCCAAAAAGAGAAAGAGTATCTACTGAAATCAAACCCTGCAATACCGTACATATACATGATACCCAAGATACACAAGCACCCCACCAAACCGCCATTACGACCAATTGTATCTACAGTGGGATCGATACATGAACCAGTTGGAAAGTTCATCGACCGACACTTACAGGACATCGTCCAGAAATCATCCACGTATGTGAAGGACACTACTCACTTTTTAAACATCCTTGAAGAACACAAAGACAAATTCACCAAAGATATGATTATGGCCACGATAGACGTGAAGTCATTGTACACCTCCATACCGCACGACTTAGGCATGAACGCCATTGAAAGTTTTTTGGTAAACGAGGAAAAGAATGAAGATTTGAAGGTATTCATATTAGAACTCATTCACTTCACCTTATTCCACAGTTACTTCACATGGAAGGAGAAATTTTACGTACAATCATCGGGAACATCGATGGGAAATTGTGCAGCTCCCACTTATGCAAATACGTTTATGCATAGATTTGAACTTGACAACATACTGAATCAACAGACTTGGTTCAACAATCTGATCCTATACAAACGATATATTGATGATATATTTGTATTATGGAAAGGAACAAAAAATACTCTACTCACCGCCTTACAGCAACTCAACAACATCCATGAAAGAATCCAGTTTACTTTTACCATCAATGAAGACACAATATCCTTCTTGGACGTATCCATCTCCAATCACGAAGGAGAATTAACCACCAGTGTGTTCACCAAATCAACCGACAGAAACAATCTTCTTCACTACAAAAGTTTCCATCAACCATCTTTAAAAAAACACCTACCATTTTCCCAACTGATCAGAATCAAGAGAATAGCTTCTACCACAGAATTGTACAACAAACACAAAAAAGACACTTTACTCAAATTCAAAAATAGAGGATATCCCGAACCCATCCTGGAAGCAGCCGCTGAAAGAGCAGACAAACTACAGAGAAAGCACTTGTTATCCACACAAGTCAAACCAGAAGAACAAAGAACCGTATTTGTCTCAAAATTCTCAACTAGAAGCTTCTCCATCAAGAAAACCATAATGAAACACTGGCCACTATTGGCCCTGGAGGAGGATTTCAAAGGATTGTTCAGTAAAATACCGATATTTGCATATGAGAGGACAAAAAATCTGAAGGAATTAATCAAAACACCACAACATACAAGCACGGATGCACACAAAGGAACCATTCCTTGTCACAACTGTGGAAACTGTTCGGCAATAATCAAGGGTAACGTGATCAATCACCCCACTAAAGGCACACCAATTACACTCAAAGTAACAGGCACATGTGATACAAGCAACGTAATATACTTGTTGAAATGCCCGTGTGGCCTCGCATATGTGGGAAAAACTCAGAGAAAAATAAAAACCCGTGTGGTTGAACACAAGAGTAACATCAGGTTGAAAAATCAAAAATCTACAGTTGCAGTGCACTTCAACGAGGCCAAACATAATCCATCACAACTCAAATTTTGTATTCTAGAAAAAGTTGAGAATTTGCCAGGAAGAGACACGAACAACCACCTACTACGAAGAGAAACATTCTGGATCAATTTTTTGTGTACCCTTCACCCAAAAGGGTTAAATGAAAGGATCGAATTTAGTTGCTTCTTGTAGCATCATCCCGTAATATGGACTACATAGGGTGCCCTGCACTCAATATGATCGAAGTTGCCATGTACAGACCTGATAATTGCAGTGTATACAATTGTATATAACATGTACATACTAGGTTTGAGCAATTATGTATTTTTCTATTACGTTCCCCAGCATCATGTATGAACTGCATAACACTGTAAAACTGTAAAATTTTAGATACCCGTACCACACCTCTTTCCCACGTGCTTTGTTATATTTTTACTTTGTTATATGTTTACTTTTTTATCACCGCGTTCACCATGATCGTCTATAGATCAGTGTAGATCACACTACACACACATCTCTCACAACGCACGTTAGACGAGCCAACAAACAGTTAAATTCACCGTGTTTACAATCCGCCCCACGTGACCAGTGCACCAATAACAGAGCGAAGCACGTCACACGCCGCGAACGTTTTTTAAAAAAGCAATCTTAGCCCGTCCCACGTGACCGGCATAAAAACCATAGAGATTCGGTAGATAGAACGACGCACGCCGAGGGGCCACCATCGGGATATCGTACATCCAGATACACGGTAAGAGAAGGATAGAACCCCTTACGGGAGTAACACGCTTGCGAAATTTTTTCAAAGAACCCTTTTTTTAGTTAGACTATAAGAGTGTCATTTTCTTTTTTCCTTTCAGCACACAGACCTACTTACAAGGGTACAGGTCAGTTACATGGTAGTGTTGACATAAACACACGCGTTTATTTATTTATTTATTTATTTATCTATTCATTCAAACACTGGGACATAAGGTTATAAACCAGCTCGAGTTCTTTTTTGCACGCTGGGGAACTTGAGAATTGTGATCTCACCTACAATTGCATCGGTTTAAAGTAAATGTTTGAGTATTTTGACTGCCAATATGAATTGCTTGTCGTAAACAAGTCTGGTACACCATTAGTAAAGGAATGTATTTGTTTTCAGATTTAAAGTCCCCTGAAGAAGAGCTGTGTAGCTCGAAATGCATTGGGCAATGTACAATCACTAAATTACTGAAGTAATAAGGAAAATGAAAAATGAGAAAATTTCATGAAAATTAAATGAAATGAAATGAACAGTCAAACAATTGAGTAAAGAAGTTTATTTAACATATTTGTTCACCTGCATATGAAAAGAAAAGAGAGTGCGGATGTGAATGTGAATCTTGTGATACAGGAAACACGCATTGACATTCATACTTTGACCCTGAGGCTCAGAAGGGTACTCACATCCTGCACCAACCACACTCCAGAAATTTGCTTTTCAACAAGTACACCGTCAAAAAACAAAACAGAGTGCGTAGTCAAAGGTCCATTTGGTTGTAACACTATACAGGGGCTCACAAGGGTGACCCAGTAACCAATCTGGTATGTACCTAAAGTAAATGGTATTAATGTAGAGAGAGAACAGCTGGGTTGTGGGCCTAATTAACAAGTGCACAGCCACACTTAAGTCGAAAAACCAGAGAATCACAGCAAAAAGTGGGGGTAACCATAGGAAGCAGACCCTACTCTCCTACACAGCCCCCCCCCCCCCCCCAACGCAGGGACATTAAACTAACCTTGACCAGTTGAGTCTTCAGGTTCTAAGAGGAAATATCTGGAGAGTCCATCTGTATTGGCATGGTTACTCCCAGGTCTGTGTTCCACTGGATAGTCCATTCCCTGTAGGGAAATGGACCACCTTAGCAGTTTGGGATTTTCACCCTTCGTCTGTTTTAGCCACAAGAGGGGCTTATGGTCTGTCTGAACTGTGAAGTGAGTACCAAACAAATATGGCCTCAGCTTCTTCAGGGCCCAAACCACAACAAAGGCCTCCCTCTCACTAGCTGACCAACGTTTCTCTCTAGGGGTCAGCCTTCTGCTAACAAAAACTACTGGCTGGTCTTGACCTTCTTCATTCAATTGTGATAGTACAGCCCCTACCCCCAACTCAGAAGCATTTGTTTGGACAATGAATTCTTTGGAGTAGTTTGGACTTTGCAGAATGGGAGCAGTGCACATGGCCTGCTTCAGGTCATCAAATGCCTTTTAACAGCTTACTGTCCACTGAACTTTCTTGGGCATTCTTTTAGAAGTTAAGTCATTCAGGGGTATTGCAATGGAACCATACCCCATGACAAATCTCCTATAGTACGCAGTCAGGCCCAAGAAAGCTCTGACCTGAGTCTGGGTGGTTGGAGCAACCCAGTCCATCATGGTCTGGATTTTGCCCTGCAATGGTTGAACCTGGCCTCCACCTACAAGGTGGCCCAGGTACACAACCTGACTCTGCCCTATCTGGCACTTGGTAGCCTTGATAGTTAGGCCTACCTTTTGCAGGGCCTCCAACTCATTTTTTAAGTGGATCAGGTGATCTTCCCAGGTGGCACTTAAGACAGCAATATAATCAAGATAAGCTGCACAGTAGTCATCCAGGCCTGAGAGGACTTTGTTCTGCAACTTTTGAAATGTGGCAGGTGCATTTTTCAGACCAAAGGGCATCACCACAAATTGATAATGCCCGATAGGGATTGAAAATGCTGTCTTTGGCTTGGCCTCCTCAGCGAACCTGATTTGCCAGTAGCCAGCAGTCAGATCAAATGTGCTCAGATATTTGGCTGAGGCCAACTTATCTATGAGCTCATCTGCTCTGGGTATTGGATGGGCATATGTCCTGGTGAAAGCATTGAGACCTCTGTAGTCTACACAAAACCTCATCTCTCTCCTACCACCCTGGGTGTGAGGTTTTGGCACGAGGACTGAGGGATAAAAAATAGATGTCCCATACATAAAGAGTATCGGACCATATTATGTTAGCATGATGCATCTATATGTACCCTCTTTGCTTGATATATATATACATATATATATATTGCTTTTGCAGAGAGGACAGCATTTATTCACTCCTTGCGTTGACACTGCTAACAGAGTAGGCCGAGAACCATACAGACGCCATTTTCCGAACCTATGCTCGAACATGGGCTGTGATCACGTGTTATTCTCCTGCAGTTGTCAAGCCCCAGTTCATCTGAATTACTGGGAGCAGCTGAACGTAGGCTGTTTACTCGACTGTCCTGAGACTTAAGGTCGCATCTGGCTTTGGGTGCGATAAGCGCATTCCTGGAGGCGCTGTGCCTACACTCACGGGCACCAAGACGAAAGGGAGACACCCCTCCTGACCTTCCCAGTAATAAATAGTTAAGCTTTGAACTAATCATGTGTGCCATATATGGTCCTTTCCTGGAGCTCGAGGGCCAACTGGTGTTTTTCCTTTTACAGTGATTATATGTGTTGAACTGAAAAGTATATAACCTCATGTTTGAATGCGAGCCAACAGTCTTCTCTGCGCAGCTGATGGGTGAGGGTTGGAGAGGCTCCGCTATAGAGTATTTTTGCTTAATAAATAATTGAACTTTCTTCACTGCCAACTGACTGATTATTTGATAAATGGGATTGGGGCTATTGGTAGGTATAGCTCTTTATGTTATTTTTATGATACTTCAGTGGCCACTCTGGTGGGACTCCGTGACCGGGTCGTCCTCCCCGTAAATGGGTAGAAAGGACAAAGAAAGGGGTGCTCTGGTCGAGCGGCTGGACGGACCAAAAATTTTGACTCACTCCGCTCTCGCGATCAGAGTGCCCCAGCTGCTAGTAACCCTTCGCCGGAGTCCTACGGGCGTAACCCAGGAGCTGACCGTGTTGGTCGTCAGGAGTTGGCAGTGGAGAATACGCAATTGTACCTGCATGCACCAGGTGAGTGGATTGTTTTTGGTGTCTTTTGGAATGCGCTGTTGAGTAGTGGTTTTGAAGCAGTTAACTGTGTAGGATTTGGTGGTCGGTGTACCCCGGAGAATCTTGGGGGTCTGATGGGGCAGCATTGTGGCTGCACGGGTAGATGCTCCACAGACTTGTTTTGTTAACAATAGAGACGCCGATCGGACGCCCTGGTGTGGCTCGTGTGGTGCACACCCGGCTGGACTGGCCTCGGAAAAACCTGTGGTTGAACCTGGGTAGCCTTGGGGACATATCTGAAGCGGTGCTACGAAAGCGGGCTTAGTCAGAATAGTCCCAAGGGTGAACCAGGAAGACTGCAGCATGGTCTGTAGGACAGTCTGTGGTTATATCTGTCAGGCAGTCTCTTGGTAGTCTTTGGACTGCTTGAATTTGGTATCTGTTGGTCTGGAATCTGAATTGATTGATTCTCCATGAACAGGTGTCGGCAGGTGTGGTGTCTTGTAGATATAGAATAAATAAACTGGAAGCAGGATTACTTTAGCGTAGGTTTTATTAAACCTCAGCCACAAACACTCAGAGTCAACTGACTCAAGGCACAAACAACATTCTTCAATCCAGAGTTCTAACATAGAATTAAATGACATCAGCGATAAAGGAATTAAAGAAGCAGAGAACGATTAATAAGAGAAATACAACATCACACATCTCCCTTCGCAACAAAAAAGAAAGTAAATCAATAAAGAAAGAATTAAACAATCTTTCATGTACATTGGAGCACTACGTAACCTCATGCTCCTCAAGCGGGCATTACAAGATGAAGAAGGTGCAGCTGCAGAGAAATTGATAACATTAAATGAATCATCTTTATTAGGCAAATTAAAAACTAACACATTAGATCTAACAAGCACAACACGACTCTTATTCCATATCCTCCCATCCTGGGTTTTAATGGCATTCTTGAAACCCTTAATGACAGGCCTGACATTTGTATACTTAGACCACAATTTACAACCAGCAGGAGCTTTTACTTTGACAAGATCACCAACTTCAATTTCAATCTCTTGAAAACGTACACACTTCTTCTTGTCAAAATAAGACTTCCTCAAAAACGGTTTATTCAACTCCCTTTCTCACCATTCACCTATGCTATTGTCAACCAAACCTTTATTCATTCTCATCCAACCAGGACACCACATGGCATTAGGTATTCTACCTTTGAACAACTCAAAAGGAGACCTCCCAGTAGAGGAATGAGGAGAACAACGATAAGCATTAATTCTATCTTGTAGAGCCACAACCCAGTTCAAACCATTAGACCTAGCCAATTGTATAGACTCTTTAAGTGTTTTGTTTACCCTTTCAACAGCTCCATTTGACTCAGGATGATACAGAGAGCATCTCTTATGAACAACACCACATTTTTTTCAAAAAATCAGAAAACAAACTAGAACAAAATTGAGGACCATTATCAGACAATAAACTATTTGGAAAACTCTCACTTTTAAAAATATCTTCCAAAAACCTAATGACAGAGATGGAAGTAATGTCTCTTACAGCAGTCACTGCAATCCATCTGGAATACAAACCAATAAGAACTATCAAGTACGGAGTATCAGATACACCACTAAGAGGACCCAAAATGTCAATGGCAACCTCATCCCAAGGATGACTAGGCAACTGTCTACACACCATAGGCATCCGTCTAGTTTTTAGAATCTTATCACTCGCACAACATTCAACACAATCTCTGACTAATCTCTCTACTTCCAAATCCATATTAGGCCACCAAAACTGCAAACGCATAATTTCCTTCGTTTTTACAATACCCAGATGACCACTATGAACATGTGACAGCAGTTTTTTCCGAATACCAACAGGAGGAACTAACTTAGTACCACGAGTCAGCAAACCATCAGTAACAGAGAGTTCATCAGCCACAAGAGACCAGGGTTTATCTAAAAGTACATTTCTCTTCAAAGAATTCATAACAGAAATCATCTCTTCATCCTTTTCCAATTCACTTTTCCATTCAGATTCTTCCACAGCTCCTTCAGTGACTTCACAAACATTAATAAGTTCCTCAACATCACATACAGCTTCCGCATCACAACTCTCACAGTCAACCAATCTCGATAAACAATCTGCAGATTTGTTAGCTACACCTGGAACATATTGAAGTTCAAAGTCAAATTCTTGCAAGGAAATAATCCATCTTCTAATCCTTGACAAAATTGAATCCAAACCTTTTTTTAAAAACACCTCTTTCAAAGGCTTATGATCAGAAAATACTACAACCTTAGTACCCCAAATCAAGTTCTTGAACTTCCTTAATGCCCAAAAAAGCCAATGACTCTCTTTCAATTACAGAATATTTTAATTCAGACCCCCCTAGACACCTTGAAGAACAACAGATCAACACCTCTTTACCTTCCTTCTTCTGGAGAAGAACAGAACCTAGACCCTTTTCACTCGCATCTGTAAACATATAAGTAGGAAAACCAGGAACAAAAGCATGGAGAGAAGGAACATTTTTTAACTCATTCTTTATACACACAAACTCATTATTACAATCAGATGACCAGTCAAACGTGACATTTTTCCCTGTCAACCTCCTTAGATTGAAGGACTTTTCTGCAAAATTCGGTATGAACTTCCCATAAAATTCTACCATCCCAAGAAATGAAAGTAACTCATCCTTGTTAACTGGCTCTTTCACCTTGTCAATTGAGTCAACCAATTCTTTTTTTGGAAACACACCTTTGCAAGTAATGCGATGACCGAGATAATTTACCTCCTCCATTCCAAATTTACATTTTTCCTTTTTAAAGACATGCCAGCATCACTCAAACGTTCTAAAACAGTACAAACACGCGAATTATGCTCCTGGACGTTCTTGCCATAAATCAAGAGATCGTCCTGATAGAATTTCACACCTTTTAGACCTTTAAGAATCCTAGACATTATGCGTTGAAATACAGAGGCCGCCGAGACAAGGCCAAAAGGCATTCTCCTGAATTTGAACGTACCAAAAGGTGTAATAAAGGCAGTAAAATCCTGAGAGACCTCATCCAACTCCACCTGATGATATGCGGAGGCCAAGTCTAATGTGGTAAAATATTTTGCACCCTCAAGTGTACCAACCATCTCATCGATGTTAGGAAGGGGAAAACGATCTACAACTACTTCCTTATTTAAAGCGCATAAATCAATACATAAACGAATCTCATTATTCGGTTTTTGAACAATAACAACTGGCGCTAACCATTCTGTGGCCTCAACTGACTGAATAATTCTACTCCCAACCAGTCTTTCAATTTCTTTCTGTACACTTGCTTGTTGAGATAAAGGAATTCCTCTTACGTTTGCTATTACAGGAATAGCATGCTCCTTCAACCTAATGTGATGTTTGTATCCCTTCAAACATCCTAAACTTTCTTTAAATATATCAGGAAATGTCTCAGAAAACATGGCAGACATGTCACATATCTCTTGAACTATGGCTTGAGGAGATGCATTGGATTGAGTTGAACACCCAGATCACACTGATGTAACCAACTCAACAAAGCATCACCTTTCTTTGTCACATATATCTTCCCAACTGTCAAACGACTACCCAATTCAAGCTTAGCAATGAAGTAGCCTAACATTTTGATGGGTTTATCTCCATAACCCAAAGGAGCAATATCACATCTAAATAGTTTAACTTTTCCCTTAAAGTTTTTTATAAACAATTCTTCATCAATCATTGTAATATGTGAGCATGAATCAAACTTTAGATTTATCATCACATCTCCAACAGAAACCAAATGAGAGGGATGATCAATTTTTTCACAATTGACCTGAAAAGTCACAGTTTTCACTTGAGGTTTGGAGCCACCTTTTAGTTGAATTCTCACCACTAAACATCTTAGATCTACAGAATTTCGCAAAATGTCCTTTTTTACCACAAGTGGTGCACATAGTTTTTTAACGCAGGGCAACCAGGAGAATTTGCCAAGTGACTTCCCATCCTCGCCGCTAATTTATGTGGTGTCTTGTAGATATAGAATAAATAAACTGGAAGCAGGATTACTTTAGCGCAGGTTTTATTAAACCTCAGCCACAAACACTCAGAGTCAACTGACTCAAGGCACAAACAACATTCTTCAATCCAGAGTTCTAACATAGAATTAAATGACATCTGCGATAAAGGAATTAAAGAAACAGAGAACGATTAATAAGAGAAATACAACATCACAGCGGGCTCTGTTCTTTGTTTGGAAAGACAGAAAAGAGACATGTCGTTTTGAATATCATTGTATGTACATATATTATTGTTCTGTGTGTGTTCGAATAAGAGTGAGGTTGAATATGTTGTGAATGTTTGAACATGGCCATGTTTGAAAGCACGTTTTTATGATTGAATGAGGAATACGTGACAACAATCATTATGCCTCGTGTTAGCAAATTGATTTGTTTTGGATGTTGTTGCCGCCCTAATGATACGCGATTGGCTGAAAATCAACCTGCCCCGTCTGAGGGCAGCCCGAGTTATGATATGTATGTAAAGGATGGTATTACACCTATCTTGTTTAACACACTATGGCATAAATATACTAGGGATAATGTAGAGTTGCAATGGCCTTTTGATGAGAAAGGGATACATTTCCTGCAGGATCGATTGTTTTCTAAACGTAGTCGACAGTCAATGTTTGATTCCCTAAACCTGTGGCAGAAGGAAGCAAAGCGTAGACGTATACGGGAGGAGAAATTATGCAGAATGAAGGGAGGTCAGACGATTACGCTGAAAGCCATTGCTTATGCTAAAGCTCAAACCAAACAGGGAATTGATTGTGCAGATAGGCAATTTAGATTGCAAGTGGATAAGACCTACGTGGCTAGGACTGAAGCGGAGGATGAGATGGAGGATTTATTGTATACTCGTCCACCTCCACCTTATGCTCCGCAACGTATATATCCCGTTGTTCCCCCAACTCCAGTACAGGTCCCTTCAGCGTCTGCCCCAGTTGTATCCTCTTTCCCTGTCTCTCTGGGAACGTCCTCTGTTTTATCTCCCTTTGTGTCTGAGACAGCTACCTTACGGTCTGTTACATTGCCATCTTCTATTATGTCCACAGCTGTTTCATCTTCCCCTACCCTTGCGTGGGCTTCCCAGTCCGCGAGCACAACCCCATCCCTAGCTGTTTCAACTCCAGCTCGTGCTCCGGGGGATTTGGACACACGAAAGTTGTTTACTCGTTCGACTGTAGGACTAAATGAGAAACAGATGGTTGAAAATCAGTCATCCCAGTGAATGCGACATCCTATTTATACTATAACTGATATATGGAGCACGCTCCGAGACTTTGAGCCTGTTATGCAGCAACATGCCCTGAAACACATGGTCACATGTCTTATTACTTTATGGGAACAGTGTTTTGCAGGAGGGATGGCCCCCCAAGTGATGTATGATATTCGGGACAGGGCTCATAAGTCTGAACTTAGACCAGAGGAAGTGTACAAAAATGTCAAGGTTTTATTAAGTTATCGAGGGCGGATGCACCAAAAATGTTCCTCATGGGACTCTCAGCACCCTATGCGAGAAGTCCATCCTATCTTTCACCCTAAAATACCGGAATTAAAAAATGATTAGGATGTAGTGACTAGACCTCGTGTAGAGGCACGAGTGCAGGAACAATGGTTTTACACCCCCTGGAAGAGGAGTGAAGTCCTCGCGCTAAAATCACAACTACCTGACCCCATAAGAATCCCACGGATTATTATAAAGATCTCACAGAAGCGGCTTCCTCAGCCGTTATGACCCTAGCTGACTTAGAGCTATTTTTTGCATTGCTAGTCCCTGTTGATGTATGGCGTCAGGTACATGATCAGGACCATGTTCAGGAGTTGGGCAGAACATGGGAACAGATAAAAGATTGGGATAAGGAACGTAACTCTGGTGATAAACCAAAACCCGAACTATTGGCGTTACCTGGCCATATTATTACTTACATGCATTCCTTCATTCCGCCTCATAAGGTGGATTGGGATAAATTGACAGCATGTAAGCAGAAGAAAGACAAAAGCGTTTCTCATTTCTTCACTAGATTTGAAGGTGTATACATTGACTTTAGTGGACAGGATTTATCATTGGAAGACGGTATACGATTATTTGTTAATCATTTTGTGACCAATTTGTTACCAGAAGTTTCTGCGCGGCTACAAGCCGCTGAGAGTACCTGGACTACGTCTACGCCCTCAGTAATATTGAGTATGGCCCAATATTACGAACATAGAGAAAATTAAAGTATAAGACGGAAAAGTAAATAAAAGATCTTAGGACGCAGGTGTTGTTGCAACAAGTCGTTCGAGGACGAGGCAGAGAGAGAGGCGGAAGAGGGTTCGTTCCGAGGGGGGCAGGAACCGGACAAGGCGGAGGGCCGGCTTTTGTTTTGGGACCGAACCAGTGCGCTTACTGTAAGGAGGAAGGACATTGGTGATTTCAGTGTCCATTGTTGCTGGCTCAGAACGGGACTATGAGAGGAAGAGGTCGAGGTGGTGTGGATCGCAGTGATATGAGATGAGAGGAGGCGACGCACGTTGGATCAGAAAATAATTATTTTGATAATCCGAGAGGTAGGCAGTACTATAATGAGGACTGTGCGATGGATGCAACCGAAGGGTATGCCTATACATAGGACAGCAAAGGACAGAGTGGGGCCGAGGTGTCAGTACCCGTTGATCAGCAAGGTCCTTAAGTAAAAGCGCATTTGAAGGTGTGATGAATAGTTCTATTTCTCGTTCTCTGGTCCCAGGGGCTGCTCTGTCCGAGCACAATAATGTTTTGGTGGGATTCTCGGGAGTTCCGGTGGTAAGCCCCATTTCCAAACCTATTCCGTTCACAATTGGTCCAGTTACGGTAGACTCCCCGTTTCTCTTGACTTCTCATTTTGGTGAAAATGTATTGGGCTTGGATTTGTTGAAGAAATTACATGCAAAAATTCATTGTTCACCTGATGGTGTCTATTTGACTATCAATCCCCTGGGCAGGCATACTTGTGTTTCACCGAAAATGAACCCCTACTCTTGAGTTTGCTGCTATCCCAGAGATGCTGTGGGTCACTGGAGACACAGATGTAGGATTATTAAGGATTCCACCCGTTTCTATAACTCTGAAACAAAATGCTCGGCTTCAACGTATACCTCAGTACAAAATTTCTCCGGCGGGCGAGAAAGCTTTGCTCTCCATCATACAAGTTCTGATTAAAAGGGGTGTGGTGGAGGAGACGGCTGCTAATGTATGCAACAGCCCCATTTTACCGATCTTAAAAAAGGCCCCTGTTGGAAGTGATCCTGACTATGTTGATACTTATCGTTTTGTGATTGATTTGCGTGAAATTAATAAAATAGTGGTGCCCCAAAACCCTGTGGTTTCTGACATCACTACTATTCTTACTATGATTCCTCCCACTGCAAAATATTTCTGTGTGATCGATTTAAAGAATGCTTTCTTTAGATTCCGATACATCCTGAGAGCCGTCATATTTTCGGCTTCTCATTATCTGGTCGCAGCTTCCGGTTTTGTCGCCCTCCCCAGGGGTACACAGAAAGTCCTAGTATTTATAGTCAAGCTTTGAAGACATTATTGGATGATTTGGTCCTACCCCCTGGTAATGTGCTTTTTGCAATCTGTCGATGATCTGTTAGTGGCCTCTGATACTGAGGAAGGTTGTAAGGAAGCCACTGTACAATTATTGTCTCATTTGGCGGCTAATGGCAATGAAGTATCTCTTTCTAAATTCCAATATTGTCGACAGGAGGTGACCTATCTAGGTCATCTACTGTCAAAAGAGGGGAGGAGACTAACCCCTGAGCGTGGGACTACCATTTTTAATATGTCTATACCTCATACTCAGCGTGATGTCCGTGCATTTCTCAAATGCAAAAACCACAGTCCGTGCATTTCTCGGCATAACTTCTTACTGTCGCCAATGGATCCCTAATTTTTCCCTTCTCACTAAACCTCTCCTGTATTTAACCACTAAAGATGTTCATGAACCTTTACCCTGGACTGATGTTTGCCAAAATGCATTTGACTCTTTAAAATCTGCGCTTTGCTCTGCCCCCGTTCTTGGTACCCCTGACTACCAAAAACTTTTTGTGCTTTATGTACACAAGGTGGACGGTTGCTCGCTTTCTGTGTTGACACAAGGATTTGGTGGTAAGCAGAGACCTTGAGCTTATTTCTCGGCGGTGTTGGATATCGCCGCCAAAGCACTTCCTAGCTGTTTACGGGCTACTGCTGCGGTCGCAGTGGCTATTCGAGTCGGAAGGGCTTGTTCTGAACACTGATCTCACAGTGACACAGGGAGAGGTGTGGCGCCCCGGCCAGGGTGACTGACTCCGGAATCTGGGGATCACAGTTTGATCCTCGGGGCCAGCGGCAGATGAGCTCAGCACCATGTGACTCTCGGCAATAGCTTGCTTAATCTTCCTGACAGCCCCCAGCGCCTAGAGACTCTAACGGGTGATGGTTCATGCACATCTTTAGTGGTTAAATACAGGAGAGGTTTAGTGAGAAGGGAAAAATTAGGGATCCATTGGCGACAGTAAGAAGTTATGTCGAGAAATGCACGGACTGTGGTTTTTGCATTTGAGAAATGCACGGACATCACGCTGAGTATGAGGTATAGACATAATTACAAATGTGGATTATTATTATTATAGTGATGGTACGGCACGCTGTGGATACATTATTGAACAAAACGAAGACCCAGCACCTTACGAGTGCGCGTCTTACAGGTTACAAATTGACTTTGTTTGCTCCCCACATTACGATTAAACGATGTGCAACTCTGAACCCTGCCACATTACTACCCCTCCCTTCGAACAAAAAGAACAATGATGTTCATGATTGTATATTTCGGAAAGAGGAAGAGACGAAGGGAAGGGGAGTTGTATGTCGATGGCTCTTGTTTCAAATTACCAGATGGCATGACAACTGCTGCATAAGCGATAACTACTCTTCACACTGTAGTTGAGGCTTTTCGAGTACCCTATTAAACAGCTCAGGCAGCTGAGTTAGTAGCATTGCTTCGCGCCTGTGAGCTAAGTGAAGGATTGAGAGTAAAAATGTACACCGATAGCAGTACGCCTCCGGTGTGGCTCATAGTTTTGAACGACTTTGGGCCAAAAGAGGTTTTCTCACTTCCCATGGTCATCTAAAACATCATGGTCCCTTGATTTTGCGATTGCTGACAGCATTGACGTTACCAGAGATGGTGGCTGTAGTTAAATGCAGTGCACACAAGGCAGTGGTTGATGCAGTGGGTGAAGGTAATGCCTTTGCTGATCAAGTAGCTAAGGAAACTGCAAAATCCCAAATGACCTCAATGTTTGTGACTAGCTCTGCTAGGTGGGTGGCTGAAACAGAGATGTTTAATAACACCATGGAGAGTGTCCGAGAAATACAGAAAGAAGCTACCCCTTTTGAGCTGGCTCACTGGAAAGAGAAAGTGGGGAAATTAGATGCAGATGATTGTTGAATTGATTTGACAGAAAAACAATGGTGGTTGTTGCCCATTGCATTAGTGAATGCAGTGGTAACAATGACACATGGTTCAGCTCATAATGGGGCAAAAGGTATTTGTGCATTATTAGATCCTGTATGGGACAATCCCAATATTCCAAAGACCGCTGCTCATTTGATGCAATATTGCATGGTTTGCTTACAACATAATCCTGGGGGCAGGGAGCCTGGTCTGAGTGGAAACTTTGCACCACCATCTTTGCCTTTTGAGCTGCTCGAAATGGATCATATCCAGCTGGAGCGTGTAAATAATTTGAAGTATGTCCTGGTCGTGGTGTGCGCTTTCAGTAAATGGGTGGAAGCCTACCCGACCAAGGAAAATAATTCTTTGGCAACGGCAACGGCATTGGTAAAGGAATACTTCCCACGCTGTGGATTGCCTCGGGTGATCTGGAGAGATAACGGGGGACACTTTAATCCAGAATTCATCATTCACATTTGTAATGGACTACAGATTAAACAGAAATTCCATGCGACTCGACACCCCGAGTCCGTTGGGTTGGTTGAAAAGTATAATGTAATACTGAAGTTCAAATTAGCAAAAATTCGAGAAAGTACCGGATTGAAGTGGCCAGATGCTCTGCCACTGGCAATAATGTCATTACGGGTAACCCACATTCTCGTTCTGGTTTATCTCCGTATGAGATAATTTTTGGGCGCCCTGCTAATGTTTGGGGCATCCCGAGACCCAGAACTTTTTGTGATATAGAGTATCCTATGTTGACAGACTATCTGTATGCTTTGACTAAAGATCTCTGTTCCATTCATCAACAGGTCTCAGCAGTTTTGCAGCCCCTGCTGGAGGGTCCCGGACATCTCTTGGAGCCAGGACTGGGGTCTGATCTGTAATTATCAGCGAAAATCCAGCTTGTATCCCCGTTGGTCTGAACCGTTTCAAATCTTGTTGGCCACGCGGACGGCGGTAAAGGTGAAAGGCAAGCGACACTGGATCCATGTGTCACATCTGAAAAAACTACCCCTCCCTCTTCCAAATGATCAGCGAATCTAGGAAGGGGTTCTGACCCAGGAAAGTGAGCGAGTTCCTCGTTTTGTCCCTTTTTCTGAAGCCCAGGTAAATGGAGAAGGGCAAGGAGAAGGTGTCTCGGGCTCGGAAGGGGCTCTGTCATCAGCACAAGTGATTGCCCCAGATTCTGTTGACCCTACAGTCGAACGACAGACTCGCAGTACCCTTGTCGCACCAGATTCATTATCCTCTGTTTTGTTCTCTGATCAGGAAGTGCCTGGCCATGCTCGATACAACCTGCAGCCCAGAAGATAATGCGGTACCTCAGGTGAATATGGTAGGAGATAGGGAGAGACTTGAGTGATAGGGTACAGACTTGTTCCACGAATGTCTGTTAGATGCGCTTCTGGGGTACTGAGCGAGACTCTGGACTGAACGCGCTGAGAGCCTTGAACATTTGCTTGCTCTGTTCAGAAAGAAAGACTGAATTTCTTGTTTAAAGAGGCCCAGGTTGTGTTTTCTTCAAGGGTTGTGTGAGAACATAACTCCAGCGTGAGAGGCTTGCTTTGGTATTATTTGTGATGAACGATAGGAGCCTACCTGTGAGGTTCTAAATGGACACAGGAAAGAAGCACCCTCTGGCAGGTTGGACTGCATTGCCCGTGTTTATTTTTGGACTTTTAATTAGGTTGTATCCCTTTGCTCGTTTTGTTCCTGAAGAGGAACGTCCTTTGTACCGCGTTATTTCCCTGCATATATGCCTGTCTTTTCTAGTTGGGCCCAACAAGTTACAATTGCATTTAAAATTATTATAGCAATATTATTAATCACATTAATGGGAGTATTCATCTATTTAGAATTCCGCCACCTTATACATACTATTTTAGGAACAACTACACCACCTCCGGAACATGTGTTTCATACTTTTGCTCCATATAAGGAAAGGCATCGTCAGACTAATGTGAAAAATTTATTTGTTGAAATGCTTCATCAAGCACACAGCGCCACCAATGCTACAAATTGTTGGGTTTGTGGTCTTTTACCATCTGTTATGCACAAGCATGACTTTTTCATATTTAAATTACTTTCAATGATGTATATGCATTATACTGTGGACACTCAAAGGTTTTCGGAAAGGGATTATGAAATGAGTTTAGCATATATTGAGGTTCATCAAGGATTCAACCCCGAGGGGAATAATGGAGAGGGAACCTTAGATCCGAATGCATGTATGAATATGTATACAACGCATGAAAATACCACTTGGTTGAATAATGAGACTTTGGATTTTGTTGAGTTTAATTTCATTCAGTATTTTCGACATTTTCAAGATTGTAAAGTTACTGAAGATAGGGCTTTTCCAGTGCCTATACTAAATAGTACCTCTGCGTTCTGTGTTCAGGGAGTAGGGTACATATCAGTAGGAGAGAGCCGATATAATTATACTTATCAGTTGCGTACCTTTAGCAGTCCCCCATTGTTAACCCCTCCTAATGTATATTTTGTTTGTGGAGAAAATGCCTCTACTTGGCTTCCGCGAGGTTGGACTGGACGTTGCTACCAGTCCTTCCTGTACCCACCAGTCTATATTGCCCATTCTAATTATCACAAGGATCACCACTTAGATAAACGAAGTATGCCTGTTAAGAGAAATAAAGAATGATAGATACTACCAATATAGATCAGACAGATACTCCTGAACAGCATTTTACTGACATTGTAAAAGGAGTGTTTCCCATCTGGGAGCTTATAATCACCAGCAAAGAAGTACACCGTTTTACCAGAGTAGTTGATGGGGTAATTAACACCACTGCAGGAATATTGACTAATCTGACCATAGAGCTACAAGCGACCAGACTCGTTTTGCTTCAAAATCGTATGGTTTTAGACGTTATCTTGGCAGATAGAGGAGGAGCATGCCGTGTGATCGGCAGTACTTGCTGTGTTTATATCCCTGACTCCGCCCCCTCCGTTCATTTGGCTATCCAGAAGCTACATCGTTTGGCTTCCAAAATACATGTAGAGACTGGTGCGTGGTCCCTCTCTGGTTGGTTCTGGGGTCTGTTGTCTACTTGGGGATGGAAAATTTTGATAGTGCTGGCAGGTATAGCCGGTATCATATTCACGTGTTGCCTTTGTGTACAATGTGGACCTGCATGTTGCTCTTATCGCGCAACTAAACTCTCCTCCTCCTTGGCCGGTCCATCCCCAGCAGCAGTAAAAGCTCAGTTAGTTCAGCAGGAGCTCAAAGATTTAATGCAGATTGATGAAGGAATATTTGAAGATTGAGCTGTTTTAGTTAGCTACATCATGCCAAAAGGGTTGTTCTGAGGGATAAAAAATAGATTTCCCATACATAAGTACTATCGGACCATATTATGTTAGCATATTGCATCTATATGTACCCTCTTTGCTTGATATATATATATATATATATACATATATATATATATTGCTTTTGCAGGGAGGACAGCATTTATTCACTCCTTACGTTAACACAACTAACAGAGTAGGCCGAGAACCATACAGACGCCATTTTCCGAACCTATGCTCGAACACGGGCTGTGATCACGTGTTAGACTCCGGCAGTTGTCAAGCCCCAGTTCATCTGAATTACTGGGAGCAGCTGAACGTAGGCTGTTTACTCGACTGTCCTGAGACTCAAGGTCATATCTGGCTTTGGGTGCGATAAGCGCATTCCTGGAGGCGCTGTGTCTACACTCCCGGGCACCAAGGCGAAAGGGAGTCACCCCTCCTGACCTTCCCAGTAATAAATAGTTAAGCTTTGAACTAATCATGTGTGCCATATATGGTCCTTTCCTGGAGCTCGAGGGCCAACTGGTGTTTTCCTTTTACAGTGATTATATGTGTTGAACTGAAAAGTATATAACCTTATGTTTGAATGGGATCCAACAGTCTTCTTCGCGCACCTGATGAGTGAAGGTTGGAGAGGCACCTCTATAGAGTATTTTTGCTTAATAAATAATTAAACTTTCTTCACTGCCAACTGACTGATTATTTGGTAAATGGGATTGGGGCTATTGGTAGGTATAGCTCTTCATGTTAATTTTATGGTACTTCAGGACTACTGGACTGGCCCAAGGGCTCTCTGAGGGCTCAATCACTTCCAGTTCCAACATTTTCTGGACTTCTGTCTTGATACAGTCCCTGGCGTGATCAGGTTGCCTGTAAATCTTAATTGTGACAGGTAGCCTGTCCCCAGTGTCCATTTCATGAGTGCACCAGGTAGTCTGACTTGGAGTCAGTGAAAACATGTGTCTTTATGCCTGCATAACTTGTCTGCAGTCACTCTGCCGTTGGTCAGTGAGGCTGCCTGCCAAGGCTACACTATCAACTGAACCATCATCAGGGTTCTGAGAGAGCAGATCTGGGAGAGGGTCACTCTCTTCCTCCTGTCCTTCATCAGTAGCCATGAGCAGGCCCATGTCTGTCCTTTCAACATATGGTTTCAGTCTGTTGACATGAAACACCTTGTGGGGGCTCCGGGGAGTTCTAAGATCAACCAAATAGGTGACTTCTTCCTTCTGTTCAACAATAGTGTGGGGACCACTCCACTTGTCTTGGAGAGCTGCTGGGGCCACTGGCTCCAACACCCACACTTTCTGTCCTGGCTCGCACACGGTCAGTACAGCCTTTTGGTCAAATCAGGCCTTTTGCAATTCCTGACTTGCCTCAAGGTTTTTGGGTGCCTTTTTCATGTACTCTGCCATCCGGGAGCAGAGACCAAGTACATTGTCCACAATGTCTTGCTTGGGAAGTTTGAGAGGTAACTCCTATCCTTCCTTCACCAGACAAAGTGGTCCTCTTACAGGATGCCCAAACAGAAGTTCAAAAGGGCTGTAGCCAACCCCCTTCTGTGGGAAATCTCTATAAGCAAACAAAAGGCAGGGTAGCAGGATATCCCATCTCCGCCTGAGCTTTTCAGGGAGACCCTTGATCATACCCTTTAAGGTCTTGTTGAATCTTTCAACTAGACTATTGCACTGTGGGTGATAGGGTGTGGGGAACTTATAGTTCACTCCACACTCTTTCCACATTGCGGTCAAGCAACTAGTCATGAAGTTTGCACCTCTTCTGATACAACCTCCTTGGGGAAACCCATCTTGAGAAAACTCCCAGGAGGGCTCTTGCCACAACAGGTGCTGTTGTGGTCCTTAGGGGAGTAGCTTCTGGGTATCTGGTGGCATGATCCACTACCACCAGAATAAACCTGTGCCCAGAGGCTGTTTGGGAATCCATTGGTCCAACAATGTCAATCCCTACTCTTTCAAAGGGAACCCCCACCACAGGTAGAGGTATTAGGGGGGCCATTGTGGTGCCACCTGATTTGCCACTGGCTTGGCAGGTGACACAGGAGTGACAACACTTCTTGGAGTCTTCTGACATGTGGGGCCAGTGAAAGTGAGGGACTAGCCTGTCCCAAGTCTTGTTCTGGCCAAGATGTCCTGCAAGGGGAATATCATGGGCTAGTGTGAGCAGGAAGCCCCTGAATGCCAGAGGTATGCCCAACCTCCTGGAAGCACCAGGCTTGGGGTCTCTAGCCTCTGAATACAGGAGCCCATCATCCCAATAGGCCTTGTGGGTCCCACTAGCATTCCCAGCAGCCTCAGCAGCAGCTTGCTGTCTGAAGAATTCAAGAGAAGGGCAGTCCAACTGCACCTGTCTCAGATCTGCCCCAGAAGGAACCCTGTCCCAAGAAACTCAACCTGATCAGGCTCAAGCTCTTCTAGGACAGTTCCATCTTGGGGCTCACAATCAGCTTCCTCAGAAGGCTGATCCTCATCCTGAGGCAGGGGGAAGGCACAGCCTTAACCCTACTCCTCCTTTTCCTGGAAGGCAACTGGTCCATTATTCCAGAATCCAGTGCCTGTTCAGTGTTGCAATTTTTAACCTGTGACCTGGTCACAGCAAGAACATGGGCTGATATGCCTAACATTTCTGCCTGTGTCCTAAACTCCACTTCAGACCAAGCTGAAGTCTCTAAGTCATTGCCAAGCAAACATTCTACAGGGAGGTCTGAACTAACAACAACCTTCTTAAGGCCAGTCACTCCTCCCCGGGAGAAATTCACAACTGCCATACTGTGTGCAGTAGTGACATTGCTAGCTTTAGTCACTAGGTAAGTTTAACCTAGTATGATCTGTCCAGGGTCCACAAAGTCAGGTATCACCATGGTGACAGTAGCCCCTGTGTCCCTGTAGGCCTGAACCTCTTTTTCATTGACTAAAGGACTAAAGGAGTTTGTCTGTACTTGCCCAAGCTATTGGGACTCACAGGGAAGGACATATCCATGCCTCCATCACATATCAAAACAGCTTGAGTTGGTACTCTGACTAGGCCAGACTCTTTACACTGGGCCACAGTGCTAAAGTGCGCAGAAGCCAGAAATCACTACCATTATGTAATATTAAAAGGCAAAAAGTTCAGGGGTGAACCTGCCAAAAGGGCCAAGTCCAACAATAGAACAGCCATAAGGAGATCGTTCCAAAACCTGCAGAGGGGCTCAGCTCATGCTAGGGCACCCTCTCACATACAACCACGCACTCTGCCTCCAGGATTGTTAAGGCCTGCCATAGGAGTGACTTATAGGTGTATATGTGTCTATATGTACATATAGATATAGGTGTACTATACCTAAGTAAGGGGTGATTACACCACCTTACCCAGGCTGGGTGAACAGACCTGTGGTGTCAGTTTGGAAGGCAAACCAGGGGTGGCATAATACATGCTGCAGCCCCTGGTAGGCCTAGGGTGCACCTAAGCCCTGGGGACCTATGGCACACTATAGAGGGGCTCACAAGGGTGACCCAGTAACCAATCTGGTATGTACCTAAAGTACATGGTATCAATTTAGAGGGAGAACAGCTGGGCTGTGGGCCTGATTAGCAGGTCCACAGCCACACTAAAGTCGAAAAACCAGAGAATCACAGCAAAAAGTCGGGGTAACCATAGGAATCAGGCCCTACTCTCCTAAAGTCTCTCTGTCAGTCAGTCATTCTCTCTGTCAGACAGTCTCTCTCTCAGTCAGTCTCTCTGTCAGTCAGTCTCTCTTTGTCAGTCACTCTATGTCAGTCAGTCTCTCTATCTTTCTCTATCAGCCAATCTCTCTCTCTCAGCCGACCAGTCAGTCAGTCTCTCTCTCAGCTGGTCAGTGTCAGCCAGTCAGTCACTCTATCTGTCAGTCAGTCTATCTGTCAGTCAGTCTCTCTGTCAGTCAGTCTGTCTCTCAGTCAGTCAGTCTGTCTCTCAGTCAGTCAGTCTCCCTCTGTCAGTCAGTCTCTCTCTGTCAGTCAGTCTCTCTTTGTCAGTCAGTCTCTCTGTCAGTCAGTCAGTCTCTCTGTTAGTCAGTCAGTCTCTCTCTCTCATTAAGTCAGTCTCTGTCTCAGTCAGTCTCTCTCAGTCCGTCTCTCGCTGTCAGTCAGTCTCTCTGTCTCTGTCAGTCTTTCTCTCTCTGTGTCAGTCTTTCTCTCGGTCAGTCAGTATTTCTCTCTGTCAGTCAGTCTATCTCCCTCTGTCAGTCAGCCTCTCTGTCAGTCTCTCTCTCTCTCTCAGGCAGTCTCTCTTTCTCTCTCTCTCTCTCTCTCTCTCTCTCTCTCTCTCTCTCTCTCTCTCTCTCTCTCTCTCTCTCTCAGTGAGTCAGCCAGTCTCTCTCTGTCAGTCAGTCTCTCTCTCTTTGTCTGTCAGTCTCTCTGTCAGTCTATCTCTGTGTTTGTCACTTTGTCACTCTGTCAGTCAGTCTATCTCTCTGTCAGTCAGTCTATCTCCTCTGTCAGGCAGTCCCTCTGTCAGTCAGTCTCTCTCTGCCAGTCAGTCTCTCTCTGTCAAGGAGAGAGAGAGACTGACTGACTGATATTCAATCAGTCTCTCTCTCTCTCTATGTCAGTCAGTCACTCTCTCGGTCAGTCCCTCTCAGTCAGTCTCTCTCTATCTCTTAGTCTCTCTCTGTTAGTCAGTCCGCCTCTCTCAGTCAGTCAATCTCTCTCTGTCAACCAGTCAGTCTCTCCCTCTCTCTGTTAGTCAGTCTCTGTGTCAGTCAGTCTCTCTGTCAGTCAGTCTCTCTCTGCCAGTCATTCACTCTCTGTCAGTCATTCACTCTCTGTCAGTCAGTCTCTTTCTGTCAGTCAGTCTCTCTCTCTCTCAGTCAGTCTCTCTGTCAGCCAGCCAGTCTCTCTCTCTCAGCCAGTCAGTCTCTCTCAGCCAGTCAGTCTCTCTCTGTCAGTCAGTCTCTCTTGGTCAGTCAGTCTCTCTCTGTCAGTCAGTCTCTCTTGGTCAGCCAGTCTCTCTCTGTCAGTCAGTTTGTCTCCTTCTGTCAGTCAGTCTCTTTCTGTCAGTCAGTCTTTCTGCCAGTCTCACTCTGTCAGTCAATCTCTCTCTCAGTCAGTCTCTCTCTCTTAGTCAGTCTCTCTCTCAGTCAGTCTCTCTCTGTCAGTCAGTCTCTCTTTCTCTGTCTGTCAGTCAGTCAGTCTCTCTATCTCTCTCGCTGTCAGTCAGCCAGTCAGTCTCTCTCTGTCAGCCAGTCTCTCTCTCTCTGTCATTCAGCCTCTCTCTCTCTGTCCATCAGTCTGTCTCTCTGTCAGTCAGTCTGTCTCCCTCTGTCAGTCAGTCTCCTTCTGTCAGTCAGTCTCTCGGTCAGTCTCTCTCTCTCTCTGTCAGTCAATCTCTATCTCTGTCAGTCAGTCTCTCTCTGTCAGTCTCTCTCTCAGTCAGTCTCTCTCTGTCAGTCAGTCAGTCTCTCTCTGTCTCTCAGTCAGTCAGTCAGTCTCTCTCTGTCAGCCAGTCTCTCTCTCTTTCTCTGTCACTCAGCCTCTCTCTGTCAGTCAGTCTCGATCTCTCTCCGTCATTCTCTCTCTCAGCCAGTTAGTCTCTCTCTCAGCCAGTTAGTCTCTCTCTTTCAGTCAGTCTCTCTGTCAGACAGTCAGTCAGTCTCTCTGTCAGTCAATCTCTCTGTCAGTCAGTATCTCTCTCTGTCAGTAAGTCTGTCTCTCTCTCTCTGTCACTCTCTCTCTCTGTTAGTCAGTCTCTCTCTCTTTCTCTGTCAGTCAGTCTCTCTTTCTCTGTCAGTAAGTCTGTCTCCCTCTGTCAGTCAGTCAGTCTTTGAGGCAGTCAGTCTCTCTCTCTCTGGCAGTCTCTCTCTCTGGCAGTCTCTCTCTCAGCCAGCCAATCTCTCTATGTCAGTCAGTCTCTCTGTCAGTCAGTCTCTCTCTGTCAGTCAGTCTCTCTCTGTCAGCCAGTCTCTCTCTCTTTCTCTGTCAGTCAGTCTGTCTGTCTGTCAGTCTGTCTCTCTGTCAGTCAGTTTGTCTCTCTGTCAGTCAGTCTCTCTCCCTGTCAGTCAGTATGTCTCCCTCTGTCAGTCAGTCTCTCTCTTGGTCAGTCAGTCTCTCTCTCGGTCAGTCAGTCTCTCTCTCGGTCAGTCAGTCTCTCTCTCAGTCAGTCAGTCTCTCTTGGTCAGTCTCTCTCTGTGAGCCAGTCTCTCTCTCCCTTTCTCTGTCAGTCAGTCCCTCTCTCTTTTTCTGTCAGTCAGTCTCTCTCTCTCTCTGTCAGTCAGTCTCTCTCTATCAGTCAGTCTCTCTCTGTCAGTCAATCAGTCTTTCTTTCTCTGTCAGTCAGTCTCTGTTTCTTTGTCAGTCAGGCACTATCTCTGTCAGCCAGTCTCTCTCTCTCTGTCAGTCAGTCAGTCAGCCAGTCTCTATTTCTCTGTCAGTCAGGCTCTCTGCCAGGCAGTCTCTCTCTCTCTGTCAGTCAGTCTCTCTCTCTTTCTCTCTCTCTGTCAGTCAGTCTCTCTCTCTCAGCCAGTCAATCTCTCTCGGTCAATCTGTCTCTCTGTCAGTTAGTCTCTCTCTCTCTCAGTCAGTCTCTCTGTCAGTCAGCCAGTCTCTCTCTCTCAGCCAGTCAGTCTCTCTCAGCCAGTCAGTCTCTCTCTGTCAGTCAGTCTCTCTTGGTCAGTCAGTCTCTCTCTGTCAGTCAGTCTCTCTCTGTCAGTCAGTCTCTCTCTCAGTCTATCCCTTTCAGTCAGTCTCTCTCTGTCAGCCAGTCTCTCTCTGTCAGTCAGTTTGTCTCCTTCTGTCAGTCAGTCTCTTTCTGTCAGTCAGTCTTTCTGCCAGTCTCACTCTATCAGTCAATCTCTCTCTCAGTCAGTCTCTCTCTCTCAGTCTTCTCCTCCAGCACAGACATCAACTTCAGCCACGCCACAGAGCTTCAATGGACGGACCACAGCTGCGTCCACTTCACCTTCAAGAGAACGACGACCCACCACCACCAGCAACAGGCCGCCCGCAGAAGCTGGAACAAGATCTCAGCAGACCAGCTCGCCACCTCCCTGAGCCAGCACCCTCCTGCCAGCTCAGCGAACCCCAGCCAGGCCGCCGACAACCTCACGAAGTGGATCAGCAACTGCGCAGACGAGCTCGCCCCGCTGAGGACCCCGCCCAGCAGACCCGGCAGCAAGAAAGCCCCGTGGTTCACCGACGAACTCAAGAGCTCCAAGAAGAACTGCCGAGCCCTCGAGAAAGTCTGGAGAAGGGAACCTACACCGGACAACAGGACCACCCTCAAGCAGGCCACTCGGAAGCACCACCAGCTGATCCGCGCCGCCAAGAAAACTGCATTCAAGGACCGGCTGGACAACAACGCACACAACAGCAAGGAACTCTTCAACATCGTGAAAGAGCTATCCAACCCCAGCGCAGGAAACAACGACATCACCCCATCGCAAGACCTCTGCAACTCCCTCGCTTCATACTTCCACAACAAGATCGCGGACATACACAACAGCTTCAACAACCAACCAACGCACACCATGACCGAACAACCACCCCCCACCACCACCCTCCACGCCTGGACCCCGATCAGCACCGAAGACACCATCCGCACGATGAACTCCATCCACTCCGGATCTCCAACCGACCCCTGCCCTCACCACGTCTTCAACAAGGCCGACGCTGTCATTGCACCCCACCTGCGAGACATCATCAACACATCCTTCAACACCGCCACCTTCCCTGAGAGCTGGAAGCACGCCGAACTCAGCGCTCTACTCAAAAAACCAACAGCGGACCCCACCGAACTCAAGAACTACCGCCCCATCTCGCTCCTCCCGTTTCCAGCCAAAGTCATCGAGAAGACCGTCAACAAGCAGATGGCCGCCTTCCTCGAGACGAATGGATCCCTCGACCCTTCACAGTCCGGCTTCCGAGCCAATCACAGCACCGAGACCGCCCTCATCGCCGCCACCGATGACATCCGAGCCCTGATGGACAACGGAGAAACAGCGGCCCTCATCCTCCTAGACCTCTCCGCGGCATTCGACACTGTCTGCCACCGCACCCTAGTACAGCGCCTTAGCAACGTCGGAATCCAGGACAAGGCGCTGGAATGGATCATCTCCTTCCTCGACTGAAGAACTCAGAGAGTCCGCCTATCACCGTACAAGTCAGAGGCCTCCGAAGTCATCTGCGGCGTCCCTCAAGGATCCTCTCTGAGCCCCACCCTCTTCAACGTCTACATGAGCCCCCTCACGGCCATCGCACGCCAACACAACCTCAGCATAATCTCCTACGCCGACGACACCCAGCTGATCCTCTCCCTGACCAACGACCCCGCCACCGCCAGAGCCAACCTACACGAAGGGATGAAAGAGGTAGCCGAGTGGATGACGACCAGCCGCCTGAAACTGAACTCTGACAAGACGGAGGTCCTCATCCTGGGCTCTTCTCCCTCCGCCTGGGACGACTCCTGGTGGCCTCCCGCCCTGGGCACCGCACCCAAACCGACAGACCATTCACGCAACCTGGGCTTCATCCTGGACTCCTCCCTCTCCATGACCAGGCAAGTCAACAACGTCTCCTCGGCGTGCTTCAACATCCTACGCATGCTACGGAAGATCTTCTGGTGGATCCCCACCGAGACCAGGAAGACCGTCACCCAGGCCCTCGTCACCAGCCGACTGGACTACGGCAACGCCCTCTACGCCGGTACCACCGCCAAGCTCCAGAAGAGACTCCAGCGGATCCAGAACGCCTTAGCCAGACTCATCCTCGACATCCCACGAACCAGCCACATCTCCGGACATCTGAGAGACCTTCACTGGCTCCCCGTCAACAAAAGAATCACCTTCCGCCTCCTCACCCACGCACACAAAGCCCTACACGACCAAGGCCCGAGCTACCTCAACAGCCACATCAACTTCTACGCTCCCAAACGCCACCTCCGATCAGCCAACCACGCCCTCGCCGCCGTCTCCCGCATCCGAAGAGCGACTACAGGAGGAAGGTCCTTCTCCTACCTGGCCGCCAAGACCTGGAACTCCCTCCCGGCCGACCTGCGCCTGACCCAAGACCACCTCTCCTTCAGGAAGAAGCTGAAGACCTGGCTGTTCGAGCATTAGCGGCACCCCCCCTCCCCCAGCGCCTTGAGACCCTACGGGTATGTAGCGCGCTCTATAAGTGTCATTGATTGATTGGTTGATTGATTGATTAGTCAGTCTCTCTCTCAGTCAGTCTCTCTCTGTCAGTCAGTCTCTCTTTCTCTGTCTGTCAGTCAGTCAGTCAGTCTATCTCTCTCGCTGTCAGTCAGCCAGTCAGTCTCTCTCTGTCAGCCAGTCTCTCTCTCTCTGTCATCCAGCCTCTCTCTCTCTGTCCATCAGTCTGTCTCTCTGTCAGTCAGTCTCCTTCTGTCAGTCAGTCTCTCGGTCAGTCTCTCTCTCTCTCTGTCAGTCAATCTCTATCTCTGTCAGTCAGTCTCTCTCTGTCAGTCTCTCTCTGTCAGTCTCTCTCTCAGTCAGTCTCTCTCTGTCTCTCAGTCAGTCAGTCAGTCTCTCTCTGTCAGCCAGTCTCTCTCTCTTTCTCTGTCACTCAGCCTCTCTCTGTCAGTCAGTCTCGATCTCTCTCTGTCATTCTCTCTCTCAGCCAGTTAGTCTCTCTCTCAGCCAGGTAGTCTCTCTCTTTCAGTCAGTCTCTCTGTCAGACAGTCAGTCAGTCTCTCTGTCAGTCAATCTCTCTGTCAGTCAGTATCTCTCTCTGTCAGTAAGTCCGTCTCTCTCTCTCTGTCACTCTCTCTCTCTGTTAGTCAGTCTCTCTCTCTTTCTCTGTCAGTCAGTCTCTCTTTCTCTGTCAGTAAGTCTGTCTCCCTCTGTCAGTCAGTCAGTCTTTGAGGCAGTCAGTCTCTCTCTCTGGCAGTCTCTCTCTCTGGCAGTCTCTCTCTCAGCCAGCCAATCTCTCTATGTCAGTCAGTCTCTCTGTCAGTCAGTCTCTCTCTGTCAGTCAGTCTCTCTCTGTCAGCCAGTCTCTCTCTCTTTCTCTGTCAGTCAGTCTGTCTGTCTGTCAGTCTGTCTCTCTGTCAGTCAGTCTGTCTCTCTGTCAGTCAGTCAGTCTCTCTCCCTGTCAGTCAGTATGTCTCCCTCTGTCAGTCAGTCTCTCTCTCGGTCAGTCAGTCTCTCTCTCGGTCAGTCAGTCTCTCTCTCAGTCAGTCAGTCTCTCTCTCAGTCAGTCAGTCTCTCTTGGTCAGTCTCTCTCTGTGAGCCAGTCTCTCTCTCCCTTTCTCTGTCAGTCAGTCCCTCTCTCTTTTTCTGTCAGTCAGTCTCTCTCTCTCTGTCAGTCAGTCTCTCTCTATCAGTCAGTCTCTCTCTGTCAGTCAATCAGTCTTTCTTTCTCTGTCAGTCAGTCTCTGTTTCTTTGTCAGTCAGGCACTATCTCTGTCAGCCAGTCTCTCTCTCTCTGTCAGTCAGTCAGTCAGTCAGCCAGTCTCTGTTTCTCTGTCAGTCAGGCTCTCTGCCAGGCAGTCTCTCTCTCTCTGTCAGTCAGTCTCTCTCTCTTTCTCTCTCTCTGTCAGTCAGTCTCTCTCTCTCAGCCAGTCAATATCTCTCGGTCAATCTGTCTCTCTGTCAGTTAGTCTCTGTCAGTCAGTCTGTCTCTCTGTCAGTCAGTCTTTCTCGGTCAGTCAGTCTGTCTCTCTGTCAGTCAGTCTATCTCTCTGTCAGTCAGTCTGTCTCCCTCTGTCAGTCAGTCTATCTGTCAGTCAGTCAGTCTATCTGTCAGTCAGTCAGTCTCACTCTGTCAGTCAGTCAGTCAGTCAGTCTCTCTCTCAGTCAGTCTTGCTGCCAGTCAGTCTCTCTCTCGGTCAGTCTCTCTCGGTCAGTTAGCCAGTATCTCTCGGTCAGTCAGTCAATCTCTCTCTCTCTCAGTCAGTCTCTCTCTCTCTCCGTCAGTCAGTCTCTCTCTGTCAGTCAGTCTCTCTCTCTCTCAATCTCTCTCTCTCTGTCAGTCTGTCGCTCTCTCTCTCAGCCAGTCAGTCTCTCAGCCAATCAGTCGCTCAGCCAGTCAGTCTGTCAGCCAGTCAGTCAGTCAGTCAGTCAGTCTCTCTCTCAGTCAGTCTTGCTGCCAGTCAGTCTCTCTCTCTCGGTCAGTCTCTCTCGGTCAGTTAGTCAGTCTCTCTCGGTCAGTCAGTCAGTCTCTCTCTCTCTTAGTCAGTCTCTCTCTCTCTCCGTCAGTCAGTCTCTCTCTGTCAGTCAGTCTCTCTCTCTCAATCTCTCTCTCTCTGTCAGTCTGTCGCTCTCTCTCTCAGCCAGTCAGTCTCTCAGCCAATCAGTCGCTCAGCCAGTCAGTCTGTCAGCCAGTCAGTCTATCAGCCAGTGTGTCTCTCTCTCTGTCAGTCAGTCTCTCTCTCTCTCAGTCAGTCTCAGTCTCAGTCATTCTCTCTCTCTCTCTGTCAGTCAGTCTCTCTCTCAGTCAGTCTCTCTCTCAGCCACTCTTTCTCTCAGCCAGTCTCTCTCTCAACAAGTCTCACTCTCAGTCAGTCTCTCTCTCAGTCAGTCTCCCTCTCTGTCAGTCTCTCTCTCTGGCAGTCTCTCTGTCAGAATCTCTCTCTCTCTGTGTCAGTCAGGCTCTCTGTCTCTTTCTCTCTCAGTCAGTCTCTCAGTCACTCTCAGTCAGCTAGGCAGTCTCGCTCTCTCTCTCTGTCAGTCAGTGAGTCTCTCTCTCAGTCAGTCTCTCTTTCAGTCAGTCTCTCTCTCCACACTCTCTCTCTTCTCTCTCTCTCTCTCCCCACACATTCTCTCTCTCCACTCTCTCCCCACTCTCTCTCCACTCGCGCTCTCTCTCTAAACAAAAGCTTGGGGGCCATAGGTATATTACCTGCAAGGGCTACAGGCTGCCAAGGAAAGTCTGCAGGGCCGCTGCCCACGGGTTGTACTATGACTACCACGGCCTCAATCCCTCCACTCTCTAACTACACTCTCTCTAAACTCACCTCTGTCTCCAACTCATGTCTCTCTTCCTCACATCTCTCTTCACCCTATCTCTCTCTCTCTCTCTACATAACATCAGGAGGTCTCAAAGTATGTCCAGCCCAGGTCCCAAAAATGAAGGTGGCACTGTATGTGTGACCCGTGCTGCAAGATGTTAAGGCCCAGTGTTTTGGGATGTAGTCATGTGAACGCCCCTCTACAAACTGCTATAAACGTTACCTTGGTCAGGCGACTCACTGGAAGCGGAAAGCATTCCCTGATTGCACAGATCACAGCCTCCATTTCCGATTCACAGGCAGATCTCAATGCTTCTGGCACCGGTGGAAGAGACGTTTCAATAAATTCTTTCAGTTGCTTGGGACTTTTGTAATATAAAATGGAGTCCGATGAGAAGCCTGCAGACATTTGTGCTGGACAAATAAAGAAATGTGAAAAAAATAACGCTGAATTATTTACTGGGAAAATAACCCACTCAATTGCAAAACTAAGTGAAAAACAACCTGTACCTCCACTGTGAAACTCCATTCTAAAGTTGGCAGTTTTTGCGGATCAGCAGCCAGATTGCAAAAATGTTGAACTGATACAAATATGTAGTTAATTTTTTTTTGCAACTATATTGCTTCTTGCATAATAAGTAATAGAGCAAAACAAAATTTGCACCAGTATACATATCATCCCAGGCGCTATCTGCTCTCCCAGGCGCTATCTGCTCGGCGCTCTCCCAGGCACTATCTGCTCTCCCAGGCGCTATCTGCTCTCCCAGGCGCTATCTGCTCTCCCACGCGCCATCTGCCTGCCTGGGTGCTATCTGCCGGCCTGGGTGCTATCTGCCGGTCTGGGTGCTATCTGCTCTCCCAGGCGCTATCTGCTCTCCCAGGCGCTATCTGCTCTCCCAGGCGCTATCTGCTCTCCCAGGCGCTATCTGCTGGCCTAGGTGCTAGCTGCTGGCCTAGGTGCTAGCTGCTGGCCTAGGTGCTAGCTGCTGGTTTAGGCGCTATCTGCTGGCCTATGAAAGGAAGCATTTAAAGAGTCTGCTAGCCGATTGGGTGTGCTCCAGGTGAACATTATCCGTGGTTCTGGCATGTCTGCAGGCCTAGAAACAACTAAAGCATGTATGTAATCACTACATGTTTATAACTGTAAATATTGGATTTTACACAAGAGTGTGATATATTTTTGATAAGAAATACATATACCGACAATTCTGTTACAGTATATTCATCCACCTGTACATCACAGAAAAGTGGTAACATTCCTTTGGTTTAGAATAAAATAAAGTATGTTTGTGGTTTTTCGGGGCAGTCAGAGCGGTGAGAGAAAGAGCTTGGAGCAGGGCAGGGACAGAGGAGCAGGGAAGAGACAGAGGGGCAGTCAGAGGACAGGCAGAGCGCGGAGAGTAGGAGAGCAGAGAAAGAGAGGCAGTAAGAGAACCGCAGGCAGAGAGGGGAGAGTAAGAGGGGGGAGAGCCTGGGAGGTAAAGAGACCAGTGGGGCAGAGACAGATAGTGGCAGGAGGTAGGAGAGAGGTAGTTGGGCCAGAGAAAGAGCTCTGACTGTAAGAGGGCAGAGACAGAGGGGCAGTCAGAGCGGCGAGATAAAGTGTGCGGAGCAGGGCAGCGACAGAGGGGCAGTCAGAGGACAGGCAGAGCAGGGAGAGTAGGAAAGCAGAGAAAGAGAAGCAGTAAGAGAACCGCAGGCAGAGAGGGGAGAGTAAGAGGGCAGAAGGGCAGAGTCAGAGAGGGGTAGAAGGAGGCAGATGGGTAATTAGAGAACCACTGGCAGAGCAGTGAGAGTAAATTAAAGCAGGGTGCACTTTCACTCAGGGTTCTTTCACTCAGGGTTCTTAAAATTAAAGCAGGGTGCACTTTCACTCAGGGTTCTTAAAATTAAAGCTGGGTCCACTTTCGGATTCAGGACCATGTATCAGTGCTGCTCAATAGCAGGTTCCGCCACAGCTTTCTGATATGGATACATGTGTTCCAAACTAAGCCGATCTGCTCCTATTTATAGATTGGTGTCAGAGAGCTCCCAAAGTATGTCAGAGAGAGCACATTATTTCACTTTAGTGCTGTAAAAAAGGTCTGCAAACCCAGAATACCTACTTAGAGTTTCACATTATTGCAAGTGTCAGAAACCACATCAAAGGCTCCTTGCTGCCTAAGCTAGGTGGCTGGCACGCCATTTGATGCCTTTAACTTAGTAGCGTAAAATGCAGTGCAATTTGTGCAACAGATTCTGCTGACAGAAGGCAAGAGCAGAGGTGAAGTGGGAACCCTTCTATCAGCAGACTCCTGAAGCCGAGTGAAGTCAACACTAACACAGTGAGGTAAAGTTTAATAATGGGAATGAGTAGGCAGTTTTTTTTATGTTTGTGCTCCTGTTTTATGGTCTGGAAGGCTGATTTTACTGTTTATTTCTCTAGTATTACCACAAACATTTTCTGCAGCAGGTAAAGTGCATGCAATCTCCCATACCTTGCAAAACACCTATATGATTTTGGACGTTGATGTTTCTGGGGGTAAGGAGCTGACCTCGGGTGACTGTCCAATTTACAGGCAATGCTACCGATAATGCAGCAGTGATGCACTGTTGTGCTTTGTTATGATTTTTAAATATTTTTCTCAGCAGTTTTTCAACTGTTAGCTTTTATATTTTATAAAGCAACAGCATTGTACACTGATGCATGTGATCGGTGTTTCTCTGTGAGAAATAGTTACAGAATGTATTTGGGAGATTGTGTATTCTGTCTAGTAACCTTTTTTCAATAAAAGCCAAAATGCCGAGGCAGGATAGGACTGTCGCTGTGTATGTCTTAGTTATTATAGAGGGAAGTGTGTTTTCACATTAAAGCTTTCATGGTGGGTATTGTGCCTTACACTGCCCACTTATGTTTTTATTTTTTGTTAGATTTGTGACAAATAAAAATACAAGTCAGGTTTAGTCCAACACTGTCTCTAGACAGCTTACAGGGGTGCAGGTGTACTTTACTAGAAGTGTTCAGCCTCCTTCCTTACAATAATGCCATTAACAAAGAGGCAGCTCAGTTGTCATGCACCCTATGTGTGCTCTAGATTCTTATTGTGGTTTCATTTTTTTGTCTAAATTAGCTTTAAATGCACTATTTGACATTTTTTTTTCAAAAACATCTCAGAGGAAGAACCCCCTCCCCCTGATCTTGACTTATATCGGTTGGGCTCACTTGGTTCTAACTTTTTGAAAAATCACCAACTGCCACTGTAAGTAAATTCTTTATTGTTTGATTATTTAAAATCTTACAATATTTCCAGTACAAAGACATATTCAATAAATACAATACAATAAAAGCAATTATATCCTAAAAAAATTCTTTAAAAATATTCATAAAACCATTTTTTCTAATTTATTCTCCCAGTTTTGTAGATGCTATCTTTAGGAATTTTACAAAGGCAGCGTTCATGACTATATCATTCGAATGAAGACAGACTTTCAATGCCTGTCTACATGTCTTTGTTTCACGCATATTAAAGTGAGGTTTAAGTATTGCGCATCTTTCGCTACGGAGTCCGGGACAGATACAGACGAGGTGGACAATATTCTCTTCTCCACCTTTACAAAGTCTACACAATGTGTTGCTGTTGGTTCTTTTCCACGGCGGGGCGTGACTAAGGCCTGGTAGAATTCCAAATCTTGCTCTCACAAGGCATTCTTTACTTTTTTCAGACCAAAGTATCTTCAAGTATTCTTGCACTTTCTTTTTTTCGTATCCATTTATTACGGACCACGAATGTTTTCTTTTAGCCAGCGTATCTTTGTCGTTTACAAGTGATAGGTGGTTTGTTGTTCGGTTTATTATTTTTTTAAAGGATCCTTTGTTTATCATATTATTCCAGATTGGCATTAGTGCAAACTCTTCTAATGCATCATTGAGATATTTCCATGCAACTGATCTCGTGTTCTTATTTATTTCTTGCCAAAGTAGCTGAGATATATGATTATCATGGTCATGGTCATTTTTGATCCTATACCACGTTTTGATAAATTGGCCTTTTCTTGCAAGAACTTGATTGTTTAACCCGAACTCCAGTCTAATTTGTGCTGCCACTCCTTTACTTATTTAACAATCTAAAACAGTTAAGGTGAATGCTTCAAAAAAGAGCATTTTGATGGCAAATGTGCTATGTATGAATGGTACTCAGCATGGTTATCTCGAAGTATGTTATGCAGTTCTGTGATTTATACTGAATAAGCAACTACCTATGTTATTATGTGACATTGACATCTCTTTAATAATGTAATACCTGTACTTTCACAATTGCTTTTTAACCTTCTTGCTTTCTCAAATTTGCCTCAAAATCCACAGTTTGCCTACTCTTTTCAAAATTTTCTCGGGGGGAAAACCCCCCAAACCCTCCTTATGCGTATCGGGCTCGCTCGCTACGCTCGCTCGCCACGGTGCGTTCCACCACGCGTTTTGCGTTCCACCACGCGTTTTGCGCCTCACCACTTTCAAATGTCACCAGCCGCCACTGGTGTATTCACGTTTTTATTTCATTCCCTCCTCTCCTCCCTCCCGACCCCACGACCCGCCCTCCCAATGCCTTCAAATACCAGTCTCCACTGTCATTTCAACTAAGGCTTTATTCAAACCACAAGTACACTTCCCCTAAAGCAAGAGCAGAGCTGTAAGTAACAAAAGGCCATACTGCGGAAACTTTGCCTTGTTGTAAAAATTGAAAAGATCCATACTGCAATATTTGCAGCTTGGTTGTTATGGAAGGGAGCAAGCACATTTTGCTCTTGTCCAGATCACAAAACATTACAAAACAAAATTATAGAATAATGCATTCCGAAACGGCTGCTTAAACCATGTAACACAGTATTGGTTAAAAACATTTAAAATGTGTAATCAAGATATTAACAAAGAAATATGAGTCCAGGAATAACCTTTTTCTAAAAAATAAAAAAATTTGAATGCTCAATGCTTTAAGTTCTAAAATCCACGTAGACATTTGAAAGATGGGAAAAAACATTTCCTTATGGAAACGGCAGAGACTCAATTAACTTCTTTTATGCAAAGATAACCTCTTTCCTCACAGTCAAAACTCAGAGAGTCAGGCTCCAACCACGCACCTCAGAACCCAAGAAACTCATCTGTGGAGTCCCACAAGGATCGTCTCTCAGACCAACCTTCTTCAACATGTGTGACACTTCTCGGAAACAACATCAGAACCCACAGGATCAGAGTTATCTTGTACAACAATGACATGCAGCTCAACTTTTCCTTGACGGACGTCTCCAATACCACCACCGTTTCGAACTGCATGAACAGCATGGCGAACTGCCTGAAACTCAATATCAACAAGACAGGAGTACTGATCATTGGGAACAAGAGCTCAACCTGGGATTGCTCCGGGTGGCACACGGAACTAGGACCCACTCCTATCCATCGGATCACACCAGAAACCGAGGACTCATCTTGGGCAACAAACTCAGCATGACATCGCAGATGAATGCTGTCACCTCCTCATTTTTCCTAATCCTTCAAATGCTGAGTAAGATCTTCAAATGTCTCCGCCATACCACCAGTAGCACCATCACATAAGTCCTCCTTACGAGCAGACTAGACTACGCTAACGCACTCTATGCTGAAATCTCAACCCACCGCATACACAGACCCCAGACCATTCAGTACACCACTACCAGAATCCTCCCCGGCCTCCATCACAGCTCCCACATCTCGTCTTCCCTCATGGGGCTCCATTAGCTCCCTATCCAGAAATGCAGTCAGTTCATGCTTCTCACCTATGCATTCAACGCACTTCACAACATACGACCTGCCTACCTCAACAGCCGTCTACATTTCTCCCAACACACTAGACGACTGCACTCAGCATCTCTTGCACACACTCTCTTGCAGAGTCAGAGGTCGTTCATTTTGATACATCCCACCCAAGATGTAGAACAACCTCCAACCAACACGCAAAGACCTCCATTTCTCGAATTCCGCAAGAAGCTAAGGACCTGCCTTTTCAACTAACACCATGGTACATCGAAGACACAGCCGCGTATATAAGCTCGTCCACCTCACCCTCTCAGCATGATAGCGTAACACATGTACATAACATCGACAATCACTGACAAATATTTTCTCATTGAGGAAATTAAGACACTTGGTAACGTCAGTAACCAAGACCCACAGGCCACGCATGATTAGTGCAATAATTTTATAATATAACATTAATATCGAGAATCCTGGACACAGACAGAAGAGAAGGTAAGCAGACCCCTTTGTGCAGTTTGCTCTTTTTGTCCTTAGCCCCTCAGAAGCAAACAGAAGGCTTTTAAGGGATGTAGAGCAGCACTAGAGAGACCACATGTGATGTCTTCGTGGGACCAAAGAATATTCAAAGTCAGCTCTGCTACCTCTGGCACTTTGGTGAATCTACTTCTATACATGTCTGTACCTCTTCTGCTGGCTGTAAAGTGATGGTCTTGCTTCTCATGTTGCTGTCTGCTGTGTATGGTCCCAGACTGTCTCCGGCACATCCTGCATGAGACGCATGTTTCAGGAGCCACAAATTGGGCTGGTCTTCTCAGATGACTGGGAGATGTGAAAGATTCATGAAGCACAGACTTCCTTCCATGTGCTAGCTGGGAAGAGCAAGATACATCAAACATGTTAGCATGTTCTACAACAAATCTCTGCGAAATCATGGATATGTCTGAACAACTCAGCACAATGCACTTATTATAGCAGGAGACTTTAATGAAAACAACAATAAGCCTGATTCGCAAATATTTGGAAATGTACTCCCATTGGTTTTCTCTATATGTTGAGGACACTTAAGCCTACCATTTTATTCTACTACTAGTAATTTGCAAGTCAAAGATTTCCAGAAGCAGTTGTGGAATTCTTTGAGAAGTCCATGCCACATGCGTTACCATAAATACATGGATATGGCACACATTTATTCATCCCTATGTTTCACCCTGACAAACCACTTCCATTAGACAACCACCAATTTTGTGGATCGTTTCCTCCCTATGGCCAACCTCCCACCCCCAGGATGCAGATGAACTCCTGACTTAAACAGTCAAAATCTTCAATTGTATTCCCCACCCTGGAGTGCTGACTCCCCCGCTGGTGGCATATTTGCTCAGACATGATATTATAAAGATTTGCCTCTTGCTTCCATTAGTATGACTCCATCACAGGCACTTTGCACTTTCTAGTGACATTCCCAAGATGACCTGGGTGGGCTGACAAACTCATTCCTTGTCATTGAGACAATATGGCAACCCAAAGCACGCTGAACTTCATGTTATTTTGTGTAGGAGAGTAGGGTCTGCTTCCCTATGGTCCCCCCCACTTTTTGCTGTGATTTTCAGGTTTTTCGACTTTAGTGTGGCTGTGGGCCTGCTAATCAGACCCACAGCCCAGCTGTTCTCTCTCTAAATTGATACCATGTACTTTAAGCACATACCAGATTGGGTATTGGGTCATCTTTGTGAACCCCTGTATAGTGTACCATAGGTACCCAGGGCATAAGTGCATCCAAGGCCTACCAGGGGCTGCAGCATGTATTATGCCACCCCTGGCTGGCCCTCCAAACTGACACCACAGGCTGTTCAACAGAATAGAAGGGGGTTCCCCAGTGGGATGATTCAAATATTGGCAGGAAGAGGGGGAAAGAAACAGCTAAATAGAACAAATATGCCCTGCCAAAGTTAATTTGTAGGTCCCAAAAGGGGGATCCTAATGGTAGGTGGGTAGTGACACAATTCTACGTATCAGAGTTAACAATACATCACACAAGTAAAATACACCTTTTTATGAAAATAGAGTGGATTTATTAATAAAGTTCTGGTTCATATTTGAATTCATGTATGGACTATGAAACAAATGAGCAACAGTCCATTAAACATTGAGTATAAAGTGGGTCACAATTAGGCTTCACAGAGAACAAAACATTTATTCACGTCCCACACACTTCCGCAGTCATTCATAAAACATATACTCACTTTTAAACTAACTCACTATAATAATACAATTACACACATAAAATAATAGAGGTACATTATAGCCTGCAGGTAACAGATTTTAGAGCTGCTAGGACTAAATTAACAACATGGAGGCAAAACCAGATGGGCAGGGTGGATTGATAACAACTACACTAGAGGCCATCCATGTAGATCACGCCAACGCGCGTTTCGATGCGGAGAATATTTGGGCTGCACCTTCATCAGGGCGAAGAAGACCAAGGGGTGGGGACATATACGCTGTGGATGAAAGAGGAAGTTATTATATTTAACGATTCAGAAAAGGGGGTAGTGATGAACAGAGTGTCTGAATTAAGCAGACCACTCTTACCCAGTCCAAAGATCAGGGCTTGATCCATCACCGTTATTTATCTCACTGCCCCATCCCAGCTCAGAACCTGGCTATATGCAAATCAGTCTGTCCCTGGCCCAGTGCATCATGGGAACAGGGCAGGCTAAACTACCAAGCCAATTCTTCACCAGAAAGGAGACAAGCTACCGGGGACCGGTTTCTGGCATTTCAGTCGTCTTCGGCCCGGCTTGCTTGAATCCTGATGGAGCAGTGAGAAAGGGACTCATGTCTGAGTATACCCTGCCACACCTATAGTGGCCAAAAAAGATTCAGAAAAGGGGGTGGTGATGAACAGAGTGTCTGAATTAAGCAGACCACTCTTACCCAGTCCAAAGATCAGGGCTTGATCCATCACCGTTATTTATCTCACTGCCCCATCCCAGCTCAGAACCTGGCTATATGCAAATCAGTCTGTCCCTGGCCCAGTGCATCATGGGAACAGGGCAGACTAAACTACCAAGCCAATTCTTCACCAGAAAGGAGACAAGCTACCGGGGACCGGTTTCTGGCATTTCAGCCGTCTTCGGCCCAGCTTGCTTGAATCCTGATGGAGCAGTGAGAAAGGGACTCATGTCTGAGTATACCCTGCCACACCTATAGTGGCCAAAAACGATTCAGAAAAGGGGGTGGTGATGAACAGAGTGTCTGAATTAAGCAGACCACTCTTACCCAGTCCAAAGATCAGGGCTTGATCCATCACCGTTATTTATCTCACTGCCCCATCCCAGCTCAGAACCTGGCTATATGCAAATCAGTCTCTCCCTGGCCCAGTGCATCATGGGAACAGGGCAGACTAAACTACCAAGCCAATTCTTCACCGGCTGAAATGCCAGAAACCGGTCCCCGGTAGCTTGTTTCCTTCCCAGTATAAGAATTGGCTGGGTAGTTTGGTCTGCCCTGTTCCCATGATGCACTGGGCCAGGGTCAGACTAATTTGCATATAGCCAAGTTCTGAGCTGGGATGGTGCAGTGAGCTAAAAAACGGTGATGGATCAAGCCCTGATCTTTGGACTGGGTAAGAGTGGTCTGCTTAATTCAGACACTCTGTTCATCACCACCCCCTTTTCTGAATCATTTGTGTCCACCATAAGCGTGGAAGGGTATACTCAGATGTGAGTCCCTAGCTCATTGCACCATCAGGATTCAAGCAAGCCGGGCGAAGACGGCTGAAATGCCAGAAACCGGTCCCCGGTAGCTTGTTTCCTTCCCAGTATAAGAATTGGCTTGGTAGTTTGGTCTGCCCTGTTCCCATGATGCACTGGGCCAGGGTCAGACTAATTTGCATACAGCCAAGTTCTGAGCTGGGATGGTGCAGTGAGCTAAAAAACGGCGATGGATCAAGCCCTGATCTTTGGACTGGGTAAGAGTGGTCTGCTTAATTCAGACACTCTGTTCATCCCCACCCCCTTTTCTGAATCGTTATTATATTTAAGTCATATGAATCAATACATATCTGATATATACATTCAAGAATTCTAGAATACATTTGTCATGATTAGCATAATTAAAAGAAATACAGGAACATGTATGTTAAAAAGAATTTTCAAATTCATTCAAAATATTTAGGCTAGATCAAGGTGCGTGTCTACACTCTGAAAACGAGGTCACTCAAATATTTGGGTTCTTCCTCAATGGGAAGAACAAGTGGGGCAGAGAGTGAATAACCCCGGGTAATATACACTAACCAGGCAGAGAACCAGTGTGCTTACAAACATACAATCCATTTATACTAAACAGTTCCTCACTTTAAGAACAGGGGGTAGCATCAGGGCAGTTCAAACTTTGCAGCAACAGTAAAGAGTTTTCAGTTTTTTTATTTATTTTCCTTTCTTTAGTGGCATCATGGAGGAGCAGATATTCAAGGCATTAATAGACCTGACATCAGGTTCCAGCAATGGGTTTAAGGATGGTCGATAGGGAGAGGTTTACACGGAGAAGTCTCCAGTCTCAAGGGGCATAAGAGTATTAGCCTATAGGTAGGAGAACGGGGCTTACCTTTTTTCTCATTAAGGAAGTCTAACGTCTTGCGGACTTCGTAGGTATCAGAGAAAATTCACTGGATCAAAAAGTATGTGATTCTCTGAAGGCGGGGATCTAGATTGAGGAATCCAGTGGGTGAATATTAAGGAGATTTGGAGGTTCACAGCAAGACACGCCCCGGGTGTTCCTTTGGATAGAGGCACAGTTAGAATCAGACACCGTTGGTAAGTGCTGGCGGAGGCTCAGATGCATCTAAACTTCCTACCACAGGCTGATCACTCAGCTTGGGTAAGGTGGTGTAATCACCCCTTACTTAGATATAGTATATCTATATCTATCTATACATATAGACACATATGCACCTATAAGTCACTCCTATGGTAGGCCTCGACAATCCATTATTTTATGTGAGAGGGTGCCCTAGCATGAGCTGAGCCCCTCTGCAGCTTTCAGAACCATCTCCTTATAGCTGTTCTATGATATAGCCATACCATATACTCTTAAGTGCATTATAATCCTCTCGGTTAATGCTAACTTTGGATTGGCTTCATCGAAACATGTTGTGTAAGTTGTCAAACACTCTGGAATACTACCCCCCCCCCGCACCAGTTCTGGTGGCAGGGGTAGCATTCCACCCTTCTAGAGGGAGAAGACATGTAGTTACTGCTTTACCCGGTTAAAGTTAAACAGAGCCCCAGCATCACAAAATGGATGCTGCTGCCACAGACACAAGTCTGACCTCCTGCTGCTGGACGAAACTCCGGCAGGGGAGGCCTGGACAATACGTTTCCTGTCCAGGGAGGTTGCCAGCACCTCCCCAGACAGGCTGATGTGTATTGGGACAGGGAGGGCTGCATGAGCAGATGCTTTTTTGAGACACTGCCTGGGGCACACAAGGTGCTCCATGCATAGCCCGGTGCAAACCAGTTGCTGGGGCACTCCAGCCCCGCTCTGGTGTGAAACTGGACAAAGGGAAAGGGGTGTAACCACCCCCTTCCCAGGTCCACCCATAGGAGGGACCTAGCAGGTAATCCAGCCCCTTAGATTAGTATAAGTATAGGAGCTGTGTCCCCAGGACTTTAGATTATCCTGGAACGAAACTTTGATACAGAACTCCTGGACCTTCAACATTCTATTCTGACTAGAAGACGGAAGACATCTCCCTTGTGGCAAGGAGTGACCACCCTGTGCAAACAGGCACCACCAGTAACTTGCCTGTTTGCTTGGTTAACGCTCCCGCCGGAACCCGAAGACTTAGCGACACAAGAACTGGACTTCCAGACTTCCCTGACTCTGACCCACATCCACAACAAAGCTGAGACTCGTGACGGACACGAAAGACGTGGAACCGGACACCCGGGACATCCTGCATTTTGCTAACTGCATCGACTCCTGAGGTAACTCGCAGTTGTGCATTGTGGTACGAGAAGCCCCAGACCCCAGCACCATTTGCACCGAAGCTCAGCCCTCCACACTCCACGAATGCCGCGTGGGGCCTGCTCTTGCATTTCAGCTCAACGCGTCTTCCCGGTTGCTAGCCTGTTGGCTAGTGAGCCCCTGAAGACACTCCTTTGAAACCAAACTGCTTTCCTGGTTGCTCCAGGATTGCTCTAGCTTCCCTGTAAAGGAGAAGTTCCTCTGGCTTGTTGGGTCCAATCCGGATACCGACACCGCAGTCAACTAGATCCTTTGCGGGACAGCTCGAATCCAGCTCCTGGTTGTCATCGACACCTCCTGGTCCTCGTAGCTGCAGAGACTAGCTTCACCTCTTCACCTGAGATCATCGTGACATCGCCTGGTTCCTTCCTGGTGCCTTCCTGGTCACTGGCTAGTGACCCAGACTCTGTCCCCTCTGTTTTCAGGTTCTTCAGATCTTTGATCCACCCTTGGATCCACCCGGACACTTTTCCTCTGGTTGCCTGCAGCACTTCTTTGCGGATCTCCATAGAAAACATTGATGAAACCTGACACCAAAAGGCACCTATGCACCCAGCTTCCATGGGTGAGGTAACACGAGTACTCCGGTGCTCCCGTGGGTCTTGACTCTCGAAGTGTCCTAGTCTAAAGGGGTTTTGTCATAGTCCATCCGGAAGTACCCTTAAACAGTAACTTTGTAACTTCTTCGTTTCCCATTATAAGTCAATGGTAACTCGCGATTGTGTTTAGACACTGCATGCATCTCCCGTGGGCCTCCTACTTCCTAACCCTTGGTTGTTTATTGTAGCCCCCGCGATTCCCCAGGCCCTAGGCCTACTCACTGTTTCAGATGTGGTTCTATGGCATAACTGTATTTGTGCAACTTATCGTATGCTAATTGAGTAACTTGTGATGTACTTTGCCTCTGACCTCATAAAGAGTGCAGAGGGGTTGTGTTAGAAATAAATACATATATATTTGATATATACCTTGTGTGGTGTCCTTTCATTTGGTATTCAAGGGATTATAATTGGTAAAACAGCTTGCTTCACATGCTCTCTCAAGTCTTAGCCTATGCCTGCTGGTCCATGCTACCACTAGGATAGCTTGTCTATAAGGTTGATTTTACAACCACCATCAATAAGGGTCGATTAGACTGGTGCAAGGTGCCCACTAGAATAGTGGACATTATATGCCGGGCTAACTTCTCACATTTTGTTCGCTCTACAAAGTACCAAGGGGAACATTTTTAGCACCACTTTTAAGGGATATCCGGCCTCGTACATACGTTGATGGGTTCCAATATTTGCAATCATTGTTTACTCCTGTTATCTGTATTGCGGTCTCAAAGTATACCAAAGTTGCAATGGCTATTAGAAAGTGGTATGAACAATAGCAAACAAACAGGATGAGAAAAATCTTTTACCATATAATTTTTATTATTATGAAATGTTATGGTTGATGATATATATTTTTTTAATGTATCTGATTTTATTAATAAAGATACGTAAACTTTTAACCTGTAATGTCTGTTTGTCAAACTTGTGTGGTCTTGGTACCGAATAAAGTTATTTTGACTTGACTCCATCACATAGTCAATGGTGAACCAATCACACAAATAATGGTGAAGCAATTCAAGTCAATGCAATTCATTGTTTTTATTGAGCAAATGGTTATCCGAAACGGGCTTCCCAGAAACCTAGCACCAAGTGTACTTCACTAGTTTGGTCCATTACTAGACTATCACCTGGAAACACTTCCGCTTGCCTTCGAAGTGCTTCACAGCATCTCCTTTCATGGTAACCTAATTATGAGCAAAGATTGAATGGAGGAGGTAAGTACAAACTTTTAGAGATAATCCTATAGTCTTTCACTCTTCTTCATCACTGGCACACTAATGAGCAGTGAACATCAAGTCTGCAATGACAAGACTTGTGTGCCTCCAAGGTCCTCACAACTCACACCGTCTACAAGCCAGGCATATAAACCTGGTATTGCATTCTAGACTAGGCAATACTGTGCTTTACGGCCATACCAATGGCAGTAAGGCTTTACATAAATTATAAATACGATAGAGTACTATAGTGGTGTAATATTATGTGTGAATAAATTGAACTGGGAGTGGATAGTCACAATTTCTGCACACTTATCCTCGTACCCAGGAGCATCATCAACCCCTTCCTTTAGCAGCCACAGCAGGGTGGAGTTCTTTATGGACCTCTTCTGTCTGCAGCTTGGCAGACAAAGCTCTTAATTAGCACTATAAAGGAATGCCGGTGTAAATAGGAGAGAAAGGGGGATCATGGTGGAATGAAAGATTGGGAGATAGGAAAGGGGAAGAAGGAAGAAATATAGAATGTAAAAAGGGTGGAAAGAAGGCTGATAGGAAGGACTATATGAAGAATTGGATGGATGAGTGAGTGGATGGATGAATAAGTGGGTAGATGTATGAGTAAGTGAAAAGATGAGAGAATGGATAGGTGGATGAACATGTGAAAGGATGGCAGAGAAAAGGAAATCAGAGTATAGATGGATGGGTAGATAGCAGGCTGGCTGGTTTTATTGATCAATGGGTAAGTCAAAGGAAGGATGAATTCATGCATAGATGATGGATGGGTAAAAGGATGGATGAAATGGCCGATGGGCGGAATGGGGAAAGATTGATTGAAGGATGAAAGAATGAATGAATGAATGGATGACAAAGTAAAGGTGAAATAGTGGATATCAGCAAGTAGATGAAAGAATGAATGAATCTATGCTTAGATTGAAGAGACAAAAAAGTGTTGTAGGGAGGGTCAGGTTCCCTTGCTTCATTTGCTTGGTGCCATCAGAACTAGCACTGTGTGGCATGTCCTGGTAGTGACAAACAATCATTTTGGTTTTTCACTAGTGTGAGGCTGCCCTCTCATAGGAATGCATTGGGGATTCCCTGATAAATGTTTCAGTGGTAATTCCTCATCTGAGAGGAGTAGAGTGGTCACGTTTGGTATGTTTGGAATAGTGGTAATAAATGCTGCGCAATGGCGTTTGCAGATTTATTATCACTATTTTAGAAATGCCACTTTTAGAAGGGGGCATTTCTTGGTGCTATGTGTCTTTGTGCCTGCCTGATGTGCATCGCATGTCTGGCTCTGGAGTGACGGGCTGGGTGAGTCAGCACTAGGCTGAATAGGCCAATCTGCATTGGGAGTGGTCGGAGGAGTAGCCCCTGGGACTGAATGGGGCTGTGCCTAGCTTTCACAATGCTGGCTCTGGCCCCCTGTGGTGTGTCTGGGGCCAGAGCCTTCACTGACAAAGGGGGTGGTGGTGGTGCACCTTTAGAGAAAGGTGCAAGTGCCCCCAGAACTGGTTTGGACCGGGCTCAGAGCCCTGGACCATGGGGAAAGCAAAGGCATAAGGGGTATAAGTACTGGGGCTGTGACCCATGTAAGTTTGCTGCTTGATACTACTTGAGACCGGCAGGCTGCCAGTCTGCCAGGAGGAGCCGCCGCTGGGGCTTGACCTGCTGGCCTGCTTGGCAGCTGCGGGGTCTGCTGTCTGTCTTGGAGCCCCAGTGCGCTGGCCTGTCTGTGCACTCCTTGGAGGGGAGTGCTAATTGCTCCCTGCTGATGTCTGCAGATGGAAGATTCTTAGAATATTGCCCAGACTTCCAGGTGGTGATTTGGCAGCAAACAAGTGGTGAGCACTTTTTCCTGAGCCTAATAAAGGGGGGCTCCTACTGACCAGTGCCTCGTGTGCGCTCGATCTTCATTGCCCCTGCAAGCCAGTGCCGAGGAGCAGCATGTGGCCATGCTGTGGGCGAGGGTGAAGGGCCAGCCATCCCCAAACCAAGAAAATGGCAGAGGCTCCGCTCCACATTGTATGGCAGAAGAAGCAGAAGGAGCAACGGAGACCACACTCCGTGAAACCACAGGACTAGAAGCCAGGCGAGGAAGAAACAGGAAGTCAGGCGGGGCTTGCCTGACTGTGGGCGGGGCACCCGTGAGACAAGAGAGAGCCATGCGTGTTATCTAAAGCCCATCGGGCAGCAGAGAGAAGGTCCACAAGAAGTAAGGAGGAGAGAGCTGCAGTGAGGGAGAGCTTCCCTTTGTTTTAGAGGAAGAGTGCGGGGGAAGCCGGAAGTCAGTCAAACTTCGTGCCCGACTGTTGGCGGGACGACCGTCCAGAGAGACGAAGCCTCATGGGCATTCAGTGCCTAAGGAAGGGAGAAGTCAGCGTGGGCAACTGCAACTTGGAGCTGAGCTTCGTTTTCTTGCTTCTACCTGGGTTGCAGTGTGGTGATGCCAGAGGGCCCGACCAAAGGAGCGATTGAGTCGCCAGAAGGAAGGAGACAGCCTGGTTGTGGACAGGGTCGCCTCATCAGAACAACGTTGCCGGAGAGTTGACCAAAGAGGCCCTGGTGAGTAGGGCAAGCCTGGCATACTTGTTTTTCCTGAATCTGGTCACAGCTGCTCCGCAGACTCGCAGGCAGTTGCAACATCGGGGACAGACTGCAAGGAAGGAGTCAAGGGTGAGTGGCACCCCACCCCCCTCGCATTATGGGCAATGTTCTTGGGGCCTTGCAGGGCGAGCACAGGACAGGGCCCCTGTAGAGTGTCTTAACTTTGGGGGCAGATTGTGAGCTGGGAAGCTCGAGGACTCCCGGGGTTATAGGGGCATCTTGTGGGCACACTGTGGGGAAGCCTTAAGGGAATGGGAATCGGATGCAGGCTGGGGGGGAAACTCTCACCAGAGACCCCAGTCCTGCTGAGTAGCAGTGCCCTAGTTATGGCGAGGAACGTTGACGATATCAGGGTGTCCTACTTATGGTGACTACAGTTGTTTCAACACCTGATACCAGGAGTGGTTCCTGTGCTGAGGGCTCGACCTAGTTGTTGCCCGATAGGCCCAGGGATTCATGATTTATGTTATACCCTGTTGTGATCAGGCTTTAGGGTTACATTGCCCAGGGTTGATACTCTACGCATTATATGGTGATTACACTGTTCTCTGGGCATGTCCTCAGTATTTCTTATGGCCCTACTGTGATGTGATGCATAATGTGACTTATGCCTAAGGTGATGATGCAGAATGTGTTTATGCCTAATGGGAATGCCTAATGTGGTTCATGCATAAGTGCTAATACCAGTAGTTGCTGGTTGTTTTACTTTCACTACTTGCATTCTAGTGGTTCTTACAGTGGCCTGATTGTCCCTGCCATGTATATAACCCTCTGTAAAGTACTACATAGTGCTAGTTGGCATAATGTATATTTGTGATTGTGATCTAATGTGTTTATGAGTAATACAATGGCTATTTTCTTATATAACCTTGTGTGGAGTTTCTTTTGTAGTGTTCCGCTGCTGTGTGAGAGTGTTGTGCAAACACTTTGCACATTGCTTCTGAGGAAAGCCTGACTGCCCGTGCCAAGCTACCAAGGGGGTGAGCAGTGGTTATCTTCAGCGTGTAACACCCTTGCCCTGCCTAGAGTGGTGGTTTCTGCCTGGCTTTAGGGCATGCCCTAGCCAACCAGACATTCAATTTCTAACAACAGGACATTGTTTGTTTGCTTATCTCAGCATTTGAAGTCAAATGCCTGCTTGGAGGCGTCTGTTGGTGCGGAAGGCAACTTTGTTAAAGGGAAAAAGGGAGTGGTAGGTAATCTTCCTCCATCAACCACACAGTGGAAAAACAAATCAAAGACTGCTGGAATGAGACCATTTGTATTGCACAATCACAGCATGTGCAACATCTAACAAAGGTCCGAGGGACCCATTGCAAACGCAATGTGACTCGATAGCAGCATATGTAGGTCTTGCTTGCCAACACAGCTGTTTCAGTTGGAGACTTCTAACTTTTGAAGCCAAAAATAGCTTTATTTTAGCTGTTTACTGCCTAAAATTGCCTCCGCTACAATTTATGTCAATGGGGAAATAGATTCCCCATATATTTTTTTCTCAATCTCCCACCTCCTGATTTCAAAACGTTGGCATTTATGACTTAGTTTAATGATAGGATATGGTCGGATGGCCAAATTGGACACCTTAAACATGATGATACACGGTTTACTACTTTTCTTTATCCTCTGCATCATCCATGCTGAATCATTTTCAGTACTGATGGTTTTGAAACTAATCCTCTTCCAAAAATAATCACTTTAATAGAAAATGCAGGTTTTGTACTTACTAAGCCTATATTTAATACCCCCCAGAAGTGCATTCTTTTTCCAGTTACTGAAACAAATATTGGCATTGTGCTGCAAGCTACAAGCATTGTAGATGCTGGTTTGTGCACCGGGGAGCAAGCATAGACAAAGGCATCTGTAAATGGATAACACAGAAAACCATTTTCAAACCTGATAATTCTGGCTTTAATACCAATGCGTGAATGCATGTGGTTTTACAAATGCAGTTTACATGTGTTGCATGCATAAATGCTGTTTATCAAATTAAAGCCTGCCCTATTGTCTTTGCCAGTGCTGGGAAAAGTAGCAAAAAATAATTTATTTCTGTATGAATGCAGAAAGGTGATAAGCTAAATGTGTGAAACAGAATGATAATTAAATGTACTTTTCAGATACAAAATAGTTCCCTATTCATTCCAAATGAAACATATCCTGGATGGAGGAATGATAAACCAAATAGCCAATAGCGTGAAATTTGAGATAAATATTCTTCTGGATGGAATTAAAGCCCACTCTATATTTTAAAGAATTGGTTAAAACACACCTTGCAGACAGTTCTGCTGTCAAGCCAGCCCCGAAAAGTGTGGGTTTCTTCTCAGTAAAATCCATTTTCCAGATGCATTTGTCAGAACGTTCTCACTAACTGATCAAAAACAAGGCAACCATCTTGTAATAGCAAAACAATAATGCAGTGTGTAGAATACTGCTTGGATGACACAGAAGCACTGGAAAGCAAGAGCCTGTAAAGACATGAGAAACAAGCATTGGCATAGCCAATAGGTCTCGCCTTTGGGACCTTATAAGTATTTAGTTATGCAGCACAATATCCTTGGTGCAACAACATCAACTTTTGCATGGGTAAACACATATGAGGTCCCAAAGGCGAGACCCATTGGCTATGCCAATGCTTGCTTTGATTCATATAGGTAACATAGTTTAAGTAGAAGAAAGTTCACACATATTGGAGTGTGGCATACTCTAGAAGTGATATAATATATATAAAAACGAATGTATGTCTGTCTGTTTGTCCTTCATGCATTACTACACCATTCATCCGATCGGCATGAAATTTTGGGAAGTTGTTGAGTACACACCCGCAAAGGTTTCTGGCAAAAAAAAAAATTAAAACCAAAAAAAAATGTTAAAAGTTGTTAAGTAAACTCCCGCGAAGGTTTCTGGCAAAAAAAAAAAAAAGAAAAATGTGTTAAATATCGGCCCACGTCCCCCAGCCCCCCAGGGCCCTCATAATCTTTCCAATACTGAACGTTTACAGTTTCCGGTGCGACTCGCTTTTGCAATGACCATCAACAAAGCACAAGGGCAATGCTGCAAGTGTGTGGACTAGATTTGGACAATCCGTGCTTCTCACAGGGACAACTGTATGTGGCTAGCTTACGCGTCGGAAAACCTTCTGATTTATTCGTGTACGCACCAGATGGAAAAACAAAAAATACCGTGTATCCACAAGCACTCGAACAAATAAACAGAATTAAAACATCAATTTAACATTTTTTCCATATTAAAATGAATAAGTTTCAATAAAAATGACACAATGTAAATTGAATGTTATCATAACAAGTTTCCTTAAATTTCCTTTCTTCTGAGATCGCAGCAACGTGCGACGGGTAAGCTAGTATATGTATGTATATATATATACACATGAGACTGGTTTTGAAACAAAGATCGTGGGAACTAAACCAGCCTCAAACAACAAGAGGAAGAAGAAGAGGCCGGAGATGGGTACCAAAATCAAGTACAACACCAAGAAACCAACAAGAAGAAGCAAAAGGAGAAAGTGGCCCCCAAAACGTGGGAACAGAAACCAGATCCATGCGGAAAAAGAATCAGAAATAGATTGGCAAGAAATATCGCACCAAAAAGAGGAATTGGAAATATTGAATCTCTCCAACAGGTCAATCAATAGCAATGAGATCTCACTCTTGAAAAAAGGCATCAACTTCTGCCCATCCGAACCTATGAACCTGGCGCAAACCAGAATTGATGTATACAAATACATAAGAAAAATCAAATTGGCAAAAGTATTTGAGGAAAATGAACAAATGTCAAATTTCACTAAACGAAAGCAAGCCAAACAATCAACAGAAACAGAGGAAGAACGAGGTCTAACAACCAAAGACCTTCCAGCATTAGTACTCCTAACAAACTTGGATGTAATGGGGGAGGAAGAACCAATCTCTGAATCAGGAGTATGTCCACAGAAAGGAGCAGGACTAAGTGGCATGAAAAGACCTTCGAAGTTCTATCCACAATTACCACCAGGTAATAAAATTGATCTATTTCAGGAGGCGATCACTAAAGAACTATACAAAATAAACCAGAAACCAGATCCATGCGGAAAAAGAATCAGAAATAGATTGGCAAGAAATATCGCACCAAAAAGAGGAATTGGAAATATTGAATCTCTCCAACAGGTCAATCAATAGCAATGAGATCTCACTCTTGAAAAAAGGCATCAACTTCTGCCCATCCGAACCTATGAACCTGGCGCAAACCAGAATTGATGTATACAAATACATAAGAAAAATCAAATTGGCAAAAGTATTTGAGGAAAATGAACAAATGTCAAATTTCACTAAACGAAAGCAAGCCAAACAATCAACAGAAACAGAGGAAGAACGAGGTCTAACAACCAAAGACCTTCCAGCATTAGTACTCCTAACAAACTTGGATGTAATGGGGGAGGAAGAACCAATCTCTGAATCAGGAGTATGTCCACAGAAAGGAGCAGGACTAAGTGGCATGAAAAGACCTTCGAAGTTCTATCCACAATTACCACCAGGTAATAAAATTGATCTATTTCAGGAGGCGATCACTAAAGAACTATACAAAATAAAAGGTATAAGTTACAAAGACAATCTTAAAAAGGAAGAGAGAATGGCATTAAAGGACCTGACAGAGGATAAAAGTATAACCATAAAAATGGCGGACAAAGGTCGCAATGTGGTCATCCAAGACACAAAGGATTATGTAGCAGAAGCACAGCACCAACTAGGTGACAAGAACTACTACAGAAAATTGGATAATAACCCTGCTGAAATATTCAAAAAGAAACTAGATCTAAAACTGAAATCCTGGAGAGAACAAAACCTATTAGACCTGGACGAGGAGAAGTTTCTGACAACGGACCACCCAATACTCGCCACAATATACTTCCTTCCGAAGGTCCATAAAAACCCACGAAAACCACCAGGGCGGCCTATTGTCTCTTCCAAGGGATCACTCATGGAACCGATAGCTAGTTACATTGACTTTTTTCTAATGCCCCTGGTAACCAATTTAAGTTCCTACCTACGCGATACCACAGACTTGCTAAAACAATTGGAAGAATTACCATGGCAATCTAATTACATGCTTGTTACAATGGACGTAGTATCATTGTATGCTAACATTGAAAATGACATTGGACTAAACGCATGTGCTCACTTCCTAAAAGACCGGGATATACAACTCAAAAGACATAATCAAATGTTAATGGAAATGATCGAACTGTGCTTGACTCAAAATACATTTTTGTTTGGTGAAGAGTTATTTCAGCAAGTTAAGGGATGTGCTATGGGCTTTGCCTTTAGTCCGGCATATGCATGCCTCACAATGGGGTGGTTTGAACAACAAATTGCCTGGCACCCTGACAATGATTTCTATGTCAACAAAATTGCAAAATGGGTCAGATTTATTGACGACCTTCTCATTGTTTGGGAAGGCACAAAGCAGGAATTCGAAGCATACTTCCAAATTCTAAATTCCACAAGTACCAATCTAAGATTCACTTACAACATCGACAAAACAAAAGCCATATTCCTGGATACGGAAATCTACATTCACAATGAACGAGTAGAAACTACTCTACATAGAAAGGAGACTGCAACAAACTCCACACTACATGCAAGCAGTTTTCATACACCGTCGGTTGTACAAAATATTCCATATGGGGAATTTTTAAGATTGCGAAGGATCTGCTCGGAAGACACAGAATGGAAAAGGACAAGCTTCGAAATGGCACATAGGTTTAAAAACAGAGGATATAACAAGAAAATCATTGAAAGATGCTGGACAAGAGCAAATAACAAAACAAGAAGGGAAACACTCACATCCAAAAAGAAAAACACTGAACAGAACGATCAAACTGATGACAGAAAAATACGATTGATTCTGGACTATACGAGGGAATCGAAACAAATTGTGACAATCATCAGAAAGAATTGGAAATTGTTACAACTAGACCCTGTCACAAGCAAAATAGTGGGCAAGCACCCGGAAATAACATATAGAAGAGCAAGAAACCTTAAAGACAGATTGTTACAAAGCCATTACAGAGACAACACCAAAAAAAAGAAAGGCATTCAGTGGATGAAAACAAAAGGTTTCATTAAGTGCCAACACTGCAAGGTGTGTCAAATAGCGGTGAACAAAAAGGAAGTGACAATGCCTAATAACAAAACATGGAGAATAAAGGAACTAATAAATTGTGTAAGTACTCATGTGGTATATGTGATAGAGTGCCCGTGTGCACTCAAATACATCGGGAGCACCAAAAAAGAATTAAAAAAAAGAATTTTGGAACATGTGAGAGCGACAGTAAATAAAGACCGTAATAATGCTGTGGCCAAGCACATGGAACAATCACACAATGCAGATTGGACACTTCTCAAGTTCTATGCCTTGGAAACAGTCCTCCCACATGACAGAGGGGGGGACCGAGAAAAAACTTTAAGATGCCGTGAGTCACGACAAATTCTAAATTTCAGGACAATGACTCCGACAGGTCTTAACCAAAGTGAAGAACTTTATGTGCATCTATGATATTTGTGTCTTCACTATGAACTATGATCCTTTGTTTCAAATATAGACAGAACGAACAGTGGTACTCAGTAGGTTGTGAAACATAAGGGGGTTTGCATTTCACGAGACTATGAGTAAATGTGGTTACGTAATAGAGTTACCATGTGTGTCACAGAAGTAGATGGTAATGGGAATAATTGCACAGTATGCAGACATGCCCACCGGAGGGCATTAAATGTGAAGAACATTAATTTTTGTGATTGCCCACTAGAGGGCAGGAATGTTTATGTACTTATCAAGGTTTAAGGTTTTTGTGCATTATGTATAACGTAAAAGGGTGGTTAGAAAAAGATGACCACAGGTTTTTTTAAAAATAATTCATCACTTAATACCAAAAAGTGTGACAAAGTAACTCATATGTAACAATTATATGCGTAATGGATAACAATTCATACATAATAGTCAGTAATTACAACATGAACTACAACTCCCACATCACCTCCATCGTCAAACAAAGGAAGTGACGTTTTGTAAATGGCTTCTGGCAACACCCTATTGATATAGGAGGGGCTCACTATTGCTGGCTTGTATTGACCGTGAGAAAGCTGTGTGTACACAGCGAAACGCGTCGGTGCTTTTTCTGCTGATAGACTGAATGCCACTTGTGAAATAAATCGGATGGAAACTATGCTGATTCCGTGAGTGCGTCTTCATTTCTCGCAAGAGAGCTGGACATAAAAAAAAAAAAATATATATATATATATATATAGATATATATATATATAGATATATATATATCTATATATATATATATATATATATATATATATCAACAAAAACCAATGGTGGATTTGCTTAGTACGATCAGCACATCATAGAAAAATATCTCCCTTGTTATGAATTTATGCAGTGTTAGTTGAATCCCTTTATGGGAGTGCAAGTCTGATGTAGTGCTCATCCACCTTTTAGCACCAATCAACGATCCCCAACCCACTCACGGTGAGGCAGAGTGTCATATACAATTTATAAACAAACACCAGTGCACATCCCTTTTAGTCACTCTTATCCAATAGGCATCCGGCCAAGTCAATCCAATTTTTCAAATGTTCTTTCCATTCACAAATATAAATGCACAGTGTTCATTGATATTCAATGTTCTTTTATTGATTCTTTTCTTGTCACAACTGTCACAGCCGACACGCCTTTCGCCCTCCGCGGGCTTTTTCAAGGCTGTAATTTACATACAAGATATAGCACCATATCAGATCTGTACATTATGGGCCACCTTCAAATCATCATTACCTATTAACATAGGTCTAATCCACACGTGTGAATTGTGCCACCACCACCTGCATAATTGCGGCGTGCACCTCGTGCCAATCAAGTTCTTATTCATATAACATGATCAATTTTCTATTGTTTCATGTACTGAGGGCACGCCCACTGCGTGAGATCACCTTACACCATGATACCCATGTCTTTCTTAAAACAAATTTCAAGGCAACCACTATATATTTGCATGTGTTCAAATGATTTTATTACTAATATGCCCATCACCGCAAATTTTCTTTAAGCTATATTCCTAAGAAGGACTCTATAGTATCACTTACCAAGTACTTTATGGTGAGCAGTATGTATTGTAAGAATCGATAATTATCAAGGAACCTTTAGGCATTGTTCCTGTGAAAATATATGGACGTGATATTAGCATTGTGCCCAGTACATGGCTAGACAGTCACTTCAGTTTGGTGATCTGTATAGATTCATTGATCTACAGGCTTACCTTCAAGCCTTTCGCTTTCACACATCAAGGTGCTGTCAGTATATTTCGTTAATCTAGAATCCATCCATATGTTGATTATCCGAGTTTGTACGCGCTATCTGGAGCCTTGATAAGTTCCATCTAAAATGTCAATAAGGTTATGCCATCAGTTACATTGACCTTTCCGATATCTCTATTATTTTACCATTCCGTCCATATATATAAATGTCCAAACGTTTTTCAAACTATGATGTTGTTGGAATGGTCATAGGTCAACTCACATAACAATGCCAGTATTTTAAAACTACTTAGTTACTTTTGTATAACTAACATCTTTAGTTAAAAAGAATAATATAACATCTCTTAAAAAAGTCCCCAAGTGCGACCAAAACTCCGACTGATTCGTCTATATTGACTCATCATTAAACCGTCCCTCTTCATAATGCTGACAAGGTATTCTCCTATCAGACTTTGCCAATATGAAGTTAATGCTATCTCTAAAGCAAACGGTATAGAGAGCACTTTTAAAAAAAAGCGTATCACCTTTCTCGGCCATTATTTATCATGCATGCAACAAGCAGAGTTCACCGGTATAGCGTTGCTTTTAAGTCTTGGGAAAACGGTATCGTAAGCACCTTTACCAGCATATTTTGTTTGTTCCAACAATATTTAAACCGCGACTCCCAAGCAAAATAATCCCGCTACTATTGTTAAACATGTTGAGCTTAACTACGTTCTCATCGTCTTAAGTTTACCGAGTTCTACTTTCAAAGCTTACCGCCATTGCACGTCTGGTGGCGTTGGAAAGGGTAGCCTCCTTCCGCGTTTTCCTTCCCAAGGACCTCTCTGTCTTCCCTCCCCTATGTTCTGTTGAAGGGCGACGACGGACCGATTGCTGGATCTGATGTTGCTCTCTGTGCTCGCGTAGCAGCCATTTTAGAGTGTCTGAGTTTTCTAATGAGTAATAGCTGATTCTCATTCCCAGCATATATCTATACCTGTATTGCAATAGTTTTCTAAGCAGAAATAAACCAATTTGATGCATTGTCATGAGTAAGGGTTTCAGGTGATCCCACTTAGTTGTCGCTCTCTTTTTAAAACAGATCAACAAGTTTTAATCAGTTGCTATTCCAAGTTAAACATCGCAATTTATAGAGTCGCTGTTTCTACCAATATTCTCATTATATAAAATCTTTTCCTCCTCTAAAATCATAATTTAAATAACACGAACTAATATAACCAGCTTGTTATATGTGTTCTTGAAGGGCACATTTACTTTTCAATTTGTCTATCAATCAGATGTTATCCCAGAACATGGACTCATAGCATTTTCCCCAGATACTACTTGATCATCTCTGTAACATCAAAAATAATTTCATAATCTTTCACAAAAATTCATACATCTCTTTATCAATATTAGCCCCCTTCCCCACTGCTCTCAAAGAGATAATCCATTTACTTTGCAGTTGACGTAACTTACGCTCACGGTTACCTCCCCTGTTGCCTGCCATTGCCACATCTATTCCATGGAATCTAATCCTATGCAGTTCATTCTGTTGATGTGTCGTATTAAAATGTACTGAAAACGGATATTGCATATTGTTGTTGCGTATAGCACAAATATGCTCCTGTATCCTGTCGTTTAAAGGCCTTATTGAACTTCCAATGTATATCCAATCGCATACACATCTTAAACAATACACTGTGTGTGTTGTATTGCAGTTAATAAAGTGATGTATCGTGTATTGTTTCTGACTGTTATATTGGAAGTTAATCGTCTTGTTCAGTGCAAAGCAGCATATGCAACAGCTACCAAATTTGAAAAACCCTTTGGGAGCTGTAGGCATCCAGTTCTGTACTCTCTGTGGGGGAAAGTAACTTGGACATAATTCCTGTCTCAGAGTTTTGCCTCTACTAAAAGTAATTGTTGGTTTCATTCCTACTTTATCATGTACACTAGTATCCTCCAATAGTAAGTGCCAGTGTTTATTTAGTATTTTATATAGATCTGTGCTCACTGTACTGTATGGTGTTATAAATCTTATGTTTCTTTTTGTCTTGGCAGATTTATGTTGTTTATACTTGAGCAGTGAGTCTCTATTTATTTTGTCTATTCTATTTCTTGCACTGGTTACTATTTCTTTGTTATAACCCCTAGATAGGAGTCTCTTTTCTACTAATCTTAGTTCTGTGTCCACTCTATCTGTATCAATACAGTTTCTTTTGATTCGTAACATTTCCCCACAAGGGATTGCTTTAAAGCATTAAAGCAATCCCTTTTGGGGAAATGTTACGAAAGATTATGAAATTATTTTTGATGTTACAGAGATGATCAAGTAGTATCTGGGGAAAATGCTATGAGTCCATGTTCTGGGATAACATCTCTATAAATTGCGATGTTTAACTTGGAATAGCAACTGATGAAAACTTTCCAACGCCAACAGACGCGCAATGGCGGTAAGCTTTGAAAGTAGAACTCAGTAAACTTAAGACGATGAGAACGTAGTTAAGCTCAACATGTTTAACAATAGTAGCGGGATTATTTTGCTCGGGAGTCGCGGTTTAAATATTGTTGGAACAAACAAAATATGCTGTTAAAGGCGCTTACGATACCGTTTTCCCAAGACTTAACAGCAACGCTATACCGGTGAACTCTGCTTGTTGCATGCATGATAAATAATGGCCGAGAAAGGTGATACGCTTTTTTTTAAAGTGCTCTCTATACCGTTTGCTTTAGAGATAGCATTGACTTCATTTTGGCAAAGTCTGATAGGAGAATACCTTGTCAGCATTATGAAGAGGGACGGTTTAATGACGAGTCAATATAGACGAATCAATCTGAGTTTTGGTCGCACTTGGGGACTTTTTTAAGAGATGTTATATTATTCTTTTTAACTAAAGATGTTAGTTATACAAAAGTAACTAAGTAGTTTTAAAATACTGGCATTGTTATGTGAGTATTGGAGTGTGGAGAAGTGTGGCTCAGGGGTTAGAGGCGGCAGACCCGGAAGCTGAGATCGGCCCTAGACCAGGGTTCAATTCCACGCCTCGGCGGGTCTTGGGCTCAAATAATTTCACGGACTCGATAATTCTCGCTCCGGTGCCTTCTCGACTCACGGGTTCACACTCTGCGACTCTGGGCAATAGCTTGCTTAATCTCCACAATGGCCCCTCGCGGCGGGATGCCTGGCTTTCACCTTGTGGATACCCTGCCGGGGTTATCTCACAGGGGAATACCAGGACGGGTTCCCTATGCAAGCTCCGGGAAACCCTGTGTGGGTAGCTGTGCGCTATATAAGCTCAAATACATTTACATTTACATTACATTTACATTTACATGTGAGTGGACCTATGACCATTCCAACAACACCATAGTTTGAAAAACTTTTGGACATTTATATATATATGGATGGAATGGTAAAATAATAGAGATATCGGAAAGGTCAATGTAACTGATGGCATAACCTTATTGACATTTTAGATGGAACTTATCAAGGCTCCAGATAGCGCGTATAAACTCGGATAATCAACATATGGATGGATTCTAGATTAACAAAATATACTGACAGCACCTTGATGTGTGAAAGCGAAAGGCTTGAAGGTAAGCCTGTAGATCAATGAATGTATACAGATCACCAAACTGAAGTGACTGTCTAGCCATATACTGGGCACAATGCTAATATCACGTCCATATATTTTCACAGGAACAATGCCTAAAGGTTCCTTGATAATTATCGATTCTTACAATACATACTGCTCACCATAAAGTGCTTGGTAAGTGATACTATAGAGTCCTTCTTAGGAATATAGCTTAAAGAAAATTTGCGTTGATGGGCATATTAGTAATAAAATCATTTGAACACATGCAACTATATAGTGGTTGCCTTGAAATTTGTTTTAAAAAAGACATGGGTATCATGGTGTAAGGTGATCGCACGCAGTGGGTGTGCCCTCAGTACATGAAACAATAGAAAATTGATCATGTTATATGAATAAGAACTTGATTGGCACGAGGTGCACGCCGCAATTATGCAGGTGGTGGTGGCACAATTTACACATGTGCATTAGACCTATGTTAATAGGTAATGATGATTTGAAGGTGGCCCATAATGTACAAATCTGATATGGTGCTATATCTTGTATGTAAATTACAGCCTTGAAAAAGCCCGCGGAAGGCGAAACGCGCGTCGGCTGTGACGGTTGTGACAAGAAAAGAATCAATAAAAGAACATTGAATATCAATGAACACTGTGCATTTATATTTGTGAATGGAAAGAACATTTGAAATATTGGATTGACGTGGCCGGATGCCTATTGGATAAGAGTGACTAAAAGGGATGTGCACTGGTGTTTGTTTATAAAATATATATATATATATATATATATATACATACATACACACACACACACACACCCACACACACACACTTCCCAGGTATGCGTGGACCTCTGGTGTGTGGCCTGATTACCTGGGGTGCACATACATACCAGTTTTTATTTATTTAAGTAATTCAGTTGCAGTTGACACCAGAACGGCACTCCAGGCGAACCTTCGAATTGTAGTTTTTTCAATTTCAATATTTGCGGCAAAACATTAGATCACCATGACGGTCTCAGACGCGTTTTGGCTTGGTAAGCCTTTTTCATGTGAAAAAGATATCTTAACTTTCCTTAGGTCTAGCCATTTTACAGACGTACATATATATGTGTCAATATTTTAGAAGTTAGCATACCTTAACTGTGTACAGATATTTAGCTCGGGCAGATATGCTACCCTTGCAAAGATCTCTTAGCTGAACCAAGCAGCGTACTTATATCCCATGTCCTCATATTTTACATCTCTGCACTTTGCTCAGCCTGTTACTGTCCCAGAGTTTACAAAAATTAGTGCCTCTTTGTGTTGGTAACTGCTAGATCCTTTATAGGAGCACGTCAATATCTTTTCAGTGCTGTTAAATGTAAGTTCCCATCCAAAGAATGGCTCCAAGTTTAATGTGTCAAGTCCCACCACAATAGTTCTCCCTGACTCCTGCACGTGGGTTGTTGTTGTCAGATAGGCCTTGGTGGTGAACAGAGAAACCTAAAACACAAATAGAAATACACGTGAAGGGAGATCACAAACACAGCAATGCAGCGTGGAAAAAGGGCGGGTTTATTTTAGTTGCCCACTGTCGTATTGTCTCGCCTGACCCTGGTGGTGGGACAGGGCAGGCGGAGGCGGAAAGGGTGGAGCCTGGAGGGTGGGGGAAAAACAAGGGCAGTTCGGGCGTGACGTGGAGTAATAAAGAGCTAGTCAATGAAGCTCTTGCGTCTGTGTTTTTTCTTTGGGGGCCAAACCATGAAACTGGCGACGAGGGTGGGATGGCTGTGATCCACCACTTCTGCCCCCTCACCGCCGCACCAGCTGCCAAGGATGCGGCTGAAGACTCGTCCATCGGGTGCCTAGGAAAAAAAGAGAGAGCACGAAGAGCGACCCGATCGGAGCAGCGGTCGACAGAGCGCCCTAGAGGAGGAATAAAGCACAAAATCAAGGGTGAATCCAGCCCAGTGACTATCCTTCTTGAAACCACAGACCTGCCAACTAATAATGCTGCATGTGAAAATTCACGTCCTCCCCGGCGGCCATCTTTAGGTCAGGCGCTGTGCATAGAATAACATTGACTCTTACTACGGTGGCCATTTTGGAGTCAGGCAAATAAATTAAAAAACTACAAATCTTCAGGAATAAAGGCCCGTACGGTCTGTTGAGACCACATCCCTGCTCACCAGGTCAGTGGACCATAAGCGTGGAAGGGTATGCTCAGACATGAGTCCCTTGCTCACTGCACCATCAGGATTCAAGCAAGCCGGGCCGAAGACGGCTGTAATGCCAGAAACTGGTCCCCGGAAGCTTGTTTCCTTTCCAGTTAAAGAATTGGCTTGGTAGTTTGGTCTGCCCTGTTCCCATGATGCACTGGGCCAGGGACAGACTAATTTGCATGTAGCCAGGTTCTGAGCTGGGATGGTGCAGTGAGCTAAAAAACGGTGATGGATCAAGCCCTGATCTGTTGACTGGGTACGAGTGTTCTGCTTAATTCAGATACTCTGTCCATCACCACCCCCCTTTTCTGAATCGTTTTGTCCACCACAAGCGTGGAAGGGTATGCTCAGACATGAGTCCCTTGCTCACTGCACCATCAGGATTCAAGCAAGCCGGGCCGAAGACGGCTGTAATGCCAGAAACCGGTCCCCGGAAGCTTGTTTCCTTTCCAGTTAAAGAATTGGCTTGGTAGTTTGGTCTGCCCTGTTCCCATGATGCACTGGGCCAGGGACAGACTAATTTGCATGTAGCCAGGCTCTGAGCTGGGATGGTGCAGTGAGCTAAAAAATGGTGATGGATCAAGCCCTGATCTGTTGACTGGGTACGAGTGTTCTGCTTAATTCAGATACTCTGTCCATCACCACCCCCCTTTTCTGAATCGTTTTGTCCACGACAAGCGTGGAAGGGTATGCTCAGACATGATTCCCTTGATCACTGCACCATCAGGATTCAAGCAAGCCGGGCCGAAGACGGCTGTAATGCCAGAAACCGGTCCCCGGAAGCTTGTTTCCTTTCCAGTCAAAGAATTGGCTTGGTAGTTTGGTCTTCCCTGTTCCCATGATGCACTGGGCCAGGGACAGACTAATTTGCATGTAGCCAGGTTCTGAGCTGGGATGGTGCAGTGAGCTAAAAAACAGTGATGGATCAAGCCCTGATCTGTTGACTGGGTACGAGTGTTCTGCTTAATTCAGATACTCTGTCCATTACCACCCCCCTTTTCTGAATCGTTTTGTCCACCACAAGCGTGGAAGGGTATGCTAAGACATGAATCCCCTGCTCACTTCACCATCAGGATTCAAGCAAGCTGGGCCGAAGACGGCTGTAATGCCAGAAACCGGTCCCCGGAAGCTTGTTTCCTTTCCAGTTAAAGAATTGGCTTGGTAGTTTGGTCTGCCCTGTTCCCATGATGCACTGGGCCAGGGACAGACTAATTTGCATGTAGCCAGGTTCTGAGCTGGGATGGTGCAGTGAGCTAAAAAACGGTGATGGATCAAGCCCTGATCTGTTGACTGGGTACGAGTGTTCTGCTTAATTCAGATACTCTGTCCATCACCACCCCCCTTTTCTGAATCGTTTTGTCCACCATAAGCGTGGAAGGGTATGCTCAGACATGATTCCCTTGATCACTGCACCATCAGGATTCAAGCAAGCCGGGCCGAAGACGGCTGTAATGCCAGAAACCGGTCCCCGGAAGCTTGTTTCCTTTCCAGTTAAAGAATTGGCTTGGTAGTTTGGTCTGCCCTGTTCCCATGATGCACTGGGCCAGGGACAGACTAATTTGCATGTAGCCAGGTTCTGAGCTGGGATGGTGCAGTGAGCTAAAAAACAGTGAAGGATCAAGCCCTGATCTGTTGACTGGGTACGAGTGTTCTGCTTAATTCAGATACTCTGTCCATCACCACCCCCCTTTTCTGATTCAACATGTCAGTGGAGGCCGATTCCACGCGCACAACTGCCACTGGGTCTGCCCAACAAGCCCCACAGCCGAGTCTGATGCTTGTGGGAGTATCATACCTGCGCCCTCCGGAGCCTTTGGAGCTGACGTCCGGGAAAAGCATGGGGCCCAAATGGAAGAGCTGGGCTGAAGACTTTGAAGATTTTAGGACGGGGTCTCAGGTGCAAGACTCTAAACAGGAGCTGATAGCTTTGCAAAACTTGATAGGGAAAGATATTGCGCAGATCATTAAAGAACTGCCTGCTGCCAATGCCGCCTCATATGAAGATATAAAGGGAGGTTTAGACCGTAAATTTCTCCACAAACGAAACCTCGGCTACGAACGATACACGTTCAACCTTGCCTCGCAAGAAAAAGACGAGCCAATGTGTGACTTCATTGCCCGCATCCGGCGCTTAGCCCGATAGTGTGAGTTGGACACTTTCAACACTGAGGACGCACTTCGTCTGCGCATCATCGAAGGATGTCAGTCGGAATCACTACGCCGCCGATTACTAAAGAAACACTACACACTCGAGGAGATAGAAGAACTAACCTGCATCAATGATCAACCAGAAGAACACGCTAAGAAGATGGAAGCTAGTAAATCCGACAAGAAGGAACAAGCTCTTCGAATACAGTCCCACACCGATTCAAGGCGTCGTCCCGACCATAGCAAATCTGGAAGAACGCCAAAGCCTCACTGTGCGACTTCTTCACGCAACGGAACTCGAAACAGTCAGACAAGCAGACCGGCCTCAAAATGCTACAGATGCGGCCAACACCACCCACACTCAGGCTAGTGTCCCGCCATAGGCCAGCAGTGTCATCGCTGTGGAAGGGAAAACCACTTTGAAGTAGCCTGTCAGACGCGACGGTCAGAAATGAAGCTATCCAAGTCAAACACAGAACCCCGCCACCATGCGAGAGCGGTACGAGGAAGAAGAAGCCGTTCATCCTGTTCATCAAGATCAAGCACTCAGTCAGTCAACTCCTACCGGTCCAGGAGGTCGAATTCCTGGGAATCGTCATCTCTGACACCCATCTCGCAAGACAGCGATGAATACGTGTGCATGGTGTCAGATCCCAACCCCTTAAAGAAATACCCACGATTGAATTTTCAAATAGGGAGCGACCCCGCCAAGTTTGTACTAGACACAGGAGCATCACTTAACTATATTTGCGCCATGGAATACCAAAACATGAACCCTCGGCCAAAATTGGACCCTGCAGCTGTCCGAGTCTACACCTGGATGTCTAAGAAACCATTACCGTGTCTGGGACAGTTCCGCACGACTCTGACTTATAAGAATCGACAAATACAAGCCCACATCCACGTGATTGAAGGTCCTGAAGCGGTGGATTGCCTTCTCAGTTTGCCGACAGCAGAACGTGTCAAGCTGGTTGAACTTCTCTACACAGTAGATGACTCCCGGGACATTCTTAACAAATTCCCGAAACTCTTCAAAGGCCTCGGGAAGCTTGCCCAGTTCAAAGTCAAACTACACATCAACTAGCAAAATACCACCGATAGCACAACACCACAGGAAAGTGCCATTTCACCTGCAACAGGCAGTGGATGAAGAATTGAAAGATCTGCTGAGAACAAACCACATTGAGCGATCTACAGGCCCTACTCCCTGGGTGTCACCAGTGGTAGTTGTGCCCAAGAGAGGGCAAGGCAACAAGGTACGCCTATGTGTAGACATGCGAGCCCTGAATACAGCTATTGAGAGGAAACAACATCCTGGACCCCACATCAGTGATATGATAGCACGTCTTAATGGGGCAACAGTCTTCTCGAAGCTAGATCTCAATAAAGGATATCACCAGCTGGAACTGCACGAGAAATCCCGATATATTACTACCTTCCCCACCCATCAAGGCCTTTTCCGATATAAGCGTTTGAATTTTGGAATATCCTCAGCTGCAGAGATCTTTCAAGAAGCTATCCGCCGTGTAATCCAGGGCATTCCCAACGCTTTCAATTACAGCGACGGTATCCTGGTCTTTGGGGAGAATCAGGCAGAACATGACAAAGCACTGGACTGAGTGTGCCACGCCTTACTCAACGCTAACCTCATACTTAATCCAGACAAGTGTGAGTTCCACAAGTCCACACTAAAATTTGACTGACATATCTTCTCCAAAGATGGCATGAAGCCAGACCCAGAGAAAGTGTCTGCCCTCGCGGACACTCCACAGCCAAAAGATGTCAGTGACCTCCATTCATTCCTGGGGATGGCGAGTAACTGTGCCCATTAAATTAAAGACTATGCCACCATCAGCTACCCGCTCAGGGAACTCGCTCGCCAAGGACATCAATTGCTGTGGTCACCTGCATGTGAACATGCGTTCAACAAAATCAAGAAGGCGGTGAGCACTGCTATCAACCTAGCATATTTATACACCAAAAGAAAGACTGAAATCACCATAGATACCAGTCTTGTAGGTCTGGGTGCCATCCTGGCACAATACGATGATGAAGCGGACCAGCGACACGTTGTTGCGTATGCGAGCCGCAGTCTCACTGACATGAAAAAGGCTTATTCTCAGCCTGAAAAGGAGAGCCTCGGGGTTGTGTGGGTCTGTGAACACTTCCACTTATTTGTGTATGGGAAGCATTTTACACTCATCAGCGACCACCAGGCACTGATCACTATCTTTGGCAAACCGCGGGCGAAGATGCCCCCATGGATAGAAAGATGGGGCATACGTCTGCAAGACTATGTCTATACCATTGTCCACAAACCTGGGAAAGCAGAAAACCCAGCGGATTACATGTCACGACACCCACAAGCTCAAACACAAGTGCGATGCTCCATGGCAGAGGAAAACATCCATTTTGTCATTGACAATGCATGCCCTCCAGCAGTGCCGCTAGACGCCATTCGTGAAGCATCTACTCAAGACGTCACCACTCAAGCCATCATGAGCCGAATACGCACCAACTCGTGGAGACACCTAGATGATGCCTCACAAGATACAACTGTCGATACTCAAGAACTCACGGCATTCAAGCACGTCCAAGAAGAATTATCAATCAGCACGGACGGCCTACTACTGAGAGGGGGGAGGATAGTCATTCCTCAGAGATTACGACGGGGTGTTATCAACCTAGCCCATGAAGGACACAGAGGAGTGGTGGCCACGAAGAAAGCGATACGGGAACATGTCTGGTTCCCGTCCCTCCATCAGATGGTGGAAGCCACACTCAAAGACTGCGTCTCATGCCAGTTAGTGGGTCGAGACGAACCACCAGCGCCATTGCAAATGTCTGAGCTACCAGATGGCGTGTGGCAACAAGAAGCCATTGACTTCTTTGGTCCGTTAAAATCCGGAAAATACATTATCGTCATCATGGATAAATACTCTTGGTTTCCCATTGCACATCAGGTATCGTCCACCAAAGCAACAGCTGTCATCCCTGTCATCGTTGAAACATTTGCAGCTTGGGGAATCCCCATGGTGGCGAAAACAGACAACGGACCAGCTTTCAACGGCCATGAATTTGCTGAGTTTGCAAAACATCTAAACTTCAAACATCGGAAGATCACCCCCTTGTGGCCTCAAGCCAACGAGATGGTCGAAGGCTTCATGGGGACACTCAAGAAAACCGTTCAGCAAGCAGAACTGGCACACCGCGACATTCAGCAAGCGTTCAATGAAGTGCTGTGAGCATACCGGACCACCCCGCACAGCACCACGAACCAATGTCCTGCCACTCTGATGCTAGGGCGAGTTCCCCGCACTCGGCACCCCACCTCGGATGCTGTCATACAATCCCGAGCCGTGACCACCGATCATGATACTCTGGTAAAACTTGACCATGAAAAGAAGTCAAGAATGAAGGACTATGCTGACCGACGCAGACATGCACGACCAATGGACATTCATGAGGGAGACTGGGTGCTAGTAAAGCGCAACAGGAGAACAAAAGCAGACAGTCGCTACCTAGCACACACCTTGCGAGTTTCCAACCGGAAAGGGATGATGATCACTGCTGAGTCTGAAGGCAAACGGATAACAAGGAATGTGTCCCATTTCAAAAGATGCAACCCCTCTGTCTACACTCGAACTCAGGACCCAGACTCTGACACGGATTTGTCGAGTCAAAGAAGCAACAGTGATGGAGCGCATCGCAGAACATTGACTCCTGAAGGTACAAGGGACCACAGTCCATCACAACAGGTGCGGACGAGTCGTCCAAGAAGAACAACCAGGCGTCCCTCGATCAGATGGTGGAAGCCACACTCAAAGACTGCGTCTCATGCCAGTTAGTGGGTCGAGACGAACCACCAGCGCCATTGCAAATGTCTGAGCTACCAGATGGCGTGTGGCAACAAGAACCATTGACTTCTTTGGTCCGTTAAAATCCGGAAAATACATTATCGTCATCATGGATGAATACTCTTGGTTTCCCATTGCACATCAGGTATCGTCCACCAAAGCAACAGCTGTCATCCCTGTCATCGATGAAACATTTGCAGCTTGGGGAATCCCCATGGTGGCGAAAACAGACAACGGACCAGCTTTCAACGGCCATGAGTTTGCTGAGTTTGCAAAACATCTAAACTTCAAACATCGGAAGATCACCCCCTTGTGGCCTCAAGCCAACGGGATGGTCGAAGGCTTCATGGGGACACTCAAGAAAACCGTTCAGCAAGCAGAACTGGCACACCGCGACATTCAGCAAGCGTTCAATGAAGTGCTGCAAGCATACCGGACCACCCCGCACAGCACCACGAACCAATGTCCTGCCACTCTGATGCTAGGGCGAGTTCCCCACACTCGGCACCCCAACTCGGATGCTGTCATACAATCCCGAGCCGTGACCACCAATCATGATACTCTGGTAAAACTTGACCATGAAAAGAAGTCAAGAATGAAGGACTATGCTGACCGACGCAGACATGCACGACCAATGGACATTCATGAGGGAGACTGGGTGCTAGTAAAGCGCAACAGGAGAACAAAAGCAGACAGTCGCTACCTAGCACACACCTTGCGAGTTTCCAACCGGAAAGGGATGATGATCACTGCTGAGTCTGAAGGTAAACGGATAACAAGGAATGTGTCCCATTTCAAAAGATGCAACCCCTCTGTCTACACTCGAACTCAGGACCCAGACTCTGACACGGATTTGTCGAGTCAAAGAAGCAGCAGTGATGGAGCGCATCGCAGAACATTGACTCCTGAAGGTACAAGGGACCACAGTCCATCACAACAGGTGCGGACGAGTCGTCCAAGAAGAACAACCAGGCGACCTGTTCGGCTCATTGAAGAACTCTGAGAGACAGTAAGGATTATTGTACGAAAGGGGGAGGTGTTGTATCATCTCGCCTGACCTTGGTGGTGGGACAGGGCAGGCCGAGGCTAAAAGGGTGGAGCCTGGAGGGTGGGGGAAAAACAAGGGCAGTTCGGGGTGTGACGCGGAGCAATAAAAAGCTAGTTAATGAAGCTCTCGCGTCCGTGTTCTTTGTTTGGGGGCCAAACCACGAAACACACATTTAAGACACCCATGAAAAGCTTGTCATAAGGGAGTGACACCTCGAAAGGGAGTGTAAATGTTTGCTCATATTGTTGGGGTGGCAGGGAAGGGTCACTAGGCTGGCTCAGCTGATGCAAAACTTTATGGAAATCTCCACTTAACCCCCTCCTACCCTCCCGGCAGTCCCTGCTGTCCTGACAGACACTCGGCAAGATTTCATAGATAACGCAGCTTTCAGCATAAAAGGCTTAGGTTGAGAGTTTCGTAGTCGCCAAGAGCAGCCCGGACACTTGCAACTTGTTAGTAGACCACAATAATACCTAGGTTTTTAAGAGTCTGACTGTAAGTGCACAAAAAACAGCCTCTGTTCTGTTCTATTTGTGAGGACAAAAGGGGGCTTGTTCTATAACTAAGAGGGACGCCTTCCAAAGCAACAAGACTTCTTGAGACATTAGGGGTGCCTGGCTTTGCTTTCCTGGTGAGAGGCTGTTTCAAAGAGGAGTGTGTGTTTTAGTCAAATGAAATTAAAAGGAAAATAGAGAAAGCTGCAGAAATTAGATTTTATCACATGGGGAGGCGGTCCTGGCAGCAGCGTAGGCCGCCAGCAGAAGAGCAGATACAGCCTCAGGGAGTCGGGGAGCTGTCCGGCGGCAGCAGGAAAAAGTTGCAATCAGCTGAAAATGAAATAAGAAACCTCTCTCATCCACTGTGATTGTTGTTGTGAACCAGTCCTTGCTGCTGGATCTGTTCCAGTGTCTTCAAGTTACACCGGGAGAAAGTTAGCCCATTTCCCAGTGACCGGACTGAATCCCGGATGCAGATGAATAATGGTAGCTGAGCCGGCGAATCCCCGTATTTCATGCACTCACGGCCACAGCAGAGAAGCCAAACAAGTTTAAGAGAGTTAAGTGAAGGTGAGGGGAGATGGGAGCATGCGTGTGCAAATCCAATGCCAGGAACTTGTCACGGTTGGAAAATGAGAAAATACATGCCCGGCACTGCAGGCAGTGTGCGCTAACCGGATACCAGATATCTGTGGCAAAACACCGGTGTCGTCAGGTGCAGACTTATGCCATGCACAGTGGCGTAAAAGAAAACACCACAAGGCTGAGACAATAGAAATAATATGTCTGCAAGGGGACTCCTCAACTGCGAATTTCATTATAGCCTTATAGCCCGCCGTAGCGGGCTATACCGGCTATTAAAGGCCCGCTGAATCTTTAAAGGCCCGAGCCGAAGGCGAGGGACTTTAACGAGACAGCGGGACTTTAATAGCCGGTATAGATCTGCTACGAAGGGCTATAAGGCTATTAGAACATTCTTCCACTAGAGGGCAGAATGTTCTAACAAATTAAACAAAGGGTTCTCGAAGCTCAAGGGGATATAAATCCCCTTTAGCTTCGAGAAGCCTTTGTAGAACATTGGAATGTTGCTCTGCGGGCCTTTACCGGCCTGTAGAAGGAGGGAGTACTCCATTGTCTGCAATGGAGCTCCCAACATTCCAATGTTCTAATATAGATTCAAGCCAGCCCTTTCTTTCTCGCAGCGGGTGTGCCAATATCCACCACCCACAAGTGTGTCTGGTGCCAGAGCTCGCCTCTCACTGCCAAAGGGACAGAGTGCGTGCAAAATACTACGATGTCATCCATGTAGCTACAACCTCTCTCTTTAGAATGCGAGTTAGACTGCACGGGAGAGGCAGCGCCTCGCTCGGGGACCAGATAGCCTTTACGAGCAGGGTTGCGAGGGAGGGGGGTGCTGCTTGTTCTCAGAAAGGGGGCCGAAGCAAAGAGCGGAACAGCGGGGAGGAGAGCAGATGGCAGGGAGAGGGGTGCACAGGCATGGCTGCCCTGGGGCGACCCCGATGCACGAAGACCCCACAGGTAGCAGGAGAGGAGGAGGCAGCATGGAGAAATGGGGAAATTACAAGCATTGCTTAGATTTCCATTGATTACGAGCTCTTGCCATCTGGTGGTTAGATGTGGAAATGTTACAAAAGCACAGCATCCATTTTAAATAGCGAGCGTGCGTGGCTGCACGGCCGTAAAAGTAATTGCGACCAGCTTACTCTCACACGCGCGAAAGTGAAAGAGATCGCGCGTGCTTGTGTGCGTGAGAGTAAGCTGATCGCCTGCGAAGTAGCATTTCTTAAAGCCCTACTAGATGTCTCGGCCGATGTCATGCGCTGGATCAGGCCGAGACCTGAAAATGCATACCACAGAAAGTGAAGCAAGCCCTTTGTTTCTGTAACGTCCATTTTTCAAATGCTGTTGTCAACTTCCCAATGGTACCAGCTGCTCACAGAATGTAAAATAGTTCCTCATGCATTCCAATGATGAACACATCTAAAAAGCGAACAGAAAAACTTTGAAACCAAAATGCTCCAGTGGGCTAATCCAAGACATGATTGCAATGTTGCAAGTCTATGCACAATGGCTCTAAGGCTGACAAAACCCCATTAAAATTAACCCTGGGCAAAGCACTACGCTATGCTCGCGTAGTTTGCGAAGTTTGCGCAACTTGGCCCTACGTGAGCTGCACGTAGCACAGTGCAAACATGCGTAGTGTAGTGCAACGGTCATTTTTTGCTTGCTTGCGGTCCTCAATGTCAAGTTGGCGACCGCGAGCAAGCAAAATGACATCCTCGCGAGACTTTTTCCTTGTTCGCGATCGCGAGCATGGAAAATAAACCTCCCGGCGAGATTCTAAACGTGGGGAGGTCAGGTTTCTCATTGCGAGTGGTCGCGCATGCTCGCCACCGCTCGCGATGAGAAACTACCAGTCCGCGTTAAGAAAGCTGCAGCTTGAGTAAAAATCTACTTGAGTGGCAGAAAAGTACAGCTCACACTGTGCAAGATGCCGTTTTCAATGATTGCACAGTGCCGGATGCTTTTCCGCACTGTGCAATCATTGAAAACGACATCTTTCACAGTGCGAACATGCTACTGCGCAGTTCGCGAAGTGCTATGCATAGCTCGCACAGTGCGAAGTGCGCTTCGCGTAGAGCTACTTCGCAAACTACGCCCACCCCTAATTAAAATAAGTGGAGACCACAATATGTCCTCCACGAATGCCATAAGCGCCATACGGGTCAAACTTAAAAAAGAAGCATATACAGATTTTACTAAAAATTACCAGCAGTACTAAAGGAATTACAAGGAAAATGTGTCCGAAGCCTGAGATCAAAGAAGAACTAAACAACAATCCACAAGGTTATCTGTGATTCCAGTTATTTGCCTCTAAGAACCTGGTCCCTTGGGAGATGCACTGGGGAGAATGCGCCTAAGGCCGAAAGCAGCCATCAAATAGTAATATTCTACTTACAACATGAGTGTAGGGCTTTATTATCCTCTGGGTAAGAACGCTTCACAGATTGGACATCAGTGTTTGCTTCTCATTGGTTTGGATCCTGGTGGTCTGTTGACCACTTTTATGTAAGAAAATGGACGGCCATTTCGCAGTGACAACTGCCTGAATGATATTAACCTGCTCCACGATTACACATAATGAAACTAATAATAATGGTGCGATTGAAGCACTTCTACTCTTTTACTTTTAACGGCTGAGGGCTGTGATTGGCGGTTTGTCTCTAGGGGTTTAAAATCATGATTTCACCAAACACACCCAAGAAATTGTTCCATCATTTAACCGTGGCGCAACTCTGGCCAAACAGATGATTGGTACTTCTCTTAATTCTGAAATGACTTATGTAATAGTATTTTAATTGCAGGATATTTTGCACAAATCTAGAATGCACTGTTTAATGTTAAAGTGTAAATGTTTTTTAAGAACTATTTTGAGCAACTTTTACATTTTTGAATGTCCTTGATTGGAGTTGAATGGTATGCAATGGTTTTAACTATGCAAATAAACTTGATTATCTTAAAGAGTCATGAATTCGGGATCAGGTTAGAAGGTACCCAGCTAATACCATCAAACAAGATTGTTCCGAGCATCCCGGTCTAGAAGTGAACTAATAGCTGTACCTGCTCTTGCTGCCTCAAGCTGTCTTTGCCGAACTCTGCGCCACACTGACCACAGGAAACGTTGCCCAGATTTGCAGCACGGAAGTGAAACTTCAGTCCGAGGGGACTTCCAAAAGTGGCCTCGCATTGTTCGCAGGTGTAGAGTTTAACAGGCGACATGGTTTCCCATTCCAAAGCTTCAGCCCTGCCAGAACACATATCAAAAGCATAAAGGTTATGCATGATGTACACATACAACTATCTACAGTGGGTCATCAAGCACCGTGCTCCCTTTCATCTACAATAATCAATATGAGGAGTCACAAACCAGTGCTTTAAATGAGCAGGTACTGTCCAATACTGAGCACCTGCACCTGTTTACCAGGGTCGGACTGGGACTTTTAATATAGGCCTAGGTCCCAAAATAAAAATGAGCCCCATTAGCGAAGCAGACAGCTAAAAAAATAAAATGGTAATATCAGAAAAATCAACAGTAAAAACCGGGCCCCCTGACAACAAAACTAGTCACAACTGCAAAAAATAAAAAGAAAAGCCAGACCACACAAGGATCAGTCATACCATACCACCTGACACTGCCTAATTGCCGTAGAGGCTAGTCAGAACTTGCAGTTTAATACGAAATAGACAGTACCTTAACTTTTCAGCACAGCTACAAGACATTTAACAAGAGGGTAGAGGCACTTTTTAGGATCAGGCAGGTACTCTGGGTAGTGAGTACCAGCCCTTTTACATTTCCTTTTAAAGCACTGTTGGGTAACTCCGGACCGCATATCAATATTGTTTCAGTTTGAGTACATTTCGCTGGCTACCTTCGCCTGCCATAAATCCCAGCTTCTTTACCCCCTCCCAGAACCTTGCCAGGCCTGCACCGCCGGCCTGCACCCTTCAATCACTACAAGTTCCATTTCCTTGCGCCTCTTCCCTCTTCTCTTTTGCTAATTCCTAGTCCGCAGTTATGCTTGTGGCGTCACGCGACGTGTCTCCTTGCCAGTCTCACCTTTCAGAAGAATTTGAAATGAACTACCTTAGTGTTGGACCTGCTCCTCGAGTCTTCGTGGATCTTAGCGAATCGACGCCATCTTGTGACATTCGCTACAGTACTGTAAATGCTCTTTGTCTTTCCTCACCTGAAGGAAGGGCCCGATAGCTGAGCTGTGTGAATGTTTCTGTATCCCGGATACATGACTTGTATAAAAGTAGCCGGCACTGCAGCTGCCTAGCAGCACCACACCCAGTGCAATGACTCCAACAAGATGCAACTTGTAAGTACACAATAGCAAAGGCATAGTTTGCAGCAGTTCAGATACATCGTTAAAATAAACATGTAACAATTGCATGAGGAGTCTAGTCGGGGTTTTCACGCTAGATTCCGGATTGTTTTATAGAGCAAAACCACCTGCCAACTACTAACACAAAAACAAACATTTCTCATCTTTTAAGAATGAGGGTCCTCGAAAATGCCAAGGGGCACTCGACATGCAATATCGTTGTTTTTTTTTTTTTACAAATCTCTCTTCATGTCTAGTAAAAAGACTCCTGTTGTGTCTACCTCTCTGAAAGGTTGCTAGAACAAAGATTGTCGTGGGCAAAAAAAACCTCTTATGTTTCTTTGGCCCCTTTTGTTTATGTTACTTAGGAGTTAGGAGGATTGTTCGATTTCCTCCGCTCTCGGCACACTCACTCACACTCGTCATAGCAAGTCAAATAACACTCCCTCGATGCACTTACCAGCATTGCGGGAGGGTGGGGAGAGCCAGTCACTCTAAAAAAGTATTCCTCAAGACTTGTCATGAGTTAGGGGCAGAACTCTGGGTGCTCACCTGTATCAACCCTCATCAGGCCAAGATCCCAGCACTGCCCCACCGCACACCAGGCCAAAGAAACATAAGAGGTTTTTTTTGCCCACGATAATCTTTAGGGCCCCACACTCTTGCTGGCGGTCTTTTCACTAGGAGCCACAACTCTCAGCATCCCAGTTTACAATATGTTCAGTGCTGCCAGACAGCACACTCCACATACAGAACACCAGATCCTATGCTTAAATCTTCTCCTACATTGCTCCTACAGTGTGGAATAACCTGCCACCACAAATAAAAACCTCCTCCTCACTTCTTCAATTCTACAAGAAGTTGAAGAACTGGCTTTTCGAGTAGTCCCACTAGGACCTAGGTTGTTCTAGTGTTGGAATATAAAATAATATAAATATGATTGTCCCACTATGAACCATATAACCATCACACATATCTATGAATTGAGAATAAAAACATATTTGTATGATAGCCTAATGATAAGTTATAGAATATTGTTCTGTCCTATTAATGTAGTTAGGACTATTTAGTATTATATCCCTTCGTCTATCTCTTCGAGTGTTGATACTTCATGGTATAACACAGAACACGGAAAACAGGTTAAACCGTAAGTCTGCCTCTCTTTCGTATGGAACATGGTTCAGGGAAACACAGGGTCAGACTTGCTCTTCTCGTAGGATGCATACATTATAGCAGGGTCTGTTTCTGTACTCTACGGGTCCTAGATAGACAAGAAGGGCACCTCACTGACCTACGCTTGGAATAGCTTTTTAGCTTAGCTACTGACAAATGTGTAAAGAACCTTAAATGGGAGTTCCGGTAGACCAACGGATAGCTTGTGTATTTCCTTTCTTGGTGTTAACCAGAATATGTAAAACGTGTATATATACTCTGTGTAATGTGTATTTAGTTACTCTCCTCTGCGCACCTCCATGGGTTGTGTAGACATAGGCTCCCCTGTCAGGGCTTGTATTTTGATTCAATAAAACGATTCGACCTTCTCCATTGCCGACTGCTTGGTTATTCCTTAATTGTGAATACGTAGATATATATATTCGTGGACTATTGGTAAGTATAGTCCGACTTTAAGAAATTGGAATCCTTCAGTTGGCGACTCTGCCGGGACTCCGCGTTAGGGTCGTCCCCGCCTGTAATCAGGAGCAGAAGGGACAGGGAGGAGTTCTGGCCGAGTGGGTGGACAAGAAGTTTTATTTAAAGAACCCGTTAGCAGAAAGTCCGCCCTCTAACCCAGTATCCCTCCCAGTGGCTGAAGACCCTACGCCTGAGTCCTACGGGCTTAACCCGAGAGAAATACAGACTGTGTCGGTCTGCCTAGGAATCGGCAGTGGAGAAGTCGGAGTCAACCTGAGTGCACCAGGTGAGTGAATCTTCTGAAAGGAATCAGACACTTGAAGGAAGTGTCTATTTTGGAAACGGTGGCCGGGGAAGCCGGACCACGAGGGAATCAGGAAAAAGGGTCTGACGTGGCGGTGCAGGGGCTGCACGGGCAGATGCCTTTAGGATTTGTATTTGCGTTGTGAAATTGCACTTGGTGCCTTGCGAAGCACTGGGTGTTCGCTCGGCCAAACTCACTTAGGGAAGCCCATGGAATAGCTGGGTAAGCCAGGATTTTGGAAGCCTTGAGCTCCGAAACACCAGCCCAACCAGAGTGCGACTAGGGGATATCCAAAAAAGTGAATTTGTGGTTTTCCTACCAAGGGGCTTTATTGTGAATTCTTGGAATTCATTGGAAATTGATTCCCCGAACAGGAGTCGACGGGCTCTGTTCGTAATGTAATACATGTCATTGGAATTGGAATTTGTATGAGAGCTCATTTCTGAAACCCTGCGGCCTATTGTGGCATCTTGCATGAAATCGATCGTAAGAGTATAAGAAAGTGAATGGTGAAGTGGGCGCGCCCGTATGAAAGAAGCAAGTTGATAACATTGTGACATTTGTAACATTATTAATAACTTGCCTTCTTTTAGTAAATTATGTTTTGGGTGCTGCTGTGGGAGAGGTACTCGGCTGGAAGAAAGACAGCCTGCCCCTCCCGAAGGAAGCCCCAGTTTCGATATGTATGTTAAACATGGTGTTACTTCAATTTTATTTAACACATTATGGAACAAATATACTAAGGATAATACTGAATTGCAATGGCCCCTTACAGGGTCATTTGATGAAAATAAAATAACGTATTTTAAAAATAAAATGTTTATGAAGAAAAGCCGCCAGTCTATGTTTGACTCCTTGAACCTATGGTTGAAGGAGGCTAAACGACGGCGAATAAGGGAAGAGAAATTAGGATGAATTAAAGCTGGACAAACTATAACTCAAAAGGCAGTAGCTTATGATAGGGGGAAATTAGAGGAAAATATGGCTCAAATGGATAGGCAGTACCGTTTAGAAACAGACAAAAGCTATGTAACCCGAACTGATACAGGTGATGAGTTAGACGGGTTATTAGAAGCCCGTCCACCTCCTCCTTATGCCCCACAGATGTTATATCCGGCAGTGCCGGTGGCCCAGCAAGGTCCTGTGCCTGCACCCGCGCCTGCACCTCCACCGGCGCCCCCACTACCCCCAGTGTTTCCCATACGAAATCCTGTCGGTGCAACGGCTACGGCCCCACTAGATGGGTCTGTACGGGATGCGTTGCTTCCCCCTCCTTCGCTCCGACCCTCTACTTCCCCCATGGTTACGTTACAACCAGATTCAGTTGTACCGTCCATGTCAAGTCCAATATTCATCTCTCCTCCGTCTCGCAGTGTTATAGATCCTCGAGCTTTGGCTACCATAGACACAACCCCTAAACGTTTAAGATCGGACCTTAGTGATCCACGAATCTATACTAGGTCTGCAATGGGAATGGAAGAACGACAAACTATAGTAAATCAAGCATCCCAATGGATGCGGAATACTATTTATACGTTAGAAGATATTTGGAGCACTATGAAGGATTATCAGCCGGTTGCTCAACAATTAGCTCTAGAAAATACGGCGATTCATTTGATTTCGTTGTGGGAACAGGGTTTTGAGGAAGGATATTCGCCACAGATAATAAAAGATATTAGAGACCGAGCCCATGAATTCCATCTACAAGCCGATGAGGTGTATCAAAATGTAGCAACTCTCCTGCAGTATCGTGAGCGAATGCATCGGAGATGTGCTGATTGGGGAACGCAGAATCCTATGAGAGAAGTACACCCCCTTCTTATCCCAGAAGTACCTGAACTTAGGGATGCTGGGGGCAGCGTAACTAGAGTTAGGGAGGACGCTAAGCTTCAGGAACAATGGGTTTATATCCCTTGGAAACAAAGCGAGGTCCTTGCATTAAAAGCTCAGCTCCCTGACCCGCGTAAAAATCCCACTGCTTATTACAAAGAACTGAGTGAGGCTGCCAACTCTGCAGTCATGACGATAGCAGATGTTGAGCTGTTCTTTGGCCTTTTGATTCCGGTCAATATCTGGAGACAGATACATGATACGGATCATATTGTTGAGTTAGGAGCAGCATGGGTTCAATTAAAGGATTGGGATAAAGAACGGAAACCTGGAGAGAAACCCCAAGATGAAGTATTAGCAGTACCAGGTAGAATAATTACGTACATGCAGACACTCCTAACTCCTAGAAAGATAGATTGGGATAAGTTAGCTGCTTGTAAACAGAAGAAGGACGAGAGTGTCTCGGATTTCTTCACTATATTCGAGAAAACATTCATAGATTTTAGTGGACAGGATTTATCCACGGATGGGGAATACGATCATTCGTAAATAGATTCGTGACAAATTTGTTACCAGAGATTATGACGCGCCTTCAGGCGGCCGAAAGTACATGGACTACGTCCACCCCATCTGTGATCCTTAGTATGGCTCAGTACTATGAACATCGAGAAAATGAAAATAAGGAAAGGTCGGAGAAGAAAACAAAAGATTTAAAAACTAGAGTTTTGTTACAACAAGTTAGTAGAGGCCAGATTTCAGGGCGAAATGGGCGCGGTTCCTTCACAAGAAGGACCGGCAGAGGACGGGGAGGCCCCCCGATTCTTGGTTTCAATCAATGTTCGCATTGTAGAGAGGAGGGACATTGGAGATCGGATTGCCCGTTGCTAATGGCCAGGAATGCTCCCAGTAGGGGGCGAGGCCGGGGCTGGGGAAACATTGATCAGAATAGCATGAGAAGAGAAGATGGTGATTCTTGGAAAAATTATTTCGATAATCCACAGAACAGGCAGTATTATAACGAGACTTTCGTAGATGACAACTACGATGAGCAGGATTTTGCATGAGACAGCCAAGGACAGGGAGGGGGCCACATTACAGTACCAATAGACCAAGAGGGACCTTATGTAAAGGGGAAATTGTTGGATGCATCAGGAAAATTCCTAGTTGATACTGGAGCAATGAATAGTTCAGTTGCTCATGCCTTGGTCCCAGAGGCGGCTCTGTCTGGCCATAAAAATATATCAGTAGGGTTCTCTGGAATACCAGTGGTAAGCCCTATTTCCAAGCCTCTGCCCTTCACTATAGGACCTATTTCTATACAATCGCCCTTTTTGTTAAACAGGGTTAGGGTTACCAGCTCATTATTTTGATGGCCCAGAAATAAGCAGTCACCTACAGCTGTATTTTTTGCACTTATCTGTGAATACTTAGAACAGCATATATACATAGAAAGCACTTTTAATTGTGTTCTAGGGAAGCCTCAATGATCCATGACTAATAATTAAAGAGAATAAAGACAGAAAAGTCACATAACTAATTAATACATACTTTTTTATTTATAACTCAATTTAGTGTCGAGCAGGTCTCTGCGGGATCTTTAAACAACACATAGCAGGCATGTTTCTTTTGGCAACCCAACTTTATATTTCTTTTCATTAAATGCATTCTCACACTACAGCAGTAAGTGTAAAAATACAAATGTAAGGAATAGGCAGAGTGGGGGCACAGGGGGTACTGGAACCATATAAAAACTAAGCTTTGGTAATTAGTTAACAAAGGCATGTAAATATGCTAATGGTCTTTAAAGACCTGTGAAAAACTCTGGCCGGAGATAAGACTCCAGACACTGCCCAGCCGAGGCCCCAGGAGCGTGAGCTGGGACACAGGATGGGGGAGGAGGGGGGCTGAAGCCCTGGAGGGCAGGGCAGAGGTGAAACTGTGAAGGCTCGACCCCCTTTGCATCGCTCCACGGCCCCCCTGGGGGTCGCGCCCCACAGTTTGAAGACCCCTGCTCTAGGGGAAGAAAACGGACACAGGGAGAAGATCCCTCTAGGGGAAGAAGAAACCCTCTGGTGGTCGGCGTGCTTTGTGGATACAAAGTTAGTTGTGGACTTTTAGCAAGGGACCGAGATAGATCTGGACTTTTAGAGAGTATGTTCCCCTTTGGCCGAATTATGATGGAGGATAAAAGACCGCTGGCCCCTCGGCGCCAGATTCGTGACATGCAATTGTTTTCTGGATGGCCCACCAGAGTGAAGGTGGCATTCGTTGTTCTAATTGCTTTCATTACTGTGATCATGATGTGTGTATTTATATATCTAGAATTTCAATACCCAGTTCGTAGATTCTTAGCGACCACTCCTGCTCCTGAAGAACATCAATTTTATTCTCTACCCCCACATAAAGCAAGGCATAGGGAGACTTATTCGAAAAATGTGTTTATAGAAATGTTACATCAGACTCACAGTACTACAAACAAGACAAATTGCTGGGTTTGTGGATTATTGCCATCTGTTATGCATCAACATGAATTATTTATATCTCTACCTCTATCGTATTTAGCTAGTTGTGAGGCATGGTGGCATTTATCCTTGAGGTATTCCCATTATGTTGTAAATCCCAAAATATTTTCTGAAAGGGACTATGAAGCTATTTTAAAATATAGAGAGAGACACCAAGGATTTGATGCAGAAGGAGATAAAGGTCAGGGGTCTTTAGATCCAAATGCTTGCATGAATGTATATACGGACTCCAAAAATAATACCTTGTTACAAGAAGAGATGCAAGACTTCGACCTTTTCAATTCCACTTTGTATTTTCAACATTTCAAGGAACGTAATGTGACAAATGATAGAGCACTGCCAGTCCCCATTATAAATTCTACTTCTTCGTTTTGTATTAGGTGGCGGGGTCACATTAAGGTAGGGAGTAGTACCTGTAATTACACCTATACGTTGCAAACTGATAGTACTCCTCCGATGATCACTCTCCCTAACGTGTATTTTGTTTGTGGGGGAAACGCTTATACTTGGCTTCCCCGGGGATGGGCAGGACGGTGTTATCTATCTTTTCTTTACCCTCCTGTATATGTTGCATCTTCTAATTACCTTAAGACTCATCAGCTGATGAAAAGAGATTTAGAAACTGATAGGACTATAAGAAGCTATGACACTGGTAAGACTGACCAGACTGATACCTCACTACAACAGTTTGAGGATATCTCAAAGGGACTGGTTCCATTTTGGGGACCAATTTTCAACAGTCGTAATATAAGACGACTGTCTAGAATTGTGGAAAATGTGGTCCAAACAATGACTGAAATATTAGCTAATATTACTGTAGAGCTTCAGGCTACAAGACTTGTTTCTCTTCAAAATCGGATGGTGCTCGACGTCATCCTGGCAGATCGGGGCGGAGCCTGTCGTGTGACCGGCAGCTCATGTTATGTTTACATACCTGATTCAGCCCCTACTATACATCTTGCCCTTAAAAAAATTGCACCTGTTAGCTAATGAATTACATGATGAAAATGGTACCTGGACCCTCAGTGGGTGGTTCTGGAATCGTTTAGCTACATTGGGATGGAAGGTATTTATGATTATCGTAGGAATCTTTGGAATAATTTTCACTTGTTGCATATGCCTTCATTGTGGTCCAGCGTGTTGTACTTTTTGTGCAACTAAAATAACGTCTTCTTTGACCCAGGCCCAACAAAAGAAGTAGCGGATCTCATGCAGATAGATGAAGGGGTATTTGTAGAGTAAAAGTAACATTGTTATATTGGCCATAGTGGGTCAAAAGGGCCGTCTGTTGGAATATAAAATAATATAAATATGATTGTCCCACTATGAACCATATAACCGTCACACGTATCTATGAATTGAGAATAAAAACATATTTGTATGATAGCCTAATGATAGGTTATAGAATGTTGTTCTGTCCTATTAATGTAGTTAGGACTATTTAGTATTATATCCCTTCGTCTATCTCTTCGAGTGTTGATACTTCATGGTATAACACAGAACACAGAAAACAGGTTAAACCGTAAGTCTGCCTCTCTTTCATATGGAACATGGTTCAGGGAAACCCAAGGTCAGACTTGCTCTTCTCGTAGGATGCATACATTATAGCAGGGTCTGTTTCTGTACTCTACGGGTCCAAGATAGACAACAAGGGCACCTCACTGACCTACTCTTGTAATAGCTTTTTAGCTTAGCTACTGACAAATGTGTAAAAAACCTTAAATGGGTGTTCCGGTAGACCAACGGATAGCTTGTGTATTTCCTTTCTTGGTGTTAACCAGAATATGTAAAACGTATATATACTCCGTGTAATGTGTATTTAGTTACTCTCCTCTGCGCACCTCCATGGGTTGTGTAGACATAGGCTCCCCTGTCAGGGCTTGCATTTTGATTCAATAAAACGATTCGACCTTCTCCATTGCCGACTGCTTGGTTATTCCTTAATTGTGAATACGTAGATATATATATTCGTGGACTATTGGTAAGTATAGTCCGACTTTAAGAAATTGGAATCCTTCAGTTGGCGACTCCGCCGGGACTCCGCGTTAGGGTCGTCCCCTCCTGTAATCAGGAGCAGAAGGGACAGGGAGGAGTTCTGGACGAGTGGGTGGACAAGAAGTTTTATTTAAAGAACCCGTTAGCAGAAAGTCCGCCCTCTAACCCAGTATCCCTCCCAGTGGCTGAAGACCCTACGCCTGAGTCCTACGGGCTTAACCCGAGAGAAATACAGACTGTGTCGGTCTGCCTAGGAATCGGCAGTGGAGAAGTCGGAATCAACCTGAGTGCACCAGGTGAGTGAATCTTCTGAAAGGAATCAGGCACTTGAAGGAAGTGTCTATTTTGGAAACGGTGGCCGGGGAAGCCGGACCACGAGGGAATCAGGAAAAAGGGTCTGACGTGGCGGTGCAGGGGCTGCACGGGCAGATGCCTTTAGGATTTGTATTTGCGTTGTGAAATTGCACTTGGTGCCTTGCGAAGCACTGGGTGTTCGCTCGGCCAAACTCACTTAGGGAAGCCCATGGAATAGCTGGGTAAGCCAGGATTTTGGAAGCCTTGAGCTCCGAAACACCAGCCCAACCAGAATGCGACTAGGGGATATCCAAAAAAGTGAATTTGTGGTTTTCCTACCAAGGGGCTTTATTGTGAATTCTTGGAATTCATTGGAAATTGATTCCCCGAACAGGAGTCGACGGGCTCTGTTCGTAATGTAAGACATGTCATTGGAATTGGAATTTGTATGAGAGCTCATTTCTGAAACCCTGCGGCCTATTGTGGCATCTTGCATGAAATCGATCGTAAGAGTATAAGAAAGTGAATGGTGAAGTGGGCGCGCCCGTATGAAAGAAGCAAGTTGATAACATTGTGACATTTGTAACATTATTAATAACTTGCCTTCTTTTAGTAAATTATGTTTTGGGTGCTGCTGTGGGAGAGGTACTCGGCTGGAAGAAAGACAGCCTGCCCCTCCCGAAGGAAGCCCCAGTTTCGATATGTATGTTAAACATGGTGTTACTTCAATTTTATTTAACATATTATGGAACAAATATACTAAGGATAATACTGAATTGCAATGGCCCCTTACAGGGTCATTTGATGAAAATAAAATAACGTATTTTAAAAATAAAATGTTTATGAAGAAAAGCCGCCAGTCTATGTTTGACTCCTTGAACCTATGGTTGAAGGAGGCTAAACGACGGCGAATAAGGGAAGAGAAATTAGGAAGAATTAAAGCTAGACAAACTATAACTCAAAAGGCAGTAGCTTATGATAGGGGGAAATTAGAGGAAAATATGGCTCAAATGGATGGGCAGTACCGTTTAGAAACAGACAAAAGCTATGTAACCCGAACCGATACAGGTGATGAGTTAGACGGGTTATTAGAAGCCCGTCCACCTCCTCCTTATGCCCCACAGAGGTTATATCCGGCAGTGCCGGTGGCCCAGCAAGGTCCTGTGCCTGCACCCGCGCCTGCACCTCCACCGGCGCCCCCACTACCCCCAGTGTTTCCAATACGAAATCCTGTCGGTGCAACGGCTACGGCCCCACTAGATGGGTCTGTACGGGATGCGTTGCTTCCCCCTCCTTCGCTCCGACCCTCTACTTCCCCCATGGTTACGTTACAACCAGATTCAGTTGTACCGTCCATGTCAAGTCCAATATTCATCTCTCCTCCGTCTCGCAGTGTTATAGATCCTCGAGCTTTGGCTACCATAGACACAACCCCTAAACGTTTAAGATCGGACCTGAGTGATCCACAAATCTATACTAGGTCTGCAATGGGAATGGAAGAACGACAAACTATAGTAAATCAAGCATCCCAATGGATGCGGAATACTATTTATACGTTAGAAGATATTTGGAGCACTATGAAGGATTATCAGCCGGTTGCTCAACAATTAGCTCTAGAAAATACGGCGATTCATTTGATTTCGTTGTGGGAACAGTGTTTTGAGGAAGGATATTCGCCACAGATAATAAAAGATATTAGAGACCGAGCCCATAAATTCCATCTACAAGCCGATGAGGTGTATCAAAATGTAGCAACTCTCCTGCAGTATCGTGAGCAAATGCATCGGAGATGTGCTGATTGGGGAACGCAGAATCCTATGAGAGAAGTACACCCCCTTCTTATCCCAGAAGTACCTGAACTTAGGGATGCTGGGGGCAGCGTAACTAGAGTTAGGGAGGACGCTAAGCTTCAGGAACAATGGGTTTATATCCCTTGGAAACAAAGCGAGGTCCTTGCATTAAAAGCTCAGCTCCCTGACCCGCGTAAAAATCCCACTGCTTATTACAAAGAACTGAGTGAGGCTGCCAACTCTGCAGTCATGACGATAGCAGATGTTGAGCTGTTCTTTGGCCTTTTGATTCCGGTCAATATCTGGAGACAGATACATGATACGGATCATATTGTTGAGTTAGGAGCAGCATGGGTTCAATTAAAGGATTGGGATAAAGAACGGAAACCTGGAGAGAAACCCCAAGATGAAGTATTAGCAGTACCAGGTAGAATAATTACGTACATGCAGACACTCCTAACTCCTAGAAAGATAGATTGGGATAAGTTAGCTGCTTGTAAACAGAAGGACGAGAGTGTCTCGGATTTCTTCACTAGATTCGAGAAAACATTCATAGATTTTAGTGGACAGGATTTATCCACGGATGGGGAATACGATCATTCGTAAATAGATTCGTGACAAATTTGTTACCAGAGATTATGACGCGCCTTCAGGCGGCCGAAAGTACATGGACTACGTCCACCCCATCTGTGATCCTTAGTATGGCTCAGTACTATGAACATCGAGAAAATGAAAATAAGGAAAGGTCGGAGAAGAAAACAAAAGATTTAAAAACTAGAGTTTTGTTACAACAAGTTAGTAGAGGCCAGATTTCAGGGCGAAATGGGCGCGGTTCCTTCACAAGAAGGACCGGCAGAGGACGGGGAGGCCCCCCGATTCTTGGTTTCAATCAATGTTCGCATTGTAGAGAGGAGGAACATTGGAGATCGGATTGCCCGTTGCTAATGGCCAGGAATGCTCCCAGTAGGGGGCGAGGCCGGGGCTGGGGAAACATTGATCGGAATAGCATGAGAAGAGAAGATGGTGATTCTTGGAAAAATTATTTCGATAATCCACAGAACAGGCAGTATTATAACGAGACTTTCGTAGATGACAACTACGATGAGCAGGATTTTGCATGAGACAGCCAAGGACAGGGAGGGGGCCACATTACAGTACCAATAGACCAAGAGGGACCTTATGTAAAGGGGAAATTGTTGGATGCATCAGGAAAATTCCTAGTTGATACTGGAGCAATGAATAGTTCAGTTGCTCATGCCTTGGTCCCAGAGGCGGCTCTGTCTGGCCATAAAAATATATCAGTAGGGTTCTCTGGAATACCAGTGGTAAGCCCTATTTCCAAGCCTCTGCCCTTCACTATAGGACCTATTTCTATACAATCGCCCTTTTTGTTAAACAGGGTTAGGGTTACCAGCTCATTATTTTGATGGCCCAGAAATAAGCAGTCACCTACAGCTGTATTTTTTGCACTTATCTGTGAATACTTAGAACAGCATATATACATAGAAAGCACTTTTAATTGTGTTCTAGGGAGGCCTCAATGATCCATGACTAATAATTAAAGAGAATAAAGACAGAAAAGTCACATAACTAATTAATACATACTTTTTTATTTATAACTCAATTTAGTGTCGAGCAGGTCTCTGCGGGATCTTTAAACAACACATAGCAGGCATGTTTCTTTTGGCAACCCAACTTTATATTTCTTTTCATTAAATGCATTCTCACACTACAGCAGTAAGTGTAAAAATACAAATGTAAGGAATAGGCAGAGTGGGGGCACAGGGGGTACTGGAACCATATAAAAACTAAGCTTTGGTAATTAGTTAACAAAGGCATGTAAATATGCTAATGGTCTTTAAAGACCTGTGAAAAACTCTGGCCGGAGATAAGACTCCAGACACTGCCCAGCCGAGGCCCCAGGAGCGTGAGCTGAGACACAGGATGGGGGAGGAGGGGGGCTGAAGCCCTGGAGGTTAGGGCAGAGGTGAAACTGTGAAGGCTCGACCCCCTTTGCATCGCTCCACGGCCCCCCTGGGGGTCGCGCCCCAGAGTTTGAAGACCCCTGCTCTAGGGGAAGAAAAACGGACACAGGGAGAAGATCCCTCTAGGGGAAGAAGAAACCCTCTGGTGGTCGGCGTGCTTTGTGGATACAAAGTTAGTTGTGGACTTTTAGCAAGGGACCGAGATAGATCTGGACTTTTAGAGAGTATGTTCCCCTTTGGCCGAATTATGATGGAGGATAAAAGACCGCTGGCCCCTCTGCGCCAGATTCGTGACATGCAATTGTTTTCTGGATGGCCCACCAGAGTGAAGGTGGCATTCGTTGTTCTAATTGCTTTCATTACTGTGATCATGATGTGTGTATTTATATATCTAGAATTTCAATACCCAGTTCGTAAATTCTTAGCGACCACTCCTGCTCCTGAAGAACATCAATTTTATTCTCTACCCCCACATAAAGCAAGGCATAGGGAGACTTATTCGAAAAATGTGTTTATAGAAATGTTACATCAGACTCACAGTACTACAAACAAGACAAATTGCTGGGTTTGTGGATTATTGCCATCTGTTATGCATCAACATGAATTATTTATATCTCTACCTCTATCGTATTTAGCTAGTTGTGAGGCATGGTGGCAACTGTTATCCTTGATGTATTCCCATTATGTTGTAAATCCCAAAATATTTTCTGAAAGGGACTATGAAGCTATTTTAAAATATAGAGAGAGACACCAAGGATTTGATGCAGAAGGAGATAAAGGTCAGGGGTCTTTAGATCCAAATGCTTGCATGAATGTATATACGGACTCCAAAAATAATACCTTGTTACAAGAAGAGATGCAAGACTTCGACCTTTTCAATTCCACTTTGTATTTTCAACATTTCAAGGAACGTAATGTGACAAATGATAGAGCACTGCCAGTCCCCATTATAAATTCTACTTCTTCGTTTTGTATTAGGTGGCGGGGTCACATTAAGGTAGGGAGTAGTACCTGTAATTACACCTATACGTTGCAAACTGATAGTACTCCTCCGATGATCACTCCCCCTAACGTGTATTTTGTTTGTGGGGAAAACGCTTATACTTGGCTTCCCCGGGGATGGGCAGGACGGTGTTATCTATCTTTTCTTTACCCTCCTGTATATGTTGCATCTTCTAATTACCATAAGACTCATCAGCTGATGAAAAGAGATTTAGAAACTGATAGGACTATAAGAAGCTATGACACTGGTAAGACTGACCAGACTGATACCTCACTACAACAGTTTGAGGATATCTCAAAGGGACTGGTTCCATTTTGGGGACCAATTTTCAACAGTCGTAATATAAGACGACTGTCTAGAATTGTGGAAAATGTGGTCCAAACAATGACTGAAATATTAGCTAATATTACTGTAGAGCTTCAGGCTACAAGACTTGTTTCTCTTCAAAATCGGATGGTGCTCGACGTCATCCTGGCAGATCGGGGCGGAGCCTGTCGTGTGACCGGCAGCTCATGTTATGTTTACATACCTGATTCAGCCCCTACTATACATCTTGCCCTTAAAAAAATTGCACCTGTTAGCTAATGAATTACATGATGAAAATGGTACCTGGACCCTCAGTGGGTGGTTCTGGAATCGTTTAGCTACATTGGGATGGAAGGTATTTATGATTATCGTAGGAATCTTTGGAATAATTTTCACTTGTTGCATATGCCTTCATTGTGGTCCAGCGTGTTGTACTTTTTGTGCAACTAAAATAACGTCTTCTTTGACCCAGGCCCAACAAAAGAAGTAGCGGATCTCATGCAGATAGATGAAGGGGTATTTGTAGAGTAAAAGTAACATTGTTATATTGGCCATAGTGGGTCAAAAGGGCCGTCTGTTGGAATATAAAATAATATAAATATGATTGTCCCACTATGAACCATATAACCGTCACACGTATCTATGAATTGAGAATAAAAACATATTTGTATGATAGCCTAATGATAGGTTATAGAATGTTGTTCTGTCCTATTAATGTAGTTAGGACTATTTAGTATTATATCCCTTCGTCTATCTCTTCGAGTGTTGATACTTCATGGTATAACACAGAACACGGAAAACAGGTTAAACCGTAAGTCTGCCTCTCTTTCATATGGAACATGGTTCAGGGAAACCCAAGGTCAGACTTGCTCTTCTCGTAGGATGCATACATTATAGCAGGGTCTGTTTCTGTACTCTACGGGTCCAAGATAGACAACAAGGGCACCTCACTGACCTACTCTTGTAATAGCTTTTTAGCTTAGCTACTGACAAATGTGTAAAAAACCTTAAATGGGTGTTCCGGTAGACCAACGGATAGCTTGTGTATTTCCTTTCTTGGTGTTAACCAGAATATGTAAAACGTATATATACTCTGTGTAATGTGTATTTAGTTAGTCTCCTCTGCGCACCTCCATGGGTTGTGTAGACAGAGGCTCCCCTGTCAGGGCTTGTATTTTGATTCAATAAAACGATTCGACCTTCTCCATTGCCGACTGCTTGGTTATTTCTTAATTGTGAATACGTAGATATATATATTCGTGGACTATTGGTAAGTATAGTCCGGCTTTATGAAATTGGAATCCTTCACTAGACTTTCAACAGTTCAGTGCCATGATACCCTCCTGGGTGATACTGCACTCTACACATCTGCATAACATAACAATCCTTGACTCTGCTATCTTGTAATTCTGTCATGCAGGAGATATCAGAGGACTTTCAGGCCTAAATAATATCTATGAATCACTCTCCACAGTTCTATCTTGTGTTTCTGGATGGTCACTCAAAGACACTCACTCATGAATGAATGAGTACGCTCTTCTATAGCGCATGGCTACCCTGAGGCATCCCAGCGCTGTAAGGCCAGAGGACAAGGAGAAGACAATCAATGGAACAAAAATGTCTTCAATAGCTTCCTGAAAGCAAGATGATTAATTTCAAGCCTGATGTAATCTGGGAGTTTAGTCCAACCCTTGGCTGCCTGGAAGGAGAGCTGGCAGCCGCCCATACGGGCTCGCTTCACCATAGGTACCTTTCTACTATACCAAGGTCAGAAAGAGAGCTGCTCCATACCTTTTGTAGTGCTAGAGGCACTCTTGTGGTCTGACACCCTGTGATGACCTTTACATAACATTATTTTAATTGACTTTGGTGTGTTATTTTACCCTAGCCTGAATATACGACATCCTGTATATGCCTTGCTTCTCTCAAAGATTTATTTCTTGTAATCTTGCAGTCTTTCAGTGGGAGCTGTCACAGAGTAGAACAGGCTTGCCAAGAACAGAACATGTGGGATGTGCATTTGAAAGCATGAGAGCAAAAGGTGTGTGGAATGTATTTTTTGGTCTTGAAGTGCAGTGTTATGAGCAGTGGTGCACAAATGTGCCTTGTGTTGTACATTGGAAGTATTCTGAAGTTCTTACTATTGGCTTTGACATGGCCTCACGTCGTCCTGAATTCTGACTCTGCCTGGCTTGAGCTTGATCTCCGTGCACAGCCACGCTTGCAAGTTGTTTGGGTTATTCACGTTCAAGGATTGTTTTTGAGAGAAATTGTTAAATGTACCCTGGAAGGCTTTTGTGAGCTTTGTCAAGATAAAGGCTGGAACATGTGATATTGTATGCCATGGAATGCTTGCTTGAAAGCTGGCCAGTCCTGGTAACATTACTTTGGCACAGGGGGAAGGTTTCTCAAACCTTCTAGTGTTGTTTTGAGATTATAAAGCTGAGGTTTGTTGACTTAGAAATCCGAATGTGGACGGACACGTCTACTTCGATACAGCACAATCCTGGTTGCTGAGACTCTATCCATGGCTGTTAATCCCCCAGTCAGGAGTGGGCTAAGATGCAATGTTTGCACCAGGTAAAGTGTTGAGTTTTGATTATTGCCATTGTGATGTGTGGCCAGTGGCTTTGATCATTTGAGGTGTTTGAGTTTTGATGTGTGAGAAGTCAGTAATATTTCTAATCATTGTATTAACCAGCTAACACAAAAAATCTCCTTTCGATTAATCTCTACGGTAAATTTGTTTTATGGAAAATTGTAGGTCTTGGCCCATAGAGGATAATCCTCTGGCTTGGATTCATAAAAGGTTAAGACATTATACGTTGTTAGGAAACATCGGCCACATACCCAAATATGTAGAGGGTTTTAGGCAGAGCTAAGGGTTGGTTGATCACTCTGGTGTCTCTTTGCTTCCCAGGAAGAGCTATTTGAACTAATCTAGCTTCACCACAGTTTTTTTGTCTAGACTGCTGCATAAATACGTTTTTTTAATCAGTTTTATAGTAACAACTTTGAACATAACAATGTGGATATCATTAGTACCCTAAGTGGGGAAATTGAAATGTTTGTAGGCATAATAATTCAGTATTATTAGCATGGGTACGAGACTTTAATATTAGTCTTTGTTCTTTGCAGCACAGCAATCTTCTAAATGCATTCTAAATAGTGCTTTAGTGATATTGAATATATACCCGCCTTTGGATGGCCTGTAAGAGGCCCCTTGTATATAGAAAGAAGGAAACTAGAGAAGAAGCTTGGGAGGCTCTATTAGCCGCCAGTTCTGAAAAAGATATCTAATCATTTTGGCAGGTGGTTAATCACCTCCAGCTTGGCATTTTAGCAATTCTTTGGAGTCTGGCCTTAAAACTTCTTCCACCTGATATCTGGGTAGGGCCCTTTTCCAAGGTTTACAGTGGCTCCTCTCCAACTTATGAACTGGCTGCCATTAAGGGGCTGGTGTAGTGGGACAACATGAAAGACTGTAAAGAACTACATGAAGTGGTGGCTGTTGTAAATAGGTGCCCACAAGTCTAGCGTCAGCCATGATATGGTCCCAGCTGATTTAAGAAGTATACCATATTATGTCCCCCACTATTGACCAACGTGTTTTGAATGATTTTGCTAAATTTGCCCCCCCCCTCCGAAAACTTGATCACATGCCACAATAGTCCAGGTTTTTAAAAGAGTTCCAAGGTGACCCAAAATATTATCCTCCCATAGCAATCATTAATCCAGCAACAAAGATTATGGGCAGGATTCTTTTAGAATTACTTGAAGTGTGGGCTTGTGATATTATTCTTTCTGATCTTCAGTTTGGCTTCTGCACTGGTCTCAGTACCGATGATCAATGACTCAACCTCTATTTTAAAAAAAAAAATATTCACCAGGTAAACAGGGGAGCGTTTATTTGAACTTCGTGGATCTCAGCTCGACATTCAACCATGTCAATCACTCAAAACACTGTGATATTATGATTGGCATGGGTGTGGAGGCTAACATGGTTAGTTTTCTTAGACAGCTCAATAGCAATGTGACGGCTAGAGTAAGATATGGCAGAAATGGGGAGACCCTTTATCGCTAAGATGGGAGTTTGGTAAGATTGTGTGTTGGCACCATTATTGTTTATGCAGATTTGAACGTGGATTTACCACTGGTGGATACCAGCCAATCCCTCCAGATGATAAGGTACTCATAGCTAGGACCCCACTTGGGCTACAGCGATTAAAAAATTCTTTCTGATCTCCATCTCAGATTTAGGTTTGTCGGTGAACAAACTACCTGTTCTATGGTTTATGACCCCAAAAAGAATATACTTAAGACCTGTGTCATAGGCAACTCTAAGATTACCTATCTCCATTTCAAACTTTACTTGTTTGGAGGTCCTATTTGATGATGGTTGCTCCTGGAGCCCATTAGGACATGGCAAAGCAGCTAACCTCATGACGAGCATGGAGGCACCCTTTTAAGTTTATCTCAAAACTTGGTATTAAACCCCTTAAAGAGGTGATGGCTGTACATAAAGCTACATGCTGTATTGCTTGCCATCTATGGCGCTGGGCTGTGGGGAGTCCAGGAATATCCAATTATTTAGAAAAAAGATAATGGAGGTTCTGAGAAGACCGTTGTCAGCCCCTCAAAGTATCTTTACGTACATGTAGAATTGAGGTAGATTATATTTCAAATTGTATTAAACTCCAACCACTCTTTCTTTTACTGACTATTTGAACAAAGCAGGAACAAAGTTTTACCCACCTGGTTTCTCAGACTGTATTAAATTAGACAATTCTGATGAAGATGACATGGCTAGACAATATAAAGAATGTTAGTCATAATTTGCACATGACACAATTATTCAGCAATCCAGTGGATCTTTCAGTCTTACAAAAGCAAAATAAAGACATGTTTTTTAACCATGTATGTAAATGACAGGGAACGCACAGAATGTTCTAAATGCTTGGATAAAAATTACATATTACTAACAAGTAACTGTGGTATGAATCTGTATTTTTTCTAAGGTTTCAAACATTCCCCGTGGATATGTATTCACTACACTGAGACTGAACACAATATACTTTATGGTTGCTACCTCAAAAACTAGTTCCTTATTCCGCTAATGTGACTGTGTGCCCTTGTCACTGATGTTCTCCTCAGTCCACATGATTTTTTTTTTTGTTGTAATTTTTATTCTCAGCTAAGGAAACATTATTTATTACCAATTGTGAAGGAGACAAATCCTCAAAAATTGAGGTAAGCTATGTCCTTTATCCAATTTTTCCCTCACTTCAATTTGTGTGGTCATAGCAACATTTATACAGAATTCAATAAAAATTAAGAAAAGGCCTGTGGCAGGGTTTCTATGTCAATGTACCCCATCTAAGTTTAAAATATGTTCAAGATGGTTTTATTTTATTGAGTGAATGAGTTTGTACTTTTTTAGTAATTGACAGATGAGTAGCCGCGCTTTACAAACACCGATTTATTGATTGGAATCGTTTATAAATAATAAAGGATTACATGGTATATATGTTTTTAGGAATTAGTTGAAGTGTTTGTTATTTTATAGCCTATTGGCCCACCGTAGCGGGCTATACCAGCTATTAAAGGCCAGTTCCAGCGTTAAAAGCCGAGCCGAGGCGAGGGCCTTCAATAAGGGAGGGGACCTTTAATAGCCTGTAACCCAGCTACGAAGGGCTATGAGGCTTTTAGAACATTCTGCCACTAGAGGGCAGAATGTTCCAACAAATGAAACAAAGGCCTCTCTGAGTTCGAGGGGTTTAAATTCCCTCGGGCTCCAAGAGGCCTTAGAAAACAACATTGGAATGTTGCTTTGCGGGCCTTTACCGGCCCGAAAAAGCATGGAGCTCTCCATTGTAACCGATGGAGCTCCCAACATTCCAATGTTCTAATAAGTTTTAATGTATTTCAGTGTTTGTAATTACCAGTTTCGGCCGATTAAACAATAGGTGAACATTTTCACCAGGCTCCAATAACTTTATCTATGGTAATCCTTACGACTTGTTCTAGCTATAAGGGAAAGACAACACATTATCCAAAGAATTCTCGAACGCTGAGAAAGAACTTGGTCTGGGAGGCGTTCACGTTGACCCGGCATTAGTATTAGATCATAGTCGGGTTATACCCCTGGAGCCGAATATCGTGATTACAAACCCCCCCCCCCCTTGTAGTTGAGCCACAGTTAGCCTTATCTACCCCGTTGGATACACCTGGTCCTAGAAGGACATAACCCATTACGTTCCCTTACAGAAGTCGCACTGCAAGCGTACGCTACACAAAAAATCTTCTAGGAAGGAAAAAGCCCTGGTCGAGGCTAACTCAATGGACCAAGGTCATAGGGACTATGTTGGAAAAATTGTTGAGGACCTGTTTACATCGCGACTGGAATCTGCACTTGTGGCTATTGCTAAAGACATTGTGGACACACTCAATACCTGTGTAGCAGGAATACTGACTAAATGTGAAAAAATTGACTTATTCATCAAACACACAGGAGAAAAGGGGGGTTGTGTTCAGCCTCATCTATTAACTGGTAATAGGTCTACGGCTGACGCTGTGAACATGGACCATGACGTTGTGAATATAGACCGTGAAGCCACTGGGGTTGGATGTCCTGTTAAGGTTAAAGACAATGTCGGGCATGCGCCTAAGAGGGATGGGCTGGGGAGTTTTACTCCTGGAGCTAGTATTAGGAGAAGTTCCGCAACAGAGGGTCTTAGGCAGGCTCCCACAATAGGGCATGCAGGGCCACAACAGGGCAGATACTTGGAGTTGCCCCCGGAGGCTGCCCTCTGGTGGCTGTCTTCACAGGGGTTCCCCCAGCTAGGGCAGGCTCTAACGAAACAACCCATGACCTTATGAAATTAGCTAGGCAGTGCTGCTTACAGTTTAGCAGTGGAGGAGATGACATAACAAACTCCGTTATTATGGCAAGGAGGGTCATTTGGGATGTTAGCTGTCCAAAAATCATCCCGGGGGATTGTGTGGTGGTTAATTTTAATAATCGGGCTAGTGCCGAAAGAGTATTCTGGGATGCCTCAGACTTGGATAATAAGGGTATTAGACCACTTCCTTTGGGTTTTTTCTATCCCCCCGTTAGGCCAAATAGAAGCCATCTGTCATCCAACTGGGAACGACTCTCTCGTTCGGGCACACAGACGGCACTTCATCGGGCTACTGTCAGCCCGCAGTTGAGACCTGTACAGGGATTGTCATGGAGGGCGGAAAGGGCACCTACAACTATAACATCAGTTTCTCCGCGCTGTTGTCAACTTAGAGCGGAGATAGGCCTTTCCAATCAATTCTCTCCTCTGTCCCAGATGGAGTCGAATGATTGACTACCTGCCAGACCTGTAAGGCAAGGGGATGCAGCAGGAGTTAGAAGTCAGATACCCTCATGCAAATTTCTGAGTTGGAACATGGCAGGTATTAGATCCAAAAGTACAGACCCTATATGGTTGAAGTTTGTAAGGCAGTTCGACATCCTTGCCTTCCAGGAAACCACGTCTAGTTTTATATTGGATGGTTGCCATAGTTTTGCCATTCCTGCAGGTCCAGGAATTGCTGGGAGACCAAAGGGGGTCTTACTTTTTCTTTTCTCGCTAAATCTTGCTGGCGTTTTTAAAACACTTGATGTGGTTTCTGGTAATTTTTTAATAATTGAATGGACTGTCTCCGATCACCAGAAATATTTGCTAATAAATGTATATAACTCCAAGGAAGGCTCACAGCAGAAAGAGCAACTTAGCGCCTTGGATCAATATTTGTCAGTTTACAAGCTTAACCAGATTTTTGTAACAGATGTGTTACTTCTGGGAGATTTTAACATACATCCTTGTGCATGGGACTGTTACGGAGGTGAATACGGTGGGTTAATGAGTGGGGGGTTCCTCATTTTAAGCATAGTAAACAGAGTGAAGCCCTTGAGGACCTCCTTTCCAATATGAACCTATTTGAACCTGGTATGGAAGAGGGGGAGGAGAGGGCCCCCACCTTTATAGGACGGGGATCAAACTCAGTCATTGACTACATTTTTGTATCTCCTGTAGTTTTGGCCAAGACTTTGGTATACAGAGTGGTGACATCAACCTTCAGTGACCACAATCCAGTTTTGCTGGTAGTTGACCTGGGGGTTCTGCCTGATCTTAATGATTCAAGGGGGGGGGGGGGGGGCTTTTAGGAACTTATCTACAAAAGACCACGGTAGACAGATTAAATGGGTTAAAGTTGTCCCGGAAGCTTTCTTTGAGGGCCTTGCCATCAAAGCCCAGGCCAACCTAGCTATCTGCCTCGATGGTTCTGCCTCGGGTGCTGAAACCATAGAAGCTTTTGTAGCAGTATGTAAGCAGATTGCTACGAATTTAGAGGTAGACTCTAGAGCGCACACAAGGAAAGCCTATAAATGGTTTGACAGTAATTGTTCGAGGGCCCACGGAGCTCTTCTCAAGGCACTTAAGAAAAGGCCGAGGGACAGGGACCTTGTCGCTTCCCTCCGTAAGGAGTACAAATTTGCCATTAGTATGCGCAAACGCAAAATTAAAGAGGAGGCATGGGACAATCTTCCATCCATTGATGTGCTAAGGGACAGTAGGAAGTTTTGGTCTACCATGAACCAGCCGTTCTTCTCGGAAAAGGAGAACCTAGATATGGACTGTGTAATTCCTGATTATAGCTGGCTTCAACATTTCAAGAACATCTATGATAAGGAGCAAAGGGAGTCACCGACAGTTAGCTCTGTTACTGCTCGGTTTGCTCATCCTGTTAATTTCGAGCTAACGGAGGTAGAAAGGGCCATTAGAGACACGTCGAAACATAAGGCTCCAGGCCGCGATGGGGTACCTGCTGACCTATATATTCTGTATCCAAATTTTTGGGCAAAGATTTTGACTAATGTGTTTAATGCCTCTTCCTTAGCAGGTTTCCCACCTTCATGGGCAACCTCGGTCATAGTCCCTATTTTTAAAAAGGAGAATAGAGGGGACCCCGCCTGCAATTGGCCAATCTCCCTGTTAGGCTCTGCTGTAAAAATCTTGGGCAGAGTAATTTCACAGAAACTGGGGGATTGGCTGTCGGGCAGGGTGGTGCTCTCCAACCTCAAGTATGGTTTTAGAGAACATAGGAGTACCATGGACCAATGCTTAAATCTGCACCTCCTCATAAACAAATATACAATTGCAAAGGATGGTCATTTATACTTGGGGTTCAAGGACCTATCATCGGCGTTCGATGTCGTTACTCGCTCTAAATTATGGCAAACCCTGGAGAACCAGGCCTTATGGGCCTGGCGGCGCAGGGCACGCCTTAAATCCCCAAGTTCACCTGCCTTGTCGAACAGAGACACAAGACACTCTGTTGAGCGTGGAAAACCAGGTTTATTAGCTGCAGCCAAGCACAGTTTTCCCAGAAGTTACACGCAAGGTGGGTTCTGAGGAGACTGCCACTTCAATCCGTGGCGCACAATCTTTTATAGGAAACACATTTACCAAGTTTACTCCTTACACATACAAAAGGAACCAATAAGAAAAGTTGGAAAACAAGCTATCAGGTGTCTCAAATACGCCCCTCTCTCTCAGACCCCGTGTGTTACCCCTCCCAACAAATTAATCAGTACTAGTACCAACAATCCAATTTGCAGGTGGCAGGACGTATTTGTGTGCCTCAAAGGATAGTTGTGTAACAGGAGAATACAAGGAGAGAATAGCAAAGGCCAGTCGGATAAGATAATGTAAGGAAAGAATAGGAGAAGGCAAATAGTCAGTCGAGATGGGGATCAATCAACCCAGACATGGATTAACGAACTCGGCCAGACCCTGACATTAGTTTCGTAAACAAGGGCAAAAGAGTTACTCTTTAACGGAAAAGACACGCAGCAGCTGAGAAAAGCAAAAACACTCCGTCAGCCGTGCTGCCTGAGTGAGGGCAACACAAAATGGTGACAAAACACAAAATGGCGGCTGAATACAGGACGAGGTCAGAAATCAAAGAACCTCAACCCTACAGGAAATAGGTATAGATGCATCCCTGGTTAACTTTCTTAGTGACCTTCACCAGGACCTCTCTGCTTCTGTCAGGGTTACGCAGGACGGCCGGTGTACAGGTCAATTTAGCTCTAGGAGGGGGGTCAGACAGGGGTGCATACTGGCCCCTCTCCTTTTTACGATCTATATTAATGCCCTCGAAAAAGCCCTGGGTGTGGCTACCCTAGATACTCCGCGTATAGGGGGATCGGGGATTCCGATCCTCTTGTACGCGGATGATGCTGTTTTACTTGCTCGCACAGGACTGGGCCTACAGTGGCTGTTGGACCACTTTGGCAGGTTCATGGAGTCCTTTGACCTAAAAGTCAATATTTCAAAATCACACGTAATGGTGGCCGGGGCCCGAAGGAAGAATAACAAGGTTAAAACCTTCACTTGTATGGGTGCGAAATTAACGAGGGTTCCGGTCTTCACCTACTTGGGAGTCCTCTTTTATGAGAAGGGCAACGGGGGACCCCAGCAGAAGCTGAAGAGCAATGTTGTTGCAAGATCAACAACAGCCCTTCTTAGCTTCTCTAAAAGGTTGGGAGCAAGGCCCGTGGAGGCTATGCTCAAGATATACAAATCCAAGTGTTTAGCGATTGCCTCTTATGGGGCAGCCATATGGGGTTACGCACCTGTGAGTAAAATACAAGTGGTAGAAAACAGGTTTCTTAGAACTCTCTTGTCAGTACCCCAGTCGACCCGACATTTTCCCTACATACTGAATTAGGCTTGGGATATATCTCAGACCACCTAAAAATGGCCCCCACTGATTTGCTGGGGGAAAACGTGGCTAAATGAGGAGATTCCTCTTAATCACCTGATCCTAAAAGATTGTGTAGCCCTCGAGAAGGCAGATAGAATCCCATGGCTGCCGTACGTTAGAGCGGCGTGCGCCAGACTAGGACGACCGGAAATATATACATCTCCGGAGGGCATAAAGAAAGAGGATTTAGGTTGAATTAAAAACAACTTTCGGAATTTGTTGGAGGTGGAAAGGGAGCAGCAGGAGCTAAGAAAAACAAGTGTGAGAAGCAATAATGGCTTACTAACCTCCCCATCTATTGAACCGTATCTAAAGATTGTTACTAAGCCGCTCCACCGCTTTTTGTTAGTTAGATTTCGGTTCAATTTAATTCATCTTACTCTGGGTATATTTCCCAATTGGGGGAAACCGGAAGATGCTGCACCATGCTCCTGTGATAGGTTTTCCATACAAGACTCACTTCATCTTGTAATGTTCTGCGAGCATTTCTCAGAGGCGCACAAACATTTTTTAAACCCCATATTACGAGAAGCTGGATTTGTACAAGTTAAGCCTGCGCTTTTATATCTGAAATTGTTGAGTAGTGTGCATGTTATTTTCAGCGTAGCTAGTTTTCTGGTGGCTGCGGCCAGGGAAAACAATAAAGGATTTATTTGTACGTAACTACATAGTAGGACCAACAGGGGACTTATGGTTTTAATTTCCAAGACCCAATGATGCACTTTAGATTGTAAATATCGTACCTTTGAATTTTTCTTGGTATTGGAAAAAGGGCACTTTAAGTAACCGCCCTATGATACATTCAATGTTTAACTTTTGTATTGTAAATTATGTATGTATGAACAACAACCAACAAATTTTATAACTATTTTAACAATTGGTGGATGTATGTACTGTTTCTTCTTTTATGATTTTAATTAATCGAAATAAAGATCTGTGACTGACTGACTGAGGTACTGACATGATTATTAAAATGCAGATCTTCATTTACAGCGATTGTGAAGAAATTTGCAACTGGTGCAAAAGCAGGTGAAATTCCTAAGCGTGATCGAGCTTCAAGCCATATTTGAACAGGTGAGTAATTCTGTTTTTTGGAGTTAATAAGTACAATACTTGGTCTTCAAAATCAGTGAGAAGACAGTCAATTATTCAAATATTTTTTAAAGAATTCTTTCAGTTTCGTTATATTTGAAGGGTTGAACACTGCGGTACAATAGCGTATTGTCAGCATATTGTTGTATGAATATGTTCTTGCTTTGAACCATTTAATATGGTGGCTTTATGTGTATTTTGGAGAGGTGAGAGGCATGATTCTTGTATTACACCGCAGTTTAAGGAGTGTGATGACAAAGGCGTGTTATGAATTGAGAGGTGTGTATCAGGAATGATTGGAACTAATTAAAGAACAACTCACTGATTCCCATTCTGGGTGGTAGGATATTAAGCAAGCATGGTTTTACCTATTTTTGTTTGTTGGGAATCAACAGAGATAGATTTCAGACCATTTTGAACACAATCCAAACCATAGCAGTTCTACATTTTAGAGTGTAAAGAGAATGTTGAGTCGACAATGTCAAAACCTGCGTTAAATCAAGTAAAATGAGGAAAAATGTAACTTTCAAAGAAAATGGAGAGATGCCATCAATTATCATTGCCAGCACCTCAGTTGGGCTGGTTGGGCTTTGTGGGCTCTTTTTGGGCTGGTTGGGCTGCTCTTAGGCTGTCTTTGGGCTAGTGGCATATTTTGCCGGACATTTTGGCAAACTACCCGCCATTTTGGTGGTAGTGACCCAGCAGCCGGCTGTAGGTGTTCTGGGGGTTTATCTGTTTGGGTTTTGTAGCCTGTGACCTGGATTGGAGTTTTGCCTGTGTTAGTTGGCTGTGGTGGTGTACGGAGGTCTTCCCTGTCGCTGGTGGAAGTTTGACTTACTGGAAGCCTTCTGTCCTGCGTGGGCCTCGTGGCGGTGACTGACTGGCCTGGGCGCAGTTTTCGGCGCGCTCCTCTTAGTCCCTGTATTGTGGGCACACTGCTTTTCATTGAGCGACGTCTGAGACTGCGGTGACTCTGGCGATGTCGGCGTACGAAGATCCGAAGTTGCTGGAGGCCCTCCGCCTCTTAGAAGAGGCGGGCCGCACAGAGCTGCTGCGGCCCGGTGTGAAGGTAAGGTCGGCGCCCGGCGAGCTACGCCATGGGTGCTGTGCTGGCGGTGAAGCAGTTGCGTGTTCGGTGACGTTTGGGGGCAGGGCCACGGAGAAGGGGAGAGTGCTCAGCGCGGCCGCATGGTTGCTGAGGCGGCGTGCAGGGGGCGGAGGCAGGGGGGGAGGTGGGGCATGGCCCGCGGCCACAGATTATGTTTGTGGAAGGGGCTGGGGGCTCCAAAAACAGTCACAGCAGCTTGAGTGGCGGCATGGGAGGGGAGGGGGGTACTTGGCGGCGGGGGCGGGGTCCAATGGTGGATGCCTACATACGAGAGTGAACAGGTGGGGGGATGCCCCTGGACAGGATGACATTGGGGGGGTTTCCCCCCTTCTAATTGATAGCCTGGACACAGAGGAGGAGGAAGGGAGTCCTGGGGGTGCCGCTAATGGGGTTGGGAGTGCGGCGGGGTGAACAGGCCGATGTCTCCTGGGGGGGGTCGATGACAGCGATTGCAGTTCCGGGCACAGGGGGTCCGGGTGCGAGGAATTGGGGATTGAGGGGGCGGGGACCGACCTGGACTGGAGGACCTTGGGGTGTGGGCCGGCTTCCACAGCGGGGTTGGGGTGCATGGAGCGTAGGGGGGGTTGGGGCGGACGGGGGCCCAAAAGGGGGGGATCGGGTGGGGCACAGGGGGATCAGAGGGATCAGTGGGGGGTCAGTGCGGCGGAAATGGGAATCGTTGGTTTGGATTGCAGGGGAGGAGGGGGGCAGTTGGGGGAAAGGGGGGTGGGGTTGCAGGGCCCTGGTAGGGAGCGGGGGTGGTGGCGGGACACACCAGCACATCGAGAGGGGCAGTAAGTGGGATGGGGGAGGGGGACAGGAGGGTGTGGGGGGAAGCAGGGGGTTCTAAAGGGCCATGGAGTCGTATTAACCCCGGCATGCTGGACTCCACCTATTTCTCCCCACAGGAACGGCTGGTGAAGTGCTCGGGAGAGCAGCATGCTGCTCCAAACCGACGAGAGAATGGGCCAGCTCTGCTTTATGCGGGCGGTTGCGCTCCCACGAGGGACCGGGCGATAGAGCGCTATGAGAGGCGGGCAGTAGGTCCCCGCCAGCCCCTCCCTGAAGGGTCTAAACGGCCGCCGGGAGAAGGGGGCGGAGGTCTGTCAGTTCTGATCAGGACCCCGTGATGGAACCGGAGGAGAGGAGAAGGGAGAGTGTGGACTTGGGTGAATTGTTGTGTAACTACAGGGAGAAGGTGGGGCTTAGTCAGCTGGAGACCATGGAAGGCGGCCTTTGGCGTGATGTGGATATGGAAGGGCTTCAGCTGGATTATGATAACAACAGCATGGAGGACTGAGAGATTCAGGAGGGGCGGGGGTGGGATGGGGGACAGAGTAATGTTGTTACTAGTGTGTTGCAGGCCCCAAGGAGGAGCAGATTGGAGAGAGTGGTGGCCCCCCCTGCTCAACTGGTTAGGCGGCGGAATCTGGTGCGGACGCCAATATTGACGCCAGGTAAGGAAGGAGGCGGGTTGGGTGGGGCCCACCGGGGTACAGTGTCCATGGGCACTGATGCCAAGGGAGGGGAGGAAGGAGTGCGACTTAATAAAGGGACGTATGAGAAGGACATGGGGGTGGGCCCGGACGCGGAGGGCGTCAGTGGGGCGGGGGCTGTTAAGCCGGATGGAGGTGCCAAGGGGGGTGACGGTGGGAAGGAGAGCCACTGCTTACTGGTGCGTAAGCTCCCATATATGTGCATCACAAAGCCCCTGGGGGCGCACCTGTCCTTGGCCACCAAGGAGAAGATTTGGAAAGGGGATTATGTAGATATTTTGAAACTCCTACATCGTGAGCTGAAGGTGAAGGAAGGATCGAAAGAGGAGAAGCAGGAATTGGCGAAGAGGCCGAAGGTGCCTTTGACCATAGACAATTGGTCAGGGGTTTTTTGATATTTGCCAGCGTGTACTGTGAGAAGTACCCAGAGCGGGCGGTCGTGCTTTTCAAATACATGGACGTGATCCAAAGGGCACAGGTCACGTATGGGTGATGCGCATGGTCGCACTATGACGAGGAGCCTCGGGTGCGATTGGCGGGGGACCCGGATGCAAAGTGGGGTGAGATTGATGCGGACCCGTACCACCAGACGATGGGGGAGCAAAGTTTGGTAGGACCATATACACGGTCAGCGACTTGCCGCTGGTGCCTCATTCCTTTCAGGGTCGTCCCACCCGTGGGGGGGTGGGACAAGGGGGTGCTGCGATCGGAGCATGTTGGGACTAGAACAGGGGCGCTTGTGGCAGACAGTATTGCCGCTTTCAGCATGAGTGCTCCAAGTGTGGGAAGCGCCACCCGGTGGTACACTGCTGGGGGTTGGGAGCGATCCGCAGGGACAGCAGGGACACAGACTGGGGGCAGGGGAGGAAAACAGGGGTCAGGGGCACTGGGAAAAGGCCCATATGCCGGTTAGGCTGGAGACCCTCCTAGCGTCTTATCCACAGACTGAAGACGCAGGAGTTTTGTGCCGGGGGGACAGTAAGGGTTTCCGTTTGGGGTATGAGGGTCCTCGGATTGCTCGGTGGGCAGAGAATTTGAAATCGGTCCACGCGCACAAGGCAGTGGTGCGGGACAAGTTGTTTAAGGAAGTGCGGGAGGGGCGGATGGCGGGCCCCTTTCGGGAGGCGCCCATTCAGCACTTGATTATTTCCCCTATTGGCGTGGTGCCGGAGAAGGAGCCGGTGCAATTCTGCCTGATTCAGCATCTGTCGTGGCCGGAAGGAATGTCCGTAAATGATTACATATCGACGAAGCTGACCTCGGTGTCATACTTGTCCGTATATATGGTGCTGTGGCTGGTGGCGTCGGTGGGTGTGGGAGCCCTCATGGCAAAATGCGACATTAAGTCGGCATTCAGGCTGCTGCCGGTGCATCTGGAAGATCACCAGTTGTTGGGGATCCAGTTCAACAGGGACATATTTGTGGATAAGGCACTGCCCATGGGGTGTTCGATCTCATGTGCTTTGTTTGAGCGCTTCGGTTCCTTTTTGCAGTGGGCTTTTTCCTGGCGCACTGGTAAGGGGACGGTGACTCACTACCTGGATGACTTCTTCTTGGAGGGACGGCCTGGTTTGGCGGACTGCCAGCAGCAGCTGGACAGTTTTACGGAACTCATGGGTTACCTGGGTGTGCCCTTGGCGCCAGAGAAGACGCAGGGTCCCAGTACAGTGCTGTCATTTCTGGGCATAGAGCTCGACGCCGTGGCCATGGAAGCACGCCTGCCGGTGGACAAGAAGGTGTTTATGGTGGCATTGGTGGATGGCAGGGGAAGGGGTGTGCGGAGGAATGGCCGCCACATTGGCAAGGCGGGGGTTGGAGCATTGCTTTCTTGGAGCTCTTCCCGCTCTTGGTGGCAGTGACGGCATGGGCGCAGGAGTTGGTGCACAAGCCGGTGATTTTTAAGGTAGACAACATGTCGGTAGTACAGGTCGTTACCAGACAGTCTGCCAGGGACCCGCAGGTGCTCAAGTTGATGAGGGTGTTTATTATGAGGTGTTTGGAGCATAATATTTTGTTTCAAGCTCTGCATATTCCCGGGTGTACAATGACATTGCGGATGCTTTGTCTTGTTTACTGTGGCAGAGGTTCCATGGGCTAGCCAGGGAGGCGGATGAACACAAAACGCCGGTGCCGCTGGGGCTGTGGCACGTGGGAGAAATCGGGTCATACAGTTGGTAAGAGCGTTGGTGGGGGTTTCTACCTGGAGAGCGTACGAACAGGCATGGTGGGAAGTTCGGGATGGTGGGGCGGTGCAGCAGGACAATCGCTGGCGGCGGTGCGAGCAGGTGGTGCAGTTTATGTTGCGAATGATTGGTAAAGGGATGGTAAAGGTGACGATTGCTTGTAAATTGGCGGCTGTCTCCTTCATGGGGAAGTTGTGGGGATATGCACCGTCTGCGGGGGAACTGGGCGCGCTTTTGTTGGAAGGTTGGGCGCTGGAGAAGGGTGCCAGAGTGTGTCACCGCCGGCCCATCACTGTGTGTTTACTTGGCACTTTGATTCGGCTTTTGCCGTCAATCTGCCACAATCGGGAGGAGACTGTGCTGTTTTCCACTCTCATGTTGTGGATGTATTTTGGGGCGTTTCGAGTCTCAGAGCTGGTGGGGATCAGGGGTGCCTGGGATCCTACGGGGGGGACCTGGAACTGAGGACCCGGGAAGTGGCGTCAAGATTGCGACGTTCTAAGACCAACCAACAGGGGGCGGGGCGTGGGTCGTGCTGGGTCCGGTGGAGTCAGGTGCGGTGCGCCCGGCTGTTTGGGGTAGGTTGTTGGCGTTTGCCCGGCAGTGGGGGTCAGGTGAAGTTTTCTGTCGGGGTGACCATAACAGGGTGAAGGTGTCTCAGATGATAGGGGTTCTGCGGCACGCCCTACGCGCCATGGGTGAGGACCCGAGGGTTTTTGGGACACACTCGTTCCGTATTAGGGCGGCGACGGATGCAACACAACAGGGTTGGAGGCGGGAGGAACTCATGCGCTTAGGGCATGGAAGTCAGACTGCTATAAGACGTATATTAGGCAGCAGGGAGTGGGGTTGGAGGACCGCGCTTGATGGGGTTTCTCCTGTGGCTCACATATGTGTCTTTGCAGGTGCAGTGGCGGGGCCGGAGGAGGTTCTCCTGTCCATCCTCATTGTGGGTCATTCTTTCGTGAAACGGGTGGAACTTTTAGAATGGGAAAAGGAACAGAGTTTAAATCTCGGACTGGAACCAGGGTTGTTCATTTGTCACTGGCAGGAAAAAGGGGGTATGCAGTGGCATGAGCTGTTGCCAGCTTTGAGTAAGGTGGTCAGGAGGGGAGTGTGTCTGGATGTGCTGATTATACACCTAGGGGAGAATGATTTAGTACGGTGCAAAGGTCTGGCTTTAGTCAAGCAAATCAAGAGGGATTTGTTGGAGGTAGGGCACCAGTGGTCATGCTGCCATGTTATATGGTCAGAATTGGAACCGAGGCGGATATGGAGAGGAGCGTAACGGCCAGCGGCCATAGATAGGGTGCGCAGGAAGACTAACAGGGAGATGATGTGTTTTGCAAGAAAGAAGGTCTGGGTAGGATGGAACATCCGGAATCACGCTATGGGGCAGTGTACTTTTTTCAGGAAGACTGAGTGCATCTATCTCGGTATGGGATGGAGTTGTACATTGTGCAATTGAAGGAGGCACTAGATAGGGCCATAGGAGTAAGCCGATACCCTAAGAGACAGGATGCCTAAGGGGGGGGGGGGGGGGTGAAAGCCGTTAGGACAACTTTCGTGTGGCCGTTTTTTCTAAAAGTGCAGGGGGGAGTTATGAGGTTTGGGTTTACAGTTGGGTAGATTTAAGAAGTTAGGTAGGTAGGAAAGGTGGAAATTGCAAGTTGGTGTTTATAATTGTTGCAGGGGGGATCCAACTTTAGGGGTGGGGGTAGCGGGGTATGTTAGGAAGTATATATTTAGTGAGGCTTGTTTTGTTCAGCACAGGCCAAGGGTATGTATTTGTAAGGCGCACCGGTTTCCAATAAAGAGGCCTTTTGCACACCAACAACCTGGTCTGTGGTATGTCTGTCCCTCCCCACTCCAGTATGGGCCCAAATCAATTGCGGGAGAAAATATTGTCTATTTAGAAGCCAAATTAATATGTTTGGTAAGTAGGAAAATAAACAGGTGAATCTAAAAGTTTCTCTCCAAGTTTATTTAATTTACTAGGTAGGCAGCAAAGTATTTGCATATGTATTTATTAGGTCTAAAAGAAGTGCTATTAGTTTGAAAAATTAGGATTTCAAAAAGATTTTAGGTCTGTTAATCTGAGAGTTTTTTGGGGAGTTTAGCTGTGTAGTGTTGTAGCTTTGAAGTGTAATTTTTAGCTGATTGAGGGAGAGAGGGGATTATACACTTTCCAAAATCTTTCAACTTTTATGGGAGTATCTTTTGAACTGCAGCTAAGGCAGAACAATTTGGAAGTTTTGGTTTGTGTTGATAAGGAGGCTTTAGGTATTTCAGTACATGGAGGAATCTTCATGAGTGGGAGCATGATTCACCTTACAGAGGGTGGAGGAAGCATTAAAAGCTTAGATGCTTGGCACATGGTATGCAAGGGTTGAGAGTTGACAGTGGCACCATTTGTTTTAGCCATGTGTTGGTGGCCGTGAGCATCATGAATGGCCACTGAGGGGCTATGGCAATATATGGCAATGCCCATAGTCATTTGATAAAGAGATGCTGTATCAACATTTTGCTATTGTAGAGGATAAAAGCAGGTGTGGTGATATCACTGTTTGAGGGTGTAACAATTATTGTCCCCGTTCATCAAATGGGGTAGGCATTTCAGAAAGGCTGAGTCCATTATCGCAATTGTGGTGTGTAAAATACTAAAGATATTTTCCTGCTACTGAGATGAATGCCATGCTAAGACCAGCAATAAGAATTTGATTTTCCAGCAACAAATGTGTTAATTGAAGTTGTGCTTATGTTTTATAGAGCTAGCGATGTTTGGGAGGGGTATTTTCTGGAAGGATGATTACAATTATAGTTACAACTTGGGCATCCTCTCATATACAGGCTGTTAGACAATTTAAAGAAAAGGATTTCAAATAACACACGGACTACCAACATTTTGCACCTCCCAATGGCAGTAAACTGAGTTTAAACCTCATTCTTTGGAGGTAGCTTAGAAGGTGTAAAATATCATACTATGACAGCTACAATGCTCATTCCATGCATAAGAAAGCTTTCAAGTCACTGTATTATAAAATAAAAAATGAGTCTTTGATTTTTTTCTTTAAAATCATATCACATGAAGTGGAAAAAGCATTTTGAATGACTTGATTGAGTCTTTGACTTTGTGGCTAGGCTATAAATACTAACCTGAGAGACATTTGGTTTGCTTGTGAATTCTAAATTTAAAGGGGCAACATTTCAAATATTTCCAAATATTCACATGGGAATCACCTCCCTGCACTCTGTGGAGACCAATCTTATCTGGAATAAGAAATGACCTTAAAATCTCCCAGTGTTTGCCCATTCTTTTCTTCTACATTGTGTGACAAATTTAGCATCTTGAATATACCTCCGATTTCCAAAGAAAATTTCATGCAGTTGAGTATGAGAAGAAAATGTAACTTGAGCAAGGATTTGGTTTAGTTCCCAGAATAGAAGCAAACCAGGGGCTAACCTTTGGTGACACTTCAATGAGTGTAGGGGGTGGTGATAGAGCGCAAGCTCACCAGCTCGTTATACTCTCCTGGGCCCATAGACTACATATATATGTATTTTGAACAGGTAAACTTACACTCAATCAATTTTAATGTAAACAGTTGGGACCTATACCATTTGACTTACCAATCCAAGTCACCGATACCTAAAAGTCCTAAAGGATCAAGGGAGTTAGCAAGAAAGTAGATAGAAAAATAACATTATCGTATCATAAATAACCACAAAACTCAGGAAAAGTTCTTTATCTAAAGTAAATTCTTAAATTTGCTTTGAAACCATAATAAAATTAATACTTTCTTGGTTAAATAGAATAATGAAGATTGGAAACGTAATGTGAAATAAATTCGGAAATAAATATTGTTAAGCATTAAACACAGGGTGGGTAGAAAAGGGAATACAGTACAATGACAAACCCACACTTTTATAGTTACCTAGAATGGAGTGAAGACCAACCCTGGCCATGGGCTGGGATAAAGGACAGAACCCCAAAAGTGCAGGTGCCAGCGAGAAAGAACAGGTGCAGACCAGGTTACAGACCAAATTGGATCAGGACTGGACCACCACAGGCTAAAGATCGGCACCACAGCTAAAGTTCAAAACGCCAGCATTGTAAGCCCTCTCTGCAGCTAACAGTTGAACCCAGATTGGGTTATCGAACTCCTCTCCTGAACCCCGATTGGGTTATCGAATCTTCTGACAGAGGGCTCCGTCAGCACCTCTGCTCTCGATCACCTATTGAGTTTGTTGGGTCAGTGACCGGTCAGCTATTCGGACAAGTCGGACAATCTAACTAGGTAAGCCTACCCTAGTTATACTATTTTCCAGGTCAGTGTACCACCCTCCAATATTGCAAATATGTGATTCCCACAATTTTATTGGTCAAAAGACGAGGAGAGGTCATCACACCATATTAATATGAGGTAACTGTCATTCGGTATTTAAATTACGTTCCCTCCCATAACATTATCTTCCCATGTACTTTTATTCCACCCGGCAGTGAATATATCAATAACATACAATGTTTTAACAAATTGTTCAATTCAGCTTCCTCTGGCAGGGTGAGGAGTTCATATTCTCATAGTTCCACAGTTCTTGTCTGATGCTGGCATTGGTTCAATGCCATGGCTTCAGTAGCTTGAGTTTCTTTGCACAGGCGCAGTTCCTCCAAAGATGAAGTTCAGAAGTACATTTCAGGCCCAAATGCGATACATGCAAAAATAGAAGAGAAACAGTTTTAGAGTCACAGAATAAATTAATGCAATGTATACTACTTATCTCGATTCTATTCCCATTATTTTACTTTACCTATTGCATTAAAGATTAAGCAGAACGAACAGCTTAGCAAAAGCAGCGATGCAAGCTTCTTGCAAGTTAGGACACAGAACAACCATCTTAGTTCTAGTGCGCAGAAGCAAAGTTTCCCATCAAGTGAAGTAATACGTCATGTCACGTGAGTGTGAGAGACGCATGTGCAGTAGAAAATCCCACGTAGCAGCAGCCATTCAATGCAAGCTGATTACAGTTAGCAAAAGCACATTGTCGAGCTTCCCCTAGATACTAGAAATGTCGTGTAATGCAATATTAATATAACAAAACATGTTAGTTAGTACATTAATATTATTTTTGAGAGGGCTGAATACAAGCAAGTCGCTTTACGTGTGCAAACTTGCTCCATCAATCCCCTCTTTGATGATATTTTATATCATCACAAATTAATGAAATAGATGCCAACTTTCACATTTCACCCAACTCAATTTCTTCAAACTTTAAGTTTCTTTTCATTATTCATGTGAAAGTTATTCACTTTCTTGTACAAATGTCCATTCAACTCTTCTAATTCAATTTCATTAATATTTCTTTTCTTTCCTGTCTTGTTCACTGCGTATGTCTTTTTATTCTTGAGACATTTGCAACAAATTATTATCCATAAAATCAACAGGGTTATTCCCACCATTAGCCTCAATATTCTACCTACAAAACTTTTTCCTACGTTAGAAAACCAACTACCTCAACTACCTATAAAGGAGAGGCCATCTGTAAGCCTCTTCCATGCACTATCAACTTCCAGTGGTTTGAGTTCTTTTTCTAAATGTGTAATATTCCTTACATACCCCTTAATTTCTACACTCGTCAGGTATGTAAGTGCAACAATGTTGTGCTTTCAACATTCTGCAGACTCCACCCTCTTTTGCCAACAACGTATGAAGAGCAAGTTGATTTTGTAAAACCATTGACCTTACCGCAACCAATTCGATATTGATCATTGATCATTAAGAATCCTCCAGCAGTGTCGGTTGATAAATTCACCTCTGTTGACAACTTGCAAATTCTTTGTGTATTCAGAACCACTCCCGCTGAAGGTATCAATGCACTAAATCTGTCACCTACAATTTCTGCAAAACTAGCTCTTTTACTACGCATTAGTCCATTAGTTTCTTCGTTGCTTCCAGTGATTTTGTTTTTATGATATACCTTTGGAAATACTATTACAAAATAGCAACTCCCATACCAATGATCAGGTAATTTATAATATGCTTTGTTCCCACATATGTAATAAATTCCAGGAAATACTGGCTCAGTTCCATCTTTGAAACCCCAACCCCCAATTACTTTATAATTGTGTTCACATTCACTAGAACCAATAAATATATTGTTATAATAACTCGTTCTCTCTCTGTGGAGACAGAGTTTCCCTTTCTTTTCAAAGTCCAGCAACATATCAGCGTGAGTTTTGCCAATCAAGGTGTACTCTTTATTTTCTGCCCATTTAGGAATTTTCCGTTACGGTTCAGTAGCCTCTCTCTGGAAATCTTCTCTCCTTTTCTCAACTAAGTTCAAAAATATTTTTTCTTTTTCATGTAAAATGCATGTTAAATTATTCTTGTGTGCTTCAGCTATATTTATTGTACATATTATTAGGAAATATTCACCCATATAACGAGTTATGTCACTTTTAGTATGTACAGGATTCAGGTTACTTTGTATAGGAAGTTCAGAGAAAATCACGTCTGAGTTAGAATAATAATATTGTAAGGGTCCTTTTTTTATAAAAAGTAAACTAGCTAAAATACTACATGAAATACCATAGGTAATGGGCAAATGGTGGTAAGTAACACCCTCAGCTGCAGATGTAGGTAACTTCGTACAGACATAGCAATCACTTATTTCCATTGCTTCTACATAGTGTACTAACAGATTTACAAATACGTTCAAGTGTGTTCTATTTCTAATTATACTATAATGCAATCCTTCCACATCTGATGCTTCTAATTCTACCTTTTGCTGTCTAAAACTATATATTCTTCCATGTATATTTAACTTTTCAGGTGCATCTACTTTTCCATGAATGTTAGTGTTATTCTTCGCACTTTTACTCATTAGTTAAGGAATAGCTACCGCCAGTCCTAACCATACTATGAGTACTATTACTGTACTACATGTGCATATTCTACAGCATGTTTTTAAGCAATTTCTTTTCAGTGTACCATTAACAGTATGATCAGCCATTTTTCTGACTAAGGAGACTTAGCCCCTCTTAGAGACTTTTCACAGAATTTTAATCTGTGAAATTTTTCAAGTTGGTCTCACTTCTTCGTCTGTTGAATCATCAATTAGTTCGTCATCATTTTCATCACTCAGTTCTAAATTTTCAAAATCTTCAAGGATGACATAGGTCCATTCAGGACCTTTAAACTTATTATTCAGTCTTTTCAGTCATGGACTCCTCCTACTTGGTTGTTCTGCGGAAAGCCCAGTTAGATTTGATATTTCGTTTACTTGTTCTGGTTCTTCATTTATTGTTTTAAGGCGAAATTTCAATCTTTTGACAAAACCAGGCCTCTTATCTCCCTTTCTGAGTCTTTTAGCTGGTACTGTGCTTTGTTTTTCTTCAATTGCTCTTTTATTCTCATTCAGTTGTGGCACAATTTGTACATCTTTGTTGTCTGTATCCCTGACTTGGTCCAGGTCTTATTTGTTTCTTCTGCCTAGATGCTAATCTGGCCTTGTTCAGGAGTGTGCTGTAATTGACTTTGATTTGGATGACTTTCTTCTTCCTGAATATGTTTTTCTATATCTATCTGATCCTGCTCAGGTATCTCAATCTTTTGTTTTTCTTCTTCCTGAGCCTTCACCCTATTACCCATCTGTCCCTCCTCAGACTCTGGAACTGTGACAGGTATCTGGAATGTCTGAGTATATTTATCTCTCCTTATCTGTTCCTCCTCAGAATTACTATTGGCTTTGATTTCTGTAATCTGAGTACGTTCTTCTATTCCGGACTCATCCTCACTATCACTCTAGCTAAATAGGGCTGACTTCTGGTTCTCACAACATCTGCAGGAATGTAAATCACTGGAATCCATTAGTCCTGACCGGTGCTCGGTTGTTCATCATCAACCACTTTGGAATCACTTTCCTGGGACTCCTCAGCTCCACAACCTTCAGCTTCAGTTTCATCAGGTTCAGTCACTCTTTCAGTGTGACTTGCATGGATCCAATTCGGAATTCCCTTGCACTTTACAGCTGTATTGGTGACCAATATCACTTGTTTAGGCCTTCCCCACCTCGGAGCTAGGCAAGATTTTCGAGTATGTTCCTTTATCACAACCCAGTCACCTGGAATCAGATCATGTGCTGGAGTTGATTGTCTGGCGACAGCGTCTTCTCCAACCTGGTGAGAAATGGAATGCACTTGGTCAGCCAGTTCTTTGCAGTACTCTAGTACTAAGTCATCAGATATATTTATCAACTTGTGTCCTGGCATCCAAGCCTGCCTCATTGTCTTCCCATGAGTATCTCGTGAGGACTCAAGCCTGGGTTTCTGTCTGGAATGCTTCTGAGTCCCATCAGAACAAGAGGTAAAGCATCAGGCCAATCTAATCGAGTAGATTCATATATCTTTCCCAATCTTGACTTGATTGTGCCATTCAGTTGTTCCACAACTCCAGAAGCCCATGGGCGGTATGCACAGTGCAGCCTTTGCTCAATTTTAAATGCTTAATAGATTAGTGCAATTATTTTAATATTAAAATGACTTCCTCGGTCTGATTCAATTGTCACCGGAAAACCGAAACGTGGAATGAGTTCTCTGAGTAGTACTTTTGCTACAATAATGCTACCATTTCTGCGAGTAGGGTAAGCGTCCACCCATTTTGAAAATAGGCAGACAAGGTCATACTTCATTCCTCTGCAAGGGGTTAACTGAATAAAATCAATCTGAAGACGAGTAAAAGGATCTTCTGCTTTCCAAATCTTTCCTGGTAATACTACAGTTTTTTCCCAGGATTCATTTGTTGACGAATTAAGCACCTATGGCAAAGACTCTCTGCTACGTTCCTGAACTTCGCATTGAACCAATTTTATCTGAACAATCTAATCATGGCGTCCTGCCCTAGGTGAGAATCATCATGGTACATCCTAGCCATAGGAGCCAGCATACAGTCTGGTAACACAGGCCCTCCATCAAGGTAAACAATGACACCATCTCCAGCCCTTCTCTGACAACCTATTTTTGCCCATTCTTCCCTTTCTTTTTGTTCTGCATCATTTTGCAAGTCTCTCACTTCTTCCCACGTTTTAACTTTTTCAAACATATAAGTTGGCAGCTGTTTCCATTTGTTTCAATTTTCTTGTTTATTGCCATTTTATTTTTGGCGCAATATTGAGCTAATTGGTCAGCATATCGGTTACCTGCTGTCACTTTGTCATTGCCAGATTGGTGAGCAGCGCACTTGAAAACAGCCACTGTTTCTGGTAATTGGATTGCTTTCAGCAAATCTTTCACATAATTTCCATTTTTAATAGGAGTACCTGATGAAGTTAGAAACTCCCCTTGCATCCAGAGTTGGCCAAAATCATGCACATCTGCATAGCCATACTGGCTATCAGTATAAATGGTCACATTTAAATTATTCCCAATTTTGCAAGCTTTTGTCAATGCAATTAATTCAGCTACTTGTGCAGACTTGACTCCAGGTAAATAGGATGCTTCAACTGGACCCCATAGAGTACACACAGCATAAGCAGCACTCAAACTTCCTTCCTCATGTTGCATGCATTAACCATCTACAAATAGCTCATGTTCTGAGTTTACTAATGATTTTATTAAACAGTTAATTAAAACCGTAACATACTAGCGACATATTGATACTCAGTAAAATATTAAAAATAGGTAAAATTAGTAAAAGTTATGTACACATTTATAGATCTGGAAATGCAGATGCATTTGAAGTCCAAAGGGCAGCATCACAAGTGGACATTTGATCAAGAGAAGGTGTATAATATGAAAACAAAAAGCCAATAACAAAGGGTGTCACAATACTTATTACTGAAAGTTTTAGCTTCCACTGACATTAATTTATGCAATGAGAGTGGAGCTTGTCAGTTTCTTAAGACTGGGCATTGTGCAGTGCAGTTAAAATAATATTAACACACTTCCCAGTTTTTTCTAGAACTTGGGCTGAGTTGTTACAGAAGCACAGATCCAATGCTTCCCTGCAATGTCTCAGTGACTTTTCCCGAAAAACTGGAACCGGTAGGCATCAGCGATCATTGGCAAGATGAGGGCAACACCATAACAAATGTAGCCATGATTCATATGGATAACTGCAGAGCCTACATGTTAGTTGGCCATTCCACCGAGCCCACAGCGGGTTAAAGTCATGAATTGGGAGGGCTAGCAACCTCATATAAATGATTTTATTGCGAGTCTGTGATTGAAGAGGATAGTAAATGTATGGTTGCGGTTTTCCCTTAATATAAGAGTCATTCAAAGCTGCAAGGAGTGGTTTTTTGGGGAGCCGAGCAACATCTCTCTCGAATGACACTAGAGTGATTTGTTTTTTTATCTTTTTTTCCCACATTGACAGGGAAAGGATTGGATTAGAAAAGTTAATGATTTCGATCTTCAATGTAGAAATAGCCAAGTGCAGCTGCCTGTGCTGAGGGGAGAGTTCATCCGTAAACCGTGATTGCAGTTGCTCTTTCATGTATTGAGCTGGAGCGCATAGGATACAGATGTAGAATTTAATTAAATCTCCCAGACATTGAAGATCTGCGCCTGCCAGGCCCAACTCAAGTCTCAGCCTCGCCCTCCTTGCATGCTGGGGAGCCGAAAATATTTTGTTATAGGCCATTATTTGATAGTTCGCTAAAAATGAATCCATTTTGCCAGGGAAGGCCAAATGGCCGTAGGACATTGCCGGGAGTAGTAGGCTGTAAAGATCAAATTGATTACTGGATGGGCGTAGGTTGGCGTGTATGTTCTGTGAGCAGGGCACACTGGTGACCCGTTGGCTGCACCGAACCTAGTTGGGCCGCTTCCACAGGCTCACTGGGTACACACTCAGCGGCTGACCATAATGGCAGCTGCGGCCACCTTCCCAAGCGATCCTTTGTGCGAGGGTGGGGGGATTCACGGAGCTCTCAGGGACTATTATAGCAGTATGGCTCTTCAAAGAGTCCCTTAGTCTTGGTGTCGCGGGGTCCCACCATGCAGCAGCTAGGCTTCCGCAATGCACCCGCTCCTCTGCTGCTGCTGTGCTGTGTCACTGTGAAAACCTGGGCCGGAGTTCAGGCCGGATTTACCTTGTTTTGCACCCTGCTGTACTCGCAGAAGAGTTTTTGTTCATTGACGATGTGCCTCAATAATAGGGTTTTTCCAACCAAGTGGCATGGAGCGGGGTGCAAATGAAGAAGATGAGAGCAAGGCTCACGAGGTACGCAAGATGCGCAGTGTCGCCCCTGCCACAAGCACTATTTTTGCTGCCTGCAGGCTCACCTGTGCTCCTGAGCTCCCACGCCAGCGCTGCAGCGGCGGCCAGGGGAGACGATGTGTTGGTTCTCCACAAGCAGCCCCGGCCTCACCCCACCCGGCTGCTGCGGCTGCCTGCTCCCTCAAGGCCATGTAGAAGGCCCGCACTGACCGGAGGGCAGAGGACGCAACAAAACAGCAGGGAATCGGGAGCCGGGAGCTGCGCTTCCGTCAGGGGGCAGGGGCCGCGGGCGCAGCTACCCCTCCGCGCCTCCTCCTCCAGCGAGGCACAGTGAGCATTAAGTGCCGTGAGCAGCAGGAAGCCTAATCGGGACCGTAAAACAAAGCAGTGAGCTGCGATTCGAGAGAGCCAAGGGGCCGCGGTGTGCTGTCTGCCTCTTTCCCGCTCTTCGCTCCTCGCACCTCGCTGCCAATTCCCAACTGACCGCCGACTACCGGCCGCCGACCGCCGCCTGCTGACTGGTAACTGGTTCCTCAGCTCACGTGTAGCGTGCTGGACGTTGTACTGAATATATGTTTATTTGTGAACACAAAAACACTTCCTAAATCTATATTTGGCAGGCACTGCCTACATCCAGACCTAATGGCTCTTCTCTTATATCTGGGCGAGGTTTAGTACAGTATTCTGTTAGATCAATACAATTATGTTCGGCTTCATTTTTTACTTCTGCCAATTATGAATCAGGCAATAATGTTGCTGGGTTCAGAATATTACACCTAGCAATATTCACGTTTTCTGCACCAACAACAATTTGTTCATACTTAGTCAGCCCACTAGGAGTTAGGTACTGAGTTTTAGTTCTGGTCAACAAAATCACAACTGCATGTGGGACATATACGGTTACTGGATGTCCCATAACAGTGGACTCACTTTGCTCAAGACTCATGCAAGTTGCTGCTACTGCTTTCAGACATCCTGGCAATGCAGCTGCCACTGGATCCAGTGTAGAAGAAAAATATGCAACAGGACGTCTCATCAGACCATGGGTCTGAGTCAGAACTGAAAGTGCACAATTGTCTCGTGTATCACAAAACAATGCAAACTCTTTTGAATAGTCAGGCATCCCTAATGCTGGAGCTGAACACAGACAATCTTGTAATTTCAGGAAAGATGACATGCTTACATCATCCCATTCTACTGGGTCTTTTGCTCTTTTCTTTGTCATTTGTATTAAGTGTTTTGCTATGACTGCAAATCCCACAATCCATTGCCTGCAGTAGTCTACAACTCCAAGAAACATTCGGATTTCTTTCTGTGTTTGAAGTAGATCCATGTTTTGAATTATTCTGATTCTTTCAGAAGTAACTCTTCTGACACCTCTCTCTATCTGGTGCCCCAGATATTTCACTGATGTAGTACAAAATTGCAGTTTCTCACGTGATACTTTGTGTCTTCCTTTACCTAAATGATTCAGTAGAGCAATGGTATCAACAACACCGTCATTTCGATTTTTAGATGCCACCAGTAGGTTGTCTATATACTGCACCAAAACTGACTGTCCGGGCAATATCAGCGATTCAAGGCACTTTTTCAAGATCTGATTAAAAATTGATGGACTTTCTGTGTACCCCTGAGGGACACGATTCCAAACATAGATATGGTCGTGGAATTTGAATGAGAAAAGATATTTGCTTTCTGGATGTAATGGTAAGGAGAAAAATGCATGGCACAAATCTATTACAGTAAACCAGCCTGCTGCCCACGGTATTTGATACAAAATTACAGCAGGGTTTGGCACAACTGGAAAACAATTTTGTTGATTTTGCAGAGGTCTTGTATGACCCTGTACTTTCCGCTCGGTTTCTTTATGCCAGTTATGGGTGAATTACATGGACTGCTCATTATCTCCTGCAAAATACCTGCTTCAACTAGATGCTTTATTTCTACTGCAACTCCTGCTTTTAATTCTGGACTCATTTTGTATTGTCGAATATGTGGGTAAGCTGCACCTTCTTTTACTGTCACTTTTACAGGATCGACATTTGCCATTAATCCTACATCTTTTCCTGTGAAATCCCATACCTTAGGATTTACCGTATGTTGTAACTCTTTTGGCAAGTCTTCTAAAGTAAACTTTGTATTCCCAGTTCCTTGTTTTGCTAACATTAATTTATAAATTCCATCTTCATCTGGGGTTTGAATTTCAACACCATTTGGTGTGCAAAAGATGGTGCAATTCATTTTGCACAGCAAATCTCTACCTAACAAGTTTACTGGACTGGAGTCGTATACAACAAACTTCTGCATTTCTTTAAAATTGCCTATTCTAATTTCCATTGGTTCTGTAACTGGGGTACTAATTTGTTTATTAGAAACACCCACTACTTGGATCGCTTTTCCCGAGAAGGGCAGGTTTGGAACGTCTGCTGTTCTCACAGTAGAACAGGTAGCACCAGTGTCCAACAAAAAGGTAACATCATTTCCTTCAACCTTTCCCTCAATGCATGGACCCGACTGATCTACCTGCAAGGATGCGCCAAGTACGCACTACTCGTCCTCCCCTCTCAGGCACCGTCAGAAACGGTCTTCATCAAAATATGCATCACTCTAAAGAAATGGGGGTGTCACTGTGTGCCTTTTACCACTTCCTTCCCAACTTATGGTATCCACACTGTATGTGGGTTGACTCCCAGGATTTGGCATAGGCGCAAATGGTAACTGGATTTGTATTACCTGTTGTTGCTGCCTTTTCGATACCTCATTCTGCATCTATGAATTCAAATTGTTAGTTTACACGTTATTATTTAATACAGCCTTACACTCGTTTTTCCAATGCCCCAATTTTCCGCACCCATGACAAGGAAATTTCTTTTTATCTTCATCTCAATTACATTTTCCCCTCGGTTTACCCCCATTTCCATCTCCTTGGGTCTGAATATTTTTCATTTGTTGCTCTGCTAGTTTTACTTGTGCCCACATTACTTTTTCTTCTAAATTCTTTCGTTTATTTTCTAACTCGTCTCCACAGTATTTTGCATATTTTAAAATTTTATCTCTTGGTTTGGCCTGCCAACAGATCTTATGATCTTTAATCATTTGCGAAATTTCTGGTTTTAATCCTGACACAAACCGATAAATAAAATGTGTCATGTCTTTTATATCAATACTTTCTAAGCCACCTGTAGAAGGCGCTCTTAGTATGCATGTACTGATTCATCCTTATTTTGGGTAGTTCTGTCTATTCTTGTCCAATCTGTTTCTTTTGGAGATACCTTTCCTTTCAAGTACAGTATTACTTTATTATATTTTTTCATCACTTCATCTGATGGGTCTCCTGTTTTTGGATCTCTAGGGTACTCATCATTGGGCCAATCAACTGCTATTTCACACTCTGTCCATAAACCTACAGGAACAACAATGTCAAACAACCCATCCAAATCTTTTAGCAACACTTTAGAGACTTTTACCTATCTTTCAACCTGCCTGTACCAGTCTACAGGTTTCTCTCCTAGCTTTGGGAAATCATTCGTAAATGATAGAATATCCTGTCGGGACCATGGGACATGCACATAAACTCCTCCTGGCACTTCTCATCGGGCACAATTTCTCTACTTTCTATGATTCTTTCAATAATTATTCAGATACAGTGCTTTTCGCTTTAGCTTCTTCATTTTTCTTTATCCATCTAGCTTTCCATCTGTCTAAATCACCCGATTTTTGCAATAGTGATAACAACTCTTTGATCTACAAATTACGTCCTGACACATTCATATTTTCTAAATCTTTGTCAGAAAATTCAGCTCGATATGGTTTCCGTAACACTTTAGATTTATGAATATCAATTTCCATTTCATTTGCCAAACTCGTTAACTTTTCATGAAATGTTTTTGTATTTCGAGTGATACTTCGACATATAAACAATTCATCTTCATTTAATGCATTTAATTGGTCTAACCCCACATTTCCAGCAAGCAATTCTTCCAATTCAACACTTAATTTAGAAATATCCAATGTCTTTGGCTGTGATTTTGGTTTTTCTATTTCTTGAGACCATCTTTCAATTTCCTCTGGGGTAACTACTGTAGCGCTTCTCGTACCTGAGGAAGTTTCTATTTGTACCTCTCGAGAATTTACAGGTGTAGTTTTCCTAGCTGAGCTACTTATTGGTTCTCTTATAGGTAAATCCATCAGAGAACTTTCTGACTCACATTCACTTGTTTGATCATCCACTATTAATGTTTCTTTTCTTGGCTGCACTGCAGGTGTAGTTAGAACGAGAGGTCTAGGACTGGTTTGCTTATCTTCATATAAAGGAACAACCAAACCTATAGTCACTGGAATCGTTAAGGCTTCAGGACTTGTATTCAACTTGGTAATTTTCTGAATTAACTAATTTCTTTGTTTATTTATTGCTTCTCGTTCCTTTTCCTGTAACACTGTTTCTAATGATGTCTCATGTATTACTTGCGGAACTAAAGGTGGCTTTAAGAACGGAGCACTAGGATTAACTTGATTTGGCTCCTCAATATAAGGTGGCAGATTTTTCTTGAATAAATCCTCTAGGTAATCATCTTCTGGATCAACACTTGTCATTAAATTTTTAGTTTTCTCTGTACTGTTACTTCCTGTTTGTTCTTCTAAAGCTCGGACAGGATATAACCCTTCCACTAACATAGACTGCCTCCATTGTTTCATCTATTTCTGGTCTCTTTAGGAAATCTGGGATAGAATTTACTCAAATTTCTGTCACTTCTAAATCTATCTCGCTCAAAAGCCTCTGTTTCCCATTCCTCTAATGCTTCGTATTGGGTTAATCTAGGTCTAGGATCTAATTAATTCATGCGTGCTCTTACATTGTACAAAACTCTACCATTGAAAGTACCATTTTCTGGAAATGCCAAAACTCCATCATCTTTTGTATATTCTATCAAATTTTCTACCCATAGACAAGTGTGACAGCCCCTTTCAACCATCATTTATGATGCGGGCGTATTCGGTGGTGGAATAATAATCCCTTCTCTAGTTTTTATCGGTGTATACTTTTACATTTTTTTTTACTTTCTTGACAAATGACATTTTTCTTTTATATCCGTACATGATATAAGGTTTCCCTCTAATCATCTGTTCTTTAGCAAAACCTAGATATTTTCTATCTGGTCTATTTCCTATGAATCCTGGCTGTAAATGCCACATGCCGTTTTACTTTTGTGATGACACTCAGTTGTTTACGAAAAACCTCCAATACCAATGTGTTTCTTATTTTCAATGACAAATCAACAACTAGAATTCAAATAAATCCATCATATAATTGCGCTGCTTTTCTAATGAGACGAGTTCTCACGCTCCTGTACTCACCCCTCCTTTACAATATTACCTCAGCTACACACCTGCTTGTCTCCACCAATACCAGCGCGGCTCTAAATGACGTCAGCGCAGCTCCGCAACTGACTCCCTCCTTTGCATGGTAATACAAGAACTTGTTTCTTTTCACTCTAAATGTTCATTTCATTAATTAACGATGTAATTCAAAGAAAATAATGATTTGCACTCACTTCGAGTAACTCCCTTCCGTTTACTCTTCCTACACTACAAGTAGATCCCTTCCGTCTACCTTTCACGCAAGCATCGGAGAACCTGTTACTCCCTCAGGCTTACGCTTTCGAGGTGATATAAGGTCAAAGTTTCACTAGCGAACCCCTTTGCTGTCAATCCAGCTCAGAAGAACCTGTTACTTCTTCAGTGTGACCCTTTCTAGGTGATATTGCACTAAAGTTTTACTAACGAACTCTTTGCTATCAATTATTCACAGATTTATATAGAAAGTCCCTAAATAGTGCTTCCAGTTTACGTAACCATGCACTTACTTCCACAGGCAAGTTACCTCACTATAGAGTGGCTTCCATTTATTCCAAAACAAACATATAACAGGTGCAAACAAGTGTGGTTAATACATAAATTCTATATAAAAATACACAATGTAATTCAATTTAACCAACTAACTACCTATCTTAACTAAACCCTAACCATCCTCTACTACCAAATTAACTGATAGAGCGCAAGCTCACCTGCTCGTTATACTCACCTTGGTCCATAGACTATCTATATATATATATATATATATATATATATATATATATATCAGAAACAGGTTGTTCCACAACTTACGAAGTCACAACTCGGCGTGGTAATCCATGTAACCAGGTAGGTAGTAGCCCAGCAATGTGCACACTAGTTGCCATACGCGTTTCGAGCTTGTCTCAGCTCTTGATCACTGGCGGCAAGGAGACAGGATGCGGAGGTTTTGAGAACATGTGTTTTATTTAATATGGAGTCCCGCCCTAATGGGCGCGATGGCATGCTGGTCTTAGTAGTTCATATCACGCCATCACCAACTCGTAGTTCATTAACCAAGTGGCTCCGTACCTGGCTCCTGTTCTCAAAACCTCCGCATCCTGTCTCCTTGCCGCCAGTGATCAAGAGCTGAGACAAGCTCGAAACGCGTATGGCAACTAGTGTGCACATTGCTGGGCTACTACCTACCTGGTTACATGGATTACCACGCCGAGTTGTGACTTCGTAAGTTGTGGAACAACCTGTTTCTGATGTTTAGCGGCAGTTCCAGCCGCGACGAAGTCCCACCGCGACTTGAACGGGACCTCCAAGCAGAATACTGAGAGGCTAGGAGGGACGGCGTGGCCAGCACAGGCAAGGTGCAACGATGTTAACCTGACAGTGAGCACATGCCCAACCGGGACTTTATTTTTCTAGGAGCCAGGTACGGAGCCACTTGGTTAATGAACTACGAGTTGGTGATGGCGTGATATGAACTACTAAGACCACCATGCCATCGCGCCCATTGGGGCGGGACTCCATATTAAATAAAACACATGTTCTCAAAACCTCCGCATCCTGTCTCCTTGCCGCCAGTGATCAAGAGCTGAGACAAGCTCGAAACGCGTATGGCAACTAGTGTGCACATTGCTGGGCTACTACCTACCTGGTTACATGAATTACCACGCCGAGTTGTGACTTCGTAAGTTGTGGAACAACCTGTTTCTGATGTTTAGCGGCAGTTCCAGCCCCAACGAAGTCCCACCGCGAGTTGAACGGGACCTCCAAGCAGAATACTGAGAGGCTAGGAGGGACGGCGTGGCCAGCACAGGCAAGGTGCAACGATGTTAACCTGACAGTGAGCACATGCCCAACCGGGACTTTATTTTTCTAGGAGCCAGGTACGGAGCCACTTGGTTAATGAACTCTGAGTTAGTGATGGCGTGATATGAACTACTAAGACCAGCATGCCATCGCGCCCATTGGGGCGGGACTCCATATTAAATAAAACACATGTTCTCAAAACCTCCGCATCCTGTCTCCTTGCCGCCAGTGATCAAGAGCTGAGACAAGCTCGAAACGCGTATGGCAACTAGTGTGCACATTGCTGGGCTACTACCTACCTGGTTACATGGATTACCACGCCGAGTTGTGACTTCGTAAGTTGTGGAACAACCTGTTTCTGATGTTTAGCGGCAGTTGCAGCCGCGACGAAGTCCCACCGCGACTTGAACGGGACCTCCAAGCAGAATACTGAGAGGCTAGGAGGGACGGCGTGGCCAGCACAGGCAAGGTGCAACGATGTTAACCTGACAGTGAGCACATGCCCAACCGGGACTTTATTTTTCTAGGAGCCAGGTACGGAGCCACTTGGTTAATGAACTACGAGTTGGTGATGGCGTGATATGAACTACTAAGTCCAGCATGCCATCGCGCCCATTGGGGCGGGATTCCATATTAAATAAAACACATGTTCTCAAAACCTCCGCATCCTGTCTCCTTGCCGCCAGTGATCAAGAGCTGAGACAAGCTCGAAACGCGTATGGCAACTAGTGTGCACATTGCTGGGCTACTACCTACCTGGTTACATGGATTACCACGCCGAGTTGTGACTTCATAAGTTGTGGAACAACCTGTTTCTGATATATATATATATATATATATATATATATATATATATTTTGAACAGGTAAACTTACACTCAATCAATTTTAATTTAACCATTCGGGACCTATACCATTTGACTTACCAATCCAAGTCACAGATACCTAAAAGCCCTAAAGGATCAAGGGAGTTAGCAAGAAAATAGGTAGAAAAAGAACATTATCGTATTATAAATAACCACAAAACTCAGGAAAAGTTTTAAGTTCTTTATCTAAAGTAAATTCTTAAATTTGCTTTGAAACCATAATAAAATTAATACTTTCTTGCTCAAATAGAATGAAGATTGGAAACGAAATGTGCAATAATTCGGAAAGAAATATTGTTAAGCATTAAACACAGGGTGGGTAGAAAAGGGAAAACAGTACAATGACAAACCCACACTTTTGTAGTTACCTAGAATGGTGTGAAGACCAACCCTGGCCACAGGCTGGGATAAAGGACAGAACCCCAAAAGTGCAGGTGCCAGCGAGAAAGAACAGGTGCAGACCAGAATCAGGTCAGGTTACGGACCAAATTGGATCAGGACTGGACCACCACAGGCTAAAGATCAGCACCACAGCTAAAGTTCAAAACGCTAGCGTTGTAAACCCTTTCTGCAGCTAACAGTTGAACCCCGATTGGGTTATCGAACTCCTCTCCTGAACCCCGATTGGGTTATCGAATCTTCTGACAGAGTGCTCCGCCAGCACCTCTGTCTCGATCACCTATTGAGTGCGTTGGGTCAGTGACGGGTCAGCTAGTCGGACAATCTAACTAGCTAAGCCTACCCAAGTTATACTATTTTCCAGGTCAGTGTACCACCCTCCAATGTTGCAAATGTGTGAATCTCACAATTTTATTGGTCAAAAGACGAGGAGAGGTCATCACACAATATTAATATGAGGTAACTGTCATTCATTATTTAAATTATGTTCCCTCCCATAACTTTATCTTCCCATGTACTTTTATTCCACCCGGCAGTGAATGTATCAATAACATACAATGTTTTAACAAATTGTTCAATTCAGCTTCCTCTGGCAGGGTGAGGAGTTCATGTTCTCATAGTTTCACAGTTCATGTCTGATGCAGGCATCGGTTCAATGCCATGACTTCAGTAGCTTGAGTGTCTTTGCGCAGGCGCAGTTCCTCCAAAGATGGAGGTCAGAAGTACATTTCAGGCCCAAATGCGATGCATGCAAAAATAGAAGAGAAACAGTTTTAGAGTCACAGAATAAATGAATGCCCTGTATACCACTTATCTATATTCTATTACCATTATTTTACTTTAACTATTGCATTAAAGATTAAGCAGAACGAACAGCTTAGCAAAAGCAGCGATGCAAGCTTCTTGCACGTTAGGGCACAGAACAGCCATCTTTGTTCTAGTGCGCAGAAGCAAAGTTTCCCACTAAGCGAAGTAATACTTCATGTCACATGTGTGACAAACGCATGCGCAGTACAAAATCCTGCGTAGCAGCAGCCATTTTAATGCAAGCGGATTACAGTTAGTAAAAGCACATTGTTGAGCTTCCCCTAGATACTAGAAATGTCGTGTAATGCAATATTAATATAACGAAACGTTAGTTAGTACATTAATATTATTTTTGAGAGGACTGAATACAAGCAAGTCGCTTTACGTGTGCAACCTTGCACCATCAGTGGTGCCTACCAGATTTTGAGGTCGGATATTGACAGTTGGATCTGCTGCCCGTCAAATACTTTCTTTAGCAGCAGATGAGCAGCAGCCCAGTGCAGACACACATACTGGACTGCACAATGGGTGACTCCAATATGGCCCAAATCTCACATGCACAGTGTGCACCTGTGTGGCATTAACCAAATGCACATAGTTGCTCCAAAAGCAGCAATCATGCACTGCCTCCTCACCCAGGTCACCCAGATCATATCTTTGTCCTTTCAATGGCTGATGCTTTAAAAGGTCAGCCAATGAGAGGTGAAGGCAGGATACAGGAGACACAAAAGGAGAGATAACCATTGCTTCCGGTAAATGCCTCGGTCCTCACTACTGTCACTCTTCTGCCATCATGAAGTACCCCCATATTAGCCCACACAGTTCAATATTGATGCTTGTTTGCAGCACAGTTCAGAGGCCAGACATTGCTTTTAAGCTCCTGCACTCTACTGAAGCCTAGCACCTCATAGGGAGAGTGGTAGGAGAGCTGTCCACTTTAAATGTTCACCAGGCATTGTTATGACTAAACAACTGATCCTCTTCTGTTTTAGTACCACTTAAGCTTATGGCTGCTACTCTCCCTGTCTCTGTATAACCACACCATCGGTCCAATCACTGTGCTTAAGTAGTAGAAGGCTTCTCTATGACGTGAATCAAAATGTTGTGAGGAAAACATTTGCTACCTAGCTAACAATCTTACGGGGCAGTGTTAGTAATTTATTAAAATTCTTAAATGGGATTCCATCTGACTTGATTTATAAATCCCAAAATAGCATTATTCAGTGATCTTAAATATTGGATTTCTGATCTCAAGATGCACCTATAAATAAAACATTCTTCTTGCGGAAAAAAACTGAATTCAAGTTTGCATGCTTAGTCTTGTGACAAATGTGTTCAGATACTGGTGATCTGAAACTCCACTGCATTTTTCAAGCCCAACTGGCCCTTTTTCCGGGCAGCAGGACAACTCATTAGTTGTAGCACAAAAATCAAAGATGGATAATATGAGATATATGACTTGTAACACCTTTGTCCATCATATAGAGAATGACAAAATCCTTTAAGAGGATTTGCCAATTGGTACATCGCATTTTCATAGAGGTTTTGGTACCATGAACAGAAGCACTATATAGCAAATGAATCAACACATTGAGTAGAAACATTTTTGTAAGAAAATGGCGCTCTTTGTATGGCCAACCTCATTTTTCCTGGACGAATGCTGGTTAGTCGACTCTACGCACTAGGATGCCACAATGCATGTAACCCTAAAACATGTAGAAATTGGCTACATTCCTGCTTGGCATAGGTAAATTACCTACATGTTCCTTGAATATGATACAAAAGTGTATCCAGGACCTGTAAGTTAATTAACACTAGTCGACTACAGAAGATATGCCACCACCAAGTGACAAAGCAAAACATGTCTCCAAGCCTGCCCCTGCTGAGTGGTTATGTAGTTTTAAAATAGACAATGCGGTCTGGTCAAATAAAACTTTTGCCAGGCCCAAACCTTCATTTTTATAAGCCACACTTAATATGTGCCCATAAGTCAGGGTTGATGTTATTTAAGATGTACGACATGTAAAACATTGAATATGTAAGTCCTAGCACTGAAAAACCTCTAAAGTAGTTTTTCACTGTTGGTAAGCCTGGCTCTCCAATAGACAAGCACTGGGTAGCATTAGAACACCTTATCTTGCTTAACTTCAATTCGGGTGTAGCTAGAAAAATTATACAAGATCTCTTTAGCATAGTAATTTAAAAGCAACTTAATAGCTAAGTCGGATTTTATATGACTGTCTTGGAAATTACACCTTTAGAAAGTTGAAGGGGCGAACCCTCTCACAAAGATGTGCGCACTATTACACTGGAAACTATTTAGTTTCTTCTCTTCTTTGTCGTAGAATTATTCAATAATTAATCCATGAGAATTTTTACATAGTTTGTCTGATGTTTATTTCAGAAGTATTTTTTCTTATTGTATTTCATAAGATTTTGTTCTCTATTTACAGTCTTTACAATTTATCCATTGCCCAATGCATTTCGGGTCGAAAGAAATGACCCTTCCTCAGGGGCCTAAAAATAACATAATACAGGACCTTAGCATACATGATATTAGAACCAATTAATATATACATGCTAGGATAAATGTGAACATACCCATGTGTGAGTTATTTACTAGCTCAAGGAAGAATTATGGTGGTGGAGGGACGTGGTGAAAAGAAATAACCACAGCGTGTGCTAGATGGTAAAAAGTAGTATGAAAGGCGGTGCTGCATAAAAGAGAAAGGAACTGCGTAAAAGAGAAAATACAATGAAAACGGTGAAGTGGATAGTGCTGACAGTAATGTGACTAAAATGGTACTGAGTAATACAGACGGTGTGGGGGAACAGTGCAGGTGGGATTAAGTAGAACAAGAAACAGCTAGCACTGACAGTAATTTGACCGAAGTGGTACAAAGTAATGCAGACGGTGTGGGGGAACAGTGAAGGTTGGATTAAGTAGAACAAAAAATCAGACGAACGCGTGAGTTATCGTGTGAAATGACTTACTCGGAGTAAAAGGAAGACTGGCGTCCGGTGCTCGAAACAGAGTGTCAATACAGGAAGCTGTCGATAGGGAAAACAAACACGATAAATGAAGCCGCGGAGCTAATCACATGATGTGGGAAACAGAGCTTCAAAGGGAAAAAGCGGAACGCGTATGCGGCAGTATACATGAAAAAAGTTGCAGCGTTACAAATAAAAAAAGGAGAGTAGAAAACTAAAATAAAATATGGGACAAATAGGGCATGGATCAAAGAGAATACAAACAGGGCGGGGACATGTTGGAATACGGAACATCAACCGGGGGTCAATCACGTGATATGAGGACAAGCGCTTCATGAGGAACAGGGAGTTCGAGTGTGTTATGTCGAAGGAGGAAAATAAAGTTATGTTTGAAAGGACAGCGAAAGGAGAAAAGAAAATTTAAACATGCATAAATAATATGAGTGGGGAATGAATATAAAGTCCTGGGATATGAAACCTAAAGAGTAGGCTGAACATTAATGATTACCTAAAATGCTATGTTTGAAGGGACAGTGAAAAGAAAAAAGAAAAAAGAAAAAAAGTAAACATGCATAAATAATACGAGTGGGAAAATGAAATCCTGGGATATGAAACCTAAAGAGTAGGTGAAACATTAATGAATACTTAAAATGCTCACAATAGTGGGTATGAGACGAAGACTAATATGAACAACGGGAAATTACATGAAATTTACATAAATGTATCAGGTAACATGCTAATGTAGATGAATAAGATGAATATGGTGATAATTATACAGGGATTAGAATAGTCCTCTAGACAATGGAGTCATGATGGATGGTTACAGAAAACATGAGTATTCAATCCTGTCATTCATCCCTGCTTGTTGCAGGATATTCAGTTTTTTATCCCAAAAAATTCTGCTTTCAGTCTTTGTTTCGCAGGATCCATATCGCTGCGCTGTGACACAGCCTCCAGAATAGTGAATTTGAGCTGTGATATTTGATGTTTAGCTTCCATCCAGTGTGTTGCAACTGTGGATTTTGAGTTACATGCTCAAATGTTGCTCTTATGTTCTGTTATCTGAGCTTCAATTTTTCTTTCAGTCTGTCCGACATAGATTTTGCCACATGGGCATTTGATGGCATATATTGTATTCTTGGTATCACATGTACTGGTGTGTTGTAAATCAATTTTATAACCTTTGGTGGGGTGCATGAAAGTTTTTCCAACCATGACGTTATTACAATGCACGCAGTTTAAACATTTAGACATTCCTTTGTAGATAGTCTTGTTAATTTGTGTCGTAGTTAGGATTTCTTTCAAATTTTCAACCTTTGAAAAGCGAAAGTTATGTGATCACTGTACAGGCCTTTAAGATCAGGTTCCATGTTGATTAGTGCCCAATGGTTATTGATTATTCTTTTGATTTTGGATGCCTCTGTAGAAAATTTTAATATGCAGACTGTTTTCTGTTCTTAAATGAGAGATCTGGGTGTTAGAAGTTTTTCTCTTGACATACTGGTGACTCTTATTACCGATTCTTGAAGAACTTCTTGGGGGTATCCTCTCTGTTTGTATTTTGTGGTTTGTTCATTGAATGCTTCTTGGAGATTGTTAGGGTCGGATGTTATACTCTTAAGTCTTATGAACTGAGAGGTAGGAAGATGTTTTTTCAATGTTTCGGGATGAAACCTTTGGTAGAGTAAACTTGAATTTCTGTCCGTTATTTTAGTATGTACTCTAGCGGTCAATTTTTGATCGGTAATACTAACTTTCACATCCAGAAATGCGATGGATTGATCATCGATATTATGAGTACATTTAATTCTCTCATTCAATGTGTTGATCGTGATGATATTGCTTTCAAGCTTATGTTTGTCACCTTTCCATAGGATAAAGATGCCATCAATGTAACGTTTAAAGATAATCAAGTTATCTTTCCTATCTGGGTTATTGAGAATGTGATCTGTTTCAAATGTAGACATATAAATACAGGCATACGAAGGAGTTCCCTCCGAAGCCCATGGATGTTCCGTTACATTGATTGAAGAAATTGCCTTGCCATTCGAAGTAACTATGGAATAAAGCAAAATGCATAAGTTCCAGTAAAAAAATGTTTTGTATCTTCAATGTCTTCATTGAGTAAACCCCATTCTAAAGCTTCAAGTCCTTCATTGTGGGGTATTGAGGTGTAAAGGTCTGTGACATCCACAGTACACAGCCAGTATTCTGGTCCTGGGTCTAGAGTGACATCCTTAAGATTTAAAAAAGCCGTAGTGTCCTTAATGTAAGTGCTGTCTTTTTGTACGATGGGTTGTAAATACCAGTCGATGTACTTTCAGATCGGTTCGGAGATGGAGCCACAGGCAGAGACTATGGGTCTGAATGGGGGGTTTGTGGAGTCTTTGTGAATTTTAGATAGCATATAAAGTTTTGGTCGACGGGGAAACTTTGTCTCCAAAAATTAATGTCTTTTTTTGCAGATCCATTTCCTTTCAAAAGCATGGTCAACTATTGATTGTAAAGTTTTTTGATATTCGTTGGTAGGGTCTGATTCAAGTGGTATGTATATTTGTTCATCTTGGACGTGCAGGTTCACACTTGTGACATAAAAGTTGGTGTCCATCACTATAAGTGCTCCTCCTTTGTCAGCTCGTTGAAAGGTTAAATCATTATCTTGACTGAGATTTTTCAGAATATTCCATTCATGTGCAGAAAGATTGGTCTTCTTTAGTTTAGAGAAATTAATCTGCTGAATTTCTGTGAGGACTATTCTTTTGAAGGCTTCTATTGTTTTGTGGGTAAATGGCTCGCAAAAGGAGCTCTTAGGTTTGAATTCTTTCGGAGTAGAATCTGAATCATCCTCAGGAGTGGTTTGACTTTCTTTAAAGAAATAGCGTAATTTCAAGTTTCAGAAAAATTTTAATAGATCTATTTCAGTTTCAGGTAGGTTTGATCTGTAGGTAGGAACAAATGAAGTACCTTTATTTAAGACCGCAATCTGAGTTTTAGTGAGTTCTTTTTTTGAAATATTGATGACTAAGTCACCTTCGTTTGGCTTCTTTTACGCAGTTCCTTTCTCTTTTATGTAGCACCGCCTTTCATACTACTTTTTACCTTCTAGCACACGCTGTGGTTATTTCTTTTCACCACGTCCCTCCACCACCATAATTCTTCCTTGAGCTAGTAAATAACTCACACATGGGTATGTTCACATTCATCCTAGCATGTATACATCAATTGGTTCTAATATCATGTATGCTAAGGTCCAGTATTATGTTATTTTTAGGCCCCTGAGGAAGGGTCATTTCTTTCGACCCGAAATGCATTGGGCAATGGATAAATTGTAAAGACTGTAAATACAGAAGAAAATCTTATGAAATACAATAAGAAAAAATACTTCTGCAATAAACAGACAAACTATGTAAAAATTCTCATGGATTAATTATTGAATAATTCTACGACAAAGAAGAGAAGAAACTAAATAGTTTCCAGTGTAATAGTGCGCACGTCTTCGTGAGAGGGTTCCCTCCTTCACATATACATTTCTCATTTGTTCAAGGCACGGCTAGGCACCGTGTGTCAGACGTAGCGCCAACCTAAAATAGTTTATTTGAATAACTTTGATCACAAGAGTGCAAAGGGATCAGAACCTTTTTCGATATCAACCTTTAGAAAGTTGTCATTTTTCTGCCAGGAACAAATATGCTTTTCTGCCAGTGTTCATTGTCGCCCAGGAGCTAAATGGCTCATTAGTTAGGCGTGAAATGGCCTCCAGAACCTGAGACAAAAGGAGAGGGGTTGAGCTTCCCCGGACGGAAAGGCCAACTGGGAAGTGGAAATGAACTTAACTAACTTCATGCCCTGTCGGTGGGGCTTGCCTTGGAATAGAGATAGTTGACTGTTTATTGGGTAATTGCAGGATGCCTCATTTCATTTCGTTATGAGGTGATTGATATTATCTGATTTAATATATATTGTAAACCGGCATAGTGCCTCACATTGCATTTTGATGATAAGACTAATATTGGAATGTGTGATTTACTTGTAAACAAATTCTGTTGCTGGTAGCTATAACTTCTGATTAGATACTTACTTTTACCTTTAGATTTCCCGACCTTTGAATCGGAGACATTATATACAGGACATAAGATAATGAGTCAGCCTTTTAACCCCTTACTTTCATTGCGTATGACAGATATTTTTTTGGGTACTATATCTGCTAGTAGATGTTATTTCTTGCAGAATACGTAGTATTACCTTTGCGTCTGATACTTCGGATTCTAATAGTACTTGATTCTAGTTGACATAGTGAGTACAAGTCCACCATTCTCCCACCATTTACGGTTCTAAATAAATATCACATGCCACTGCACGTCTTCACCTTTTATACAAAATTACAGTGTTGGGCATGATGAGACCTAGACACTCTTGATTTTTAGACTTTTCCATGAATAGTTTAAATATTATCAACTGAAAGCACAAAATCTTTCTGCACTACCAATAGACATTCTTTGGTGAAGTTTCTAGGGCGAATGACCCGGGTGACGTTTCGAATACCAACATCAAACATAACTCCTCCTGATCATGTGAAATGTTTATGTTGTAGATGCATTGCCCTGATGAAGTCTGCTGTGATTGAAACAGCTCTAGGCGAAACAAGTGTTGGCATATGGGCATCTCTTAAGAAGATGTAAAAAAAGACTTCTGAAACCGTGACCACAGTTTGAAACTCTGTGTGCTTGGAGAAACTGATCACAATTTCTGTACTTTGTCCTTTTTGAGAGGGAATGGCTGGCTTCCTCTCCTCCTGAAGCACTAGATGAACTATTTGTAAAATTATATATTTAATTCTCTGTACTTTTAAAACAAAGTGGTAGAGCGCACCTGTTATACCTAGCCATTTCTCTTCTGTTTCTAACTTCAAAGGATGCCTAATCTGTCATAGGCAGATGTAGCCAACACATGGGCCTGCCCTCTTTATTGTAGTGCTAGCAAGATAAGCATCAATCCCAGTGGGATATGACCTGCTTCCAGAACCGGTTTTGAGTGACCACAAGGGAGGGTTTGCCCATTATCATAGCCTTCCTATTATTTTGCTTGTCCCACCAAGGAGCATTTCAGTCACACAGTGTTCTGATTGGATGAGTTGTAGCCTTCCACTGCATACCCAAGGGTGGTTGTTTAGATTCAGGCACTTCAACAGCTCTCTACTCTTTTCGGCTTAGTATTGTGCCACCCGCCTACATGCCTTTTCGCATCATAAACCTCACACACAATCCCAGTGCTTTCTGCCCTATTGCCCGTCCTGCTCCCCTTCCAGCTCTCCGTGCTTTTTTTTAGTTCATGTTTTTTATTGTAGATGGTCGGCAGCTGCTAAGTGCTGCCAGGTTGCTTGAGTACCTTTTCGTGCTCTGCGCACACTTTCATTATCTATTTTTCACCATTTTAATCACCATTCTAACCAGCTGTCTGTATGTATCCTAAGGAATACATTTGCATGCCTGTGACCACTCACATTAACTGGTGCTAGGCATCTCCACTTTTCACCCCATCCCCCTTTGACACAAACTTCGCAATCATGCAACATCAATAAACTACTTGTAGGTTTCTTCCTAAAAGCATTACTCCACTATAGTGCATAGTTATCGCACCCTAGCCTATAATTTATGCAATTCAGTGTAACTATTGTTATCTTCCAATACCCCATTTTATAGGTTAACTATGACTTCCAGCCTTCTCAATGCACTGCTAATTACCCCACACATTACATCACTCATGACATGTTCTATGACATCAGTGATATTACTGCACCATTTGGAATGGCCTTATTGATATCAAAACTGTGTATGGTGTGGGCATGAGTTATAGCTACCTTAGGGAATGGGTAATTGTTACTCGAGATAACAAACTGGTGAATTCCAGTTGTTTTGCTTGTTTAAAATGTTACATTTTAATTTACATTTTCTTCTAACTAGAACATGCCTTTAACCTTTGGAAGTTTGCCCACAAGTAGAGAGACACACAGCAGCAAACAAACTGGCTTTCGTGGCACAGTCCTTTATTTAGCCCACAGCAACGCTCCCAGATATTTAATGCGCCATTACCCCTACGTGTTTCGGATTGCTCCTTGATCACGGGACAGCTTGCCTCCCATCGGATGCGTGTAAGGAGAGTCCCTTAATTGGCTTATCGCACTCAATGAGTTCCACATTCAATTGCCTTCTGGGATTTGCAGTCCTTAGACACTCAAATAATACCTCAATAGGTTCCGTATGGAGACAAATACTTTCCTGCTCTCCATAGAGCCTCCGGTCGTGTTGCTGTTTTTAATCCATGCATAAAACTTGCCACTCTGTCATACCAATGTCAGTCAGTCTGACAACGACAGTCTCTCTTATGCAGAGGTGGTGCTGTCTCCTCGGCCTGGACCGGCCGACAAATATCTTCCAAAGGTTGCCCACAAGTAGAGACGCACACAGCAGGAAGCAAACTGGCTTCTAAAGAAGCCAATTACGGGACTCTCCTTACACCCATCTGAAAAGAGGCAAGCCTTCCCGTGATGAAGGAGCAATCCAAAACGCGTGGGGGTAATGGTCCATGAAATATCTGGGAGCGTTGCTGTGGGCTAAATAAAGGAATGTGCCATGAAAGCCAGTTTGCTTGCTGATGTGTATATATATATATATATATATATATATATATATATGAATTCCAACCGGAAAGTTAGTGCAACGCCTTTCGCACCAAACCCAGTGCGCAGACACAGGTGAATAAATCCACAGCCAGACTTACTTAGGATATTCTTCTTCCTTTATTGCATTTAAAGTGCAGAGGTGCAACACACTGCCAAACAGACGCGTTTCGGGCGTGAACGCCCTTGCTCACTGTCAGCGGGTAAGCGGTACACAGTTCATTTATATAATACATTGGTTAATTGCAACATCGCGCCAAAAGTTCCTCATGCAGTTCAGTGAACTAAAAAGAGGACTATAGTAAGGACCCATTGTCAATATACGTTGCTGTTAGTTCGGCCATTTTGGAATGGTGCAAAGTTATATTCATACATAACATGACTTAGTTATTCAATGATTTGAGGTATTAGCAATTCTTTGGAATCATTGGTTGCTGTTTACGACAACGGCACATGAATGAAAGGAATAATCTGATATAAAGTGCAAGTGCATAAATACCGTTACTGTGCAAATATTGACTGTGCAAATACGCAAGATTATTTTCTGTGCAAATACGCAACATATATATATATAAACACATAGAGTTGCCGCCAAAGATGTAGCCCACACGGATGAAATCCTTTGCATACTTTTATTGGAGACTGCAACAAGGTGTATGAACCGGCAGCAGCACAAAAGTCCTTAAAAGTCAAAACGCTGACGCGTTTCGGGCTCCCGCCCTTCGTCTCAGGCTGACTTTCCAAATGAGCACACGCTGTTTGTAAGCGCTCGTTAAGTTAAAATACCGGCCCCAGTGGGCGTTGCCGCGCTTGCAGCTTTCTGGTACTGGTAGTTTTACCACGAATTCCTCATGTGAGTGAGCCCTTTAATTCGATAAGCGTGAGTTCATGCAGTAAAATGAATCAAATCCCAAGTGGGTGGCTGTCTTTACGGTGCACCACACGATGTTGGTTCAGCCAGTCCCCAATGCAACACCTCGTCCCTTCTGTAAACGCACAGTGGCATGAAGCGGGTCCACAGCAGCGACAGGAGCAGTTTGGGTACACCGGAAGAGTGGCAAATGTGCTGGTACCACAATAGATCATGGCTGGGGCCTTGGGGCTCTCAATGTGCCACCTTCTTAAAAAAAAAAAAGCACCCGCTGTAAAAATAAAAAGTCCTGGCTTTCTGTGGGAGCTGGCATGGGCTGTGATGCTCCCCCATTACTTCAGCAACCGCTGCAGCTCCTGACTTAGAAAAGAAAATGTGGGTGGGTACTTGTGCACCATTAAAAAATAAAAAATAAAATTATATATATATATTACCTACTGGCGGTCGCTAGTAGGTAGTTATAGTTAGGACCTAGTTTGCATAGGAAATCCGTAACATTCTATTTGGATTAACTTTGGCGCCGGTGGACGAATCTTTGCGAATTTCTGAAAGAAGATGGCTCGGTCCGCTGCGCTCCTTCCCTGAAAGTTTTGGGGGGATTCGTCAAGTGGGGGCTGAGATAAACGGGGGGTCCCAAAACGTTTTTTTCCCATGCTATTTTCCATAGGACGTTTAGACACGGCTACAGCTCGAACGACTGAATAGATTTATTAGAAATTTGGTAAAAAGGTAGAGTCCGGCTCGCAGATTACGCTTTTCTTTGAATGGTGTAAATCCGTTCAGTAGTTGCTGAGAAAATTAAAGTTGAAATCAATTATATATCTATAAGCGCGCACGGCTGTGCGCGAGCGGAATTCTGATTTGCTGTTTGACGTCTGTCAACATTCGATTCGGAGGAAATCAGGAAGTGTTGACCGCCATTTTGTTAGTGCGAGTGAATATATTGTACAGAACAAAGGGGTAGAACATGGAAAGGGGACAAGGTAGAGATTGTCTGGCCCTGTAGGTTTTGTCATTTGGTGCAGTAAGGACGTTGAAAGCGAAAAAAAAAAAAAATTGCAAATAAGTTGCAGGGTGCGCGCACCCGGTCACGCACTGCTATTTACAAGAGTGAAAAACTATAGTGGAGAGCATGGAAAGGGAGCAGGGTGGAGACTCTTTGATCTCGTAGGTTTTCTCAGGGGGTTTATTAAGGACCCCAAGAGTAGCTTTTTTTTTTGCAAAAAAGTTGTGGGTGCGCGCACCCGGTCGCACACGGCAAACAAAAAAATAAAAAAAGATGGAGATAAATTACAAGTTTGAGTGTTTAGATGTAAGGTGGCTCTAAAAAGAGCCGTTGTGTTAATTGATTTTTTTTTGTACTTATAAGTAAGTACCGATGCAGAGTCTCATGTTACAGAGGAACATTCTATTCCCCTCATCTGTGAAATGAACACCATCTCTCCTATAGATGCCTTGCATGTTGTAACGCAAGTTGTTGTTGTATATAGAACCCATGCAAAATTCTCTGAGGAAAGCAGAAACAGATTTATTTACATGTTTCCATGCTTTCTCAATCTGTGGACAATGTTGATTGGACCAATTCCATTTCTGTCTTTGGCATATATTGGAATACACCAAGACAGTTCTAGGAAAAACTGTCATCAATTGCCGAAAGGTGTCCTTTAGAAGCATTTCCAGACCTACCCCAGTCAATGTGCCTAGATCATTTCCACCACAGTGCACAATTATAAGGTCAGGTTCTGGGAGATGCATAAAAGTTTTCACCAATGGTATCAGTTGGTGACATCTCAATCCTCTCTGGCCAATCCACGTAATGTCCACATTTGGTAAATCAAGGTTGGAAATTCGTATGTTTGCTGCATATTTTTTACTCCAGTGAATGTAGCTGTGTCCTAAAAGCCAAACCTTCATTTTCAAGGCAGATGCAGTAGTACTCCGATGGGTGCCGCTCGCAGCCGTGAACTGGGGAATAATTGCTGCTGGCTTTCTACCCGTGCCTGGACACTCGTTGTTTGCTATTCACGACCTGCCCTACCTGGAACCTGATTTTCGAGGACCCTGAGGCGGATATCGACGTAGCTGCCGGGGCAGGGACTGCGAGACCCAGGGTGCTTTGCGCATCACCATCCAGCGCACCTGGTGTCTCTTCCCCGCCCCCAGCTCCTATATCTTAACCACCAATTCCCGCGCTCGCGGGACACACGCGGGACAAAGCCCGGGCAAAGGGCGGGCCATTTGAGGCCGTTCGAGGACTGGAGAGACTGGACTGGGCCCTACCCTTGTCACCACCCCTGCTTCATTGGTATTGCTATTTCGTCACTATTGTTTAGGCAGGTCCCCCAGAAAACATGTGTTGACGTGCAAGCCGCAAAGGAGGGAAGATGCTGAATGGGACTCTCGATGATTTTATAACTAGGACCAATACAGCCATAGATATTGAAATCACTAAAATACAAAAGAGAGTCTCTATAGAACTAGACGCAGCTAGAAAATTGTCTCAGGATATCGCTATGTCTAAAAAATCATCCCTGGGTCACATTGCAACTGCTAAAACCCCCGAGCGTTCATCCAGCTCACGTCTAATTACCACACAGGCTGATGTCCATCATACCTTAGCCACAACCCCACTTGCGATAGTTCCTACTCCAGGGCTTGCCCATTCGCACTCTAATAAGAGTCCCACCCTGCATGCTCTTGATTCAGAATTAGGGTTACCTCCTGAAAGAATTCCACCAACTAATGAGGTGCATGAGAATAACTTGCGCACTAGCAACAAGGGTGTAGTACATAAAAGGAAGCGTAACATAAGATCTGCCTATTCGAGGAAGAAGGCCAAAGTTGCCAGGGCACACTATCCTAACGATAGAAATTCTTTTGCAGAAAGTGGGGTAGGTAGGGCCGTAGTCGCAGTGCAGGAGCTACCTAGCGTTGAAGAGAATTGCTCAATCTTAGATGCCACCAAGATAGACACTATAGAGGGGGAGCTTCCTAGCATTGAAGAGAATTGTTCAATCTTAGATGCCACCAAGATAGACAATATAGAGGGGGATAATGATCCACATAAAAGCGCTTTAAAGATTGGGGTACCCTCATGTGAGACAGAGGGAAAAGATGAGGAATTCCTAAAAATAGTATGGGAGACTTTAAAAAAGCTTCTAACACCCCTAGAACTTAGACTCTCACGCATAGAAAATCATCTTCTAGAGGTAGAAAAGAGTATCCTAACCCTAGCAAGCCTTAGTCTCAAGGACAACAAATCCAATATTCCATTGGAAGCTGACAAAATTGCATCGGTACCCACTAGTGTTCCAATAGTACTGCCCCCAATTAAACCAATCCCCAAACCACGTATGAAGGCCTATGACCATAAAGTCACTAAATCCCCACCGAAGATATTGAAACAACCCCCCTCACAACCAATAGTACCACACAAAGAAGTTGCTGCCCCGAGGATGAATGATACTAAGGCTCATCGAACCATCTCACAGGGGCCACAAATTATAGAGAACTTCCGAGGAGGTTACATAGATCTCCCCCCAGATGTAAGGCCTTATGTGGTGGTGTTAGCTGGAGTACCTGAAATTGGGACCCACTATCATGAAAACTTCTGGTCTCTTAAAAACAAGGTTATCCATTGGTTGAATGTAAATAGACCGATACCCAACCACTTGAGAAGCAAAATTCTATTGGTACGTAGGGTTCCTTGGATAGGTCCGTCATCCAAATCCATTCCAGGTGATTGTATCGTAGTCTCATTTGAAGATCCACACACGGCACAACACATATGCTCCTGGAACACATGTGGCGATAATTCATCCATCGTAGTTAGACCACTTACATTTTTTTATCCCCCTCGGCCTAGTCTAAATTATGGGGGGGATTGGTCATTGGCCCGACACCCTGCTCGGGGAGGTGATAGAGATGGTTGGCAAGGCACACATAGACAGTGGAATGGGGTACCAACCTTTAATAGGTTTGGCTGCCTAGACGAGGTGGATTGACTCCCTACGATTCTGGGACCCCCGTCTGACCCTAAAGATATACCGCCTTTGCCGAACACTGAATTTATGTCTATCATGTGCAACATAGGCAGGAGGAGCCCACCAGCAAGAACAGAAACGGACATAGGTAAGATAGTGACCAGTATTTTAGATCCTAACTCAGACACAACACACCCCATCGTTAAAACAGTCGTGGGGGCTCCAGTTGAGCAGGGTGTGTCGAGCATCTCCTTCCAAAGGTCAGCGTATGCTACAGGAATTCTGTCCCAGACTTCTTTGTCACCACTCCCACCGAATGTAGCAATCCGCTATAACAACAATGCTGATATTTACTTTAATCCGTCTGTAATTATACCCTCAGGGGCGGAGAACACACAGCCCTCCCAGGGGGTAGCTGAGGCGGATCCACTGCCACTGTCCATGGTTAGGAAACCTGGCCACACTCCTGACCCCCCTGTGTCTGCTCTTATGTTCGGGTCGGGGGATATTGGTAATCCAGCATTGAAGGTGCTTAGTTGGAACGTAGCGGGCCTTGCACGAAACATCGACGTACCCAACTGGAATTCATTTGTTGAATCCTTCGGGATTTGCCTTTTCCAGGAAAACTGGTGCTTGGAACCACGCCACAAGGTGGGTTATTCCACCTACTTTGTGCCCGCGGCACAAACACCTGGCAGTTAAGGCCGCCCGTCTGGTGGCCTACTAATTTGGGTTAGCATCTCCCTGGGTCTAAATATCAGGTCCAACCAACAAAATCATCTGACCTGCAGAGAGTATCAATTAAAGGTTCTGGGGGAAAGAAGCTAGAAGTCTTTAACATCTATGTAAGAGGTGCAAGGGGTGGTGCTTCTATGCTGCCACTCACAGGAATTGAGGAGGAACTTGGTTTTTGTAATGCTGACTCCCTTGTTTTACTGGCTGGGGAATTTAACTGTTCATTTGAACCACTTGCCCGTGAGGACATATTAGGCACCTGGGAAGATGATGCTAGGAGAGGCATTTCCCCGCTCACTCTCACACCCATCAGAAGCTGGACCCAAAGTGCCATAGACCTTAATGCCCTCTGCTTGGAATTTGGCCTTAGGGCAACCAATGGTAGATCTAAGACCGACTCTCTTGGGCCACACATTTAACAGGGTGGGCCACTCCTCACGGATTGATTATATACTCCTGAATTATAGGCTCTGGGCTCATCTGTTAGATATGGAGGTCTTGCCATCTACTGATAGTGACCACAATCCCCTAGCTCTAACTTTGTCCTCTCTCTGAAAAGGTATGACCCCAGTCCTAACCTCACACACATGGAAAACAACGCACGAAGTATGCCCCTCCAACTGTGGCAGGCGGCTGAAATGGAATACAATTGCTGCCAATGAGGGAAAGATCCTAGAAGCAAAATCCATAATGTCCAATGTGATGTTGCGTTTAGATTCTTCGAGCCTCAGTAAGCATGATGTCCCAATTTTGTTTTCTGAAACCACCAATGCACTAGGTGAATTGTTCACTGTCCACCCAGCAGGTATGAGGAATAAGATAAGAGGTGGTCCTAAGGGCAGCGTGAGTTGGTTTTCCTCTGCCTGCCGCTCCTCCAAACAGGAGCTAATTAAAGATGTGAAAGCTAAGGATGGTGGCCAGATTAGCCTTGCTAGGAAAACTTACAAAAGGGCTTTAGTTATGGCAAGGGCTGAGCATGAAACCCAGTTTTGGAATGATCTAAAGGCGGCTAGCTCTAGGAAAGATTCGAAGGGCTTTTGGGAATTGTTGAGAGCAAGGGACAAACCCACAGATTCTTTATTAACATGTAATATAACCGGTGAGGCTTGGTTCACCCACTTTTCCCAGCTCTATTCTTTATCTGTGGGTCCGTCTACCAGCCTGATGGGTCAGTCGCTTACTGAATGTACTGACCACAAGGAGGAGATTCTTTTTCTGCCCAAGGAAGTAGAGGGGGCGATTAAGTGCCTGGTTCCAAACAAGGCTGCGGGACCTGACGGTATCCCAGGCGATCTACTTCGGGTTAACCCAGAAGAGTGGGGCAGACTCATTGCTTTTCTTTTGAATGCTGGCGTGTATGGTGGGTGTCTCCCGGACTCATGGAAGGGTGCAGAGGTCGTCCCAATCTTTAAGAAAGGGAGACGGGACGACCCTGCTAACTATCGCCCTATCAGCCCGTTAGACTCCACACAGAAGGTGGCTGGTAAGGTTGTCCTAGGTAGGGTCTTGCAGTGGGTCGAGGAAAAGCAAATACTCTCAGATTATCAGGCTGGTTTTAGAACTGGAACGGGGACCATCGAACAGACATTCCGGTTATTAATGATCTACTGGAAAGTGGTTGCACTGGGCAAGGGCAGTCTGTACCTTGCATTTATAGACTTACGGACTGCCTTTGACCTGGTCCCACGTGGTCAACTCTGGAGTGTTCTTGATGCACTGGGTATCCCTTCATATTTACTTAATATGCTCATAAAGCTACATGAGGATAACTTTGCACAGATCAGGTGGGGTGACCAGGGACAAAAAACACCACGCATCCCTGTAAATAGGGGTGTGCGCCAGGGTTGTGTGCTAGCCCCCACTCTGTTCTCATTATATGTTAACGGAGTGGTGGAGCATTTACTTAAACAACCAGCAGATGCACCTTCCCTGGCTGGTAGGAAAATCCCTACCCTCCTATTTGCAGATGACACCCTCCTGATCTCAAAAACCCCAGTAGGCCTGCAATGTCTCCTTGCCAGCTTTAAGAGCTTCTGTGATTGCAGGGGACTTGCTATTAATGTAGGAAAAACTAAGTTCTTGGTCCTAAACCCTCCGAGGAAGACTGTCAACCCACCCTCCTTGGACTCTGTCCCACGCAAGAGGGTAAAAGACTTCGACTACTTAGGCATCCTTCTATGTGATTCCATGGGCTGGAAACCCCACCACCAAAAGATGTTGCTGACCCACAAGAGGGTGGTGGGGGCCCTTCTGAAAGAACAACGTGACTCTTCACTTAAACCTATTGCTCCTGTATTGGACATCTGTAGGGCAAGGGGGGTAAGTGCAGCTTTATATGGGTCAGAACTATGGGGCGTGCAGAATGTAGATTTTTTGACTCGCTCAGAAAACAAATTTCATAAAGACCTTATGGGCCTACCGTATAGTACACCATCTCTTCCGCTTCTTTTAGATGCTGGTACTCGCCCAATTAGTGATCTGGCGAGGCTGCGCCCCCTTCTTTTATGGGAACGCATCTGGAGGGTTCCAGAACTGTCTAGTTATGCAGAAGGCTTAAGGGAACTTCTTTTAACACCTGGTTGGCACAAGGTTCGTTGGCTAAAAGAAGTTAAGCGTCTCCTTTTTGACCTGGGCCTTGAGGATGCCTGGTCTAATAGATCAGCCCCGCCCAAGCTGATTTTGAAGAAGCTATATTGGACTTGGGTGACGGATGGCAGAAACAGCAAGGCCAACTTGTGCAGAACAACTGTAGAATTCTTGATGGTTGCGGAGGTCCCCTTCTGCGAACCATATCTGGATGTGATTACAAAAACCAGGGATAGGGCACTATATTTTAAATTCAGGGTGGGTTTACTGCCAGTGGGGAAATTGACTGCTAGCTGGAAGGTACCGGCGCAAACAACTCCTTTTTGCCCCTTCTGCGCGAACAGGCCTGAGTCTGTTCCTCACCTACTGTTCGAATGTCCAGCCTATGCAGCTCCACGCCTCAAATGGCTGAAGCCACTCTGTAGGAGCCTTGGTACGAGATCACACAAGGAGGCCCTACGAATTTTAAGATCAGACCCTTGTCCCTTGTTTGCTTGTGTCCTGGCCAAATTTCTTGGCTGGGTATGGCGAGTTAGATCCTCTAGGCTTCTGTGTCTTATATAAATATCCATCTTAGTTTGTACCCATGTGTAATCCGTTTCCTTCTCTAAATCATGAAATGTAGGTTTTTAACAATGTAATGCATTTTTACTGTTTTTAAAGGTTTGTAATGCTTTTAAGATATGTGAAATATATAGAAATAAAGCTTGTTACTACTACTACTACTCCGATGGGTTCTGGAAGTGGAATGGCAGTTAGAAGCTGAAAGTTAGGATAAAAAAGTGGATGAGGTTTGATGCCTAAAAATGATTGGTTGATTTTTATAACTCAAGATTGAAGACAAGGTTGCATGTTAATGTTTTTTTAAAACGAAAAATGCTATTGGTTGAGAAAAAAAAATGAAATCTAACAAAGCAGTGGATAAGCAGGTGTGTTTGGAGGGAAATCAGCCTTGTTGGTTTGATTTGGAACATTGAGATATGAACTTTTGACCTATGCCTTCAGCCAGGTGCAGAATGAGGTGTTACCATGGTAACAGCCAGAGAAGGCAGAGGGTGAAGGGTGACCTTTATGTGCCTTTGAAAATATTGAAAGGGACAACCAACTGAAATGTTAATTTGATTTTTGAATTGTGCGGGAACAAATATGATTGGTTGAACAGACATATATGAGTTTGTATTGAGAGGAAATCCGTGCCATTAATCTTTGGTTGCAGTGATAGAAGCATTATTGAGAGTTCCTTCAAACAAATATCTGTTTTGTGACTGTCACTGTTCTACATCTTATAAAGCATTGGTAAAGGTGAGTCTCTAATTCTTTTTATTGTGATTCACCGTAATTTATGCTTTAGTCACTATAATTGTTTATTTCCCTCACAGTCTCTGACTGACCTCATTTTTGACTTTGGCACTGTTTTCTATTTTTTCTACTACTCTTCCATTTCGTTTCCTCACTCTTTATATACATTATTTGTTCACAGTTACTAGTTTTAAATTTCTATTAATAAGTTTGATTATGCTCAGTGCTCTTCAGTCATCTTCTTATGCAATCCCTTACTGTTAGTTCTTTTTATTCACTGTCAGTCAGAGGCGGAACTGGAGCGAAATTTCGGGGCGGGGGGCTAACAAACATTTTTGTTAGGGGGGCCTGAACGTTTAATCAGTAGGCAGAGTGAAGCTGCAGGGGCTCTTAGAAGGGGTGAAACAACTGCAAGGCCTAATTAATATTCAAATGGCTCTTTAAAGACATGTGAATCGTTCAGGTGCGGCTCTGTGTGTACCTGGGATCTATCTTATCTTGGGCTGCCACACCCGACGGGGGGGGGCTGAAGCCCTGTAAATTTAATGGGGGTTGCGTGCCTGCTGTCAGTTCATTTTCCTTATTCTCTTTCTTCAGTTTCTTTCTTTCAACTGTAAATTATAGTTTTGCAACTATTTTTGGTATACTGAATAAATAGTATATAAAATGTGTTTAAAACATACAGTAATTATTTTAGTGATTTGGAAGCGTTTTTAAGTAATCTGTAAAGTTGGTTTCGAGATCGAGAAATGGTATTAGGAGAGACACAGATAGTGCAGGTAGAGAGAGAAATGGTAGATTACATGTGATACCGTTGTCATGTGTCTAAGATTACATAGTGAATTAAGTTTATTTTTAAATGAATGTGGATGAATAATTATGTCAGTTGATGTGTTAAAAAGTCATTTTTTGAATTAAGTTACTCTTTGTGAAATGTACTGGTACAGAATGTTCGGCAGCATGTGCGTTAGGTCTGTTACTTGCCAAAAAGAGGAAGGGTGTGGTGTTGAAATGAGAAAGGAATGTTTTTTCTTGTATACATATATATGGTGTATGTTTTGCTAGTAAAGGTAGTGAGATGGTATGAGTAGAGATACATATAGTGTAGATAGACAGAGACATGGTAGATTGCATGTAACATCCTGTTCATGTGGGTTAGATGAAACTGTGAGTGAAGTTTGATTTTAAATGAATCTGGGTGAATAGTTTGCTTAGTTGATGTGTTAAAAAATCAATTGTTGAAGTTAGTTAGGCTAGATGGTATGCACTGCTTGAGAATCTTAGGCAGCATGTTTCTTAGGCCTCGTCGTTGTCAAAAGATACATGGTAATTCTTTTTGGCAAGTAAGAGGTCTAATAGACTGTCGCAGGGATTCCGTGCTTAGACAGAACTGTGCATAGAGGCATGGAACCTCAGTGAATTACGATGTCCCAAAACTCATCTTAGTACCCAAAAATCCTCCACCAGACTAGCAATCAGTGACTTATTGGTCATCATAAACTGCCAATGCTTAAGGTACTCATAAACTTTCTCTCGGAGGATACATTTACAGTGTGGTTTGTGGCCAAGGGCTGCACTGGTGGGGGTGGGGTGAGAGGGGGAAGGGGCAGAGTAAAAGTAAAATGAAAATTTGTGACCATGAGGTTGTACACAGGTCCGTGGAGTAGATGCCTTCATACAGTGAGGTAGCAGACCAGGTATACATAGATCTCTCTCCCTCCTGCCGTCTGTCTCCATCTTTATCTCCCTCCTGCCTTCCGTCTGCGTCCCCCTGTGTTATCTCAGTGTGTGTGTGTCTGTCTGTGTCTGCCTTCAGTCCGGGCTGAGACAGTTTGCTCTGCGGGCACACACAGATAGTCGCATCAAAGTACTTGGCAGGTGTTTAAAAGACCATTTATATAATTGAGATGCTTTGTTTAAGCGCCAGTGAATCTCCACTTTCACAATTACCGCTCGCTCGGCTCCACAGAGCAGAGGGTTTGTTGTACTTCACTTCTTAGTGCCTCTGCATCTCCACTATGTTCTGTGGTGGCCGGGGGAGAAGTGATTGTCAGAGTGGAGATGCAAGGGCGATAAGAAGTGAAATACGACAAAGCCTCTGCTCTGTGGAAGCGGGGAAGCAGTGATTATCAGTCTGAGTGAAGCGCTGCTGCGGCGGTGCTTGGTAACACTAATACATTATTTTTTTAGCAGAGGTACGATTGTCTGCATGGTCCGCGAGCTGCCAAGAAAGGCTTGGCGGGCCGTCACAGGCCCGCGGGTTGTACTATCAGTAACTCAGGTTGACAAAGCACAACATGAACTTAGTACACCTGAGGTTACGTGGAACACATGAATACTCTTTCAGTATACAATAATTTCAGTCCAAAATATGGATTAAAAGAGGGAACGTGCATATTTGAAATGTTTATTCACTAATGCAGTGCTTTCAAGCGCAGTATCTTATGTAATACGAGTAAACATATTATAAGAAACAAAGTAATCAGCATAGTTACTAGTCCATAGAACACAAACGGTGCAAGCATAGTATGATGCCAAATGAATAGCGTTTAACAAAACTTATTCCACACCCTCCCGAGCAAGTATATTATATTATATTATATCTAAGAAGGTCTCTTTTGACTTTAAGTAGAGCGATCATAACTGAAAATGCTAGTGGTTAGAGATCACATCATTAGCAACCAGCTCTCTGCATGCGAAGCACCATCAAGTTTGTGGTATGCTCTTCTGTAAGGAAATAAAAAACGCGCCAAAAGCGAGAACTTGGCTGCAGCTGCATGTATCTTATCTGTAGGGACGTTCGAAGATCAGAGCTCATAACAACTACTGTATTGAGATATCTTTGAAGGTTTCAGTAGTCGCTGTACAGATACAGCTCGGCAAGCAAGGCTGATATCAGTGTAACAACATATTATTCTCGTATGAATTGAAAAAATTTCACTAGGCAGAAAAGTAAAGCAGCAGATGTGTGTCAGGATCAAAAAAGCAGCAGAAAGGAAAAATGGAGTTTAAACTCATAAAAAACTCATGCTAACTTAACACAGTAATCAGGGCACATTTATCCATATATTAACCTGCCTTGCTCCGAGCACGTATCAAATAAGACAAGGTAAGATAAACGACTGAATTGTTGAAATCAGAGTTCAATGAAATGTTTAGTTCGAATTCGAGTAGGTGAGGAAAAATAATGTAGTCCACATAAAAAACGAAAATCTCTCCAGTACGAAATTGTAATGTCCACTGTTAGTAAAGCCAATAGGTCTGTTTATATAAAAAAAAGAAGTCCATAAAAGGTCAGAAAAATAGTGAGAGAAAAAAAAAATTAAGACCTCAATGGCTTCCATAAGAGTCAGCATAAAACTGAGTAGGCGAAATAAGCAGCAACCGCTTCTAAAAGGAAATCACTTATCATCCGAAAACAACTCAGCCATCCAATTAAATAGAGGAAAAGAACATACATGCTCTTCAATTACCGGAGCCTCTAGTACCATCAGAGGACAACTCGGTGGGTTTTCAATGTAGCTGTGTGCCAAGAAATCTTGCGCCGCTGCGAATATATTCCAACGACCCAGAACTCCATGTATCGCTGCAAAGGCCATAATCCCTTCGTCAGAACAAAGCAGTTCATGATCAATTAACGGATTCATGAGATGATTGTAATTTACTTCAGGAGATAACAAGTTGCAGAGACATAAGTCCAGGGCCCACAAGAAATCACAGCTCAGGCAATGAAATACAGGCTGCACACAGGTGAAATAGGAAAATCGAAATGATAATCCATATGATGCACTCAAAGTCGCGAGTGGCAGAATCCCATAGTACTCAAGCATCCTGTGGCGAAACAGTCCTAAGTGCTCCGGTTCCTTTGCGAAGAAAGGACGGATATCCATTTTGTAATAAACAAAATAGGAACAAAAAACCAGCAGCCAGTGGTGGTAAAACAGGAAGTCCACAAAATAGACCGGAGAATATGGAGTGAAGGGTAGCAGGAATGACTCCAAATATTTTCGGCAAAGAAGTCAGTAAACCATTGCTCAGTACTTATAAAAAAAATGAGCCAGCCCTGAAGTGGAGGATGCGTTAAAGATTATGGGAGTCACCTCAGCAAATTGTAAAGGAAGGTCACTATTTAATAAGGCATGCACTTCTCTGCGAGTGTTAGCTCAGTGAAGGAGAAATGTTTGCGAGCAGATGTCAGGGTAACTTGTTTTCGTGACAATAAGGCTCTTGTTCATCTCATGTGATTGAACTTTGAATTCAAGGCCGGAATTCGCGGCCAGATGGAAACATCAAGGTTCCCATGCGGGGGTGGATAAAGTACATTCTTACAGGAAAGCATATGCTGAGTGACTATTACAACGAAAGCGGTTCCATGTTTAAATATTGATAACAAAAATATAGTTTACAAAAATAGAGATGTAAAAATATCGATTACAAAAATATCGACTCCCTATACTTAAACAGGTAAGTACATAAATATCGACTCAAAAATATATATGTAAAAAATATAGATGTAAAAAATATCGACTTTAATAAATATTATAACTTAAATTAAATAATTAAATAATATTAATATTATTAACAAAATAAATTCCATTACTTTTATATTTTAACTATTTATAACAAATGAACTTAATTTAATCAATATAAACTTAATAAATGTGTACATATACATATATTTAACACATAAAAGTATATAAAAATAATAATACATACATTTAATAACAATATAAAAACATTAGTAGTTAAAACATTTGATAGCGAAGGGGTCAAAATGACTATTCCCACTCCAGTGAGTGCAACAGTAGGGAAAGCGCTGGATAGCGTAGGGGTAAAAATTACTATTCCCACTCCAGAGGGTGCAACAGTAGGGAAAGCGTTGGATAGCGTACTGGTAAAAATTACTATTCCCACTCCAAAGGGTGCCACAGTAGGGAAAGCGCTGGATAGCGTGGGGGTAAAAATTACTATTCCCACACCAGAGGGTGCAACAGTAGGGAAAGCGCTGGATAGCGTAGGGGTAAAAATTACTATTCCCACTCCAGAGGGTGCAACAGTAGGGAAAGCGTTGGATAGCGTACTGGTAAAAATTACTATTCCCACTCCAAAGGGTGCCACAGTAGGGAAAGCGCTGGATAGCGTGGGGGTAAAAATTACTATTCCCACACCAGAGGGTGCAACAGTAGGGAAAGCGCTGGATAGCGTAGGGGTAAAAATTACTATTCCCACTCCAGAGGGTGCAACAGTAGGGAACGCGTTGGATAGCGTAGGGTTAAAAATTACTATTCCCGCTCCAAAGGGTGCAACAGTAGGGAAAGCGCTGGATAGCGTAGGGGTAAAAATAACTATTCCCACTCCAGAGGGTGCAACAGTAGGGAAAGTGTTGGATAGCGTAAGGGTAAAAATTACTATTCCCACTCCAAAGGGTGCAACAGTAGGGAAAGCGCTAGATAGCATAGGGGTAAAAATTACTATTTCCCCTCCAGAGGGTGTAACAGTAGGGAAAGCGTAGGATAGCGTAGGGGTAAAAATTACTATTACAACTCCAGTGAGTGCAACAGTAGGGAAAGCGTTGGATAGGCTAGGGGTAAAAATTACTGTTCCCACTCCAAAGGGTGCAACAGTAGGGACAGCGCTGGATAGCGTAGGGGTAAAAATTACTATTCCCACTCCAGAGGGTGCAACAGTAGGGAAAGCGTTGGATAGCGTAGGGGTAAAAATTACTATTCCCAATCCAGAGGGTGCAACAGTAGGGAAAGCGTTGGATAGCGTAGGGTAAAAATTACCATTCCCACTCCAAAGGGTGCAACAGCAGGGAAAGCGTTGGATAGCGTAGGGGTAAAAATTACTATTCCCACTCCAATGAATGTAGGGGTAAAAATTACTATTCCCACTCCAAAGGGTGCAACAGTAGGGAAAGCGTTGGATAGCGTAGGGGTAAAAATTACTATTCCCACTCCAAAGGGTGCAACAGTAGGGAAAGCGTTGGATAGCGTAGGGGTAAAAATTACTATTTCCACTCCAGAGAGTACAACAGTAGGGAAAGCGTTGGATCACTAGGGGTAAAAATTACTATTCCCACTCCACAGGGTACAACAGTAGGGAAAGCGCTGGAACTCAAAACAATAAAAAAACAAACTATCAAATTTTTTATTAAATTTAATTTAAAATATAAACATAATTAATATAATCAATCAATCATAACACTTGTATAGCGCGCTACTCACCCGGAAGGGTCTCAAGGCGCTTGGGGGAAGGGGACCGCTACTGCTCGAACAGCCAGGTCTTGAGTTGTCTCCTGAAGGCGAGGTGGTCCTGGGTCAGCCGAAGGTGGATGGGGAGGGAGTTCCATGTCTTTGCCGCCAGGTAGGAGAAGGATCTGCCTCCGGCGGTGGCTCTTCGGATGCGTGGTACGGCGGCGAGGGCGAGGCTAGCGGACCGTAGCTGGCGGGTGGGCGTGTGGAAGGTCAGGCGGTCGTTGAGGTACTTGGGGCCCAGGTTGTGGAGAGACTTGTGTGCGTGGGTGAGAAGCCTGAACGTGATCCTCTTGTTGACGGGGAGCCAGTGCAGGTTCCTCAGGTGGCCAGAGATGTGGCTGCGTCGAGGGATGTCCAGGATGAGTCGGGCGGAGGCGTTCTGGATGCGTTGTAGTCTTTTCTGTAGCTTGGCTGTGGTTCCGGCGTAGAGGGTGTTTCCGTAGTCCAGCCGGCTGGTGACGAGGGCCTGGGTGACCGTCTTCCTTGTTTCGATCGGGATCCATCAGAAGATCTTGCGGAGCATGCGGAGGGTGTGAAAGCATGAAGAGGAGACGGCGTTGACTTGTCTGGTCATCGAGAGGGAGGAGTACAGGAAGAAACCCAGGTTGCGTGCGTGGTCTGTCGGCTTGGGGGCGGTGCCCAGGGCTGGGGGCCACCAGGAGTCGTTCCAGGCGGAGGGTGATGGTCCAAGGATGAGGACTTCCGTCTTGTCTGAGTTTCAAGTGGCTGTTCTTCATCCACTCGGCGACGTCTTTCATCCCTTTGTGGAGGCTGGTTCTGGCGGTGTAGGGGTCTCTGGTGAGGGAGAGGATCAGCTGGGTGTCGTCGGCGTAGGAGATGATGTTGAGGTTGTGTTGGCATGCGATGGCTGCGAGAGGTCTCATGTAGACGTTGAAGAGGGTAGGGCTGAGTGATGATCCTTGCGGGACGCCGCAGATGACTTCGGTGGCCTCGGAGCGAAACGGGGGGAGGCGGACTCTTTGTGTTCTTCCAGCGAGGAACGAGATGATCCACTTCAATGCCTTCTCTTGGATGCCGGTGTTGCTGAGGCGTTGGACTAGGGTGCGGTGGCAGACAGTGTTGAACGCGTTGGAGAGGTCCAGGAGGATAAGTGCCGCTGTTTCCCCGTTGTCGAGAAGGGCTCGGATGTCGTCGGTGGCAGCGATGAGGGCGGTCTCGGTGCTGTGGTTGGCTCTGAAACCGGACTGCGAGGGGTCGAGGGATCCATTCGTCTCGAGGAAGGCGGCAAGCTGTCTGTTGTCGATCTTCTCGATGACTTTGGCAGGAAAAGGGAGGAGCGAGATGGGGCGGACGTTTTTGAGGTTGGTGGGGTCTGCTGTTGGTTTCTTCAGTAGGGCGCTGAGCTCGGCATGCTTCCTGCTCTCCGGGAAGGTGGCGGTGTCGAAGGAGGTGTTGATGACATCTCGGAGTTGGGGTGCGATGGTGGAGTCGGCCTTGTTGAAGACGTGGTGGGGCAGGGGTCAGTCGGAGATCCGGAGTGGATGGTGTTCATCGTGCGGGCTGTGTCTTCAGTGGTCACTGCGGTCCAGGTGCGGAGGGTGGCGGTTGGGTGCGTTGGTTCGACGGCTGGGTGTGAGGATGGTGCGCCGAAGCTGTTGTGGATGTCGGCGACCTTGCGGTGGAAGAACGAGGCGAGGGAGTCGCAGAAATCTTGTGAAGGGGTGATGTCGTTGCTGGGGTTGGAGAACTCCTTGACGATGCTGAAGAGTTCCTTGCTGTCGTGGGCGTTGTTGTCCAGTCGATCCTTCAGTGATTTCTTCTTGGTGGTGGGGATGAGCTGGTGGTGCTTGCGGGTCACGTGTTTGAGTGCGGTCATGTTGTCAGTGGTCCGGTCGAGGAGCCAGGCTTTCTAGAGGGTGCGGCAGGTCTTCTTGGAGTCCTTGAGTTCGTCGGTGAACCATGGGGCCTTCTTGCTTCTGGGTTTTCTGGGAGGGTTCTTCAGTGGTGCAAGGTCGTCGGCGCAGGCGGTCAGCCACTGCGTGAAGTTGCGGGCTGCTTTGTTGGGGTCCGGTCTGCGGGCAGGTGGGTTCTGGCTGAGGGAGGTGTTGAGCTGGTCGGCAGTGATCTTGCTCCAGCTTCTGTGAGGAACCTGTTGCGGGTGGTGGTGGGTAGTGGTTTTTCTGAAGCTGAAATGGACGCAGCTGTGGTCGGTCCAGTGAAGTCCGGCGGAGTGGCTGAAGGCGATATGCTTGCTGGATGAGAAGACGGGGTCAAGTGTGTGGCCGGCGTAGTGGGTGGGGGTGTTGACCAGTTGCTTGAGTCCGAGGTTGGCGAGGTTGTCCAGCAGGGTGACGGTGTTGCGGTCCTTGTTGTTCTCCAGGTGGAAGTTGAGGTCCCCTAGGAGGATGTAGTCGGCGGATGGAAGGGCGTGCGGGCTGATGAAGTCTGCGATGTCTTCGCTGAATTGTGTGCGTGGTCCCGGGGGTCTGTAGATGAGGGTGCCTCTGAGGGTCGTCTTTGGGTCGGTGTGAATTTGGAAGTGGAGGTGTTCGGCGGCGGCGGCGTAGGTGTCGTCGGCGTCGTCGTGATGCGGATGATGTTCTTGTGGACGATGGCGATGCCTCCCCCAGTCTGGTTGACGCGGTCCCTCCTGATGATCTTGTATCCATCCGGGATGGCGATGGCGATGTCGGGGGCTGAGGAGGCCTTCATCCATGTTTCAGTGAGGAACGCGACGTCTGGTGATGTTGTGTCAAGCAGGTTCCAGAGTACGACGGCGTGTCTGTGGACGGAGCGGGTGTTGAGCAGGATGCATTTGAGGTCGCTGCTGGGGGTAATATATTATTATTAACAAAGACCTACACACCTAAAATTAATTACTCAATTAAATTTAATATTTACTATTAAATTAATGAAAATTAATGTATTTTTTAATTTATGAACTAATTAATTGACAGCTTTCACACCATATACACTTATAAACACCACAACACAAACCTACATTTATTTACTCTTCTACAATAATTAATTAATGATAATTAATTTATAAAGTATTTAATAATTATTCAATAAAAATTTAATTACTTCACACCATTTTCACATATAAACTCCACTACACACACCTAAAATTCATTAAACAATTAACATAATTAATTAACATAATTAATAACTGACTAATTGAAATTAATTACCAAATAATTATTAAACAATTAATATTAAATTAACACAATTAATCAATTAATTTTATATATTTAAATTGCTTCCCACCCTATTCCCCTATAAACCAACAACCAGCTACGGAACTAATAACACAAAATTCAACATAAAATACATTAATAACTAATACAATTCTACAACATATAATAAAATGACAAACCATTCTCACTAAAAACACTAAAATACATATTATTAAAAAAATCGATATTTTTGTAAACTATATTTTTGTAAACGATATTTATTACAACTATATTATTGTTATCGATATTACTTACCTGTCAGTCGATATTCTGGTCAAACTATATTTTTGTTGTCGATATTTCTTCTTTTCGATATTTCTGCGGGGATATTTATGTCACACGATATTTTTCCGTCGATATTCCCGCTCTGCCCCAACGTAAGCGGTGTCGTTTAATAACCGTTGACCAATAAGCTAAAAGTCGGCATTATAGCAGGCACCGGTGTACATTTGAAAACACATGCTACATTACAGCGGTTCTGGTTACATAACTCATGCAATTGGAAGTGCCTACACATCAACAAGTGATCCCGTGTTTCTGTACACTCATCTCTATACAGATATAATTCTTTGCCGTCTCTAAGTCATTTATAAGTGAAAGGGAGCGAATTGAGTTCATGCAAGTAGGAGGTACTGAGCCGCTCGTATCTACTCATGTGAAAATAATTTATGGAATTTGAAAACTGAAAAAGCGTGAAAGGTATAGTAATTAATCCGTGGATTAGCCACGTTGCAGCTGTGGCTTCTGATACTAAAAAGGGCAAAGTCTCTAGGCGTTGAATGTGGAACATCGAAAAAGAAGCGTGTCTCATGGAAAGCAAACGTTGTTTCTCAGTCAAATTTAAGGGTGCAAAGAGAGAGAAGACATTAACATAGTTTCAGTGCTTTAAGTTGGCCGGGTCTGTTCGGGTCTGAGCACCGGCAGTTTTTTAAAGGCAGGCTCGAAACGGGTCTCTATTGGGGTCTGTTTTGAGCCCTGGCACAGGCATACTGTTTTTTTTTTGCTGGCCAGCAGTGACAGCCTGCTGTTGCTGCAGTTCAAGAAAAAGTGCCAGGGCATAAAACAGAGCCCGATACAGACACATTCAGAAACTGCAGGTAGATTATGTGCGCTGCTGATGCTGCTGACACTGCTTAGTTGTGACGAGTGGAGAAGTGACAGCATGAGGTCATGCTAGGTGAGCGTAGTAAAGGAAGGGAAATCCTTTAAAGAGTCATTTTCTGTGTGGATTTCCCTTCTTTTTCTGAAACTCAGGTACAGCAATATTGTTGTGGCGTCACCAGGAGTGTAAGTGGAAGTTTTCTGAAAATTATAGACAGGCCAACATTTCTGTTTATTTAACTTGTGCAGCTATGAATCAGTGTCAAAGGCAATAGTCCCCATTTGCTGTAGGTATGATGTTACTTGTTGTATCATATTTACATGCAATGATATAGGGCAAAATTTACAGTGTGGTTGGTGGCCGAGAGCTGCACTGGTGGGTGAGGGGTCAGAGATGAGAGGGGCGGGGCTAAAGGGAAACAAAGAGTTGTGACTATGAGGTTATACAGAAGTCCCTGCAGCAGATGCCTTCATGCACTGAGCTAGTAGACTCAGCATACATACATCTGTGTTCCTCCTTCCCTTTCTCAACATCTCTCTCTTTGTACTGCTCCCTTTATATATATCTCTCTCTGCGGCTCGCCCTCTGTATCTCTGTCTATTGTGCAGTTCCTCTCCATGTTGCCTACCCTCTGCTTTCTACCCTTCCTCTCCCTCATGCATTTTCTCTCTATCCTGGTCTCGTTCTCCCTCCCTCTTTGTCCTACTCTTTCTGTTTCTCCTGCTCTCCCTCTCACTGTTGTCCTTTTTTCTACTCTATTTCTCCCTTCCGTCCTTCTCCTTTCTGGCCTGTCTCACCCTCTTGCTCTCCCTTTCCCTTGTCATCTCTCTCTCCTTCCCGCGTTCACTTTGTATCTCTCTCTGCCTCCTGCTCTCAGTCTTTCTCCTGCACTGTCTCCATGTTGGTCTATCTCTCTCTCCCTCCTACTCTCCGTCTCTCTCTCCCTTCTGCTCTGCTTCTTCATCTCTGCGTCCCTTCTGCTCTCTCTCTCACTCCTGTCCTGTTTGCCTGCTGCCCTCTCTCTCCCTGTGCCTCCTGCCGTTTGTCTCCCTCCTGCCCTGTCTGTTCCTCCTACTCTGTGACTCCCTTTCCATCTTCATCTTTCTCTTTTTTGTGCCTTCCCTCTCTCTCCAGACCTCTCTGCCTCCTGTTCTTTTTCTCCCTCTCCATCTGTGTCTTTCACTGCTGCTCTCTCTCTGCATCGTCCTCTCCCTCCTACCCTCTCTCTCTCTCCTGCGGTCTGTGTCCCTCCTGCCCTGTGTCTCCTTCTTACTCTCCCTCTCTCTCCACCTCTGTCATTAGTTTTGTGCAACTAGTGATTGTCAAAATGTAGGAAAGAAAACAAATCACTATAATTAGCAGAATCTAAATATAAATATAGTAAGCAAATTATTCACCGAAAATCATTTAAAAAGAAGCTTAAATCACAGTGTGATCTTGATGTTCCATGGGGATTTCTTTTGGCAAGTAAGATGGGTAACAGATATGCTACGTAAGATTCTCTAGCAGTACATATCATAAAGATTGCATGTAGCATCCTGGAAATGTGTGGAAGATCACACTGTAAATGAAGCTTGATATTAAATAAATCTGGGTGAAAAATTTGGTTATTTGATGTGTTTAAAAATCATTTCTTGAACTTAGTTAGGCTTTAGGATATCTAATGGTAGAGAATCTTAGGGAATATATCTGTTAGGCTTGTTATTTGCCACAAAGGCTGTATGTTGTGTAATAAATATGTGTGTAATATGGTAATAACATTTGAGTATTTTTCTTTTTCATAGTGTTTGCTGCTGAAAAGCAAGAATCTGCAGTGTACTCAATAGAGTTTTCAACGTTCAAAACCATTTATGAAGGTGAGTTGGTATTTTTTTAAGGGAATTTATTTTTGTGCATATTAAAATAATAAGCAACATTTTTCGGAATGTTTGCACTATTTCTCTTCTGTTGTAGCATTTTATCTTCTATTTGTACCATGTCTGTATCTGCTTGCACTACATATGTATGTTGTCATACTATTTTACTGTCTGTTGGCTCTGTCTTTTTATGGGCCTGGTCCATGTGTTCTTTTCTTTGCAGTTCTGCTTCATCTATCCTTTGACTGTAACAGTTTACTGTCTGCGTGCATTAATTCTTGTTAAGTCTTCATTATCTCTCTAACTCATGCTGTACCATCTGTGTGCACTCGTTCTTCTGTATTTGCAGAGGCGTATGATGATATGTCTGTTGGTGTGTTGGGCATCTTCTCTGCATATCTGTGGCTGTACCATCTGTCTGCACCCTTTTATATGCATTTGCAGAGGTCCATTATGATATGGTTGCTCATGGTTAGCAGGAAATGTTGTACATGCTGTGATATCCAGATGCTGAGTATGCTGTTGAAAGGCAAAAGCAACTGTCTCTGTGGCAAGTAGTAATCTGTTTAGTGAATTTTTTGATTTGTACATTGTGAGTCCCACCTTCAGACTGTATACAGTTTGATTAGCAGTTTATAGTGGTAAACTCAGAAAATCGATCCCTAGAAATAAATTATAAAATCTTTCAACAGTATTAAAGTCCAGAAAACCTAAAAACAAATTTCACAGTAAGATGTCTTTTCACTGCAGTAATTATTTAAAAAAATTAAAAGGGATAGTGTTAATGTCTAAGATCAGAGTGTCAGTCTGTTTTCAAAGAAGAGGAAGATGCTACGTTAATCTATGTAGTTAATGTGTTTCAAAGTATGATAATGTGTGCACCTAAAAAATTAGTAAAGGTACTTTCTAGTTATCTATTCATGAAAAAGATATAATTTAGTCTTTAAATTTTTCTGAAAAGACCAGCAAGAAAATCTAATTCGTAAAATAGAAAATCATTCAGAGAGCATTGATTTGCATTTCGAAATTGCCAATGATTTAATAGATGAATTAATTGATGGAGTTTTTGAAGAGGATATTGACACTGAAAATGAGGATTTTATGGATGACACTTTGGACAGTGCATATTTAGAAATGGTGGAAGAATTGGAAGAGGAAGAAAAGTTTTTGGAAGATCAGAATTTTGATTATGAAGGAGAAGTACCTGATGAAATTATGTTAGAAGTATTACTAGAATATGAATTTTTAAATGAATAAAATTATTTTTTATATAAAAACATTATTCAAGTCAGTTTTTTTCTACTATTCATCGTTGATCTGCTTTATGAGAATGAGAATAAATGTTTTGATGAAGTGTGTTAGAGATTATAGTCAAAAATATTAATTGCATTATGATCACCTACAGCGCCTGAAAATCAGTGTACTGTTCTTAAGCCTGAAAAATTATTATCAGAAAATACGTCTATAATGTTGACACAGCTATGGACTGTCAAAGTTAGAAACAGCATTCACTACATGATATCCTACTCTGTTCAGAGACTGTTGCTTTGTCTTTATTTTACTTATAAAGTAAACCAGTGGTTATAATTTATATGTTATATGCTAGTAGAGGTCTATAACATTTTTTTCCTTTTTTCTTAACAGATTGTCATTTTCATCCCAAACAAATCAATATGCCGACCAGAAATGAAAAAAGAAAGCAGTATAAACGGACATACCATTCAAAGAGAAAAGAATTAGAAGAATTATGTAATCAACAAAGAACGGATAAAAACAAGAGTGCTCCAGGTAAGAAAAGCAAGGATTTCATAAAAAAGTTGTCTCAAAGGAAAAAAATGTGGATAATGTTGAAAAGGAAAAACAGTTGTCAGTATCTACAAGGAGAAATCAGAGAAAAAAGAAAAATGTTTCCCAACTCTGCGGTGAGGAAAATATGTACAGTAAAAGAAGTACTAATCTGTTTGCGGAAATCAGGAAGCGCATGTTTTATAATAGAGTAGTTTCAAATTTATTAAAAAAAGAAAAACTTTCTAAAAGGAAATCAGCTCTTTATAAGAAAAAAATATATATTGAGGATATTGTTGAGCGCGCGTTTGAGAATTTTTTTTAATTTATTTTAGTAATTAATAGAATACACTGAATAAGGCAATCAGAGTTTTAAAAGCTAAGAGTAAATGCAAGAGACACATAAATAGAAGTAATTTTTGTAATTTTTTTCTTTCTGGGAAATGGATGCATACTTCAAGTTCTGAGCCATTTTTTAATGAAGAGAGTTACTTTCAAAGTAACGATTTGTTGCATGCAGTTGATACCAGTGGTCGAGCATATGAGGTGAAGGATGGTTGTCCTATTGAAAAAGAGAAAATTGTGCTTAGAAATGCAGAAGAGGTGATAGCTGAAGAAGTTTTAGAGGGACGTCCTAACGTTCCTGTTTACAGTTGGAATTGTAGTAGTATTTGCAGTGTACAACAGGATTCAATTGATTTCTTTCGCAATTTCTTACATAAGTATACTAAGGAAAGTCTAAAAAAAAATTGTAATGTTGCAAGAATTAGACCGTTGCAGAGTGAGAGGAAAAACAGGTCTGCAAGGCTTGTATTTCTAAAAAAATATGCCAGAGTATTTTTCATCACTTCAGGATGTTAGCAGTGCATCATACTAAAATGAGAAAATTTGTGAGAAAGTTGTATTATGCAAAAAGTCCAGCACTTAAACTTAAACAGTTAAATAGTGCTCTTTTGCATGGATGTGAATTAGATGTTAAGAAGATTTGTGCAGAAATTGAGGTTAGTTACTTTGGTCCAGAAGAAGACAATGCAGAAACTGATACAGTTATAGAAGGAAATGTGGTAGAAAATGTCGGAAATTTTAATACTGACTATTTTGAACAGGAAATAATTTAAGGTCATTGCAGGTGAAAAACCAAATTTTCCTTGTGTGTGTTGTCGACACACATTACAAAAATCAAACTAGGTTAGTTGATTTACATTTAAAAAGTGAAGAGGAAAATAATAGTCAGTGGAAAGATTTTGCGACTTATTTGTTGGTAGAAAACTGTTTTGATCAACGTATTTGTAAATATTGTTATAATAAATTAAATGAAAATAGAATGCCTGCTAGAGCTGTACATAATAATCTTGAGTTGATAAATATTCCATCTGAACTGAAGGATTTAAATACTTATGAGACTATTCTGATTCAATGTGTACATCCTTTTCAGGTGATTGTTCGTATGGAGCCTAAGACTGGGAAATTAAATCCTTCAGATTTACAAAGAGGATTAAAGGGTAGAGTTGTATATTTGCCACTTGATTTAAAGAAAAATATTGAGACAATTGGTGTTGAAAATGTAGAAGAGGAACCTCTAGTTATTCTAGTTAATGTTGTACCTACAAAGAGTAAGAAAATCTGGCAAGATTTAGTGGAGGTTAGAAAAGTCAAAAAGGCAACGTTGTATTTAGTCAAAAACAATAAATACTATAAAAATGTATACGTAGAAGAAGAGGAAGTAAGTGATGAAGAGGATAATGATTTGTCTATTGAACAAATTGAAAAGTGGATCTGTCCAGAAGCGAAGAAATTTATGAACATTACAGTGTTCATCCACTGCATTCCAAAGAAGAAATGGGGAATGCTATTGAATTATTTCAGATGAAAAAAGCAAAAGGAAGTCCTATTAGTGTGTGGGAAGAAGGTTTGGAAGGTCTTTGTTTTCCAAAGTTATTTCCAACAGGTCAAGGTGCACGATATGATGACCGACCTATGCAGATTCCTGCATCTGAATACCGGACAACAAGATTATATGCAGAAGATCCGAGATTTCGTCAATGTATTCCATATTTGTTTCATCTTCTGTTTGAGAGTGACTTATCTGGATTTTCTTATGCAGTAAACCATATCTTAAAAAGTGGAGTGCATCTGCAAAATGTTTCAGCAAAGGAATTTATGGATAAAGTGCAACAGAAAGACAGTGTTTTGCATTATCACCTTATTAATTTAATGGCATGTCAGCGTGGTACTAATGAATATTGGTACCGTCGTCATGGAGATTTGAAATGCATGCTAAGAAACTTAGGAGCACCTACATGGTTTTTAACTCTAAGCTGTGCCGAGTATGCTTGGGAAGATTTACTTGAATTTCTTCGGGAGGCGAATGCAAATATAGAAAATATAGACTACAAGACACCTAGAGAACTGTGTTCGTTGGATCCGGTTAATGTTTGCAGATATTTTAATCATAGATTTGAAGCTACGATGTCTTTTATTACAAACAAGAAAAATCCACCTCTTGGTGAAGTTCTGGATTTCTTTTGGAGAAAAGAGTATCAAGCGAGAGGTGCTCCTCATATTCATATGCTATTATGGACCAAAGATGCTCCCAAATTTGGAACAGACTCAGATGACACTGTACTGTCTTTCATTGAAGAATATGCAACATGTGAGATACCTAAAAGTACAATTGATAAGGACTTGAGAGGAAAAGTGTTACGATTTCAAAGCCATCGTTGTGGAAAATTCAAATCAAAGGATAAATTCTATACCAAATGTCGTTTTGGATTTCCACGACCGGTACTTTCAAAAGGAAGAGTCAACAATTTTATGTCATCTTTGCGACATAATATCAGAAGAAGATAACCCAAAAATACCTACAATTTAAGAAGAGGTGAAGAGTCTAAATATATAAATGACTATAACCCAGTCATTTTGTCCATGTGGAATGCTAACATGGATATTCAATATGTTGCAGACAACTCTATTGCTGTGGCTCGATATGTAACGTCTTACATCACGAAATCTGAAAAGACGGAACTGAAGGAAATGTGGGAAGACATTTCTCATGAAAAGAGCCTAAGCAAGAAATTGTATACGTACAGTTTGAAGATGTTATCTCATTGAGAAATTGGAGCATATGAATGTTGTGATCGATTATCATCAGCAAGTCTTTATGCGAAATCTAGAACTATCCTGTGGGTGAGTTTAGGTCTTGCAGGAGTACGAAACCGTGTTTTGAAACCTGTTCAAGAAATTGAATATTTAGCGCAGAAAGAAACAAACAGCACAGACATTCTGAAGACAAATATGTTGGATACATACTATCCAAATAGAAGTACTCTGCTTGAAAACGTTTGTCTGTATGAAATACTTCAAAACTACACTTTTAAAAGGAATATTACAGAGAATATTGATAACGGTGTATATGCTGTAATTGGACATGAAGGATGGCTGGTGAAACAAAGAAAAGGACACTTGATTAATCACCGAAAACTGAGTTGCGAAACTCCTGACAAAAGAGAATTTTACTATTTAGCTCTTTTGCAACTCTTTAAACCATGGCGTACAGAAGAGAACTACTTGGTGAGTTTGATAGTTATGAAGATTCATTCAACGCATCTAAAAATAGTATAGAATGTCCTGTTTTTAGTAATTATCTCCAAATGTTGAACGACGAAATAGAGCAAGAAGCAACAATTGCAGCGGAGATTGCTAGAGACAGTTCTCAAGATAGTCAAAGTTCTGCTTCGTTGAGTCAAGATCCACTGGGACACCCAATTATCGAAAATGAAGCAGCCAATGCCATGGATGAGGTGGAAAGAGCAATGGAGCAAGCTCAAGAGGATGTAATAAACTTAGAAGAATTGGAGAAGCAACTTAATCTTGAGCAAAAACAGATATATGATGAATTGACAGAGCAGATTGAGCATGGTTTTCGTCATGAGAAAAAAGAATGCTCATGTATGTCATTTGAACCTGTGCGACTATATGTAAGTGGAGAAGCTGGAACTGGTAAAAGTTTTCTAATTAAAGGAATTACCACATATCTACAGCAAAGAACTCAGTCAACACTCTCTTGTGTTGTTACTGCTCCAACTGGATTGGCAGCACATAATATTAAAGGTATTACTTTTTATCGTTTATTGATGCTGCCAATTGAACAAGAAAATAAATTACAATATCACAAGCTATCTGGAGAAGCTTGTTGTGAAGTTTCTAGAGTCCTTAAAAAAATGAAACTTCTCATTATTGATGAGGTAAGCATGGTATCAAATTTAATGCTTGCCTTTGTGCATTTAAGAATGCAACAGATTCTTAAAACAGACTATGATGTGTTATTTGGAGGCAAACATGTCATAGTTTTTGGAGATCTACTGCAGCTAACTCCTGTAAAAGGACAACCTGTATTTGAAACTGTTACACATGAAGACACCAGAAAGTGCCTGGGCAGTATTGGAAATGTTAATATATGGTCACATTTCAAATATACTGAACTCATTCAAAATATGCGACAGGCAAAGGATACTAAATATGGAAATATTCTTCAAGATATAAGAATTGGAAACTAAGTGAAGATGCAAAAGAAACTTTACAAACACGATTACTTTCCAATTTGTTTCCAAATGAAGATAATGTAGCTGAGAAAATATATACTAAAGAGGCAGAAGATAAGTCAGTCATATGCTTGATGCCAACTCTACAAGAATGTTCGGTGTTCAATGACAAAATGTTGAAGTCAGAAAATCAACAAATTAAGAAACTGGAAGCTAAAGATAGAATAGAGCATGAAGGAAGTACTATTATTTTGTCAGAAAGGTTGAAGTTAAAATTGGATTCTCTACAGAAATCTATATCTAAACCTGCTGGGTTGGAAAAGAATCTGTATGTATGTTTAAATTGTCGGATTATTTTACGGAGAAATTTACATGTAGAAAGAGGTTTGGTGAATGGAGCAATGGGTAATGTTGTTGGTATTGTGAATTACCCAAATAGAGATGAGATTGAATTTTTAAGAATCAAATTTGATGGAATTGAGGAAGTTCAACAATTCAGTCGTTGTTCAACTCGTTTTTTGCTAGTGAAAGACTTATATGTCCGTCTGAAGCAATTTCCTATTTGTTTGGCATATGCAGTGACTATTCACAAATCTCAAGGTTTAAGTCTAGATAGTGCTTTGGTAAATATTGGAAGCACTGTGTTCAAAGAGGGTATGGCCTATGTTGCTTCATCTCGAGTTAGAACTTCATCTGGACTTTATCGAATTGATTTTGATGAGAGAAAGATTAGTGCAGATCTAAATTGTGTGAAGGAGTATAATAGGTTAAGAAGAGAATATGCTCCAAGTTTACCTCAATATCCTTTAATTGAAAAGTGTGTGGTAGGTCAAAAAAGGAGATATGAGGAAAAATGTAGTGAAGTAGTAGAGAAACGAAGAAAAAAAGATGAACCTGTCATTGGTAGCAAAATGAAAAAGGTTATTATTGAAGAGATTGTTGGATTTAAATTTGAAAACAGTTCTGGTGTCAACTGCTATGCAAATGTAGTGGTTAATGTTTTTTTTCTTAAAACTTTACAGCAACAGATTGTACAAAATCGGGAGCAAACATTTTGTTGTTCATTAAATTCTGTCTTTGAAAAATGTAGCAGTGATAATATTGAAGTAGCAAGTGTTTCAGAACTACGGAATGTTTTAGACATATGTGCTGGACTAAATCAATTTTCTCAGAAGCTTCAGCAAGATTGTCAGGAATTTATTATGTATATGCTTACAGTTTTGAAAGATGAAGGTGTAGATATTGATAGTCTTTTTGGCCTTTCTTATAAATGGCAACATAATTGCGATAATTGTTCATTTTCAAGTAGTACTGACATACAAACAGAAAGATTTATATATTTAACATTACCAGACTGTAAAGCAGTGTTCGTTAATAAACTAGTTAAAGATGCGCATCAAGACATGGTCTGCTCTCAATGTAACTCAGAAATGTTATCAACATTATTTATCCACAGAAATGGACAGTATGTAATTTTAATGTTTCAACGATGCAGAGCTGATGGAAGTAAATTGTCAACTTTAATTAAAAAGTTTGTGGCTTCTCAAATATGTATTTCTAGAAGAACATTTGTAACTGTAGCAATTATCTTTCATGAAGGTCCTTCAACATCATCAGGACATTACACAGCTTATTTGAAGTCTCCAACAGGCTGGACACACTGCAATGATAGTCAATTGACTTTTAAGAAATGTTTGCCTTTTGACTTAACAAATTCTTATCTGCTGTTTTTGCAACCCAAATTTCAGTAAAATTACTTGGTGTAGGAAGATTAATACTGTAAAGAAAAGAAACTGTTTAGAAATATCGTGTGACTGAGGGTGTGCAAATTTAGAAATGAAACTTGTATTTGGCATAGTGATAGTATCAGGTACAGGTTTAATTAATGTTTTAAGGTACAGAACACGTTGGAACCTTTCACTCGAGAAAAGAATGGATAAGAGTACAATTAAGTAATTTGGGAAAATAAGGAGTTTACTCATGCTATTTGGCCACGCGGAAAAGTATGAGACAACAAAATGAGTACTTGAGATAAATGTTCTTAGAACATACTTGCACGGAAGTTTATTGAGAGGTATTCAAAAGTAAGTGGTATGGTTTTATTAGTTTGTAACTGTTGAAGATGTAGTGTCCTTACTCAAGAAATTGCGAATTAGAGAAAAACATTTAAGACATGTTTTTTTCAAGTAATTACATTATGTATACAGATGTTGGACGGGTTTTTTAACCACAATCCTTTTGATTGTGGGTTTTTTTTTGCCCGCTGTCATATGATGAGTACTACTGAAATCACTGCTTATAGTGAAAATCAATATATTCTGAGGACAGCAAAAATAAACCATGTAATATGTTGTCCAAGTTATTTTGTTAGATTGGATTTAGAAATATTTATTAGAACAGATTTGTTTATGGTCTTGCACAGATATTACATTTATAAGGTAAGTACGACTAATAAGAAAAAAAAAATCATTACTTTCTTATTTCTATTTCTCCCTATAGTTCCTTCTCTCCCTCTCTCTTATCCTTACTCCTTTCATCCCCTTCCTTTGTCAGTGCCGTTCTCTCACACTCACTCCCTTTAACTCATCCACATTTTTGGTTGTTTAATTTTCTTTCCTGCTTCTCTCACATCTTTTCTGTCACTATTTCCTTCACTCCGTCTATCTCTTCAGTTTGTTACTCCCGTTGTCTCATGGTGACTCACCTTTATCGACCCTCTATCACCTTTGTTTCCGCAATCTTAATTCCTTTCTCTTACCGTACGTTAATATTTGTTCCCTTACTCTGCTTCCATCACTAATGCTCATTTCCCAAACTTAAATCTATACTTCAGTTCCCTTATCCTACTTCATTTCTGTTTATCTGTCCCTTACAGTCCTTAACTGTTTCTACCCCTTTCATCTTCTGTTACTCACCCTTTTTCACTCTGCTTCTCTTAGTGTTCTTCCTTTATTTTATCTATCTCCTTAACACATTCCCGTACCCTTAGTCTGTTTGTTTTAGAGACTGTTTGTTTCGTCTACTATCACTCATCATACTCTCATTTTCTCCCTCACTATACTTTCCTTTACACAGTCATTCCTTCAGTGCCATTATCTCTTTCAATTAATTATCTTAGTCATTGATTTATATACTACACATTCGGTCTCTCTCTCTCTCCCTCACTCTCACTTTCTGTTTCATTCAATCCTACTTTGTTTTGTTTTATGAAATGTACATTATAACCCTATTTTTACTTTTCTTCCACAGATACTATGTTTATACTTCTTTTACCTCACTGATTTCGTCAGTCCCTTACTGTATTTTTTCTCATTAATGTCATTTACTTTTTTTTTAATTTATGTTTTTTAAAGAAGTTTACTATTACTTTGTATTTCTTAGGTAAGTATGACCAATAAAAATACTTTTCCATCACGGTCTTACTTCTTTTTCTATCCTGGTCAAACCAGTGTCATGTTTCATGTGAGCACTTCCACGCAGGACTGGCTGTTCTGTCACAAGAAGCCCCTTAAAAAGTGATTTTATGAAATCTTCAACATTTTACTGAGTCACTTCACCAACGCTGATGTGTGAAAACATTGGAGCTATTGACGTAACTGTAAAGGTTGATGTACCATGTTATATATCTCTCTTTCTACCTTAGTCTTCTTCCATATGTGCATCCTCAGTCCCCTTTTGTGACTTCTTCACATTTTCCTTTCTTTTCCATACTGCTTTTCCCCTAATTCTTAATTTCCCTTAATTCCCTACTTTATCTTTAGACACCTTGGGGCACATTTACAAGTCCTTTATGTCTCTTTTGCACCGCTATTGTGTCGCTTTTGTGATGCAGCAGCGGTGCAAAAGATGCACCATGGTGTGGAATATATACAACTTGATATATCTGTGAGATGTGTCATGTTGTAAAGACCTGTGCCTTAAGGAGGCGTTCTGGTACAGGGGGGGACGTTCCTGCGCAGGAATGTCTGCTAAACGTGGGTGAGTGAAATCTACAAGATTTTACTCGATCACTTTTAGGCCAATGCCATGTGAAAACTCTGCACGTGCTTGAAGCAGGCGTAAGGCTTGAAGCAGCATTAGTTGAATGGGCCCGCTTGGAGCATTGCTGAAGCTACATTGCTCATGCGATGCAACTCCAACAATGCAACACCTTTACGGCACAGATGCGTCACACATGTGTTCTGTTTTTCCCCATGGTGTGCCACATTGTAAATGAGATACATCAATGGTGGTGCACGGGTGGTTTTTCTTGTCGTAGGTCACTTGGTGCATCCTTGATGATTTGCAGAGCTGCGCCATGTAACATACATTAGCCCCCTTGTTTTAGTCACTCTTTTACTTCACTTTCTTCAATCACTACACTTCTTTTACCTCACTCATTTCGTCAGTCCCTTACTGTATTTTTTCTCATTAATTTCATTTACTTATTTAAACACTACACATTCATTGATAAGAAAGATGACACAGGGGCATATTAGCAAGATGTGTGTTAAAGAACGCACATCTGACTATCGCCGGATTTTTTCGCGGTGTTAGCGCGTTATTATCAATGCGAACACATAGGCGATAGTAAATCCCGTAACAGCCGGTGGTAGTTAACATTACTGCGCGAAAACAAGCGTTGCTTTTACGCGCTAATGTGTGTCTTGTTAATAAGGGGGGGTGGATTCAGTTTTAAGATCCACACCCCCATGTTAACGATGCCGAACGCTTGATCAGAGCAGGCCTTGGAAGACCTACGATAAACAAGTTTATTATAGCTCTTTTTCTCTCAACGCCTGTCTTCGTGATAGGGTGTTTTCACCTCCAACCACATTTTGCATGTGGTTGGACGTACGCCCACTTTGCATGTCATTAACGATCTGTGCGGCAGACATGCAAAGTGGTCTTCTGGCAGGCGTTGTAATGCACTTTTTAATAAGGTGCTGTGGGGTATATTACCAAGGATAAGTAATACATTATCACCGCTTTTATCGGCAGGAAACTGCCGATATAGCGGCGATAATGGCCTTGATAATATGCTCTATGAATTCAAAGGTTTTGTAAATGCTACTTCCTAACTATAACTTGTGTAAAACCTATGTTTTTTTCAGTGAATATATATATATATATATATATATATATATATATATATATATATATATATATATATATATATATATATATATATGTATATATTTATATATACATATATATATATATAGATATATAGTTAGATTTGAGGGTCTCTAGTTGGCAAATGTAAATGCTATTTCCTAACTATAACGTGTGTAAAACCTATGGTTTTTTCAGTGAATTTCAAAGGTTTTGTAAATGCTACTGCCTAACTAGAACGTGTGTAAAACCTATGGTTTTTTCAGTGAATATATATATATATATATATATATATATATATATATATATATATATATATATATAGTTAGATTTGAGGGTCTCTAGTTGGCAGAGGTAGGTACCTTTGACAAATAGGGACCCTTGCGTCTAGTTAGGGTAAGGTGGTACACTCCTAAAAAAAAAACCCTGCTCACCCCCTTGGTAGCTTGGCACGAGCAGACCGGCTTATCTCAGAGGCAGTGTGTAAAGCATTTGTGAACACATACAGTGACCCAGTGACAACACTACAGATTGACACCACACACGTTGTATATTAAAAATAAGTATTCTTTATATAGGCAACACAGGACCACAAAAATCGGCAGAGCATCCAGGAAGGTGACAGATTCAGCGAGGCTTGACCAAGTCGGTTACGAGCATGACGCATATAAAAACTAGCGATACCGACCAAATTGCATTGCAATATGAATATGTTTGGAGAGGAAGAACGATGTGCTTTTGCACAAGATATGTAAAACGCGATAAACCATCCACAGTGACTGCCTCGTCTTTGACAGCAGGAAATGGAAGCAATAAAGTGAATGAATTAATGCACAAACTTGAAAAGTTACATGAGCGAGAAATTCGCAAATGGTGGGAGGCCACCAGCCTAAGCAGTTACATTGATGAGAAAATGGTACCGAGGGGGCTGAGGGTGTATACTGTACCTTCTTATGAGCATCCAGACCCCCAATTACTAACGGACTGGCATGAGCAAACACAAGCGTATTCTTAAACTCTTAGTAAAATACGCTTGGAGCGATAGGGATAAGGCACTGGCTGAAAATAAATCCCTGGAAGCTATCATCGATACAGAAGAGGATGCAGTCAAGATAAACGAACTTAAGGAGGCCATGAAAAAACGCCTGGTCAAATACCAACAAAAGATAATGGCGCGCGAACAGGAAAAGTTTGAGCGCGATGAGAACGATTATCACCAGGGACGTATCCTAACGTTCGCTAAAAAGTATGATGCACCAAGAAAAGCTATGAACCAAGGCACAACAACAACACCGGGTTCGAGGTGCACCAACTTCAGAGTCCGAGGTAACTGCAGATGAATCAGCTGATGAACAGCGAGACCAGGGGAGCGAACGTAGACGAGTCACTGTTCCCCTGATGAAGGTGCCTGCACTGAAATGCATTGGGAAATGTTGGACGCACTGTTGAAGAATTGAACACTGGAACACTGGAAATTTTTAATATAAAGATTGCACATACAGGATGAACAATTCGTTTTTCTTGTCTTTTTCCTTTGTTTTTCGTGTTTGAAATCTGCACTTATTTAAGTACAAATGATGGAGTTGGTGATGTTTTATGACTAACCATACAGTGGCAAAAACACAAATGACGAAATTTGTGGATTGCACTTTTTAAGAAATCGATGCCAAAACCATTATTTGATTTGAAGCAGCATCATCCATACTTTGTAACCTCAATTAATAGCACCTTATTGGGCTTTTTTAACAGTGCACCCTGGTACTTAAACATATTCTGTTTAAACTAAATGTTATATTCCACCTGACAGGGGCTAGTCAGGGATCTCCGGGGTCAGCATCAATCTTCCAAAAATACAGACTACTGTGTTTTGATTAGGTAAAAATTTATTTTAGAAAATAAAAGGGGTGCAGGTTATCACTCCTTTGTTTATTCCTGATGTTCCACAGAACTAGGGGCAGGGGAGAGAGAGGCAGGAAGAAGTACAGGAGTCCCTTGGTTCATTCCAACCAGAATGAATGATATAACTAGTGTCCTTGTGAAATGCCAATGTGCAGAACTATTGAAGTTTCGCAGTCTTGAAGTTGATGAAAACATCTAGCCAGGGCTCACCCCACTGTTGGAATGTGATCTGTGACACCTCTGGATGCAGACACCATGTATAATCTGCCAGACTACTTCTGCTCCATTTGTCCACTCAGGCATTGAGGGACTCTGCCAGGTGTTTGGCATTCAGAAAGATGCCCTGGAGCATCGACCACATTAAGAAATACAAAACATCCTGGCACAAGACACAGGAGGCCACTACACTTGTTGCATTACCACATGGTGTTGTCCATGAGAACTTGCTCCAGCCTCCTCTTGATGGACGCAAAAAAGAACAATTGATGGACAGAATGCAGAACAATGTCACACATTCACCCCAGTACAGAGATCTGGGCCTAAATCCATCGTTTTTTTGCTCACCATGCCATTCCAGTTTGGACCCAGCCATTTGCAAATCAGTCTTGACCCTGTGCCCCAATGGGAACAGTCCAGCCTGCACAGCCAGGCATGGTCCTCCCTGGACTGGAAACAAGCATCCTAGGGCCGGTTTCGGGCTTTCAGCCCTCATCAGCCAGGATAGCTTGACTCCAGTGGCATGGAGAGCAAGGGATCTACGTCTGGGCATACCCGTCCCACTTGGGTGACAAATGCAAAAAGAACAATTGATGGACAGAATGCAGAACAATGTCATACATTCGCCCCAGTACAGAGATCTGGGTCTAAATCCATTGTTTTATTGCTCACCATGCCATTCCAGTTTGGACCCAGCCATATGAAACTCAGTCTTGACTCTCCCAATGGGAAACATCCAGCCCAAACTGCCAGGCCAGGTCCTCCCTGGACTGGAAACTAGCATCCTTGGACCAGTTTTGGGCTTTTAACCGTCATCAGCCAGGATGTCGTTTGCTTTCTCCCCTTGATGGACAGCATGAAGGCCTACAGAACCAGATGAGTGGCCCACAGCTCCAACAGATTGATGAGGAGCGCACACTTCGCCAGAGTTGTCTAATCTCCACCTCCTTGAGATAATCTACCTAGCCCAGCTACATGTCCATCACCGATGTAGGCTCTAGGTGGGGAAGAGAGAGGGACCTACTGCTGGACCAATTGCATTCAATCATCCACCACTGCATGTCTCAAGCGGTCTCCTCCAATAACCTGGATGGTGTAGCAAACACTGCCTTGATGCTGGGCACTTCGTATATTCAAGGTCCATTGAAGACCATGAATGTGCCACCTGGCGTAGTTGATGAGGAGGATGAATGAGGACAAGAAACCTTAGAGTCACTCTCTTCGTGATACAGGACCAAGCCTGAAACATCTGGATGGGGAACAGCGTTTACAACGCAACTTTACAACGCAGTACCTTTACGACGCAACTATTACAACGCAAGTCATTACAACGACTTGCGCTGGGGGGCACTCTAGGATAGGGAATAGTTTTAATTTACTATCCAACACCTTCCCTACTATCCACGGGGACTGGAGTTGGAATAGTAAATTAAACTATTCACTATCCAGCGTCCCCCAACGCAAGTCGTTGTAACGACTTGCGTTGTAAAAGTAGCGTCGTAAAGGCATGCGTTGTAACGACGTACATCCATCTGGATCATAGACCGAATGTGTTGGACTCACTGCTGCGGAGGAAAAGCCCTGAACTTTTAGTTTTCAGGATTGCACCAATTAATGTAAGACTCTGTGAAGGATTAAGGTGGGACTTCAGTTTGTTTAGTGAACCTCATCGATGTTGGGAATTGACTACAACAAACCAGCTTTTAGAAGTCAGTTCTTGAGGTATGGCAAAAAAGACTCCAGACCTCCGAAGATGGGCAGGGAGTACTGCCATGACTTTCATAAACATATGAGGAACACTGCTAATGCTGGAGTACGACACACTGAAAATGCACATGGCCTACCTTGGACCGCAGCTAACCTCTGTGGGACTGCGGGACAGGTATATGAAAATAAGGGTCCTGCAAATCCAAGGACACTATCCAGTCACTCGAGGGTCGAGCAACAAACCATACCTTTTTCTGTTTCCATTAGAGAGCAACTGGTGTCCCTCCTGTAGAAGGATTAACAGACGATCCTTCAAAATGAAGTCTGGTGTGGGATTTATAGAGGGCAGAGAGGAGAAAAAGGAACAGCACAGCCTTCCTGAACAGGCTAAAAGACCCCTCTTTGGATGTGATGGAATACCAACATGAAAGGAAGTGGTGAATTTTGCCCCCAACTAGTAAGGTCAAATTAAAGCAGTTTGTTGGTTGTTGTAGCAGGAGAGGAAGAGTTGGAAGACTGATGTCCCTCCTGGCTCGCACAGTGCCTACTGTATCCACAACTGTGAACCCCAAAAGGACTAGGTTGTCTGTTGCATAACTGGCAAGTAAGGCTCTCTATGTGGCAGCACTCTGGAATAGCCTCTGGACCACCAGAACTGATGCAGAAATTGTTTGTCAGGGATCAATAGCCCCAAAGAACTTTATGTACCTCTGTTGTCTTAAAAACATTCCAAAGTAAAGCTCAAAAGAGATGTGAAAAAACAAATCACAGATCAGCTCTTGATCTGCTTCGAGCTGCGCAGCATGAGAAAGCTGATGTTGGTGCAGCCAGGTGGTACTATAATACTACCGCAAAATTACATCTGCACAGCTTCCAGTGTCAAAATAGAACCAGTGCCACCCACCGGCTAATAGCTGTGATACAAGTTTCCAGATCTAATCTAGTGCCTAAGGATAAACAACAGATGAAGAATCTGCATGTAGAAGTATCCATTAAGAATGTGCTTTTGTTACCTACTGCAATGGAATGCAGAGTAGGAAAGATCACTTGACTGTAGGGTCAATTTTTGTACAAGGGTGTAACTCCCCAATGATGGCACGAACAAGAACACAGACACAAATAAGCACATGTACCAAGAAATCAGGGAGCATGGTGTAGGTGGACGTATGCAGCAAACCACATGGGAGGGTTTCTACATTTGCTGCCCAATTCCATCCATGGGACAGTTTACTGATCTTGCTAACTCAAGTGTCTGCAAATTATTGCAATCTTTCCGCCTCTGCAAATTACATGCGAGTAGAGAAAAGTTATTTTGGGCCTTTTAGTTCACGTTTAAGAAAATTTCACTGTACAAACAGACATTTTGATACCAGCCCAGTATCTGGTGTTTACCCTTTATTAGAAACCATGTTTTTAGTATTAAATCGGTGTATTCATTTTAAAGTGGCACATACTGTCACCTGCAACCAGAGGCTGGCAAGTAAAAAGATCCTAACTAACATTGTTTCATCTGTCAACTTACCTCACTCCTCCTCCATGGACTCAACTTATCTCATCCTACTCACTCCATCTGCATGCACAAGCATTCAGTCTATCCATGCATTCATAAGGTCCTTCATGACATTTTCAATTGTAGGCATGGGTCCAAGATCACCTGTGACTTTGCAGCTTATGATGAGGTTTTTGAACAAATATTATTTATTGAGGGTAAAAATGTTACACCTGAAAATTTTCAGATCGCTTCCTTCAATATCTGAAAGAAATTATAACATGTTGGGTGGGAGATTCACTTATCAGGCAGCAGTCCTTCACAAGACTGCCATTTCGTCTTCAGGAATGGACTACAAATTATTCTGTTAGGAAACCAAATGCTTTGAGTTCCATAATGAATATTTATCAAGAAACACACCAAGAGCTTTAGTGTGTGAGTTACACGATTAGTATCTTACTCTTTTTATCTTTTTGGTACAAGCAAGGACACCCACGATCTACACTTTCCAAAAGATCCATAAAAACCTTAACCACCCTCCAGGATCAATTGTTTCAGGTTGCGGCTCCATTTTTTAGCTCCCTCCTCAACAAATTTGACATTTTTCTGCAACCTTGGTTAACGGAAACAAAGTCCTGTGTATGAGATACCATGCACATTATCCAGATGGTGGAGAGCAAACCATTCAACATCCCCAACCAGTTCCTTGTGACACTGGACATCGCCTCTCTATTCCAAAGCATTCTATAGGACCAGGGTATGGAATGTATACGTGAAGTGTTGGATAGAAGACCTACTCTACACTGGATCCCCACTGACTTCTTGGTCCACTTATTGGAAACTGATGACCAAGAATTACTTCGTATTTCAAAAAGAATACTACTTTCAATGTGAGCAGGATTCGCCCCAGCCTGGCGAACCTGTTTATGGACAAATATAAAGATGCTCACATATACTGTACAGACAGTCCATTTATTGACAATATCAGGATGTGGAAATGCTACATCGATGATGTACTTATGATTTAGACCGGCTCAGAGCGGAACCTTATTGACTTTCGAATATGGCTGAACGTTCGATCATCAGACATCCAATTCACCATGGCTTACGATAAAGAAACCATTTGCTTTCTGGATCTCTCATTGAGAATTGAGGATGCCCTAGTTTACACCACTTTATTTAGGAAACCGACCGAATGTAACACCCTTCTGAAATATACCTCACCACTCAAGAAGTTTACGAGACAATTTGCCTTATGGACTATTTTTGAGATTAAGGCATAATTGCTTGCGCAGATCGGATTTTTTCAAGGAAACATACACTTTAATCACCAGACTCGAAGACAGAGGCTATCCTAAAGGACTACTGAACAGATATAGAAAAAGGGCATGGTACTGTACGTGTGAGGCCCTGTTGGAAGTACAACCTAGGAGCAACACTGGGGATAAGTTAGTGCGTCACAACTTTCAACACCAGGAGATTAAGAACACTATCAAAAAATACTGGAACCTGGTGTCCTCAGAGATCAACACAGTGGAAGATCCGATCTTCGCATTCAACAGGGCGACAACTGTGAGAGTCTATGTGAGTCAAATGTGGTCTATATGGCCCCCCTTGAGGACGTGGTACCACCATTTAACATCAAAATGGTGAGTTACGCTGACGACACCCAATTAGTCGTCTCCTTGTCCCAGCTGATTGACCATCCTGAAAATCTGACTAACTGCCTCATAGGTATCCACAACTGGATGAACGACTCTTCACTTAAACTGAATGGGACAAAGACAGAAGTAATGCTACTTGGCAAGCAATGGACAACCATCCCCCCCACACTTTGGTCCGATGTGTTTGGAGAAATTCCCCCCCCTAAACCTGAAATCAAGACACTCGGGGTGTGGCTTGAGCCACAGCTTACGATGAAAACCCAGGCAACCAAAACCTCGGGCACATGCTTTGGGCTTATGCGCACGACCCGTAAAATCCTGCCCTTACTTCCACCTATGTCCAGAAAGCTCCTTATCCAGGGACTAGTGTTGTCCCGTCTGGACTATAGCAATCTGGTCTACCTAGGAGCCCCCGAGTCTACCATCACGAAACTCCAGCGGACACAGAACGCGGCAGCTCGCATAATTACCAACACCCCCTCCAGATTATCTGCCAAGCCAGCCCTCAAATCCCTGCATTGGCTCCCTGTACGCCAAAGGGTGCACTTTAAAGCAATGTGTATAACACATAAGCTCTACAACGGATCTGGGCCAGCGATCCTTAGTAAAATGATCACACCTTACACAGCAACCAGATCACTACGATCTCAAAATGAGAATCTAGTCAGCACCCCCAGATTCAAAAGAGCCCGCACAGGAGGTCGACAATTCTCCGTTCAAGCGGCTAAGGCCTGGAACGCACTCCCTCGCGCCCTCAGACTGGAATCCAACTACCTTGCTTTTCGCAAAAAACTTAAGACCCATCTGTTTCCCAAATAACACCCTTCGGTCACCTTACCTCCTCTCCCCCCCCTCAATAGGATTTCAAGTCACACAGCGCGGGGATGCCCTTGGGTCACCAGGCGCTCTAGAAATCGCTAAAATAAATTAAAAAAAATAATATCTGAAAGCGCCCAAACCGGCAGACATTAGGACACAACCGAGCTTATCACCGCGTATCGGTCACTTTAAATGCAGTCACTGTAAGGCCTGCAAACTCATGGTTGAAGGCTCCACTTTCTCACACCTGCGCTACAATTTCCAGTTGCCACACTAATTGCAACAGCTCGAATGTAGTTTACACCATTAGATGTCATTGTAACAAGCTATATATCAGCCAAACAATGCAGAAGGTCAAAAGCCAAATCCTACAACACTGCACAAGATTCATTAAAAGGTATAAGGAGCCCCCCTAGTTGATCACTTCTCCAACATGGGACACCAGGCAGAAAGCCTGATGTGGTGGGTAATAGAAGCTTAAGAATGACAATGTACAGTCTTCACCCGTATTATTGTCATCATGATCTGAACCATTGTTCTCGTCACTAATGTATATCATTGTTTATGTCTGGGAAGTTTATGGTGTACCATTGTCTTTATCTAATACGCTTCCATAACAAGATCACAGGAAAGTCTCTTAATTCATTGTATTAGTCTTGACTGCATATGCAGAAATGTACACACGTCTGTTAAATTTGTTTTCACTTGGGATGCCTGGGGCAACTTTGTTCGCAATGCTTATTGTTCCTTACTGTTGTTTTGTCCATGTCGCTTAAATCTAATATGTGCTATGGTCTTATCGTTGTTTAATCATTTTACATAGGAGTCTGTATCTCCTCAAACACTTTGTAAACTTGGTTCTAAATGCCAAGTTATTTCACTATCAATTGGGTTTCTGAAACTTTATTGACACCCCTTACAATTCACTAAAGAAAACGATTTGCCTCTTAGACATAAGTGGTGAATATGTTTCTATATGCTAGAGGACTCTTTCAACATATCCCATTTTGTCCATTCTCATTTACTGTCATAGTCGAGTAGCGTATTACCCCGCCACAGCTATGCCCTTCTGTGAAAAGAATTAGTCTTCATCACAGCATTTCCACAAGTCATTTTCTCAAGTCCTTCGGACTCTTCCGAGTGCGACACTCAGCTGTCTCCATGACGTCACGCAGTCTGGCTACGTGCACGCCACATCAAGACCTGACACCTGCTGCTGATGTATTGATGTGCACTTCTTTAAACTCCTTCACCCTACCCGCACGTGTGTCACATAATCAGTTACCGACTCATTTTGTTGCAGGTAAGACACGCGTACGAACGGCCATGTGCCGTCCCTTTCGACTTTCTCCTTGATTTTTAGCCATTATTGATTCCCACAGTTGTTTTAACGGATACAGATAAGACGAGTCTCTAACAATTTCAGATCTGAGGCTTAAACCAATCGGGCGCAGAGTATGTTGTTTAAATCATTATACATATGATGACGCTAATCTTCTTACAAGCAGCGTTCCTGCGCCTTTTTATCCACCACTTTGATTATTCGATTTTTAGCACTGACATCTCACGTGAATTAAGCTGCATTTTCCGCATAACTGAGCTCACGATCCTTCTACAATTTATACACCTTAGTCTCCTTTACTTTAATTTCCCATCTACTGCATAAACAATGAAGACCTCCGGCAGTAACATACCCTTGGCCTCCTGAAGGTAATACGCATGCTGTTCGATCGCGGCACCTCGCATCACCCCACACAATTTTACCACACTAAATTGCATCACATCTGATGTTAGATTACGCTTTGGCTCACGGAAACCGGCTCCTTTCTGAAAGCGCTGGTGCCTGTACATTGGAAAATTCCTAATATACACCAGTGTTGTTCAAGTGTAAGATAGACACTGTTACCCCGTAAGACCTTGCTCCTATCAAGCCACCCTTTTTAGGTCTCGCCTCTCAATGCGCATGCACATTGAGCAGAGCGAGACTATAGCGACTTAAACAGACTTTACTCAACTAGCATCCCAACTGGCGATTTGGTGCTGTGCCCGTGCGCTTTTAGGTCAATGCGCAAGCGCATTGACCTAAAATGCGCGTGCACATAATCAAATCGCCATCTGTTCCCCAGCAGCACTCCTCCCACACCTTTGAAGTGAAGCTTAGCTTCACTTCAAAGGCCCCTGCTGCTTCACACCCTCATCGCCGCTCTCCCCGCTCGGCCCCCTCCCCTGCCCGCCGTGTCGCATTTCTCCTCCCCCCTCCCCTTCTCTGCCTTCCCTCATCGCCGCTCTCCCCGCTCGGCCCCCTCCCCTGCCCGCCGTGTCGCATTTCTCCTCCCCCCTCCCCTTCTCTGCCTTCCCTCCGTCTTGTTTTCACAGACTGTGAGTAATAAATGGGTAGGCCCTTATAACTCGGGACCTGGGTCCATGAAACAGTACAAAAAGAGAGAGGTCCGAGTTGTGATATAACTAATGAACGAAATCAGTTCTGTATTACATCATACAGACATACACCACAAATTTGTTTGCACCAATTGAAAATAAATAATTAAGGAAAAGAATATATACAGTATTCAAACTGAAAATTGCATTTATTTATGCAATATTGGTATTTGCGTACGTTATTCAACAAGTTGTATCTCATATTCAAAAACATTACTTCAATGTAATTGCAAAATCATTACATTCAGAGTGCTCTCTGTGAGGAGGGGGGAGGGTAGTGCAAAAGTTGTGAGGGACTGGGTAAAGGTGGTGTGACTTTTTAAGGACATCACGTTAAAATCAAAGCACGCCTTTACAATCGAAAATGGTGAAGAAGTTCCAAAGTAACATCACACAAAGGAAAAATCAATGTATTCCTTTGCATCCTATGGTGTGTTCAGTTGGCGTAGTCTAGGTTTCGACCCCCGTGTACGCTAAAGGGTTGTTAATGCCTCATGTTGGGGACTTCGTCAGGACAGTGAAACGGAGAGCCTATAAGGTAATGCGGAGGCTAAGGTTAGATTGTTGTGGTGAACTGTCTTAGTAGTCAAAAAATGAGAAACAGGAGTTACATACATCAATAGATGGTCGTCATCTGTGCCGTCAGGTAATGGGCCTGGGCGTGCTCCTGTAAATTCTGGAATAAATAATTTATGGAAAAAAGTCTCAGAGGACTGTGTGGGGCTGCGAGGCCAGATTCGCTCAAAGAAAGGATAAAGGGGAAGACTTACTTGGACCGTATTCCTCAATGAAGGAAAGACATCCTTGTGTCACTTGTGGTATTAGGGATCGCTCCTATTGTTCAGAAGCGCTGGGCGCGCCGTTCTGGGAAAAATAACAAGAAAAGCCATTAAGTATCTAACGGGACTGAGGGTGGTGTTACAGTGCCGTGATGAGTATTACATGCGGTTAAATCTCGAAGATCGTTTATTACGTTAAAAAGCGCTGTACGCGCCGTTCTGGGAGGGTCGACAGAAAGCGCCCATAATAATAATAATAATAAAGAGATTTATAAAGCGCCTGGTGACGCCTTCACGGCGTGTCCCCGCGCTGCGGAGAAAAAAAGAAAACCAAAAAGAGAGAGGCAGACTACCACCCTGCGATCAACCAGATAGCTAGTTTTTATACAGATGGGTCTTGAGAAGTTTTCTGAACTTAATTTCAGATCCTTCTAGCCTAAGGCTGATGGGGAGTTTATTCCAATTGCTGGCTGCCAGATGTCTGAAAGAGCGTCCACCCATTTTTGCTCTTCTGACACGAGGAATTTTTAGTAGTCCTGCTCCTGCAGAGCGTAATGCTCTGGAGGGTTCATATGTCTGTATCAGGTCAGAAAGATAGGATGGGGCTTTATGCCAGACAATCCTATGGCATATTAGGAGTGCTTTGTATAGCACTCTCTTTCTGACCGGAAGCCAGTGTAGCGACGCCAAGGCAGGTTGGGAAGCTGCGCTTTTCGGGAGTCTCAGTACTAACCTGGCAGCGGTATTCTGGAGGACTTGCAATCGTTTAAGGTTTTTTTCGGAGGTACCTAAGAGTAGGACATTCCCGTAGTCCATACGGGATGTAACCAGGGCTTGAGTCAAGGTTCGCCGGGCCTCTAACGGAAGTAGATCCAGCGTGCGATTGAGGGTTGAGTATTCCAAAACATTTTCCCACTGCTCGATTTACATGGCCCTCATAGGACAAGTTGGGATCAACCCAGATTCCCAAATTCTTGGCCTCCTTGCTCGGCTTGGGCGTGGGGCCCAGGCATGCTGGCCACCAGTCTCCTGTCCAGCTAGAGTTGTTCCCTCCGATCACCACAACCTCAGTTTTTGAGCCATTGAGTTTCAGACAATGTGAGCTCATCCATCCTGCTAAGGCCTGCATACAGGCCTTGAAGTTGGAGGCAGCTGTGTTAGGGGCTTGGGACAGGGAGATCAGCAGTTGGGTGTCGTCAGCGTATGAGACTAAATCTACACCAAACGCTTGCACCACTTCTGCCAAGGGGGCCAAATAGAGATTGAACAGGCTAGGGCTTAAAGCTGAGCCCTGAGGCACTCCCTGTTCAAGTGCAATGGCAGAGAATTTAAACGAGCCCCTTTGGACCTGAAAGCTGCGGTCCGTAAGGAATGCTTTAAGCCATCTCAGTGCGGACTCCGTGAACCTGGCTTTGTTCAGACACTGTAGCAAGATGGAATGAGCTACAGTGTCGAACGCTGCACTAAGGTCAAGCATTATCAGTGCCATGGTGTGTCCGGAGTCCGCCTTTTGACGCAGGGTCTCAGTTGCTTTCAACAGGGCCGTCTCAGTGGAGAAGCCCGGTCGGAACCCAGACTGAGAGGGGTGTAGGAGTTTGTTCTTCTCCAAGTGAGCCATAAGTTGTATATTAGCCACTTTCTCTGCCACTTTAGCTAAATAGGGCAGCAGGGAAATAGGTCTCAGATTTGCTAGCACCTCCTGACTAATATTAGGTTTCTTTTTGATAGGCAGAACTATAGCTTTCTTCCATTCACCCGGAAGAGTGCCGGTGGTGAAGGAGACTTGGAGAACGTGCCTAATGTAAGGTTCAAGTACCAAGATGCTTTCACCCAGCACCCGGGGGGGTGCAGGGTCTCTAGGGGAGCCTGATTTGATACTACGACAGATGTTTAATAGTCTCTCTGTAGGGGATACCAGAAAGGTTTTAAAGCAGTTCTCTACCTTGCTTACTCCTACAGTTTCCTCGAAGTCACGTCCACAGATTATGTCGCCCGAGAAGGTGGCATATATATCTTGAACCTTTCCAGCGAAAAAATTAGCTATTCTGTTGCATTCCTCTACTGAGTCTTTTTCAGGAGTGTTTTCGCTGGCTACTACAGAGATTTCTTTGAAGATTTTAAATAATTCACGCGAGGAGTTATCTGCTTCCTCAATGCGACTTTTATAGTGTCCAGCCTTAGTTCTGCGAAGTGAAATTTTATATTTTCTCTGAGCCTCCTTGTACGCGTTCTTGATTGGAGGGCAAAAATCAACCCGCCATTTGCGCTCTAATTTTTTGCATTCGGATTTGGCCATTTGTAATTCCGACGTAAACCAGAGGGCAGACTTTTTTTCTCAGGTTTTAGTCTTTGTAGGACACCTCGGGCTGCCTCATTTAATGCGTCTAGAATACGCTTCTCCAGATTCCTGTTGGCACTTTCGCAGTCATCACCTCCTGGTGGACCTCCAAGCTCTAATAGTTTACTAAAGGTGTCAGATGAGAAGTTCTTCCATTTACGTCTGGGATAGCAGTTTTTTTCTCCTCGGCGAGTGTCTATATTAGGGCAATGAATAGTGAATGGTATCAGGAAGTGGTCGGACCAGGGAACAGGGACGGGCTGATTCACGCTCACACCATTCCAGCTGCTGAAAACAGGGTCTAATAGATGACCATGTATATGAGTGGGGGCATTATTCTTTAATTCTATTTGTAGGGCCAGCAAATCTAGCTTGAGGTCTAAAGCTTCCCTGGATAATTCATCCTCCAGGTGGATGTTAAAATCTCCTAATATCAGAAGTCTGCTTTTCCTAATAGCTAAATGCGCTATCGCCTCCACTAAGTAGGGTTTAAATTCTTTCAAATTCCCAGGGGGTCTATATACCAGGATTCCAGATATAGTAGTCTGGGGTCCCAATTTGAGAGTGAAAAGGCCAGCCTCCGAGTTATCTATGTGTATGGGCACCAGGGAGCATTCAAACAGGGCCTTTACGACAATAGCGATGCCTCCACCCCTCCCGTCCTTCCTATCAAGTCTGGTTAGAGAATAGGCAGGCGGGATGGCTTCGATGATATCAGGCTCTGAATGTTCATTAAGCCATGTCTCAGTCAGGAAGAGAACATCCATCTTCTCATCCTCGAGGAGATCCCATATCTGAGTGTTGTGCTTGCTTAAAGATCTACAGTTAAGTAAGCCGCCGATGACCCTTCCTGTATCAGTCTCGCTAGCCGGGTCCCGACAAAATTTAAAAGGGCATAAAGGGCAGTTGTGAAGAGTTAATGCCTCCATAGTGTGCCAGCATTTTCCCATATTGGAGGGGCATATATCTAGTAGTCGGCCGCGGACGGGCGCAGACGGGCTTGACTTAGGCGAGACTTCGGCGCGCCTTCGTCGTGCCCGCTGCACGCGGCCGCTGCGCGTCCGCTTTCCCATGCACATTTAAAGGGAGAGGCGTGTCAGCTAGAGCGCTGACCTAACCCCCGAGAACCCGGAAGTGCAGGGCTCCACCTCGCCCTCCGCTACAACGCTCAAAGGGACTAATGGTTGTGTTAATGTCCCGTGAACTGTGACTACGATCCACATTGCTCAGCACATGCTAAGAGATCATATTACGTGTTCAGAACCGCTATGCGCGCCGGTCTTTGAAAACTAACAATAAACGCCATATAAAACTAAAACGGGGACTGACGATCGAGTTGCAGTCCCGTAAAGGATAATACATGGGGGTACGCATCGCATTAAACACCTCAGGGTTCATGGTATAGGGGTGCTTCTCGCTTCCCTAAGCGTAGTAAAGCTACAGCCGTCAGTGCTCCTAGCTGTCTTGATTCATCTAAGGGTTCTCGCGGTGCAGCCGCTGGGGGCTAGTTGTAAGAAAAGGGCTCATCAGTGATGGACCAATCACGGTTGATTACTGTAGACAGCTGTGTCAACGCGTGACGCTAGAGCAAGGGAGCGTCTAACAACGAGTCGAATTCGTTGGAAAGGCTAAGGGAGTTGGTGAAAGTAATGATATCACTCAGTGGTGAACGGGGAGTGATTTGCTATAGATCGTAGCCTTTATTCGGATGGGACACATGGCCGATATGGTCTAAAGAGTGGTTAGACCAGTTTATAACATGTAACAAAGCACATTACCGGTGTCAAGCATCATATACAGTATGCTTTTTTACCAAAGTTACATGCAGCATAAAATTGTGATAGTCATCCAATGGTTGGCATAAATATTTTGTAAGAGAAAGTGCTGCCTTGCATCTGGTGGAATGCTAGAAATACATGTATTCAGGACTAAGGCAGCATGGGAATTCAGTCAGAATAAAGACCTGTACTGTGATCAATCTAGTGTGGGGGGAGCCAGTCATAGATGAAGTTTGCCTATTCTGGGTTTATACCAGCCATTTGGGCAAAGTTAGCATCTAGTTCATTAAGCCCTCTGGTGATGGTTTTGAATTTATGCATCCATTTGCATTCCCTGATATTTAAAATGGAATTCAAATTACCTCCACGTGGTCCCAGGGAGATCTTTTCCAGTATCAACCATCTTATGGATTCTGCAGTATGGTTCTTGTCTTTGAAGTGGTCCACTAGTGGTGCCCCCGCCGTAGCGCAGTGGATTCTGCTACAATGCTGGAATATTCGATTTTTTACTTTTTGTTGTGTTTGCCCGACATACATCAAGTCACATGGGCACAGGATAGCATAAATCACACCACTCATATTGCAATTTGTAAAAGACTTCAGATCTATAGTGAGATTGTTGTACACTATTTGTTTGGTTTCCCAGCATGTGGGACATGCTCTGCACATCGTGCATCTGAAGTGGCCTACCACCTCTGGTAGATTCCATAGTCTTTGAATAGTCGGTGTCTGTGGCGTGTCCAGCAGTGATCGTACCACATGATCCTTACACTTTTGGCCTTTTTTAAGGCATGCATCGGTGGCTCAGGGCTTTCCATATTATCCGCAATCAGATCCCAATGTTTATTGACAATTCTTCGTATTTCATTGCTTTTTGTGCAGAATGTTGTGACACAAACTATTTGTTCATGGGATGTTGTATGTGTTTTGGGTGTCAATAGTGTTGATCTGTCTTGGAACCATGCTTGTTTTCGTGATCTTTTTACGAGACGCTTTGGATATCCTCTGTCTATCAAGTGATTGATAAGGTCTTCGGATTCTTTAAAGAAGTCTTCTTTAAGAGAACAATTTCTCCGGATGCGGAGAAATTGACCAAAGGGTAAATTGTCCCTTAGTCCTCTGGTGTGGTGGCTTGTATATCTCAGGAGAGAGTTTCTTTCCGAAGGTTTCCTAAAAAGGGTGGTGTAGAGGTCTCCTCCCCTTTCCTTTATGCTGATATCAAGAAAGTCGATGGATTCTTTATTCATGTGCATTGTAAACTTTATGTCGTCCGATTGGTTGTTTAGCCATTCAATGAAGGCGTGTAGGACGTCTTCATCGCCTGTTCATATCATAAGGACGTCATCTATATATCGATGCCAGGTGGAGATATTGTCACGGTATGGATTCTCTTGTGATGAAATGCAATGATGTTCATATTCTGACATGTATAAGATGGCCAGGTCCGGAGCAAAGGCAGCGCCCATGGCAACTCCTTTGCTTTGGATGTAAAATTTGTTCTGAAACACAAATACATTTTTAGTCATTACAATTTCTAATAAGTCAACAATGAATTCGGTTGGGACCCCCACTGGTTGTTCACGTCTGTTGAGGACTCTCTTTATACACTCCAAAGCTGGTCTCTGTGGGATGCTTGTGTATAAGGAGACAATGTCCATTGTCACCAGAATTTGACTGTTTTTGTTGAATGGTGTCTGATCTATTAAGTTGATGACTTGCATGGTATCTCTGAGGTATGTCGGAGTTGCTTCGGCTAACGGTTTCAGGAATACATCCACATATTTACAGAGTGGTTCTAGGAGTGATCCACAGCCTGATATAATTGGGCGTCCTGGCGGTTTCACTGGATTCTTGTGTACTTTGGGCAGTACATATATGGTTGGTATCCTGGGTTGTTCTACATTGAGGTATTGGAATTCCTTCTTCGTCAGGAATCCCATCTCAAGGGCTTTGTTGGTGATTGCCACAATCTCTGTCCGAGTCTCCTGCCTGGGGTCTCGTGCTACTGGTTTGTAGCTGATGCCGTCCATTAATTGTGAGTAGATTTCTGCCTTGTAATCCTCTGTATCCAGCATGACAATGGATCCCCCTTTGTCCGCCGGTTTGATTACCACTGACTTATTGTTCTTAAGTGAGTCCAACGCTGCCCTCTCTCCCGTGCTGTTGTGTCTCACATAGGATCTTTTTTCAAGTGGATCGTAGTCACAGTTCACGGGACTTTAACACAACCATTAGTCCCTTTGAGCACTTATGGGTGCTTTCTGTCGAGCCTCCCAGAACGGCACGTACAGCGCTTTTTAACGTAATAAACGATCTTCGAGATTTAACCGCATGTAATACTTATCACGGCACTGTAACACCACCCTCAGTCCCGTTAGATACTTAATGGCTTTTCTTGTTATTTTTCCCAGAACGGCGCGCCGAGCGATCCCTAATACCACAAGTGACACAAGGATGTCTTTCCTTCATTGAGGAATACGGTCCAAGTAAGTCTTCCCCTTCATCCTTTCTTTGAGCGAATCTGGCCTATAAATTATTTATTCCAGAATTTACAGGAGCACGCCCAGGCCCATTACCTGACGGCACAGATGATGACCGTCTATTGATGTATGTAACTCTTGTTTCTCATTTTTTGACTACTAAGACAGTTCACCTCAACAATCTAACCTTAGCCTCCGCATTACCTTATAGGCTCTCCATTTCACTGTCCTGACGAAGACCCCAACGTGAGGCATTAACAACCCTTTAGCGTACACGGGGGTCGAAACGTAGACTACGCCAACTGAACACACCATAGGATGCAAAGGAATACATTGATTTTTCCTTTGTGTGATGTTACTTTGGAACTTCTTCACCATTTTCGATTGTAAAGGCGTGCTTTGATTTTAACGTGATGTCCTTAAAAAGTCACACCACCTTTACCCAGTCCCTCACAACTTTTGCACTTCCCTCCCCCTCCTCACAGGGAGCACTCTGAATGTAATGATTTTGCAATTACATTGAAGTAATGTTTTTGAATATATGAGATACAACTTGTTGAATAACATACGCAAATACCAATATTGCATAAATAAATGCAATTTTCAGTTTGAATACTGTATATATTCTTTTCCTTAATTATTTATTTTCAATTGGTGCAAACAAATTTGTGGCGTATGTCTGTATGATGTAATACAGAACTGATTTCGTGCATTAAATATATCACAACTCGGACCTCTCTCTTTTTGTATTGTTTTCACAGACGTCGTGCTGGCTTTAATCAGGCTCCTTGGTTTGTACTTCTGCGATCTCATAACCCAAGCTCAGCTCGTTTCCTTTTTCTTTTGTCTGTTCAGTGGGATTATTGGTTTCTTTTATTTTCCGCATCCTTTCCTCCTTCCCGTGTTATTACCCACGTGTGCAGGGAGCAATACTGCTCACTCATGGAACACTGCTCATTTCCCCACGGACCTCCTCCCGAGGTGACAGGCACATTGGCCGATCCTTCCCCTCACCTCCTGGGGCTGGCAAACCCTACTTGCAGCCTGCTGGTGCACCGCAGTGTTCCTCGCGATGCAATAATAGGTGTGCCTCTTTTATTCTGTTTGCCACAGTTAGGTATTAGTACTACTTTCACTCTGTGTCTATGCTTTAAGCTATTAGAAGCCGTTTGACCCATTGCAAAATAGGATCTGAGAAGTATTGTACATTATATATGTAAAGCGTCACTCTGTGTCTATGCTTTAAGCTACTAGAAGCCGTTTGACCCATTGCAAAATAGAATCTGAGAAGTATTGTACATTATATATGTAAAGCGTCACTCTGTGTCTATGCTTTAAGCTACTAGAAGCCGTTTGACCCATTGCAAAATAGGATCTCAGAGAAGTATTGTACATTATATATGTAAAGCGTAAGTGCCTCTCTAGGAAGCACTGTAAGATTTGTCTTATTTTCACAGACGGCGTGCTGGCTTTAATCAGGCTCCTTTGTTTGTACTTCTGCGATCTCATAACCCAAGCTCAACTCGTTTCCTTTTTGTTTTGTCTGTCCAGTGGGATTATTGGTATATTTTATTTTCCGCATCCTTTCCTCCTTCCCGTGTTATTACCCACGTGTGCAGGGAGCAATACTGCTCACTCATGGAACACTGCTCATTTCCCCACGGACCTCCTCCCGAGGTGACAGGCACATTGGCCGATCCTTCCCCTCACCTCCTGGGGCTGGCGAACCCTACTTGCAGCCTGCTGGTGCACCGCAGTGTTCCTCGCGATGCAATAATAGGTGTGCCTCTTTTATTCTGTTTGCCACAGTTCGGTATTAGTACTACTTTCACTCTGTGTCTATGCTTTAAGCTATTAGAAGCCGTTTGACCCATTGCAAAATAGGATCTGAGAAGTATTGTACATTATATATGTAAAGCGTCACTCTGTGTCTATGCTTTAAGCTACTAGAAGCCGTTTGACCCATTGCAAAATAGAATCTGAGAAGTATTGTACATTATATATGTAAAGCGTCACTCTGTGTCTATGCTTTAAGCTACTAGAAGCCGTTTGACCCATTGCAAAATAGGATCTCAGAGAAGTATTGTACATTATATATGTAAAGCGTAAGTGCCTCTCTAGGAAGCACTGTAAGATTTGTCTTATTTTCACAGACAGTGTGCTGGCTTTAATCAGGCTCCTTTGTTTGTACTTCTGCGATCTCATAACCCAAGCTCAGCTCGTTTCCTTTTTGTTTTGTCTGTCCAGTGGGATTATTGGTATATTTTATTTTCCGCATCCTTTCCTCCTTCCCGTGTTATTACCCACGTGTGCAGGGAGCAATACTGCTCACTCATGGAACACTGCTCATTCCCCCAAGGACCTCCTCCCAAGGTGGCAGGCACATTGGCCGATCCTTCCCCTCACCTCCTGGGGCTGGCGAACCCTACTTGCAGCCTGCTGGTGCACCGCAGTGTTCCTCGCGATGCAATAATAGGTGTGCCTCTTTTATTCTGTTTGTTTATTTTATTGAAGTATTAATTTTTTTTAAAAATTAAAAGCCATTTGTATTTGTAATATGAATACATCTAAGTCACGTACATACAAAACATGTTGCATTACAAATGCTATAGGTGTCACATTTGCAAAAGTTAAAAGTATTGGCATTGTAAATGACAAAGCTATTAATTTTGCTATTTTCAAAACCAACACATAAAAAAAATTGTCGTTTACAAAACCAATAGATCCAACTTTTCTAATGCGAGACCTATTGCATTTCCAATGCTTGTTCTTCTTAATTTGTTTCCCTTTGATTACAGTATCCAACCTGACGGTGGATTCAGTCTTTGGCTATCGCATTACAGGGAAAACAATAACCACTATAATTTGTAGGTCATTTTGACCAACTTTTCTGTAATTGTTTTCCCCCCTTTGAAACACACCTTACGTCATTTTTGCCCATATAGGCTGTGCACACCTCTGTCCTGAAGAAGATCTGCAGTGACGTTGGTCTAGTAACGCACGTTCCTGGGTGAAAACGTCAACACCTTATAACAATCTATGCCCTACGCTCTCCTCATCCTAAGGTAGAAAAAAAGGACTCTGATCAGGGACTTTGAGGTTATTCTGTATAGGGACTGATGTTATTTGATTCATGCATTGTACATATTGTTTTATAATCTTTACACTGTATATATGGTTCGCACTTTACCACTTTGTCACTTATTCACCATTAAGTCACGCATTTGTTTTTTCAATGAAAAATATGCCTGTGACAACCTTGTTTGTACCAAAAAGATAAAAAGAATAAGATACTAATTGTGTGATCACACAATAATTCTCTTGGTGTGTTTCTTGATACATATTCATTATGGAACACTAAGCAATTGGTTACCAGACAGAACCATTTATAGTCCATTTCATAAACGCCCAGTTTCTGAGGGGCACAGGTTTACCCCTCTACAGTCCATATTCTGTCTTCAGGGGCTGGTGTAAAGAAGCAAAGGTGCAGAGATAGCTGTATTGGGTCTGCTAGGTGGCTACTGATATAGAGGTGGGAAAAATGGAAAATCATCAAGTCCTAAATTTAAGAGGAACCGACTGGTCGATTTTCCGCCACCATCAGGATACTATTGTGAAGAATGGCCCATCTCAAAATATTCCGTCAAATTTAGCAGTTCCTGGCAATGGGTATATACAAAATGCAGCAATCTTGTATTGTATACTTCTCTGATATACAAGACCATTAAATTACCAATACGAATATACCTGTTGTTAATGTCTCATAACCATGCTTTTAGTGCTCAATTTATATATTTGTACAGCCAGTAAATGACATAAATATACAAGAAACCTCCCCCATCAGCACGGCATGATGTCTTAAAGGCACTATTGTCCATCAAAACTACATTTTTTAAACAACTGTTACCTATCAAATCTGTGTTAATAGTTACCAGCATTTTAGTGATGTAAAATAAAGAACAAACAGTCAAAGCAGGATTCAAATTGCAGAGTGTAATTTTTATTCAAACAGGATTATTTTCTTAACAGAAACCAAGCAATATACTGTACATCATCTTGTAACTCAATAAGGAAAAAAGATTTACGGCTTATTTGGCTGCATAACAATTTTGCATGTAGATTATTTTGAAAATAAAATGTATTGTAAATCATTGTTAATTGAATCTTCTACTCTTACTGTAAATTCTAAAAATTCCCCATTCAGCAATATTTACAAGGAGGAGGAAGGAACAGTGCAAAGCACTGGAATTTGTACAAAAACATAGGTCGGCTGTTCTGAAGAATGACAGCTCATGGAACCAAACGGATTCCAACTCTAGAAAAGATGTCACAGTGCAAACAAAACAGTTAAGGGATGCAGATGTCACCGGGGTACCACTGCCCGATGAGTGGGCCTACTTGAGGAACTCTCAGTAATGTGTTAACACTACATTTCAAAACCTGAATGATGAACTAAATGTACACTGGACATGCTTTTATTGATAAACGGAGATGCATATTAAACTGTAAAAACAAAGCAAAGACTTATGAATTGACCTGCATCAAATGGACTTCCAATGCAAAGAAGCGCATACACACCAAAGGCGTGACTTGTTATAATTCACCACGTGGCACAGGGTCTTTCAAAAGAACAGTCAATGATAACTAAACTAATTTTGAAGGCATGTCTGTGATGGGACTACATTTAAATATTTTACAGACTTTCTCTCAACACAATGGCCAGCTTTAAAAATGTAAACTGTTTAAAGCGCCCGTTTCATGTCTCATGCAATAACACAAATGCGAAGGACTGCCTCAAAGAAGAACGTCTTGAGAATTTTGCTCAACATGAATATTGCACAAAAAGGATCCAGCAAAGGACTTAACTCGCGTATTCACCAATGATGAGAAAATAAATGTAAGCAAAAAAGAAAAGTGCCAAAAATGTTTAACATTGTTATGGGTGGCACACTCATTACACTATCTTGATAGCTTATTGTAGTTCATTCATGAAATGTCAAATGGTCTTTGAACTAAATCACACTCTAAATGTGTAAAACAAATATTTCCATACTTTTGTTTTGAAGACAATGCCGTTTCAGGCTTTTGATGAATTAAATTATTTTAAAAGATCCCTGACACAGTTGAACATCAAAGGCAATGGCATAATTCAGTTTAAAGGGCTAATGTAGAACTTCATTCTAAGATTAGTTTGTGCAAATTTCTTGTCTCAAAGCAGCGATTCATAACATATCAAATGTATTACGTCACTAAAGTGCGTCCCCAAATTATACACAAATTAGAAATGGCGTCACTGTGCACTGGTAAGAGTCTTTCTTTTACAATCAAAGTGATGGATCACTGGAAGCCTCCTGGAGACAGAAGAACTTTGTGAAAAAGTTACACAAAGCAAACTGACTTTCCTGCACCAACTTCCAAGTGTCTTATTTCATATTTAGATAAATCTTACAAGGCGCCCTTCTTCCTCATTCATTAAAGCTACAAAATGAAAAATATCAAATGACTGAATTTGCAAGGGAAAAGACTAATTTGTAAAAAGGCCCAAGACGTTTATGTAAATATAAACAGTCAAAGTAGCCAAAAGCAGCGTGAACCGATGCAAAAGTCTATTTTTCAGAGATCCACATTTGAATGACACCACATATAAAATAACAAGTAGGAGGATTTTCCGCAGGCCTAGAGAGAATTTTGGATCTCACATTCCATAAAAAGTACATAGAATCTCAAGGGAGGGGAACAAAGTAAAATTATTATACTGATGGCCCCCAGCAGACCTCTTCTGGCTGCCAAGGCACAGTGCATACCCAAAATGAATGGCTCTTTTGACCTGGGCGAGCCAATTACAGATCTCCTAATGTAGGAAACATGACAATTCATCACTTCCAAATTTAGACAAGTATCATTAAATACCAAGGGGACAGCTAAATAAAAAAATATTCATGTGCCATAATCATCTGCAATCTCAATTTATACCTATATTTAAACAACTTACCTAAGACCACCACATCACAATAAACAGAACATGAACAGGCTGAGACCTTGAGCTGCTGCCGGATCTGAGAATCCAGAGTTTAGGCAATTATCTAAGGTCCAAAATGAAATTAATTTGAATACAGTTGCAAATAATGGCAGACCTTTTACAACCAAATGACACAAGTTATTTTTGCAATTTGCTTCACAGTGCAATTCTTGTTTAAGTTCAGTTTTGGACACACAACATTTGGTGAGGGGCAAGTATCAGTTTCCATATTCTACATTCATCTTCTGAATGCACTTCTTCCTGAATAAGACCATGAACAAGCTTTGGTTTGGATGATCGCTTTCCTTTTCATCTGTAACTACCTAGGTGAGCCTATTGTTGTGCATGCATGCCAAGCGTGTACATACCTCTTCAGCATGCTGCCATATGTTTTAGGAGGACACCAAAGTCTTCTAACTCTTCTCCAGAATCCAAAGGCTTTGCCTTTGAAGGAAATAGTTGTTACTTTTCTATTTCTATTAGAGCAATAGAACGGAGAAAACAGGGTCTGTAAACACAAAAATCTGCTCCACTATCAAAAACTCTATTAGGTTTAGGTGGTGGAAAAGAACTTCACACTTGTAGGAAAAAAGACAAGAACACAAAGAATGTACTTTTATATTAAAGATGGGTTGAGCAAAAACAATCACCAATTTAATTCCTGTCCAGGTAATAAATGGAGCAGTCTACAGCTACATTCTTGGTAAATGATCGTCTACTCAAGTGAAACAAAAATATTGAGCATGACACGGACAAAGATCCACCTTTCCTTTTGCCCTTGGTTTCAGGCGAGGCATACATACCTGGCCACTTAGCGGACAAATATGCTTTAAGAGCAATAGTACCTTTTAATCTCCGTAATCAAAATAGGAAGTCTGTTTTAACTGGACACCTGCCACCAGATCACTATTTGCTAAGACCTCGTTCCCTTCTTCACTGGCACCAACATATAAGAGCAGGAGTTTATCTTACCAAACACGGCTGTATCTACAAACTAGACTATGAAGGCCTTTGCATAGGAAAAAATGTGTTTCAGACAAACACACAGCAAGTATGAGAGCTCACAACATTGCACACATTTGTTTTGCTATTTTCCGTATTTAATAGCAATTAACACAGCTGCAGATAAGGACTAAAACATTTCTGAAGTTAGGTTTTTGAAAAATGGTAAATAAAAATGGCATTTTATTATGAAGATGGGCTTCACAAGCAGGCCAAGTATAAATATTTCAAAGCAGCTTTTGTGTGGCGAATGAAGCAATAGTCTCCAGTAATGTTGCTTGACATGAATTATATTCTGGTGACATATGCAGTTTACTAGACACTCGCCAGTTCATATTAACAAAAAGTTAAAGAAATGCAAGGCACTACAGAATAGAAGAATCAAGACTTATCTTCATTAGGTAAAGGGTGGTAGGCTTGAGGCAAGGTTGAGAGCAGCTCCAAGACTACTGAAAAAATATACAAAGTTCTTACAGCTACCCAAAAATACATCTGGTGGGAAAACCCAGAAATACAGTGTATAGTCTTACATTGGCAGGCTGTACCATAGCAGATCTTGTGCAAGCCTGAATATCAAATTATTGTCCATGGATCTGCAAATAGTGTACTGCAGTTGCACTCACAGTCATGAATCCTCGCTTATAGTACTCCACTGTGCCACTATTACCCACAGGCTAAATCAACTGCAAGCAACACAGGCTCCTCTTTTTCGACCATGAAAATATCGATGGATCAAAAACAAAATCATTGACATCATCCAAGAAGCAGCTGCTTCCCTCTGCAACCTTACATTAAACCATAATTTCACAATAAATAAATATGTAGCCCCGGTACAAACATATACACACGTGCACACAGAAAAGGTATGTTTTGCCCTGAGCCAACTAGATTCCTTAATAGTGCAAACCATGTTGCAGCAATATCTGGTGCCACTCCTGCTTTTGCAAAAGCAACAGAGCAATAGTCCACGAGTGCTCAAGACTTGGCCAGCTGCACACTGCAGGTGTTGTGCTTGCTACAGTACTCTTTCTAATATCAGCAGGTTCCTCTCCATCCACTGGATATTGAGCTGGATTGTTTCAATGGCTTCCTTAACACAGTTAAGTTCATAGCTCTTCCCCTTGGTGGAGGCAAAGAACGACTGGACCTAGCAAATAAAGACATAATTGGTTTAGAAGTAAATCAACTGAAAGCCCTCTACAAACATGGAAACATTTGGGAGCATTTTTGGAAGGATAACAGAGCAGAGGCTGCCTGAGTGAAAGTACAGGTCTACCTTAGACAATGTGCCATTTTAGCAAAAGAGTTACTTATCTGTGAAGTGGTTTTACAGTGTGTATCCTTTATAATGTCACCGACAAAAGAACCTTGCAGCTGAGGGTTTAGCTCAGCCTTTAAAATGGAATATAGCCGAATGCATAACTAGAAACAAGAAAGCATCTGAACACGGTAAATATGTGAATCAGATATGCTTCCATTTGGCTCAAGTAGAAAAGACTCTCAATAATATGCACTTGCAGAACGGCTCCAGTCAGACATGACGGCGGACTACAAAGCAACCAAATTGAACCCTACCTTGTACTGAACACAAGCCATGTTATAGATCTCCTGGGTGTCATAACAAAACTAATGGAACAGCCCTGATGAAGACCTTATGAGAAGATTGGAATGAGTCAGCTCAATATCTGAGGAATGTCGGATCATCAATAGGAAAACCCACAATTTTCCATATAAAAATGTTCAGAAAAAAAATGGGGACTCTGTTTAAGGAGCACTCTGGATTGTGACTATCCAATTGCAAATAACTTAATGACTTGGTAAAAATATAGCAAACACAACAAGACGATGGACGGAGTGCTGAAACTTTTCAACCACTCACCCCCAGTCAAGGGATATGGGTTTAATCCATCGTTCTTTTGCTCACTATGCCAACCCAGTTTCGACCCAGCCATATGCAAATCAGTTTTGATCCTGCACCTCATGGGAACAGTCCAGTTCGAACTGCCAGGCCCAGGTCCTCCCTGGCCAGAAACAAGCACCCAAGCACCCAGGGGCCGGTTTCAGGGTATCACCCCTCATCAGCCAGGCTAGTTTTAATCCAGTGGCACGGCAAGCCAGGGACCCACATCTTGACATACCCTTGGCCACTAAGGGCGAACATAGCAAACACAACAAAATGATGGACGGAGTGCTGAAACATTTAAACCAATCACCTCTAGTCAAGAGATCTAGGTTTAATTAATCACTCGTTTGCTCACGATGTCACCCTAGCTTGGACCCAGCCATAGGCAAATCAACATTCTGTCCATCATCTGTTCTTTTTGCATCTGTTGACAAGGGTATGACCAGAAATGGGTGAGGTGCTCACAACACCACTAGATAGCCTGGCTGATGAGGAGTGACAAACTGAAACCAGTTACAAAAACAATGGAGGAGTTACCCCTCAAAAAACGGAGAAAAGAGATTCTCTCACAGTGGGTTTAAGTGCTCAATTCAGCACAGTATGCCCCAACCTGTTAGTGGATAATGCATATCCTTGTAGAAGACCCCTCACTCACCAACCTAGTTGGTGACATGCTTCATCATCGGGGTCCCACCCCATAGGCCGAGTGCCTATAGGGTGTGCTGCGACACCTGATTACAGTGGAGCGGGTTGTTTTCTTTTATGTGTTCAAGGCGATCAAATAAATGAATTTAAAAAGGGCCAACACTACTCACTGCAAGTTTTTATTCTTGAGTGCTTGAACCCTAATTAAAAATGTGTAACACCTATGCCTAATTAGGTAGACTTCGGTGTAAAATAAGAAGTGTTATTAAAAATAGCTAAGTGTGCTATGTGAAGTGTGATAAATACTATTGATTAAAAAGGTCTACATGTTTCAACCATTGTATTTATTCATTGGTTTTCGTCAGGACCGTGATATTGAACTGGGTGGTCCGCACACGCTAAGGTGCGTCCTGCCCTAGTCCAAGATGGAGTACACAAATTGTGAACTCGTGTAAAATTGGTGCATTTTCTTTATTCAAAGAAAAAACCTGTAAGGAAACAGGGAAAAACAAAAAGACAGGAAGGGATCACATACAGGGGTTGACTACACACGTGTAATACATTTAACATATATAGCCAGTATTTTCCATGAGTCAGTACATGGGATTATGCCCATATTTTAGTCAGACAGTAGAATCCATCTGTTACGCGACAGTACTTCAGTGCTTTTACCGGACTGTGACTAATGGGCCATGGATCAGTGCCAAAGGAGTGGTGACGATCTGGTTTTGGCATCTGAAAATGACTGGTGAAAATAAGGGCGACGTACTATGGGCCAGTGATCATACTGGTGTTACGGGGTGAACGGATGCATAGAATTGTGAGCAGTCGTGAAGGCGCTTAGAGTTGCGACTGGTATATGGCTGATTGCTTACACTTCCTTGCGGTATTACCGCTTCATGGGCACCAGCGCTTCCAAGACGGCAAGAGTCCGTCTCCTGAAAGTGGGTAGAGAGCAAAACAAAAGCAAACAAATGCCCGGTTTTAGTTTGCTGGCTTTTTTTGAGGTTTTTTGTGTTGCCAGCGGATCGAGCGGCGAGCGCATGAAGAAAAACAAGTATCCTTACTCAGACTTGGCCGCGCTTTACTTACTTGCCGCTTCTGATCATCAGACGGTAAACCTACTTGGTTCGACCGGAGGCGCCCCGAGGAATGACCGGCTTGTTCTCAATGCCGGTAAAGTAAACCCGGAACAGTTCCTGGTTGGGCGTGGCTTCGTCACGTGGTATGATCACGTGGGTCGTAATGGGCCAATCGGGTTAAAATAGGGGGTGGGGCCCTCGGATGATTTCATTTCTGCCGGGAAACGGAGTCAAAGACTGTTTACGTTTCCATGGGGACTAGGAAGGTCCCTTTTTTTTAAAAAGAGAAAAGTTACAAAAGGGTGTGTTTACACGGGCTACAGAAATCATTGGGAATTTTTGATGGAACAGAGGACAGAATCAGGATTCACAACCAACGGGGTTAGATGCTGATAATCAAGTTCCTTTATTTAGCATATAAAGGTGAGGTTTTCAAGTCATTACACTGTTCCACGGAATATTATCGTTCAAGCCCGACTTGTGGGTGGATAATCTATAAACCCACCTCTGTTCTTTTTCAAAGAGTCGTTGTATCAGATTGGCTCCTGGCTTTATTTGTTCGATAATCGTCCAGTGAAGGTCATCTGGTGTATGGCCTGCGGACAAAAAATGTTCCGTGAGTCTGGTATTGTTTTTTTTACACCTAATGGTGCTTCTATGTTCACCAATCCGCAATTTGATCTTGCGGCTTTTCATTCCTATATAATGCAAGTCGCACGGGCATGTAAGCATGTAGATAACATTTTCACTGTTACAATTTGTCTGCCCTCTGATTGTCCAGATCTTATTGGGTTCCAACTGTAGTGTTTTGGTATTTACAGTAAATGGGCAGACGCTGCAATTACCACATTTATAGTGGCCTGTTACTTTTGGTAAACCCCATAGATTTGTTTGTGTTTCTTTCTCTGGGGTTGTCTTTATTGGTCTTGTATTGACTACTTTGTCTTTTATGCTCTGTGCTTTTTTGAAGGAGAACAATGGTTTCTCCCACCTCAGATTGCCTGTGTTCAAGATGCTCCAGTGCTTTTTTATTATTCTAGAGACGTCATTGGATATGGTGTTGTAGGTGGTAACACATGTCAAGGGGATTCCTTCTGCTGTTTTGTTAGTCTGTTCCAATAAAGCTGAGCGGGGTTGGTTCCGCGCACGCTTTTGACTTTTTTGGAGAATTTTGTTTGGATATCCCCGATTCTGCAGTTTTTCGGTGAGATCTTGGGCTTGGTTCTTATAATCTCCCAACTCACTGCAGTTTCTACGAATCCTCAGGTATTGCCCATAAGGTAAGTTCTCGCGTAGAGGTCTGGGGTGGAAACTTTCGAATCGCAGTAAATTGTTTTTGGAGGTGGGTTTATAGTGAGTGACAGTTGTCAATCTTCCTTCCTTTTTTGTGATTGTTACATCCAGGAATAGTAGTGTTTCTTGGTTCTTTTCATAAGTAAACCGTAGATGTTCATCACAGGTGTTAATCCAGTTAAAGAAGGAAGTTAGAGACTCCTCTGTACCTTTCCATATAGCCAGCACATCATCGATGTATCTGCGCCATATTAGGATGTTAGAGCTATAGGGGTTTGTTTGACTGAGGATGTATTTTTCTTCAAAGTCATAGACATACAGTCCCGCTATGCTCGGCGCAAAAGAACTTCCCATGGATGTTCCCCCTGTCTGTAAAAAGATTTTGTCTTCAAATTCAAAGTAATTCCTTTTGAGTGCCAGTCTGGCACATTCCAAGATGAATTGCCTGGGTGTTCTCGATGTCCACTCTTCCTTATCTAGTGCTCGTCCTAATACATCCAGTGTAGCATCCTGTGGGATACTGGTGTACAGGCTCTCAATGTCAAAACTCACCAGTATGGTGTCATTCTCCACTGTGAGTTGGTCCAGGATCTGCAGTAGACTTTTGGTATCTTGAAGATACGTGCTGGTCTTTTGTACCATTTTTTTGAAAAATACATCGCAAAATTGCGAGAGTGGTTCTAGTACTGATCCTATTCCGGAGACAATCGGTCTGCCAGGTGGTGGTAATTTGTTCTTATGCATTTTAGGCAGGGTATAGAAGTAGGGAATCTTCCCTTCACTTCTACTCAGGAATTCCGCTTCTTGTTTTGATATAAAGCCTTCAGATTCACCATGTTCCACTAGTGACTTTATCTCACTTTTCAGGTCTTCTGTTGGATCCTCTGGTAATCTGCGATAGCTGTCCTGATCTGCTAAAAGTCGTAGACACTCGGTTTGATAAGCTGTGCGATCTTGCACAACAATGCCTCCGCCTTTATCTGCAGGCTTGATAACAATGGTATCACAATTTCGCAGGTTATCCAGGGCAATTCTCTCCTGTTTGGTCAGGTTCATGAAAGGTTTTTTGGGGGTCGTATTCTCAATTTCATTGAACACAGCTTGCTCAAAAGTAGAAATTTCCACCGGAATCAGGTGTGGCGGTGGCGTGAACGTGGACTTACTCCTAAGCCCTGTTTCATTTGGATCCAGGTTTTCTTCTGTGCTAGTTCTTTTTTCAAAGAAGGCTTTCAGTCGTAACTTGCGAAAGAAAGATGAGAGCTCACAATGCAATCTGAATTTGTCCAAATTGGCAGTAGGTACAAAGCCCAGACCCTTATTCAACACTGAATCCTCAGTTGTGCTTAAGGGTCTGCTTGAGAGATTAGTAACTAAGTTCTCCGATTGCTTGGTCCCGCTTGCTGGGGGTTGTGCCTGTTCATGTTCGCACTCGGATCTTCCGGTGCCCAGTGCACTTGACCCCCTTGATTCTGGGTTTTTCTTCTTCCCCGTCCCTTGCCGCCCCGGTATAAAAAAGGCGGTCTATAGGCATTTGGTTGAAAGAAAGGTGGTTGGAACGGTGGTTGCCAACCATACATCCCCATGTTCTGTGGGTGATAATAGGGGTCAGCAAACCAAAAGATACCAAAAGTCTACTGCAGATCCTGGACCAACTCACAGTGGAGAATGACACCATACTGGTGAGTTTTGACATTGAGAGCCTGTACACCAGTATCCCACAGGATGCTACACTGGATGTATTAGGACGAGCACTAGATAAGGAAGAGTGGACATCGAGAACCCCCAGGCAATTCATCTTGGAATGTGCCAGACTGGCACTCAAAAGGAATTACTTTGAATTTGAAGACAAAATCTTTTTACAGACAGGGGGAACATCCATGGGAAGTTCTTTTGCGCCGAGCATAGCGGGACTGTATGTCTATGACTTTGAAGAAAAATACATCCTCAGTCAAACAAACCCCTATAGCTCTAACATCCTAATATGGCGCAGATACATCGATGATGTGCTGGCTATATGGAAAGGTACAGAGGAGTCTCTAACTTCCTTCTTTAACTGGATTAACACCTGTGATGAACATCTACGGTTTACTTATGAAAAGAACCAAGAAACACTAGTATTCCTGGATGTAACAATCACAAAAAAGGAAGGAAGATTGACAACTGTCACTCACTATAAACCCACCTCCAAAAACAATTTACTGCGATTCGAAAGTTTCCACCCCAGACCTCTACGCGAGAACTTACCTTATGGGCAATACCTGAGGATTCGTAGAAACTGCAGTGAGTTGGGAGATTATAAGAACCAAGCCCAAGATCTCACCGAAAAACTGCAGAATCGGGGATATCCAAACAAGAAGAACTAGCGCATCTGCCCATCTTCGAAAGCTCCACTGGCTTCCTGTGGCCCATCGTATTGTGTTTAAATCACTGGTCCTGGCCTTTCGTGCCTTGCACCAACAAGGACCACAATACTTGCACAAGAGGTTTACTTTCTATATTCCTCGCCGTGCACTCCGATCAGCTAATCTCCTTCTGATGTCTACGCCTAAAGTCAGATATGTGAGATTGGGTGGCCAGTCTATCTCTGTCCAAGCAGCTCGGTCGTGGAATGCCCTGCCGCTCTCTTTGCGAGCTTCAGCCACACTGACAGAATTTAAGAAGGGGTTAAAAACCCACCTTTTTAAACTCAGTATCTAGTTGCTTTTTTTTCTTTCTCCTTCTGGTTTGGCCCTGTTTAAGCTCACATATCGCGCCAGGATACTCTGTAGTAGCAGAGCGCGTAATAAAATATTTTATACATACATACATACATACATACAAAATTCTCCAAAAAAGTCAAAAGCGTGCGCGGAACCAACCCCGCTCAGCTTTATTGGAACAGACTAACAAAACAGCAGAAGGAATCCCCTTGACATGTGTTACCACCTACAACACCATATCCAATGACGTCTCTAGAATAATAAAAAAGCACTGGAGCATCTTGAACACAGGCAATCTGAGGTGGGAGAAACCATTGTTCTCCTTCAAAAAAGCACAGAGCATAAAAGACAAAGTAGTCAATACAAGACCAATAAAGACAACCCCAGAGAAAGAAACACAAACAAATCTATGGGGTTTACCAAAAGTAACAGGCCACTATAAATGTGGTAATTGCAGCGTCTGCCCATTTACTGTAAATACCAAAACACTACAGTTGGAACCCAATAAGATCTGGACAATCAGAGGGCAGACAAATTGTAACAGTGAAAATGTTATCTACATGCTTACATGCCCGTGCGACTTGCATTATATAGGAATGAAAAGCCGCAAGATCAAATTGCGGATTGGTGAACATAGAAGCACCATTAGGTGTAAAAAAAACAATACCAGACTCACGGAACATTTTTTGTCCGCAGGCCATACACCAGATGACCTTCACTGGACGATTATCGAACAAATAAAGCCAGGAGCCAATCTGATACAACGACTCTTTGAAAAAGAACAGAGGTGGGTTTATAGATTATCCACCCACAAGTCGGGCTTGAACGATAATATTCCGTGGAACAGTGTAATGACTTGAAAACCTCACCTTTATATGCTAAATAAAGGAACTTGATTATCAGCATCTAACCCCGTTGGTTGTGAATCCTGATTCTGTCCTCTGTTCCATCAAAAATTCCCAATGATTTCTGTAGCCCGTGTAAACACACCCTTTTGTAACTTTTCTCTTTTTAAAAAGAAGGGACCTTCCTAGTCCCCATGGAAACGTAAACAGTCTTTGACTCCGTTTCCCAGCAGAAATGAAATCATCCGAGGGCCCCACCCCCTATTTTAACCCGATTGACCCATTACGACCCACGTGATCATACCACGTGACGAAGCCACGCCCAACCAGGAACTGTTCCGGGTTTACTTTACCGGCATTGAGAACAAGCCGGTCATTCCTCGGGGCGCCTCCGGTCGAACCAAGTAGGTTTACCGTCTGATGATCAGAAGCTGCAAGTAAGTAAAGCGCGGCCAAGTCTGAGTAAGGATACTTGTTTTTCTTCATGCGCTCGCCGCTCGATCCGCTGGCAACACAAAAAAACCTCAAAAAAAGCCAGCAAACTAAAACCGGGCATTTGTTTGCTTTTGTTTTGCTCTCTACCCACTTTCAGGAGACGGACTCTTGCCGTCTTGGAAGCGCTGGTGCCCATGAAGCGGTAATACCGCAAGGAAGTGTAAGCAATCAGCCATATACCAGTCGCAACTCTAAGCGCCTTCACGACTGCTCACAATTCTATGCATCCGTTCACCCCGTAACACCAGTATGATCACTGGCCCATAGTACGTCGCCCTTATTTTCACCAGTCATTTTCAGATGCCAAAACCAGATCGTCACCACTCCTTTGGCACTGATCCATGGCCCATTAGTCACAGTCCGGTAAAAGCACTGAAGTACTGTCGCGTAACAGATGGATTCTACTGTCTGACTAAAATATGGGCATAATCCCATGTACTGACTCATGGAAAATACTGGCTATATATGTTAAATGTATTACACGTGTGTAGTCAACCCCTGTATGTGATCCCTTCCTGTCTTTTTGTTTTTCCCTGTTTCCTTACAGGTTTTTTCTTTGAATAAAGAAAATGCACCAATTTTACACGAGTTCACAATTTGTGTACTCCATCTTGGACTAGGGCAGGACGCACCTTAGCGTGTGCGGACCACCCAGTTCAATATCACGGTCCTGACGAAAACCAATGAATAAATACAATGGTTGAAACATGTAGACCTTTTTAATCAATAGTATTTATCACACTTCACATAGCACACTTAGCTATTTTTAATAACACTTCTTATTTTACACCGAAGTCTACCTAATTAGGCATAGGTGTTACACATTTTTAATTAGGGTTCAAGCACTCAAGAATAAAAACTTGCAGTGAGTAGTGTAGGCCCTTTTTAAATTCATTTATTTGATTGCCTTGAACACATAAAAGAAAACAACCCGCTCCACTGTAATCAGGTGTCGCAGCACACCCTATAGGCACTCGGCCTATGGGGTGGGACCCCGATGATGAAGCATGTCACCAACTAGGTTGGTGAGTGAGGGGTCTTCTACAAGGATATGCATTATCCACTAACAGGTTGGGGCATACTGTGCTGAATTGAGCACTTAAACCCACTGTGAGAGAATCTCTTTTCTCCGTTTTTTGAGGGGTAACTCCTCCATTGTTTTTGTAATTTATCCCGGGGACCAGGAGTTCCCAACTCACATAGATTAGTGTAAAATTCCCTAACTCTCTCTTTTGTTATTTAAGATTTAGGCAGCGCGCAGCTGCGAGAGTAATAACACAATAGATACCACCTCACAACACCGGAAATATCCATTGTAAACATGAGCGAAAATAGGGCCTCTCTTATACCTCGGCCGAGGTTGACGAGATAATGAGTGATCTATCGGTGTTTGCGGATGTGAACATAGCACAGAGCATTTCCACAACTAAAGATTGGGAAAACCTGACAGAACTAAAGAGGAACAGAATCAGAACCATCCTACACGGGACAATACTTAAGCAGTATTTGAACAACAACATGGCACCTAAAGGGCTATTAGTTTCCAATGCACCTCGTATCTTCCTTGAAGACGAAGCATTTCGAAAAGACTGGGCAGCCATAGCGTGGCATTGCACACATGACTGGATAGTCCTAATCCTGAAAACAGCTATAAGACTCTCAGAGAAAATCCAGGTAGAGATCCAGATAGCGGAAGGAAATATGAAATCAACCATCACAGGCTTCAAGAAGAAGCTTGATGAATTAAATAAGGAGATGACAGATTATAAGGACAATCTGTCACAACAGAAAGTGCAGAAATTCCAAAAAGATTTGAAGAGGTTTTCGATGACAAAAGCATACCCGTACTCAGACTCAGAGTATGTACCACCATCAAAAGGAGAAGACAACTCAGATGCCTCCAGCAATGCATCCAGTAATACATCCAACTCCAGTGTTAACTCAAGTGGAGGGAACACGAAACAAAAGGGACGAGGACGTGGGAGAGGACAGGGAAATTGGCCATCCTTTAACCCAGTACCAATGCAAGGGTTTGCTGACCCCTAATATCATCCACAGAACATGGGGATGTATGGTTGGCAACCACCGTTCCAACCACCTTTCTTTCAACTGAATGCCTATAGACCGCCTTTTTTATACCGGGGCGGCAAGTGACGGGGAAGAAGAAAAACCCAGAATCAAGGGGGTCAAGTGCACTGGGCACCGGAAGATCTGAGTGCGAACATGAACAGGCACAACCCCCAGCAAGCGGGACCAAGCAATCGGAGAACTTAGTTACTAATCTCTCAAGCAGACCCTTAAGCACAACTGAGGATTCAGTGTTGAATAAGGGTCTGGGCTTTGTACCTACTGCCAATTTGGACAAATTCAGATTGCATTGTGAGCTCTCATCTTTCTTTCGCAAGTTACGACTGAAAGCCTTCTTTGAAAAAAGAACTAGCACAGAAGAAAACCTGGATCCAAATGAAACAGGGCTTAGGAGTAAGTCCACGTTCACGCCACCGCCACACCTGATTCCGGTGGAAATTTCTACTTTTGAGCAAGCTGTGTTCAATGAAATTGAGAATACGACCCCCAAAAAACCTTTCATGAACCTGACCAAACAGGAGAGAATTGCCCTGGATAACCTGCGAAATTGTGATACCATTGTTATCAAGCCTGCAGATAAAGGCGGAGGCATTGTTGTGCAAGATCGCACAGCTTATCAAACCGAGTGTCTACGACTTTTAGCAGATCAGGACAGCTATCGCAGATTACCAGCGGATCCAACAGAAGACCTGAAAAGTGAGATAAAGTCACTAGTGGAACATGGTGAATCTGAAGGCTTTATATCAAAACAAGAAGCGGAATTCCTGAGTAGAAGTGAAGGGAAGATTCCCTACTTCTATACCCTGCCTAAAATGCATAAGAACAAATTACCACCACCTGGCAGACCGATTGTCTCCGGAATAGGATCAGTACTAGAACCACTCTCGCAATTTTGCGATGTATTTTTCAAAAAAATGGTACAAAAGACCAGCACGTATCTTCAAGATACCAAAAGTCTACTGCAGATCCTGGACCAACTCACAGTGGAGAATGACACCATACTGGTGAGTTTTGACATTGAGAGCCTGTACACCAGTATCCCACAGGATGCTACACTGGATGTATTAGGACGAGCACTAGATAAGGAAGAGTGGACATCGAGAACCCCCAGGCAATTCATCTTGGAATGTGCCAGACTGGCACTCAAAAGGAATTACTTTGAATTTGAAGACAAAATCTTTTTACAGACAGGGGGAACATCCATGGGAAGTTCTTTTGCGCCGAGCATAGCGGGACTGTATGTCTATGACTTTGAAGAAAAATACATCCTCAGTCAAACAAACCCCTATAGCTCTAACATCCTAATATGGCGCAGATACATCGATGATGTGCTGGCTATATGGAAAGGTACAGAGGAGTCTCTAACTTCCTTCTTTAACTGGATTAACACCTGTGATGAACATCTACGGTTTACTTATGAAAAGAACCAAGAAACACTAGTATTCCTGGATGTAACAATCACAAAAAAGGAAGGAAGATTGACAACTGTCACTCACTATAAACCCACCTCCAAAAACAATTTACTGCGATTCGAAAGTTTCCACCCCAGACCTCTACGCGAGAACTTACCTTATGGGCAATACCTGAGGATTCGTAGAAACTGCAGTGAGTTGGGAGATTATAAGAACCAAGCCCAAGATCTCACCGAAAAATTGCAGAATCGGGGATATCCAAACAAAATTCTCCAAAAAAGTCAAAAGCGTGCGCGGAACCAACCCCGCTCAGCTTTATTGGAACAGACTAACAAAACAGCAGAAGGAATCCCCTTGACATGTGTTACCACCTACAACACCATATCCAATGACGTCTCTAGAATAATAAAAAAGCACTGGAGCATCTTGAACACAGGCAATCTGAGGTGGGAGAAACCATTGTTTTCCTTCAAAAAAGCACAGAGCATAAAAGACAAAGTAGTCAATACAAGACCAATAAAGACAACCCCAGAGAAAGAAACACAAACAAATCTATGGGGTTTACCAAAAGTAACAGGCCACTATAAATGTGGTAATTGCAGTGTCTGCCCATTTACTGTAAATACCAAAACACTACAGTTGGAACCCAATAAGATCTGGACAATCAGAGGGCAGACAAATTGTAACAGTGAAAATGTTATCTACATGCTTACATGCCCGTGCGACTTGCATTATATAGGAATGACAAGCCGCAAGATCAAATTGCGGATTGGTGAACATAGAAGCACCATTTGGTGTAAAAAAACCAATACCAGACTCACGGAACATTTTTTGTCCGCAGGCCATACACCAGATGACCTTCACTGGACGATTATCGAACAAATAAAGCCAGGAGCCAATCTGATACAACGACTCTTTGAAAAAGAACAGAGGTGGGTTTATAGATTATCCACCCACAAGTCGGGCTTGAACGATAATATTCCGTGGAACAGTGTAATGACTTGAAAACCTCACCTTTATATGCTAAATAAAGGAACTTGATTATCAGCATCTAACCCCGTTGGTTGTGAATCCTGATTCTGTCCTCTGTTCCATCAAAAATTCCCAATGATTTCTGTAGCCCGTGTAAACACACCCTTTTGTAACTTTTCTCTTTTTAAAAAAAAGGGACCTTCCTAGTCCCCATGGAAACGTAAACAGTCTTTGACTCCGTTTCCCGGCAGAAATGAAATCATCCGAGGGCCCCACCCCCTATTTTAACCCGATTGGCCCATTACGACCCACGTGATCATACCACGTGAAGAAGCCACGCCCAACCAGGAACTGTTCCGGGTTTACTTTACCGGCATTGAGAACAAGCCGGTCATTCCTCGGGGCGCCTCCGGTCGAACCAAGTAGGTTTACCGTCTGATGATCAGAAGCTGCAAGTAAGTAAAGCGCGGCCAAGTCTGAGTAAGGATACTTGTTTTTCTTCATGCGCTCGCCGCTCGATCCGCTGGCAACACAAAAAACCTCAAAAAAAGCCAGCAAACTAAAACCGGGCATTTGTTTGCTTTTGTTTTGCTCTCTACCCACTTTCAGGAGACGGACTCTTGCCGTCTTGGAAGCGCTGGTGCCCATGAAGCGGTAATACCGCAAGGAAGTGTAAGCAATCAGCCATATACCAGTCGCAACTCTAAGCGCCTTCACGACTGCTCACAATTCTATGCATCCGTTCACCCCGTAACACCAGTATGATCACTGGCCCATAGTACGTCGCCCTTATTTTCACCAGTCATTTTCAGATGCCAAAACCAGATCGTCACCACTCCTTTGGCACTGATCCATGGCCCATTAGTCACAGTCCGGTAAAAGCACTGAAGTACTGTCGCGTAACAGATGGATTCTACTGTCTGACTAAAATATGGGCATAATCCCATGTACTGACTCATGGAAAATACTGGCTATATATGTTAAATGTATTACACGTGTGTAGTCAACCCCTGCATGTGATCCCTTCCTGTCTTTTTGTTTTTCCCTGTTTCCTTACAGGTTTTTTCTTTGAATAAAGAAAATGCACCAATTTTACACGAGTTCACAATTTGTGTACTCCATCTTGGACTAGGGCAGGACGCACCTTAGCGTGTGCGGACCACCCAGTTCAATATCACGGTCCTGACGAAAACCAATGAATAAATACAATGGTTGAAACATGTAGACCTTTTTAATCAATAGTATTTATCACACTTCACATAGCGCACTTAGCTATTTTTAATAACACTTCTTATTTTACACCGAAGTCTACCTAATTAGGCATAGGTGTTACACATTTTTAATTAGGGTTCAAGCAGTCAAGAATAAAAACTTGCAGTGAGTAGTGTTGGCCCTTTTTAAATTCATTTATTTGATCGCCTTGAACACAAAAGAAAACAACCCGCTCCACTGTAATCAGGTGTCGCAGCACACCCTATAGGCACTCGGCCTATGGGGAGGGACCCCGATGATGAAGCATGTCACCAACTAGGTTGGTGAGTGAGGGGTCTTCTACAAGGATATGCATTATCCACTAACAGGTTGGGGCATACTGTGCTGAATTGAGCACTTAAACCCACTGTGAGAGAATCTCTTTTCTCCGTTTTTTGAGGGGTAACTCCTCCATTCTTTTTGTAATTTATCCCGGGGACCAGGAGTTCCCAACTCACATAGATTAGTGTAAAATTCCCTAACTCTCTCTTTTGTTATTTAAAACTGAAACCAGTCCCAGGATGCTTATTTAATTTCCAAGGAGGACATGACCTGTTAGTTCCGGCTGGACTGTTCTTGTGGAGAGGAGGGTCAAGACTGATTTGCATATGGCTGGGTCTAAACTGGAATGGTGTGGCATGCAAAAAGAATTATGATATCGACTCAGATCTGTGAGTGGGGGAATGTTTGATTTGTTCAGCATTCCGTCCATTATCTGTTTGTTTTGCATTATTTATCAAATATACACAGTGGACACAATCTCTAAGTTTGTTTTTAATATACAATGCTTTTGGTGTGAATAGTTTTTCGTTAGTGTGCAACTTTTTGAGTATGTATTATATTTAATTTCCCGTACATTTTTGTGTAATTGGCACAAAATGTTTGCTGATTAAAACAAGTATGTTTTTCTTGGTTCATTATCAGATGATGTTGATATTGTATCTTCTTCTGCTAGATTGTTGGACCTGTTTATTGCTCTCGCATTTAAAGTTATTTTGTCGTGTTGGAAGGATAATTCCAAAATATCTGTACATACATGGTGGGATTTCATTTGTGATGAACATAGGATCTCTATTGTTCCCTCCTCTTCTATTCCTCTAAAAATTAAATCTGATCTTCTCTGGCTCCCCTTTACTACGTATCTTTCTTCCAACTCTCCTATATGATTGATCTATCTTTAATCCCACATTTGTTTTACTCCTACCACTTCTCACTTTTCCTTTTCCTCTTTCTTTTCTCCTTTCTTCTACCCTTTTCTTTTTTCTTTTCCCCTTCTGTCTTTTCTCTTTCCTTTTCCTTACTTACCTTTCTATTATACATATGTTTTAGACTCCATGTTCTTTTATGTTTCATACCATTCTGTATGACATATGTATAATTCTCTATTTAAAAATTACCAATAAAAACTTCTCAAACAGAAAAAAAAACAAGTTTATTGTTTGTACATTTTTTGTAGGTATGATATTCTTTTTTTTGCACTACAGATCTACAAATCTGCAATATGGCTAAAAGAAAAGAGTAATCCACACTGACCAAAATCTTTATGTACAGAACATTAAGACATGATGGTATTTATGGTTATTGGGTACCTTTGTTGATTGCTTATATATTATTGATCCTGCAGGTACAAACTTCAAAAGGATAACACCCTGTTTATTTCAGACTACACAATTGGCAGAAACTTACTATAAACTACCACCTTGTGTAGGAGAGTAGGGTCTGCTTCCTATGGTTACCCCTACTTTTTGCTGTGATTCTCTGGATTTTCGACTTTAGCCTGGCTATGGCCCTGCTAATCAGGCCCACATCCCAGCTGTTCTCTCTCTAAATTGATACCATGTACTTTAGGTACATACCAGATTGGTTACTGGGTCACCCTTGTGAGCCCCTGTATAGTGTACCATATGTACCCAGGGCATAGGTGCACCCAGGCCAACCAGGGGCTGCAGCATGTATTGTGCCACCCCTGGTTTACCTTCCAAACTGACACCACAGGTCTGTTCACACAGCCTGGGTAAGGTGATGAAATCACCCCTTACTTAGATATAGTATACCTATATCTATATACACATATAGACACATATACACCTATACGTCACTCCTATGGCAGGCCTTAACAATCCTGGACGCAGAGTGCTTGGTTTTATGTGAGAGGTTGCCCTAGCATGAGCTGAGCCCCTCTGCAGCTTTCGGAACCATCTCCTTATAGCTGTGCCTTGATATAGCCATACCATATACTCTTAAGTGCATTATAATGCTCGCTGTTAATGCTAACTTTGTTTTGGCTTTATCAAAACATGTTGTGTAATGTGTCAAACACTTTGGATAACTACTACTCCGCCAGCTCTACCGGCAGGGGTAGCATTTCACCCTTCTAGAGGGAGAAAACATGTAGTTACTGGTTTACCCAGTTAAAGTTAAACAGAGCCTCAGCATCACAAAATGGATGTTGCTGCCACAGACACGAGTCTGCCCTCCTGTTGCTGGACGAAACTCCGGCAGGGGAGGCCTGGACAATAGGTTTCCTGTCCAAGGAGGTGCTGGCACCTCCCCAGACATGCTTTTGTGTAATGGAGCAGGGAGGGCTGCATTCAGTGAATGCTTTCCAGACACTGTCTGAAGCACACATGGTGCTCCATGCATTTCCCAGTTCAACCTGGTTGCTGGGACACTCTACTCCAGCTCCGGCGCAAAACTGGACAAAGGGAAAGGGGTGTAACCAACCCCTTCCCATGTCCACCCATTGGATGGACCTTAAAGGTAGTCCAGCCCTTAAACGTAGTATAAGTATAGGAACCCAGTCCCTAGGACTTTAGATTACCCTGGACGAAACTCTGAAACATATATCCTGGACCTTCGACATTCCACTTCGACTGGAAGACGGAAGATATCTCCCTTGTGGTCAAGGAGTGACCACCCTGTTTAAACAGGCACCAACAGCAACTTTGCCGGTCTGCATTTTCGAGGCTCCCGCCGGATCCCGAAGAATCCGAGACACAGGACACGGACTTCCAGACATCTCTGACCCGACCATCGCTCACAGCACAGCTGAGACCAGTGGCGGACACGAGAGACGTGGGACCGGAACTCCTGGACATCCTGCATTTTGCAAGCAGCACCTTCTTCATGAGGTATCTCGAAGTTGTGCAGTGGGGTGCTTGAAACCCCAGACCCGAGCAACATTTGCACTGAACCTCAGAGTGACCCGTGGGCCCCGCTTTTGCATTTCAGCTCGACGCGTCTTCGCGGTTCCTTGCCTGTTGGCTAGTGAGCCCCCCGAAGACCTTTCTTTGAATCTAACTTGATTTCCTGGTTGCTCCAGGTTTGCTCCAACTTCCCTGCAATGGAGAAGTTTCTCAGACCTTGCTGGTCTGCACCGAAGCCCATCTCGACTTCCTGTGTGGGTTGAATTTGCCAAGGCATGTTGGATCCAGTCCGGATACAGACACCGCAGTCAACTAGATCCTTCGTAGGACAGCTCGAATCCAGCTCCTGGTCGTCGTCGACGCCTCCTGGTAGGCGTCAACGCCTCCTGGTCCTCGTGGCTGAAGAGACCAGCTTCACCTCTTCACCTGAAATCACCCGACATCTGGTGGCATCTTCCTATCGCCGCCCTGGTCACTGGCAAGTGAGCCAGACTCTGTCCCTTCTGCTTTCAGGTTCTACAGATCTTTGATCCACCCTTGGATCCACCCGGACACTTTTCCTCTGGTCGCCCGCAGCACTTCTTTGCAGCTTTCCATTGAAAACGACGACAAAACCCGACACGGAAAGGCACCTATGCACCCGGCTTTCCTCGGTGAGGTAACACAAGTACTCCTGTGCTCGCGTGGGTCTTCACTCTCGAAGTGTCCTAGTTTAAAAAGGTTCCATCGTAGTACATCCGGAAGTGTCCTTAAATTGTAAATTTGTCACTTGTTCGTTTCCCATAGAAAGCCAATGGTAACCCGCGGCTGTGTTTAGACACTGCACGCGTCTTCCGTGGGCCTCCTACTTCCTAAACTTTGGTTGTTTAGAGTAGCCCCACCGATTCCACAGGCCCTGGGGCCTGCTTTCAAATTCTCACGTGGTTCTTCTACCATTTTAGTATATGGTTTGTGAGGCCCCTAGGGCATAACTTATACTGTGCAACTTATCGTATGCTAATTGAGTAACTTGTAATGTACTTTTACCTCTGACCTCGTAAAGAGTGCAGAGGGGTTGTGTTTAGAATAAATACATATATATGTGATATATACCTTTTGTGGTGTGCTTTCATTTGGTACTCAAGGGATTATAATTGGTAAAATGTAAATGTAGTACACTTGTAAAGTGCACAGCTGCCCCCGCAACGGGGCGTCCCGGCGCTGTATAACGCTGGGGAACCCCTCCTGGGCACCCCCAAGGTGAAGCCAGGCATCCCAGTGTTGTTGGGGCCGTTGTGGAGATTAAGCAAGCTATTGCCCAGAGTTGCAGCGTGGGACCCATGATTAGAGTAGGCGCTGAGGCGAGAATTATCGAGTCCGCGGACATTGAGCCCAAGACCCTGCCGCGTCGGGAATTGAACGCTGGTCCCGGGCCTGATCTCTGCTCCAGAGTCTGCCGCTTCTAACCAGTGAGCCACACTTCTCCACATCAACTCGCTTAATTTGCTCTCTGAAGTCTTAGCCGGAAGACTGCTCGTCACTGCTACCCGTAGGATAGCTTTCTATAAGGTTGACTTTACAACCACCATCAATAAGGGTCGATTAGACTTGTGCGAGGTGCCCACTAGAACTAGTGGACATCATATGCCAGGTTAACTTCTCACACCTCGCAGCTGGATCAGTCTTTGAAATTGACTCAGCAGACATTTCCTAACTAGACCCAATTACTTCCACAAAAACTTCAGAATACTATTTGGTTTTAAACTAATATAGGAGGTTTTTTTTGAGTCTTTGAATTAGGGGATCAGTCCATTGAAATTTTCACATTTTCGTTAACAGAGTTATCAAAGGTTGCAAGTGAAGCTTTAAAGTGAAGCAGGTTTTAAGACCTGCATTACTAGTAAGCTTGTTTCGTTAGACATGCCTGTGTCAGATAAGAAATTATTAATTTTCAATGGTGGAAGATGGTAACCTCAGCACTTGAACTCTCTCTTGTTTAGCTGATGGACGACAAGGGTATCCAAATCCAACCAATAGTTCTTTTTATGTGTATGGGACTATACTTCAGCTACTGCTTCCAATGTTGCAAAGTATATCCCTGGGATTCAAGACAACACCCCATTGGCCATTTGGTAGGTAAGAAATATGTTATGTAATTTGGCAACTGAATTTAGATTTGATACAGACTACTCAAGGTGGTTGACAAAAACCTACATTAAAACATGCTAATACATAAAAGCAATTAATAAGTCATCTTACCTTGATCAAAATGTTGAACGTAAAACAATTTATTCTATTAAGTTAGCCTCTACTACTCTACCATTTTGTATACAAGACCCTATTTTTGTGTTTCTGCTGGGACTTTCATAAAGTTAGAAGTTACGCGTTAAGTGAAAGCTGGTTGTACTGATAATGCTTGTGTGTCAGAGTAAGCAGCCCTGCCCTGCCTAAGGGCCTACGTGCACAGATGTCTAATTTGTTTGCCCACCAACGCCTGTAACCTCCCTTGCCTATCTACAAAGATGACATGGGTATGGGTATATCAGGATTCAACAGTTCAGCATGTAGCATTATACAAAGGGGTTGTGTAAGCATTATGTAACAATGACAAAGTGGTTTCAATGTGTTTCACGAGGCACCGAAAAGTATAAATGCCATGTGTGAACTTGTACTTGTTAGCCCCTCCCTCCGGCACTTGCAGTGTCTGAGTGATGAGACTCATCTCATGAGATATAATAAACCTGTGTTTTGTTCCACTCCAGTGTTGATCCTCATTTATTGAACCAGTAGACTAAAGGGTGTCCCTGCACCAGTGAGACTGATAGGAATCTCACTTCTACAATTGGCGACGGCAACGTGGGACCCCCATTGAGGGACACAGCTGGACCAGAAGGAGGTTGTTTTGCCAGGATAGAAACACTAAGGGGTGTCCTGCAGTCTGAGGTGATTTTCAGCTTATCGACTTGACCTTTGTGAAGGCTGTATGTCTCAACTGGGGCTCTTCGGTTGGCATTTTGGTGGGGATCTATTGATCAGAAGATCAGCAGGTGGGAACTGGAGTACTGCGATCAGGTAGGATCAAATTGCTTGTCTTTTTTAGGTTTTGTGTTAGTAAAAAGGCTTTACTCAAGTTTTTGACCAGTAATGTGAGAATTTTTTCTCATCTTTTTATTTTGGTAGAAGAGTCTCTTAACGCTATTGTTAAGAAGTATTTGGTAAACATGCCTGTTTTGAGCACAACATTATGTTGTTTTACAGCAAGACAAATGTTTTGGAAGAACGACAGCCAGCGCTTCTAGAAGCACTCTGAATTATGAAATGTACATTAAATACGGTATTTCTTCCATACTGTTTAGCACATTGTGGAACTTATGTATGAAGGCAGATGCCAGTTTACAGTGGCCACTTAAATGGTACCTTTGATTTAAACACACCGCAATATGTAGAAGAGCAGCTCTTTAAAAGAAAAAGTAGGCAGAGTATGTTTGATGCCGTAGGGTTATGGAGAAAACAAATTAAACAAAAACAGATTAAAGAAAAGGATAGGAAGAAATTTGAAGAACAGACTACTGTACAAAAAAATAAAGAATTACAAATAAAAGCACAAGAAGAGAGTGTAGAAAGTGATGAGAGAAGGGTTGGACTTAAAATGCAAAAAGTATATATGGTTGCCTGAAATCTGTGGCAGCAACTGCCATTTCAATCAGCAGGACTTGTACTGGACCACAAAATGACGGTTTTTGTTCCCCATTCAGTTGATATATTATTGAATCAGACTAAGCACTTTGTTAGCACCACATTTTACACTTAAAAGCTGCCTGACTTTGAATCCAGCTACTTTGTGGCCATTGCCCTCTGATTAGTCCAGGGATATACATGACTGTATTTTTACCACTGAAGAACAAAGGGTCGAGTGGACCTGACTGACATGCCCCTGCCCGATGTTCAGGGTGAATTGTATGTAGATGGATCTTTATTTAAGCTACCCGATGGCACCACTACTGCAGCTTATGCTATTACCACACTGCATACAATTGTGGCGACGGCATGGAGAGTTAGTTCAAAATTGCTGACTGCATTAACACTACCAAAGCGAGTGGCTATTGTCAAGTATAGTGCGCACCAGGAAGTAGTAGATAATGTTCATTATCAGATTCCTGATGAGGATGTACATTCTACAATGGCCCACCAAGAGACAGCTATAGCAGAAATTACAGTTGAAAAATTACATTATGATTTCATAGAAATAATAAACATAGAAGGGAGCTCACAGAGAAAGATGTCAGATTAATAAAACATACAGAACATGTCTTATTCAAATTAGAACCAGATGATGTGTGCAAGAACACCATCAGTTGCAGAAATGTTACTAATAATTGGAGATAAACTCATTAAAGGATTTTTGATGGAATTGATTGGAAGTTTATGTAACTTTCTGATCACAGGGTCACAGCAACTAAATGAAAAAAACAGAATATTGCAGGAGAGCAGTATAACTTTTCTAGGTTGTCCTATGGTACTGAATCCAGCCAATATATTTTTTCGCATTCCATGTGCTGAATAATGGCTTACTGTTATTGTTTTTTTTCAAGTTCATGTCACAGTGTTATTGCATGAGAATAGGCAGGAATACTGTTAAAAAGAAGATAAATGCCTCGGACACATAATTAGACAAGGAGCTAGAAAGGGGTCACCAGAGAGAGTGGAAATAATTCATTAGATGAATTCACCTCAAATTCAGAAACAAGTCAGGATGTTTTTTGGGAAAGGATGGCTGCTGTAGTGAGTGGTTACCAAATCTTTCCCTAGTGGCTAAGCCTTTACTGAGGCTGACACACAAGGATGTGTCTGATCCGCTTCCACTGGACAACAATTGCACAAAAGCATTCCTAGAGTTGAAAGAGTAAAAGTATTGCACCCCCGCACTAGGAGTGCAAGTTTATTTAAAAGAAAATACACCAATTTGCAGTGAGAGCGAGGGCTGCGCCCTCTCAGTGCCTGTTCAAAAACATGAATGTGTTCAAAGGTCTGTGACGTATTTCCCAATGACCCTTGGCCCCAATGTCACAGAAATGCCCAGCTGCCTTAATTTAGTATCTATGGTAAATGTCAGGCACAAAAAGAGTGAGAAAATCATGATAAAATGTCCAATTTCTGAAAAGGTTCCTTCCTTTGTAAAGTTGTTTTGCAAAAAAAACTGTGACCAAGAAATGTCTGAATTCAAATGTATTGAGCTTTTGTGATGAAACTGAACCTGAATGTCTAGGTGTCCTGAATCTATGCATAAAGCTCAGGTTAGACTTCAAGGATGAACGTCTGATTGAACCAAACAATGTCCTTTTTGCAGTTTGCCAAGGTTTGAAAGGTAACAATGACAGATGAGGAGCAGCACAAGCTGTGCTCCCTATATATTATGTTGTCAGAGCTTCATGGCTTTCCATAGTTACATCAGCCCAAAATTCAAAATTGATTGCCCTTCCCGTAACATGCAGTATAACTGCTCAAATGGGAGTCATTATTGTCATGGGAGAGACAAATGCTAATTCAGTTATACAATATTGTGTCTTGTTAGAAATTTCACAGATGAATCTGAAAAGGATACTGTTTATTTAATGCTTATTTAATGCTGACACTTGTAAAGAACTAAAAGAGGTAAGAGAAAATATTTTATAAGCACAACAATAAGGTTGTATCGGAAGAAAATATGAGAAAAATGACAACTGTATAGTAGCAAATTTGTTATTTGCAAAAACTGATGCCCAGGTATGAATTGCCAGTTTCTCTGAAATCAGATCATAATGAGGTCTTCAAGATGATGTGTGCAGAACCATAGATTGAACAACAGATTGGATTGTAGCTATCTGCTTGAAGTTTCAAGCACAATAAACACAAAGACAGTACAGAGTTACACTTTGCAAGCACAGTTACACTTTGCAAAAGACTGTTTCAGCATCACTGAAGTGGCTGAATGTGTCCACGCAAATGTACTTGTGAAAAACACTGATCTACCCGGAGTCTCCAGCACCAACAGTAACAGGGAGTGGTCCGAGAGCGTGCGCGGCAGCACCGAGCAGTGCCGTACCTTATGGATCAGTGCATTTGAAATCATCCAGTAATCAATCCGTGTACGTATGTCGTGGTATGCCGAGTAGTGTGTGTAGCCTCCCTGCTCTGCATTCCTTTCACACCACACATCACTCACATCCAAACACACTAAGACCTCTTCAAGCTTCCTGGCAGCCGCCGATGGGCTCCTGGTAGGTCCGACAGATCTGTCCCTGTCCGGGTCTATGACCAAGTTAAAGTCTCCTCCCCAAAGGATCTTAGCATCCCCCCAGTGGGTAACTATTTTAGCTATGTCTCTAAAGAATTCTGGGCAGTCAAAGTTGGGGCCATAAACATTAACTATAAGCAGGTCTGAACCCCTGCCTGTGCATTTGGAGATGACATATCTGCCTTCAGGATCCCCTTTAAGGAGTGTGAGTGTAAGCGAAGACCTGGGGTTAACCCAGTTCAGTACTCCCCTAGCATGTGTAGTGAAACCCAACGAGTTGATATTACCCACCAGCCCCCTAAATTTCAACATTGGGCTCAAATTGTGGCAGAGGGGTCCCATGTTAGTATATAAAGGATCATGTCTGGGTACATTAAGCACCTCGCCCTATGTCCACCTGAACTTTATCAGGCTGGTCTTCCGGTCCTGGGCCCAGTTCTTGATAGCCTGCTGCAAAACCTTGGGGTCCGTAAATATGTGCGACTTCCCCTGTCTGTTCACTCGAAGCTTTGCAGGGTACAGCATGGCGTAATCCACACCCAGCTCGCGCAATTGCTTTTTGAGGGGCACAAAATGTCTGCGGGCCTCCTGTACCCTAGCAGTAAACTCAGGAAATAAGGAGAGTTCCGACCCCTCGTACTTCAAGATTTTCTTTTCACTGGTCACACGCAGGGCAGCGTCCCGATGGTGGTAATTGAGCTGTTTCGCAATGATGAGTCGCGGGGGCGCACCGCGGCGGACGAGGCCCCAGGGCCCTATGTGCCCTCTCCACAACAAACATTGCCGAGAAGACACCTTCCCACAGCAGAGAGACCAGCAATTTCTCCATGAATTGTTCCATATTGCCTGTAGCTGTTGTTTCGGGAAGGCCCACAAGCCGTAGGTTGCAGCGCCGGGAACTCGCTTCTATATCCTCTGTCTTATCCTTCAGGATGCAAATGACTTTTCCCAGTTGCTTATGGTCAGCATCCAGCGTGGTGTGAGCCTCCTCAACCTCCGTGAGACGCCTCTCGGACATATCCAATCGTTCGGCGTGTTTGTCCAATCGCTCAACTATTCTATCCATCCTATAAGACATGGCGTCCATTTTAGTGCCCAACACAGTGATGCCGCTCTGTAATGATTGCTCCATGGACTTTAGGATAGAGCGGATGTCTTCATCTGCATCCTCCTGCACTGGCGCCATCGCCCCCGTACCCCTGCCTGGGCCAGGGTCTTGCGACTTGGATCGTCTTTGTTCGAAGGACAACTTGGATTGAGTCTTATCGCCTTTGCCCATTCTTGTTACGAGTGCACACTTCAGGCGGCGACAACAGGCAAGGGGATTCTTTGGGTTAGGTAAGTTCTGCCCACGGTTTCAGACTCTTAACACACAACCACCGTGGCCAGTGGGGACTCCAGAGCGCTCTCTCCGAGTCACCATGCTGCCGTTATTTTACACCGCGTGGCAAATCTCACCGTGCACAGGCAATAGACATAGGGTGTAGCCAGACCAGCAAGCCAACGTCTCGGTGTAGAGGGGCACAGCCTCGGGTTCAGCTCAGTCCATCACTGTCTCCTCTTAGTGAGCCCGTGCATCAGAGAGGCTAGCCGGTGGAAATACTTGTAGGACCTCCCAGTCGCGGGACAGGCCTGTTGCGTGCTTTATTGGTTTGGGCAAGCTGTGTGTAAGCAATAGACGGCCCCAGGGTTACAATGGCACTATCTACTCTCAGTGTCTCTCTCCGCACCTCATCCGTAACTCGCAGCGTTTGCCCCTGTATATGCAGAGTTCTCACCAGGCTGGTGCAAAGGTCCTTCACATGATGCGCCCCTTCCCCGTATTTGCACTAGTGGCAGCGCCCGCCGCTTCCGTACGCTACAGTAGGCCGGGGCGTTTCGGGGCCCAGCTGCGAAGGATCTTTCCAGCTCTTCCTGCCTCCGGGGAGTCAGCAGTTGTGGGACCGGCTCGCCACAACCTCTCCGGGTCCCCTCCGGCGCCGCAGCAGCTATTTATTAGTAGTATATGCGCCTCAGTTGTAGGATTATTTGCCAGATCTTTGCCAGATCTTGTGTCGGCTCCACGGAGCTTCGGGTTTAAGCGGCCATCGTGTTCCTGAGAAAGCCCTCCCCCCCAGTGCTGCAGAGTTCTCTTGCTTGGACATGGTTTGCTGGCAGGAGTTTGAACAGATTTAAGTTATAAAAAATTGCCATGAGTGAATAGTGGACTGTCCTAATGGAAAACGGTGCACTGTTGCTAAGAATGAGATGGGTCTACATCCAGTGGAGGGGTCCCGCCCCCAACCCTTTACACTTAGAGGCTGCATCTCACTGGAGAACCGTGCTTCCACTGGCATTTTTGCATGGCATGGTAAGGTGGAATCTAAGTAACAGAAGGAAGACGTTTTCAAGACAAAAGCTTCAAGCTGAATCAGAAGGTATTGTACTGTCACCTCCCTGATGATGCGGAACTGAGTAATGGGGAGAGGATACTGCTAAGGTCCATGAATACTCTTCCTGAGTAGCTGGCAATGGCTATTACTAAGGTTGCACTAAAGCCAGTGGGGGACTAAGTTGAGGGCTTGTCAAGCAAGATGGTATGAATTGAATGGGGGGGGTCGGAGAGGGGGGGGGGGTAATAAGAGGAAACTAAGGTCCAGGTTCTGGAAAGCAACAAATAACTCGTTTGACGACTTTATGGTTGCTGAGGGCTGTAAGGTTAGTAGTGTCTAAGTTGGACACTAGGTTAGAGACGGTTACAAATCAGTGGCGAGGTGTCAGGGTTTGAGTGCTGGACACCCTGGCTTTATGCCCCCATAACCTAAAGACTATGTAGGTTTTACTGGATTAGCTGTCAAGAGACCTGTGTATCCTGGCTGACAAGGAGGTAAGAGCAATGGCTTTCAAAGCCTATAAGCTCCCTACATATAAGGCCTGAGGAGGTGAGACAGGAGGTGGAAACGTCATGATTGTACTTCAATCCGATGACCAACAAGATAACCTATTGCAAGCAGTGTACAAAAAAAGAGATCCAAGAGGAGGGTCGTTTGTCTGCTTCTCTTTCCAGAGGAGTGTTCAGAAACCTTAGCATGGAGGAAAGTGTTACTGGAAGTCAGGGGCTTTCAGGCTTCCGTGGAGCTCCAAATCCAACTGCGAGTGTTCCACAAATGGAGGAAAAGTGTTTATGAAGCAATATCTTTTGTGAGAAGCTTTGATGATTGAGGGGTGAGATGAGGGTTCTCCTTGGACTATCTCTAAGTTCATGTTTTGCTTTAGTCGCTCCTCAATGAAGCGGACACTCACTGTTTATGGGTCTGATACAGTGGGTACTATTGATTCCTCAAGGCAGGTGGTGCTGATGCAGGATGCTGGTTGTTTTGTTATCTGCAATGCAATTGTTAGCAACTAACTACGTTACTTCCAGCTAGGTCGAAGATTGTAAATAATTTACAAAAATAAAACATATAAATAAAAAATAAATAAAAATCATCCACTCACTTCTTGGAGGTGGGCTGCTGTTGAGAACTGTGCGGTAGTCCGAGTAACAATACTCTGGATACTAAAGGACCCAGGTTGGAATCTAGATAGAAAAACAAAGAACAATTCAGTAAAAGTGGTTAAACATATGAGCTATGCACAATTTAAAATGCGGTGCTGATACGGTCCTTTTTAACTTTATTATTTCTAGAAAATTACGGAATAACTACATTTGTAGACATGTATTTGCTAAAATGAAGAGTGCAGTGGAATTGCTGTATAAGCAAATGATGAAGAAATAAAAAATAAAAAAAACGTTGCCCTGTAACTTCAATTTATTTCAGAATCCACCACTTTAGATTTTGATACCGGAATGTGGTGAGAAAATGTCACAGTCAGTCAATCAATCAGCAAAAATCTGTCAAGCGTGCTACTCACCCGCTAGGGTCTCAAGGCGCTAGGAGGAGGGGGAGCTGCTACTGCTCGAACAGCCAGGTCTTGAGTTGCTTCCTGAAGGAGAGATGGTCCTGGGTCAGCCGAAGGTGGGTGGGGAGGGAGTTCCATGTCTTGGCCGCCAGGTAGGAGAAGGATCTTCCTCCGGCGGTGGTTCTGTGGATTCGTGGGATGGAGGCGAGGGCGGGGATGGAGGCGAGGGCGAGGCTGGCGGGTGGGTGTGTAGAATGTGAGGCGGCTGTTGAGGTATTTGGGGCCCGTGTCGTGGAGAGCCTTGTGTGCGTGCGTCAGGAGCCTGAACGTAATCCTCTTGCTGACGGGGAGCCAGCGCAGGTTTCTCAGATGGGCCGAGATGTGGTCGTGGCGGGGGATGTTCAGGATGAGTCGTGCCGAAGTGTTCTGTATGCGCTGGAGTCTTTTCGGGAGTTTGGCTGTGGTTCCCACGTAGAGGGTGTTCCGGTAGTCCAGTCGGCTGGTGACGAGGGCTTGGGTGACCGTCTTCCTGGTTTCGGTGGGTATCCACGGGAAGATCTTACGGAGCATGCGCAGGGTGTTGAAACAGGATGACAAGACAGCGTTGACTTGTTTGGTCATTGTGAGCGAGGAGTCCAGGATGAAGCCCAGGTTGCGTGCATGGTCCGTTGGCATGGGGGCGGGGCCCAGGGCCGGGGGCCACCAGGAGTCATCCCAGGCAGAGGGGGAAGGTCCCAGGATGAGGACTTCCGTCTTGTCTGAGTTCAGTTTCAGACGGCTGAGCTTCATCCATTCCGCGATGTCTTTCATTCCTTCCTGGAGGCTGGTTCTGGCGGTGGTGGGGTCTTTGGTGAGGGAGAGTTATCAGCTGGGTGTTGTCAGCGTAGGAGAAGATGTTGAGGTTGTGTTGGCGTGCGATGGCTGCAAGGGGCTCATGTAGACGTTGAAGAGGATGGGGCTGAGCGAGGATCCTTGTGGAAAGCCGCAGATGACTTTGATGGCCGTGGAGCGGAACAGGGGGAGGCGGACTCTCTGGGTTCTTCCGGCGAGGAACGAGATGATCCACTCCAAGGCCGTTCCTTGGATTCCGGTGTTGCTGAGGCGCAGTACTAGGGTGCGGTGGCATACAGTGTCGAAGGCTGCAGAGAGATCTAGGAGGATGAGGGCGGCTGTTTCCCCTTTGTCGAGCAGGGACCGGATGTCGTCGGTAGCTGCGATGAGGGCAGTCTTGGTGCTGTGGTTTGCTCGGAAGCCGGACTGCGAGGGGTCGAGGGATCCGTTTGTCTCGAGGAAGGCGGAGAGTTGTTTATTAGAGGCTCAGAACTCTGGTTGAACATTTTACTTTGAAACATTTGCACGTTGAAAACAAGAGCATGGTTATTAAAATGAATGCTGCCTGTAAGCACTATTTTCAAATTTAAGGTTTTCATCTGCAAAAGAAGCAGGAGAACAGAACAATTCAATAACATTTGAACGTGTTTCTCTAGAAAAACTCTGCAACTTCAAGTGGAAATCTTCTGCACTCCCCTCGCTTTTTCACAGAAATATTTAAGTGCATAACATCACTAGTAAACAAAACAGAATTTGTTGAAAACAGTGGGACCTCCTAGTACATTCGTGAGATGTATGTAATGTTAAGGCTGGTAAAAACTAAAAGTGGTAAGGCGTAAAATTTGTGTTGGAGTGCACCGCGGCGAGCGAGTCTGAACGACCTAGGGGGGTTTGCTGGGGGTTCTCCCTCGAGAAAATTTTGGAAAAAGAGTGTGCAGACGGTGCATTTTCAAGGAAATTTGAGAAGGCAAGAAGGTTAATAAAGCAATTGTGAAAGTGCAGTTTTATTAATAAAGAGATGTCATATGATAACATAGGTAGCTGCTTATTCAGTAGAACCACAGAGCTTCACATCAAACTTCAAGATAACAATCCTGATTACCTCACAGATATTTTTATTTATCAAACAACTAAGCAGGTCATAAACTAGCAGCATGCAGGTCAAACTAGAAGCATTCAAGAAGAAATGTCAGGATTAACGTATTGTTCACTTTTTGTAGACAAAATCAGCATGTCTGTTTTTAATAGCTGTGAACGTCAACACACAAACACAAAACATTCTCATTTTACTCTGCCATATTACGGTCATGGTTTTCTGTCCCTGATACTTACATGTTGAAAAATTCGATTTTTTATTTGAAAATGTAATTGCATTGTAAATATAGAGAAATTTTCATCCATTTTTTTAATTGCAACAAAATGGTGACTATTGTAAATTTTTGTTGAGATCCTCCCTCATAGGTGCCTGTGAGAATGAGATAACAAATGGATACATGATGATGGTCCAGAGCTCACTTCTGGAAGGAGTCTTTTGAATTGCATAAAAAGCCAAGCTTAACACCATTCCTGTCTAAAGCTGATGATTGAGTTGTGAAACCATGCTGCAGTGAATCACACACCTCAAAAACATTTCCAGTTGCCCTGTGTCAGGTTAACAAATTAGTTCTTCAATCCAGAAGTAGTATCTACAAGATCTGAGGATTGGCCGCATCATGGGGACTGGACTGCCAGACTCCTGCACTGGTGCCCGCATGAGCATTTAACCTCTTGGGCACCATCATGGTTTCCTTCTCTGCCTCCCGAGAGTGTCCTCTTTCATTTTCTTTCAGTGACACACAGGGCTTCAAGTGGGATGAAAAAACTGTGGGTCTCTCATAGGGCCAAGGCAGCTGTAATTTCGGCCGTGTCTTAAGACAGTCAAGTTAAAAATCTGTGCTTAGCATAGTGTGTGCCCCAGTGGTATTTTGCTGCTTCTGTCCATATGTCCAGATATATAACACAACAAGTAACATTGCTCCTACATACACTAAGCCCGGACTATTGGCTTTGTCAATGGCTACAAATTGCATAAGATCAATGAGCAACTACTATGACTTTTTGAACATAATATTGCAAATACTTCCGTTCTTGTGGGCGAGGTTGTGTCGTAAGGCTAGAGCTACCGACTTTAGAGCTGAGAAATCATGTTCGAGCCTCAAGTTGGCTCAATATCCTGTGATTCAAATATGTCCAAAACCTTAAGTCTGCAATAGTACAACCAATCACTGCCTTTAATGAAACTTCAGCAACTCGCTTTTTCCGTTTTTTTCGTTTTACATGAGCACCAGTTACCAGGACATATAATAGTTCCTGGTAACTGGTGCTCATGTAAAACACTCTAAGTTAACGCTATAATAAAAGTGAAAAACGAGTATCTTTAAAGTTAAATTAAAGGCAGTGACGGGCAGTACTGTGTAACCGGTCATAACTGCCTTTGACGTAACTTCAAAGAGACTCCTTTTTCAGTTTTATTTAGTGCAAACTTGCAGCGCTTTACATGAGCACCAGTTACCAGGACATATAAAATGTCCTGGTAACTGGTGCTCATGTAAAGACCAGTACAACCGGTCACTGCCTGTATGTCCTGGTAACTGGTGCTCATGTAAAGCGCTCCAAGTTTGCACTATATGAAACTGAAAAACGAGTCTCTGAAGTTACATCAACGGCAGGGAAGGGTCACTGCCTTTGATGTAATTTCAAAGGCCTGGCATCGGCTCAGGCAAGGGGCCACCACGACGGGGAGCTCAGGCCGGGAGTTCTCCTTTTGACTCTCTCTCTCCACACTCCCTGTTGTTGTGCGTACTGGTGTATACCTACGCACGCGGGGAGAGAGAGAGAGGCTGAGAGCCAGGGCAGATTGACCAATCACTGCTCGGTTTCAGAATAAAGCCTTGTGATTTTTTTAATATGCTCCAAGTCCCGTGGACATGCCCATTACCTCTGGCTCTCCATTCTTTGCCTAGAGATGCTAAAGCTGCCAAGCCAGGTGCTACAAAGCAGCGCCTGGATTGGCCAGGGCAGGACAACTCGCCGCTCATCAGGAGACCGGGCATGTGACTTTGACACCCCTCCCCCCGGCTCCTTCATTCTAGAGGAGAGTGTGCTGATAACTGTGCATTTCGGCTGGTCAGGGAAAGGCACCGACCAACCGGCATGCGCAGTTGTTTACACTGCCCTTACTAACTGACTGACTCCTCCTAGCCCTACCTCCCTAAGCCGAGAAGCCCAGGCAGATGTAATGACGTGAGTCACACTCACATGATCACCCAATGCGGAGACTTGCGCTGACTGCCGTGGGCGGGCTGAGTGATAAGTGTAAGGAAACACTACACTTATAAAAGTTATTAATAACATTTATTACACATATTTTTAGTTTTTCTGACAGCTACCTGGGGCAAAATAATGAGGTGGCGACACCAATACGCCCTCACGAAGGAACCGCACCTGGTTACTTTTCTCTAGTATGAGACATCATTAGACAATTGATTTGCCTTCTTGGGGAAGGTGCATTTGGGGTTCGGTTGCAAGAGGGGGCGGTATGGGGTGTGTCTGTGTTTTGTTTCTTTGTATTGCAAAAGCTGTGGTGTGATCGGTAATTCGGTCTGTGGCTGTTTCATGGCTGGTTCCTCTCGCCAAACATTTCTCCACTTACTTCACTGTGAGGGCATCCCAGTTATCCTTCACAAAGTCCCAGGACAACAAGTGCCCCGTCACACTTTTGCTGATGGTTGCTAGGAGTCGTGGCAGCTCCTGGGCCCTGATGACGTCTCCTTCGAGGCCCTCCTGCATCAACCTAGTAGGAGAATGAGAAAGGTGTGTAAGAAAGACATCTACAGGAAAGAACACATTTATTTCAGGTGAAGACTAGCCATGAAGGAACAGCTATGCAACGATTGTTGGGCAGAACATTGTGGTATCCACTTGTTGGACCGTCTATCATTCAAATGAGATTATGACTTGGCAAATCTCTTACGTCTCTGCTGTATGTGGTTTTAATGTTCAATTTTAAGTGCAAGGGTTGGGCCTCACTCCTAGCCAGACTCCTCCCCACTATCCCCCTGGATCTGAAGGATGCGCGGCTTGAACTACTGTGTTCACTATCACAAGACAATGTAACTTTCCCTCTATTGTTATACAACGGGGATAGATTGCAACCAAAACTCACAGGCGTGCACACTACGGCACAATGACACTTTGAAACCAAGACCTATTACTCACTTCCAGCACGACTCCTCCCCACTATCACCCTGGATCGGAAGGATGTGCGACTTGAACTACTGTGTTCACTATTACGAGACTATGAACCTTTCCCTCAATCGTTAGACAAAGCGCGAAGACCTCTACTGCACCTTGTGGCATCCTGTTCACTACCACTATAATATGTGTTTTCCTCTTTACAAAGTGTTGTAAAGCGCTCCGATACCTTTGGGTCGGACTAGCATTATATAAAACTCCTTAATAAATAAATGATAAATTATTGTATTGTGTAGGAGTATGTATAACTTCGTAAATACAAGTCAAAATTCAAGAAAAGGGTGCTATTAACATCAGACTTCGAAGTGATAAGTGTGTAAATAAAATTGTATCACTTGACAGGATGCTAACATTGCCTATCACTCAATAAAACTGGCGCCAGAAGACGAAAACCACAAACAACGAAATTAAAACACATACACTCAAAGCTTCAGAAGAACAACTGCTTTTTTCTACCAGTTTTAATTAAAGTACCTGCACCTTCAAAAGAAAAAAAACCTTGAACCGTGACTGTAAATTAATCCAATAAATATTCCAAATAAACAGAGAGAACATGAGACGAGCATAAATAAGACAACACGAGCTAGAAGTCAATCAGGATTCTGCTAGATTCGATCCAGGACGCTCATGTCATCTTGAGGAATACCTCGAGTCAGAAGTTTGGGATTTCAAAATGCAAACATTTCAGGACGCTGACTGGTGTCCCATATTCCAAGCAATGCCGTGTGCAATGATCACATCATTACAACTGAGGCTTCTTTAAGAATTGCAACACATGCACCATTTGCATTAGCATCCTCACACTCACAGAACAAGAGCTCCAGACAGTTCTATGAAAAATGATGTGTAACATACCAAATACAATGTCTTGCTCAAGTAAGAACAGATGTTCTATGAAAACTTTAGAACTGGAGTTTGTTCGAGCAAAGATGTTGAATGGAATATCATGAAAATACCTCCAAATCAAAATGCCCAAAACAAAGTCAAACCCGGGACCAGCTCAAGGTCCTGACTCAGACCACAGTTCATAAAAGATATGAAGAGATTCCCAAGTAGCCCCCTGTAGATAACATCTTCAAATCATTATTGGCTACTCATCCACTTGTGGAGCAATAGAGCAGCCTCATAGCAAAGAACATCACAGACTGCCGCTACCTGAAGATGGTCGATTTTGTGAAAAGCCATCCTTTTGTAGCTCGGCAGATACGACATTACTTCCAAATCAATTAGGTAATTTCAATCTCAGACAAGAATCCTTGAGAGTGGGCGTTAACAAGCCTTTCTTCTGCCTTGGAAAAGGTACAGGATACAAAGGATGCTAGAAGCTAGATCAGCTGAATTATATAACTCCATGAAATATAAATGATGTCATATGACTCTTAAGGACTCTCTTTTTACATCAATATCAATACCCTTGTTATTATGCAGTTACACTTACAACTATTAGCGCCTGAGGTTCTCTCGATTTTGACCTGTTATTTTAAACTGTGCCGTAATATTCTATTGTAAAAGTATAAACGGTTCAATTCTACCTATTGTTCAATTTGTGTAATATGACTACTATAACTCAAAGAAAGAGGCAGCATGACACTAAAAGCGACCTCAAACATTATAAAAATGTGTAGATATGGCTCGCCCGCAACAACATCAGTTTAGCAAATCTGTGAGCTAAAATGATTACCTCTGAAAAGGACACCCAAAGTGTGTTCCTAATAAAACTTTGTATGATTCAAAAAGGTCATCAACAAAATAAAACTATCCCAACTAACACCAGATTGGTAGGTAGAAGTACACAACTAGAAGAAGGCTATTTACCATTGATTAAGGTGCATGCAGAAATGAACATCTTCGCTTTCTAGCTAATAATTCTGAACACAATTGCAGAATATTGTTATCTTCAGGTAGTTGCTCTTAAATAGATGTCTAAGTATTTTTTATAGAGAACAAACTTTGCAGCTGGAGCACCGAAAACTCAAAACTTAAAAATAATACAATCACCATTTTAACAAACCGAACACAGACGAAAGAGAAAACAGCCCAAAACACTTCGGCAATAATGGAAAAGTATACTGCGGTCCTAAAATACAAAAGTATCAAAAGCAATTTTGTAAACAAAAGTCTCTACTTCCCATCTGAAACACATAAATCAACGGCCAACCGCAGTGAAAAGTGTAAGGATCCAAAAAAACAAGCATTTGCAATGCAATCGGTCCCCCATTTGTGAGTTAGAGCTATTGGTGTTATAATGTTATTGTATTTTTATTTATGTTTATTGTTTGTAGTGGAGTAGATGTATGTTGTTTGCAGTAGAATTATGTGGTTTAATTTGGATTTGTAAGTTGTGAATTTGTGCGGTGTGGAATTGTGTGTGTGTAGTATATTTGTATATTTGAACTATGCAGAATGGTGAATAGATAAGGATGAGAGTTGTATAGAATAGATAGAAAGTAAGATTGAGAGGGATTGGTAGTTTGTGTATGAAGTGGGGAATGAACTCTAGATAGAGTAGTATAAATAATGTGTGAGAAAGAGTTTCAAGGGGTGAGAAGTTTATAGATGCAAAAAGAGGTTGTACTAACAAGCCTATTAACGATTCAGAAGCCAGCATTTACGAAGGGCAATAACACAAGCCAATGACAAGTATGGGCAGAGAGTCAGCCGGGCATCTATTCCATACTCCATTACAAGTCCCACAGAGCAGCATGCCTGCTGACTCGATACTCAACCTAAATATGAAGAGCCCGAATGGAACCCATCTCGGCACCTGCTTTTTAGACCTGCTGGTGCGCTGCACCGGCGGGACCCAGCCCACTTAAAGCCTTGCCTACCTACATCCTGTGATTGCCACTGTCACATGCCTGTTGACCTGCTCTGTTTATTGTCCTGTTTCCAGAATCGCCTCACTGCATAAATGGCCTGAATAAAGCCTCGTCCTGCAAAGCCCCTTTAACAATCTATTCATTATGTTTAGCGTTGGTTATACCTTACGCTTGTCTTACCTTTGTTTATGATAATGTTGGTGCGGACTTTAATAGTGTAAAAGGAAATGGAGACATTTATTAGGCCGCTATGTCTCTGTTTCATCAGTATTTGGCAGATCACAGTCACATCTATTTGCAGCCACTCACGTCGTTAGGATATGATTAAAATGTTAGGTGAGTTTTTGCCTAAGAGTTTCCAATTATTGGCGACCTTTTAATCTATTTATAATGTGCACTATAGAGGTCTGATTTCACAAGGACCACCCTTTTTGGTGGGTTACAGACACAGGGAGAGACTGCTATGAACTCGAGCCCCCTATGAGATGAAGCCTACTTATCTTCATAATAAAATTTATAGCAATCAGCCCAGGAAATCAATAAGTGGCAGACCTGTCAATTTCAACATCTGTTTAAAGCTCCGTCATTTTGCACAGGAAAAGGCACCAATGTCAGAATAGGTAAGGCAAATGATGTGAATTAACACAAATGTAAAGTAAAGAAAACAGATTTAAACAAAAAAATGACCGCAGACCAGCTAGTCGCACGGTTGATAACAAGTGCAGTTTGTCACCAGTCTCTTCTTAGAGAGGAGGGGCAGAGAGCTCCAGACAGACTCCTTAAGATCGCTCACCAAAGCTCTTGGAAGAAAGGGACCTCAAACACAGGAGGAGGATTTCGGAGGTGGGGAAGAGCAAGTGTCTAGACCCACAATATACCAACACCACACTACCCTCTTAGCCCAGCACCATGATGTACTAGTGTTCACAGTATCACAAGGTCCTGTGCACAAGTGCGTCGAGGTGAATCCCTTTGCACCAGGAGACTATGCACAGGCCCAGTGCCGCCCAGACAGTGGAATCACTATACACTGGTATCCCAGATGCCTACAAGACTCCCCTAGTGTCCTGCCTGCTGCAACTGATCTGTTCAGGATATTGCACCGTTACATCGCAACTTTTACAACTGACTTTTATTACAACGCAACTTTTACAACGCTGGATCCATTACATCGCATGCCTTTACAACGCATGACATTACATAGCAGATGCTATTACAACGCATGCCATTACAACGTAAGTATAGGTAAGTATATATATTTTTTTATTTTATTTAATATTATTTAATTAATTTAATTATTAATTATAAATAAATATATTTATTTATGTTTTTTATATTATAAATTAAATATATCAATTTAAGTAATTTTAAAAATAAGTATGAGTATAGGAGTATATGTTTTGGGGTACTGAGGTATATGTTTTGGGGTGTTGGTGTATTTTTAGGTTTCAGGGCTGGGTTTTGGGGCACAGGGGTATTTTTAGGTTTCAGGGCTGGGTTAGTGTTTTGGGGTAAAGGGGTATTGTTAGGTTTTAGGGCTGGGTTTGGGAAAAGGGGTACAGGGGTATTTTTAGGTTTTAGGGCTGGGTTTGGGAAAAGGGGTACAGGGGTATTTTTAGGTTTCAGGGCTGGGTTTGGGTTTTGGGGTACAGGGGTATTTTTAGGTTTTAGGGCTGGGTTTGGGTTTTGGGGTACAGGGGTATTTTTAGGTTTCAGGTTTGGGTTTTGGGGTACAGGGGTATTTTTAGGTTTCAGGGCTGGGTTTGGGTTTTGGGGTACAGGGGTATTTTTAGGTTTCAGGGCTGGGTTTGGGTTTTGGGGTATTTTTAGGTTTTAGGGCTGGGTTAGGGTTTTGGGGTACAGGGGTATTTTTATGTTTTAGGGCTGGGTTTGGGTTTGGGGGTACAGGGGTATTTTTAGGTTTTAGGGCTGGTTTTGGGTTTTGGGGTACAGGGGTATTTTTATGTTTTAGGGCTGGGTTTGGGTTTTGGGGTACAGGGGTATTTTTAGGGTTCAGTTTAAAAAACGACTTTAAATAAATTAAATAAATTAAATCAAATCAATTAAATTATATTATTTACAATTTATAAATTAATTAAATTACATTAATTAAATTAAATTAATTAAATTAATTACAATTTTAAAATTAATTAAATTAAATTAATTAAATTAAATTATATCAATTCCATTTTTTAATTAAATTAAATTAAATTAATTAAATTAATTTAAATTTATTTACAATTTTAAAATTAATTAAATTAATTAAATTAAATTAATTAAATTAAATTAATTAAAATTTTTAAATTAATTAAATTAAATAAATAGAATTAAATTTATTAAATTAAATAAATTACTATTTTAAAATTAATTACATTTATTAAATTAAATTAATTAAATTAAATTAATTACATTTAAAAAAAAAGATATACTTACCTATACTTACGTTGTAATGGCATGCGTTGTAATAGCATCTGCTATGTAATGACATGCGTTGTAAAGGCATGCATTGTAATGGATCCTGCGTTGTAAAAATTGCGATGTAACGGTCTGCGTTGTAAAATAACGCGTTGTAACGTCATACATCCCTGTTCAGAGGTCTGCGGTACCAACATACCAACCTCCAAAGAACAGCTGTGCCTGTTTCACATCCAACGGCATCATCTACTAAGCCACCTGGCACCCCAAGGTGCCTGCCAGACAGGACCAACGCCTCCCGTGGGCATGTAAAATGTGCATCAGAAGAGCGCAGCTGGAATCCCAGATGTGCAAGACCACCATGAACAGATGCCAAGCACTCGCCTCTTGTGCCCAGAGGGGCTGGAAATAAACCCCAGTCCACGTGCATCAGGTCACACCCCTTCTCCCCAACAGGAGGGGGCTTAACACCCTCCTCTTAGAACCACATCGTCGCTATGTAACTCCGAGGCTACCTGAGAGATGTTGGCGAGCTCTCTGCGCTCTTTATAGCGTTATCCCAACAAGTGACCGCTCTGAGCGCTCCATTAGTACTCACCAACCGCTCAGCATCCTGTAAATCTGTCTTCCCTCATCTCGTCTGTAACTACCTGCTTGGCACTCACCCAAAGCCCAGTGCAGTCACACCTGTGGACAGCTCTGCATCCGCTCACCCCCACGCCTCTTTGTTCTTGCACTCCTCTGTAACACCTCTCTCCTACACAGGACACTGCAGCTACACACACAATCACATGTAGAGAGGTCTATGGCTCCCTTGCCACGCTTAACACACGCATCCTTCCGTACGCCGATACATCACTCTTCTCTGTGCCTAAAAAAATCTTTCTGTGGGCGCCCTCTAAGATATGCTTAAAAATTCCTCCTTCACACACTCAAACACCACAGATCTATTATTTTACAGCCATAAGAATAAACTTTATTTTGTATCATTGCCTGCATCACTGTTTTCCATTATCAGGTTTATTGCCCCGATTTATGTTTTGGTATTTAAAGTTTTGCTCTCTCGCTTATGTTTTTGTTAGAATGTTGAAGCATATCCATATATTACTAGCTTGCTGTAAATATCTCGGCCTCATTACAAGGCCTCTGCTGCTCTAGCTGGGGTGTAGTCAGACAAAGAACCCTAAAGATTGCACTGCCAGGCTGGAGCAGTGATGTAAAAGACGACGCCGAGCTCTGGGTGTGCTAATGCTGCTGGATTTAAAGGGACAAACACACCTATGGGTTTGGTTTCTAGAGTGAGCACAGAGTGAACTTCTCTAAGGAACAAACGCTAGGAGGGCCTTGCTTGTGGAGTACCCTGGATCCTGGTCAGAGGAACGGGTCCTTCTTCAAAATAACAGCTCATCCGCCCACAATGAAGACACCAGACTGGTACATACATGGCTGGTGGGCGGAGGGGAACGAGAGCAGAGGGGGACCACTGCGATGAATTCACAAGCTCCTCTCAGGGCCATTTAGTAAATAAAAAAAACTGCTGGGCGAATTCATTTATTGAATTAGGTCTGTATAGCGTTTACACGACCTGTCCGGGCATCAGAGCGCTGTACAAGCAGCATAACAAGTTAAGCACAAAGGGAACTCTGTCTGCCTCGACAGCTGCCGGGAGGGAGGGGGAGAGGGGGCAGTGCTGATGTCCGCCTGAAGTAAGGGATTGGAATAAGGTCAAAGTTGAAACGAACGGTCAAGTATGACCGGTTTTAAAGTGTAGGCCAGATCGGACCACACCGGACTCCATCAACTCTTGCTACAGCAGAAATGAATTTAAAAAAAATGGGTATTTCGTACTTATCGTAGCATTGACACTGCGATATTATTTATGTACAGCTCACCCTGACAACGAAGGGCATTCTTAAACTTTCATTCAGGGTCTTCAGGGCGCTGGGGCCAGTATATGGGCCTACTTTGGGAAGGGGCGAGGTTTGGAGGTGGGGGCCGTGCGCCGCCTCATGCAGACTGTGTAGGTTCCTCTAGAGTGGCAGTGGCTGGATACCGGTTACTACAGACCCACTCCAGTGTCAGAGTCTGGGGCAGGTAGTGTTTGGGGTGGGGGGGGGGGGGAGGGGCAGTTAGGGTCCTGGGGGGCAGAGTTCCGTGCCCTGAAGACGCTCCGGCCGGCGGTGTTGGGGCCTCCGGCCATGCCTTACCCTGCCGTCCCCCCGAAGAGGAACTTGACGGCCTTGGGGGAGGTCCGAGGCGTCGCACTCTCCGCCTGGGAGCTCATCGTGACGCGAATACAAGCGGCATGGTGACCGTGGCGGGCCATGGAGAGGGCGGGTTCGGGCCCTCGCTTGGCCCGCCCCCTGCGCTTCCGGCACCATCATGGAATGGAGGCCTTATCGCAGCTCAAAGCTGGTACGCAATGGAAACAAGGAGTGCGCCCATTCTTTATCCAGTGCGAGGTTCACAGCCGCGCAGATTGGATAATATACTAAATGTCAGAAACTGTGTTTTCAATATTATTAGTTAAAATATAACCAATAATTATCTTAATTATAACCACGTTCTGTGTATACCAAAATACTTAATGTTACAGCTACTTTAGGTGTGCCTCTGCCAAAAAGTAAACAGTCTTCCAGTTCGTTTTTTACAATGAGACCAGACCCGTTCCAATATGGCCGACATCGCGGACAAGCTTCGGCGAGGATCCCTCAGCCGTGTCCTCCTCCTGAGGAAGGCAGATTAGCGAGCGTCCCGGAGGGCAAAGGGCTGTATGGAAAAGAAAATAAGGCACAAACATAAGTGGGAGGGGCGGGAGAGAAGGCTCAGAAAGCGGGAGGGGTGGCACAGGAAGAGTAGTGCTCAGGAAAACATGCAGTAAAGGGGCCAATAGCCGTGGAAGAAGACATGGCTGTCATAAGGCGGGACTAGCAGCCTCTAAACTAATCAGAAGGCAGCATTTAGAAAGGAAAAAGCCATAAGAACATGAAAAAGTGGGCGGGGGAGTGGGTGGGGCTTCCCTCACCTATAGCGTATAATGCATGGCTCGCAAAGCGAGCAGCGCATGCGCTGCACCGCTAGGCGAGACCTAATGATACCCACCATAGAAATAATCTACCAAAAGGCTGCAAACTTTCAAAGTAAGACAAGAACCTCCCAAAAACAATAATGTTGTTAAAGAGGCCAAAAGAATAAGGTGTTCACCGAATAGCTGAACAGTGCACTACTTCCAAAACTAAACCAACAAAATGCAAACTTCATTTGTGGCATTAAGCATTATAAATTCAAGAGTTTTGGCCGACAGCTTAACCAGATGACTCTTTGCCTCACTTTTTACTGTCTCTAAAGCAGAGTAGGAACCTTAATCTCAATGAAATGTGAGCTGTGGAAATTGGCCCAAAGCCTACTGCTTGTGTGGTCCTACTGTCTAGGAGGTCCCAGCTATATCATTTTGTTCAGTACTGAATACACAGGATGTCTGACCCACCACAGATGCACAAGAGCGGAAGGCTAAAACACAAAGTATGAGTCCGTGATGAGATGTACTTCTTGACGAGGTTTAGTTCACATATGGAGATAGAGATACTCTACAAATATCAGGGTGAAGTCACTGCTGTCATGGTGCCCATAGAGACACCAATCTTGGACTGTCACATCTTGGTTAAAGTGTTTCTATATGTGCAAATTTGGGTGACAAACTGCTTGTCCGAATTGGTGATTTTAAGGAGGCATATTCTCATAACATTGAACTAATGCAAATGCACATGAAATAATTGCATTATGATGAATGGAACTGCAATTAATTATGTCATATAGTTAGGCCACATTTTCGTCAATACTCCATTTTAATAGAATGGATGAAGTTTCTGATGTCATGCTCATCTTGCTCCTGCTCATTACCCGTCCCCCCTACCAATTGGAGTCCCTTTGAAAGGCTTCTCTCCTCACAGTTTCTACAGAGGATCTTGTGCTATGACAAAGTGTGATTATATTAGAAAGCATGTATTGAAATGAAACTTTCCATTGTGTACCTGATGTATAATTTTGAAGGATTTCCGCTGGAAGTTCCGATGCTGGTGTGGGTATAATTCTATGAGCTACTGTTTGAGAAATGTTTCCGGTTATTCTGTACATCTCAGGAGTGCAAATGCCTTCCAAGTAAAAACTGGTCCAGAATCACCAACGACCAGCTCACCTCCTCACTCAACAGCTCCACCACAACCAGCAAGAAAACGACGATCCCAAAACCGCAGCCCGAATCCTGCACAGATGGATCTCCGACAACACCAACACCATAGCTCCACTCAAGAACACCACCACCACCCACGCCAAGAAAGCCAGGTTGTTCACTACCTATCAATCAATCAATAAATCAGGTGTAGGTTAAGCACGACTACTCACCTGTAAGGGTCTTAAGGCGCTGGGGGGGGTCGCAGGTTCCAGCCCATCAAGGAGGGGGTCTGTCGAAGAGCCAGGTTTTGAGGTTTCTTGCGAAGATGGGGAGCAATGTTGTCTGTCTGAGGTGGAGCAGAAGGTCGTTCCAGGCTCTGGCTACGCAGAATGAACGGCCTCCCGATCTGGTCTTTCTGGTGCGGGGGACCACGGCGTAGGAGAGTTGGGCTGATCGTAGGGTCCTTTGGGGTGCGTGGAATTTGAGTCGGCTCTTCAGGTATGCTGGTCCGGTGTCTTGGAGGGCCTTTTGAACGTGGGTTAGCATTTTGAAGTTGGGTTGGGTTCATAAAATTTTTGGGGTTTTGCGCCCACATGTTTGCCTTCATTGCCAATGGAAGAGATCACCAGGTACCTGCTAGAGACACTAGGCAACCCTATTCCTATATTGCACTCTCTCTGTTCTTGTGGCACGATCTGTGCATTATATGAAGTTTCCCAACCGAATGTTGCTCTTCTGTGAGAGGCTTTCTGTTCCCATGTTCCTCGTACCCGTGTCAACCCATCCTCCTCATTTCCCTGTCTCACCAGAGTAGTCTCTGAAGTTCTCTTTTCCAAAGGCATCCCTATTCTCTGTGTCCTTTATATTTATATGGCATACTCTGTAACAGCAATGAGACTAAGGAATGGCAAAGGTTCTCCTCAAGGGGATTTTTCTGATTGAAAGGAAAAAGGAGCTTTGTGATTGTCTCAGATCATGTTATGATTTACCCACCCTTCAGCATAGTCTTCTGCATGCTTCTCAAAATGATTTCCCTGGTTAGAGAGGTACTTGTGCAAAATCTCAAATGACTAAGGTAAAATCTCTCAAAAAGGTTTTTCCCTCACGCTAAGCATTATCTATTTGCCAAGTAACTCCACTCTAAAGGCATTTACAGAATCACTGATAGACAAGTAAAGAAAACACATAAGGAATGAATGCGAGTCTTAATGTTGGAGGTATCACTGGTGAGGCCGATCATGCAAACGTAGGTCATTCCAAGACAAAACCTGTTCCATTCTTTTAGCTCAAATGGTCTCCCAGATGTGATGCATGTGTTGGGAAACATTTCCAATTCCAAATTCAGACACATAGCATACTCAAAACCTTTGTGAATTAGCGGCTTAGCTGCCTAGTCCTCAGCACCACAAAGCGCTCATGAGATGCCACTTTAGCTCTAATCAGTTTCGTAGCCAATCAATATAATAAATTCCTGGACTCAAACACCAAGGAAAGTTCTCTGTTTCAGAGTATGACAATAAGCAGTACTTGCACTTCTTATGCCCGTGAAGAACTGCTTTCTTTCAGCCACAAATCACACAGCAAGATTCTGAATTTCTGCAAAACAGTCACACAATTAACTTGAGCTGAAAATAAAATGTCGTAGATCATGGAACAAACGGAATCATAAAACTATCAAGAAATTCACAAAGCTATAAAAAACATCCCAAACAGCACAGCTAATATTTCAAAGCTAAAATTATTTAAAATGAAGGATGTGTATTTTATTCATCCAGCCAGGTTAGGAGCTCCTGTCGTGATGAAAAGGAAAATATCTAAATTAACCCCATAGGAAATTGTGAGAAGCCTCTATTATGAGTAGCACGGAAGGTTCTTGAAAGAGAAACGTTATAAAAATTGATGATTAAAGTGTCCCAGAAAAAAAATCGCGTCAGAAGAAAAGCCTGAAATCAGTCAGTTACCCAAGAAAGGGAACACCCCAAAACCGTTATTCCTCAGGTCTTGTGAAGTCAAAGAGAAATCATTCTCAAAGGAGAATATATCGCGAGTGATGTGTAGTGCCCGTGTAGGCACATGAGGTGTAACCCTGAGTGGTAGGTAGGTTTAGGCTCTCCGATATCCACAGGGATTTTAATACGGTAATCAGGCATCCAGAAACTCTCTTGTCTGATGTGTATGTCCTAGGGAGTTGTAGAGTACTAAAAACAAAATATGTATGACTTAAATAGCATGTCAAAAGTAGGCAGGAAGCATTCAAATAAATCCCAGCAGCTGCATTTGATTTCCCATGCAACGTTCTGTGTAATTTTTGATCAGTTTGATCTTACGGGAATTTAAGAATCATGCAGCAAATATGTAAAGACACTAGTTATGCAGATTTTACTGCAACAAGACTGGCCCTGATTAGCACTTACAAATGTAATTCTTAGTAAGTAGCTGTTCATACCATATCAGTTTCTTGGCATCTTCCGTGCTTGCTAGGGCTTCCAGTAGCTTGGTCTTCTCAGCTTCATACAATGAAGACCTATACTCATTGAGCAGTGTTGTCCAGCCTTCTTCGGTATTTGCCCCAGCTTTAAACACTATCTTCATAACATCTGTAGGTAGACTACACAATGGAAAAATAAAAATTAGAAAACCACAAAAGAAATTGATGGACAAACATCTGGCAAACAAACATCTATAAAGAGCATCATACAGAATTTCCAAGATACCAAGGCTCTGCAACGAGCTCATGACGAGCTCAGCTCGTCATGAGGTACACCTCTCGTACACTCATGACGAGCTGAGCTCGTCATGAACAATGGGATTTTAAAAAATTCAGCATTGACGATGAATTTCCTAAGCATTGATGTGGTTAACATATTCATCAACAGAGTTTACAACAACTGGATCCATGAAGTCTTTGCTAAAAACCAAACATGCGTATGAAAAATCTGCAAATTCCAAAGTAACTCAACAGTAAGCAAAAGCATTAGCGGATTAGGATACACATATAAGGTTACACTATTCAAGATATCTAGTTTCTACTTTAGGGATTGCTTTACCTCACGCACATTGGATTACATTTTTAGAAATTAGCAAGGATTATAGCATGTTCTTTGGACTTTTAAAGACATGGCTGATTTACAAGTTGCCTCTTGGGACTAAGAGCCGACTAATTTCTGCTACAGTTTCATGTTTATTCTGCAATTGCGTTATTTGTTGGTGTTTCCAACATCAGATCAGTCATCACCAGCGTTATGACCCCAAATAAAGCGTAGGTGATGAACAGGTAAAAAGTAATCCATTGGCTTTTGTGTGCCACACAGCTGGAAAATATTTTTAAACCAGTCCAAAGTCCTGTACACCATGAAAGTACTTATCATCTCAGCTTGAACCAGGATATAATGTTTCTTTGTGTTATCAGATGGATCACATTAGCAGTGCCCTTTACAACAACCGAGATGGGAATGCAAATGCTACTTACCAGTATGCATCTGTTCTTGGCATGTAGGGCTGCTGACATTCATATCTGTGCATAGATCGCCGCCTAGTGTTGGGTCCGGATGATTGCACATTGTTGTCCTGGAAGAGTCTTCGAAGTATCACGAGATAGGTGGCTCCTCCCCTGGACTACAGTGCGCATGGGCATCGACTCCATCCCCAGATTGTTTTTAGCCATTGTGGCCGAGATGGAGTGAACTATGTGAGTGATGACCATGCTATGAGCATATATATGAATACTGCAGCTGCTACAGGCGCCGGGGAGGAGGGCGGGCGATATGAATGTCAGCAGCCCTACATGCCAAGAACAGATGCATACTGGTAAGTAGCATTTGCAGTTCGAGGCATGTGGGCTGCTGAATTCATATCTGTGCATAGAATACATAGCAGTCCCTCCATTATTGGCGGCCGCCCGTGCCAGCTGCAGCAGTTTGGAAAAGTGTCCTGAGAACAGCCTGACCTACAGCTGCCTGCTGTTTAGAGTGCACGTCTACACAGTAATGTTTAGTAAATGTATGTGTGGTAGACCATGTGGCTGCTTTACATATATCCTCTAAGGGAATGTTTCCAAGGAAGGCCATAGAGGCCCCAACTTTCTGGTGGAGTGGGCTCTTGGTGGAATTGTAAGAGTGCGTTTCGCTTTTGCATAACAGATCTGAATACATTTCACGATCCACCTAGCAATACCGGCCTTGGAAATAGCGTTACCTTTGTGGTGTGATGCAAAGGCAACGAAAAGTTGCTTAGTCTTTCTAAAATCCTTGGTCCTGTCAATGTAATACATTAGGGCCCTTTTAACGTCAAGGGTGTGGAGCATCCGCTTCGCCAGCGACTCAGGATTTTGAAAAAACACCAGCAACTTGATTGTTTGGTTTATGTGGAACTGAGACACAACCTTGGGTAGAAATTTAGGGTTAGTGCGGAGCACTACCCTGTTAGCATGAACTTGGAAAAAAGGCTCTTGGATGGTGAGGGCCTGCAACTCACTAACCCTCCGTAGCAATGTAATTGCTACTAAGAAAGCCACTTTCCAAGTCAAGAACTGAAGCTCGCAAGAGTGTAGTGGCTCAAAAGGAGGACCCATCAGCCTTGTAAGAACCACATTGAGGTTCCATTCTGGAGCTGGTGGTGTCCGTGGTGGAATGACCCTTTTGAGTCCTTCCAGAAAAGCTTTGATAGCAGGCACTTTGAAAAGTGAAAGGTGTTGTCTATTCTGGAGGTATGCGGCCATCGCAGACAGGTGAATGCGGATGGAAGTATATGCCAAATTGCACTGGTACAGATGGAACAGGTAACAGATGATGTTCTGAATGGAAGCCTCTAGTGGGTTAATGTTGTGGTTTGCGCAATAAATGACAAACCTCTTCCATTTAGCCGCATAACATGCTCTAGTAGTGGGCTTTCTTGCCTCCCGAATGATGTCCATGCAATCTGGAGGAAGATTGAGGTAGCCAAATTCTAGGACCTCAGGAAACAGATCGCCAGGTTGAGCTGTTGCGGATCTGGGTGCTGAATGTCGCCATGGCTCTGCGTCAGAAGGCTGGGTGTGAGATGAAGCCTTTGATGCGGTACCACGGAAAGTTCCATGAACGTGGTGTACCATGGTTGGCGAGCCCACGTTGGAGCAACCAGGATGAGAGTCATCGAGTGCTGCCTGAGCTTGCGTGCCACCCGCGGTATCAGAGGTGCTGGGGGAAAAGCGTACGCAAATCTGCCTGACCAGTTCATCCATATCGCATTGCCCTGCGATTGCGGGTGTGGGAACCTGGCGGCGAAGCTTTGGCATTTTGCGTTCTCCCTTGTGGCGAACAGGTCTATCTCTGGATGACCCCACCTTTGGAAGTACGGTTGGAGTACTGATGGGTGTATCTCCCACTCGTGCATTTGGTGGCTGTGCCTGCTGAGCAGGTCCGCCATCTGATTGTCCTTGCCTGGGAGATGTTCTGCCATCAGGAAAATGTTCCTCTGAATGGCCCACTTCCACATGCTCTGAGCCAGATGAGACAGCTGCGGAGAGTGTGTGCCCCCCTGCTTCTGAATGTAGTACATGGCCGTCATGTTGTCCGTCCGGATCAACACGACCTTATTGCACAGATGTACTTTGAATGCCTTTAAGGCCATGAAGATTGCCATCAGTTCCAGTATATTGATGTGCATCTTCCTTTGCTGTAGTGTCCATAGTCCCTGCACTGTGTATTGGAGTACATGCGCTCCCCATCCCTGGAGAGAAGCGTCCGTGGTCAGGATAATCTGTGGCACAGGCTCCTGGAACGGTCGGCCCTTGCAAAGGTTTTGTGGATTCCACCAATGCAGAGAGTTGTATGCCCGGCCGCTCACCAACACTAGGTCTGTTAGTTGCCCGTGAGCCTGAGTCCACTGACGTGCCAAGCACTCCTGAAGCGGACGCATATGTAGTCTCGCGTGCGGGACAATGGAGATGCAGGAGGCCATCATGCCTATCAACTGCATGAACACCTTCGCTGGAAGCGAGTGTTGAGGTCTGAATCTTTGGATCAGCGACTGAATACTGGCGACTCTCACTGAATTTGGCTGCGCAGTGGCCGCCAGAGTGTTGATCGTCGCACCCAGATACTGCCGTATGTGGGCGGGCTGGAGATGGGATTTTGGGTAATTCAGTGAGAACCCCAGATCGTGCAGGAGGTGAACGGTGTGGGACACGTGGTCGGCGCACTGCTGTTCCGACTTTGCCTGAATGAGCCAGTCGTCCAGATAGGGGTAGACGTGGATGTTCTGACGTCTTAGATGCGCCGCCACCGTCGCCAGGCACTTCGTGAATACCCTGGGCGCTGTGGTGACCCCAAAAGGCAGAACCTTGAACTGGTAGTGCTGGTTTTGAATGGTGAACCTTAGATATTTCCTGTGGGAAGGATGCAGGGGAATGTGAAAGTATGCATCCTTGAGATCTAGAGTGGCCAGGAAGTCCCCTTGCCGAAGCAGTGGGAGAACCTGCTGCAACGTGAGCATATGGAAGTGTTCTGACAGAATGTACCAGTTGAGGGGTCCGAGGTCTAGGATGGGCCTGAGGGATCCGTCCTTTTTTGGAATTAGAAAGTACAGAGAGTAAACCCCTGTTCCCCTTTCCTGCAGTGGAACGAGCTCTATTGCCCCTTTTTGCAGCATGACTTGGACTTCTTGCTGCAACAAGTGCAAGTGCTCGCCGGACATAGGACGGTTTCTTGGAGGTATGTTTGGTGGAGTGGAAGTGAGTTCCAGACAATAACCGTATTGGATAAGAGATTTGACCCACCTGTCCGTGGTGATGGACTTCCACGCGGGCAGGAACTGCTGGAGTCTCCCCCCGACTGGTGTTGTGTGGTCGGGGGGCAGTGACAAGGCGTCACTGTTTGCTGGCGGTGGAGGACCTGGAGCTGTTATTTCCACGTCCTCTGCCTTTGACGTTGTTGCCCCGGTAACCACCTCTACCCTTGTTGGTATGTGAGGACTGGGTGTTACTTTTATAGAATTGCGTGGATTGTGACGCTTGACCCCTTGAGGTGCCTCTGTTATTGGAGCGGCGAAAGAAACCACCCCGAAACTGCTGGGACTGTAGGGCACCCATAGATTTAGCAGTGTCAGTGTCTTTTTTCATTTTTTCAAGGGTGGCATCCACTTCTGGCCCAAACAGGTGGTCTGGATTAACTGTTTGGTTTAGGATGGTAGTCTGAATGTCTGGTTTAAAGCCTGATATTCTAAGCCATGCATGTCTACGCAGTAGAACGCTAGTGTTTATTGCTCTCGAGGCGTTATCAGCCACGTCCAGAGCGCATTTAATTGAAGCATTGGTGATAAGCTTCCCCTCCTGAATCAACATTTCAGCTCCCTCCTTGTACTGATCAGGTAAGTGCTGTAGAAGGGTTTCTAGGGTGTCATAGTGTGCCCTATCGTAGCGTGCAAGTAGCGCCTGCGTGTTAGATATGCGCCACATATTAGCTGCCTGCGCAGCAATACGTTTCCCTGAAGCTTCAAAGACCTTTGATTCTTTGTCTGGGGGAGGAGCATCACCCGTGGTCTGTGAGTTGGCATGTATAAGTGCGTTTGAGACAACCAAAGAGTCCAGTGGCAACTGTCCCTTGATGTACGTTGGATCAGTGGGCGCTGCCTTGTATTTTTTGTCAATACGAGGATTGATGACTCTTGCCCGGGTGGGCTCCTTGAAAACCTCCGGCGCATGCTTTAGCACTCCCTTGAGCATTGGCAATGTTTTGACAGTCTTTTCTGCCACCGAGAAAGTGTCAAAGAGAAAATCGACATCCACTGGGTCAGCATGGAGGTCGACATCATGATTGGCTGCAGCTCTTTCAATTAGGGCGTTGAAGGCTGCAGAGTCCTCTGTTGGAGAAGTTTTTGCAGCAAAAAGCTGCGGCTCGTGTCCTGACTGAGGGTCCTCAGGGTCGCCCTCGGCAGACCATGGCTCATTGACATCCTCCGGGTCAGAGTATGCTGGATAATTATACTCATCCTCATCGTCTCCGTCACCCTCCCCAGTGTTAGAGTGAGTGGGTGAGAGCTCCAGACCTTGTGGAGATGCAGGCTCCATAGGGGCAGATGCACCCGCAGAGTCCAACTTCTTTTTAAGGGGGATGTGGAAATGCTCCAGCACAGGCTCCGGGGTGATCTTTCTTTTAAGGAGAGAGAGCTTGCCTGTGTTGGCGTCGATGATGACCTCTCGACGCTCCTCGTCCGCTAGTGGTCGGTGCCGTGGCTTTGGCACCATAAATGAAGCCTTCGGCGTAGAAACCAGCTTTAAGGGCACCCCGGCCCCATGTTTCGGAGCGAAAGCCTTCGGCGCCGTTTTTGGCGGCAGCGTGAAGTGAATCGGCGTCTGCGCCTTCGCCGGCTTCTGTGGAGGCTTGGTCGGCACAGTGTCCTTCGGCTCGAGCGCCGCGGCCTCCTCCTGAATACGCTGAAGGGACTCCGTAACCTTCTTGGTGAGTGAGGTGGAGGGCCGGACCGGCTCGAGCGAGTCCTCCGAGTCCGGATTCGGGTCGGCGACCAAGGCCGCAGTCTTCAGAGCCGACGCAGCACCTCCCTTTGCCTTGTCGACCGGGATAGGTGCAGCCAGAGACTTGGGGTCGTCCTGACGCTTCTTTGGGGCCTTCTTTTGGTCATCGACCTTCTTGGCATCGACGCGACTCTTCAGAGCGTCGACCAGCTTCGGCGCCGACGCCGCCACGTCAAACGTCTTCGCCTTTGGCTTCGACACCGGGTTCTTCGGATCGGCCATTTTGGCGTGGCTCTTGAGCTCGACGGCCATCTTGGATTTCTTCGGCGCCGAGGCCTCCGGTGCCTTCGATCCAACCGGTGCAACTTGCACTTTCGGTTTCGATATAGATGGTGTTGACCCCGATGGCTTCACTTTCGGTTTCTGGACCGGGAGTGGCGCATCAGTAATGTCCTTGGCCGGGCCAGGAGGCGGGGCCGTGGGACGAGCGTTGAGGTCTTGGGTAAGGCCCGAAGGCGATCCCTCGACCTGGGCCTTATGATGGTGTGTGGCCCCAGAGTCAGTATGAGGATGCTCCTCTTCCGAGCTATCCTCTACGGTGGCAATGGCCCCGTCGTCGTCCCCTACCTCCTCGACGACTTGCTCGAACTCCTCGTCTCCCGCGTCGTAGTCTTCCTCGCCTTCAGACGCCGGGTTAGAGTCCGAAACATTTAGGATGGTGTCGTCGTCAACATCCTCTTCAAAGATGTTTGCTGGTGGGGGTGCCGAACTCTGGGCCTGCAGTCTTGCGGCCCGACGTAGCTTGAGAGTCTTCTTCGACCGGAACTTGGAGCAGGCCATACACTTGGCCTCGTCGTGGTCCGGCGACAAGCACTTGTTGCACACTGGGTGCACGTCGATGTGCGGATACTTTGAGGCACACACTGGGCACCTCTTAAATGGACTTCGTTCCATGTTGAAGTAGTCTGGAGCGTCGTGTAGGCCCGTCCGCGCCGACAGCACGCGGAAGGGCAGCAGATGATCGGAGCCGATGAATAAACCAACCCGACCGATAAACAATACCGACGCGAGTCCTAAAGACCTTTTGGTCTCAAGTAAAGAAACTTAAACAACTATCGATTCCGACAGAGGGAACCGAAACACATCCGAACCCAATGGCGGAAAAAAACAATCTGGGGATGGAGTCGATGCCCATGCGCACTGTAGTCCAGGGGAGGAGCCACCTATCTTGTGATACTTCGAAGACTCTTCCAGGACAACAATGTGCAATCATCCGGACCCAACACTAGGCGGCGATCTATGCACAGATATGAATTCAGCAGCCCACATGCCTCGAACCCAACTTTACATCTTCAGAAAATCAGTCCCACATTTGTAGCACTACAGGATTCCATTGTAGGCTGCCTATTTTATAATAGGGATTCATTAATGTTCTATACTGAGCCAAACTATTTTAATTATTTCTCCTAGAGGCAGGACTGTCATGCTTGGTTTGCATTGGAGCAAGGCTTAGGCAATGTGCACAGTGACCAGGAGATGCATCCTATGTAAGTAGTCACGTTTTCGCAATTTCCAAACTGGTAGAGTTTAGAAAACACGTGGCTGTATGGATTGTGGAGTTCCACTAAAGAAAAGCACCACCGTCAGCAATTGCTTCTATACTATGGTGCCAGAGCCATCCTCCCACGTGCACCTCAGTGTGGCTAAGGCAAAACAAAAATCCTATTTGCTTCTCGACACGAGTGACACAAAGACTCTGCCTTCACCTGCAGTCTCTCCCTGGTCATGTCTGCACACATCTAAACTAGTTTATTAAAAAATGGAATATTAAGCAGATTGCATAATGCATGGAGAAAGGTGCACCTATAGTCAACGAGTACCTACTAAGGCCCTAACCTACTGTAGAAAGTAGTGCTAGGTCTCCTCTCACCACTTAAATGAGTACTACTCTCTAAGGGAGTCTAGCAATGTCAATATCTTTGGGCGAGTGAATCAAATATTGCCAAATTCTAGTTTAGCTTGCTCTGTATAGGATAGTTGGCTTTGATGTCCTCAAGGCTCAAGGGTAAGTTGTTTCAAATTCCACAGACTGGCCTCATAATGGATTAAGTCTGTGTCGTTCCCCTCAATACTAAACTACAGTTTTAAATTATAAAGGGAAGCAGTAGAGCCGAGATGGGGATTTTTTTTATTCTCGTATTGGTCCTCTAAATTCAATCTACTCTTTAAAAGCGAGGTAGCAAAATGTATTCATGGCCAAGCTAATAACCTTCCTCTATTTTAGATCAATCATTTTTCACACAGATTATACGGAAACTTCGGTTTGGATGACATAAATGGTGATGTGCATTAAGGTACACTAATTTACCTTGGCAGACGAATGGACTGTTACATTCCTGCAAACATCACAGGAACAGAAATAAAAATGTTGACTAACTTTGGTGCTAGGAGGTATTTTAAGTGGTTATGATTGTTAAAACACCAAATCTATTTCTATTTTAAGAATGTACATCACGTTTGTAGAAAATCCTCAAGGAGATATTCTACATGGGTACTTCTCTCATACATGTTCACTCTGTTTGTAGTGAGAGACTGGCTGGATTTGGAGCCAATAATCAAAGCCGTAGTTAAATTACTTGTGGTGTACATGCAAACTAAATGTCTAGGGTTACATTCTACATCATACACTGGGGGTACAAGAAAGATTACGGGCCAGATGTATGAATTTCTGGCCACAAAATAGTGGCTGCAAACTGATGACCAGTATTTTTGTGACCAGTAAAAAATTACAAAACAACAGTTGATGGACAGAATGCAGAACAATGTCATACATTCACCCCAGTACAGAGATCTGGGCCTAAATCCATCGTTTTTTTGCACTCCACACCACCCCAGTTCAGACATGGCCATCTGCAAATCAGCCTTGACCCTGTGCCTAATGGGAACAGTCCAGCCCGAACTGCCAAGCCATGTCTTTCCTGGACCGGAATCAAGCATCCTAGGAACGGTTTCTGGCTATCAGCCGTCTTCAGCCAGGATAGCTTGACTCCATAAAAAATTACAGCACCGGCGCCGTAGAGGGTCGGAATTCGTCAAACTTCATGAATAGTAATTAGATTGGCTGCAAATTGTGGCTCAGTGTCATTGGAAGAAATCACGGGGATGGCGTCCTGCAGGGGTCTAAATGGAAACTGGACTATGTTTAAATAAAAAAGGTAGCTTTTTTGCTTGTTTAAGGGCTGGCAGTGGGTCTGTGGACCACTGCCTACTCTTGACTTTTTTGTTTTTACTTTCACAAAGGGGAAGGGGTCTCAAAGGTGTTGGGGGGGAAAAAAATTGCTATCGGATTTCAGGCCATACAACACTGACTTGCACAATACCAATTTAGTATTTGGAAGGGACGCCTACAAAATGCCCCTTCCAGATACTGAGTCCCATTATAAGAGTTGTAAAAATGTTTTACAACTCCTAAAATGAGATTAGTGCATAAGAAAACGCATTTTAACAGTTGCCAAAGCTTTATTACATCTAACCCTAGATTTCCAGAAGAGGATGGATGGTAATAGTAACTTCTATAACTTCTACAATTTGTACACTAGTTACACCAAAAATACTTCTGATTTCAAGCCATTCAGTCCAATGAACAAGTTGTCATGACTCCATGCTGAAGTGTTAAACAAGAATTTGGAACTTTGAGAGTCCCCTACAGCCCATTCTTCTTAAGGAACTGTGTATGCTGTATCAAGACACATAATAAATGCATGGAAAGATATACAGATTCGTTTCTGACCACAGTCAAGTAAAACAGTTTACTAAGCAATATAGGTGGAGCGGTAGATGCAGCCTGGGGTTGTCTGTGCATCATTAAATAAGATAAGAAAGCAGGATAGGAGAGGCATGGACAGAGGAAGAGGATTGGTCTGCTTTAGACTTTTTTAACTCACTTCCCACTCACCTTCGCCTTACTCAGAACCACCTAGCATTCAGAAAGCAACTTAAAACTTGGATATTCGACAAGTAATTCCCCACCCTCCCTCTAGCGCCTTGAGACCCTATGGGTATGTAGCGCGCTATATAAATTTCTTGACTTGACTTGACTACAGCAAGAGTATGAAAGATTTCAAAATAAAAAAAGAGAAATGGGGGAGGGGCTGGTGAGGGACAGAAAGAATGAATCAGATTTCTGAACAGAGTTTCAAACATGGAAATGGGTATGCGAAATTGAAGAGAGAAAGAGGCAAGTTTTAATATGAGTGGATAGGAAACAAGAGTCAAAGATGATTACAAAGAATGAGGAAAGATGGTAGAGGGTGTCCGTGGACAAGTAGAAAGAGAAGCAGCAGGATGTGAGAGCATCTGAAACACATTAGCACAGTGTAGAATTATCCAAGAAGGACTGTTAAGGAGGCAGGAAAAGACTATCATAATAATAGTAACTAATATAAAGAAGATCTGATATAAATAGCATTCCCAAGGAACCCTGTGTAGAGAGCCAGCAGAGGTGAGTAGAGGTGCCTTGCTTCTCCAAGAGTTACATGATACCAACTTGGTGGGCATCTATGAAGGCAGGACAAACCCATCAGTAGCAGAGAGCCAGTGTAGTACATTGGATTATTCCTTGGAAGGCGTGGAAGCCTTACTCTGCAACACAATCCATTGTCAGGGTGTACCACAAAAGTCAATAAATTAACCTGCTTAACCCTCTGGTATCTTGGCGCAAGCTCAGTCAGACTAAACTTAGAGGCAATGTGTGAAGAATTTATGCAGCACACAAATAGTAATGAAGTGAAAACAACACAAGAAAAATCTCAAGCCAATTTCGAAAAAATGATTAAGTGCTAAATAAAGAAAATGCTAACAGAACAACAACAAAAACAATCAGTGGAAACAAAGATACAAGTTTTTGGGGAAAATAGCACCTAGGAGCACAAAGCACCACTTGCGTTCATCTATTCCTGATACATAGGGAGAGTCAAGTTCATGCCGACTGTAATGGAGCTTGGCTGGTATTTAGGTACCAGGTTGCTCCTGCTGGAAAGTTACTTCAAAAATCCAGCATGAAGAATTCCGTTCACAGTGGAGGAGGCTACAGGGCGCACAGAGAGCATTGTAGATGGTCACTGCTGTAGCTGAAAGAGCAGGCCTGGCATCACAGACAGTCATTGCTGTAGCTCCCAGACTTATCTCCAAGTTTCCCTCTGCAGCCTCTTTGTACGTGCCCCCTCTTTTCATGGAAGTGGAGCGCGCAAGGCTACCACCTCGCCCAGCACCTCTACACCCGGATACTCCAGGTCAGGTAATGCTTGTGATTCTTTGGACCTTGGCCCCCCTAGCACCTTAAGTCCTAAAGGGGAACCCAGAGATTCAATTACAAATACCTGCATGCAGTATAGGTTTCTTTCTCCATAGGAAAGCATTGCTATGTAACAAAGCATACGTGAGACATTTGAACTTATCAGCAAAAATTGATAAAAAATTACTTGCTCAATAACGAAGTTCTTGGTGTTAAAATAAATATAAAAATACCTTTTATTTTTCTAAAATTGGTCTTGAAAGTCTTCTTGACTGTGTGCCTTATTTATTGACTGTGTTCATAAAATGCTTAAACTCTGATAAGCCTAAACTGCTCGCCCACACTACAACAAAAGAGAACATTTAGGATTATTAATGTAAGCCCTCTAAGCCAATAAAGCTTGCTACATAGTATACCTCGCTTTGGTATACTATGTAAAAAGCCATCTTCCTACACTAAGCACCTTAACTGCAACCTTAGACACACCTGCTGCCACTATAATCTAATAAAGAAGAGAAATATGCAGTTGCATTGATGGATTTTGGCTCTCACATTGCCCAAGAGAAGGATATCATAGGGCCCTTCCTAAAAAGATGGAAGGAAAATTTAAACCGGCTCTGACCGAATACGTGGCTTACTGGATCCTGTCTAAACCAAAAAAAAGACCCAGAAGGGTGGTTCCTCCAGAGTCAGCTCTTAATAACAACCTGCATGGGCAGTGTTCTTGGAGTGGATGGGGAATAAGCAACATTTCTTGCATTTAGGATTCCCTATGCAGATGCACGTACGCCAGAATGCAAATTGATTGGTAGGTGAGAAGCCTGCCTTAGGTACCGAGTGGTTTAAAAATGCAAGTAGGGTAAAAGTAACAGGCAGACTGTTGGGGAGTGGGAGAGCAGAAGTAGCAGAGGGATGCAGTGTAATGAAGGAGAGGTAAAGTAGAGGAGGAAGAGATTGCAGCTCATATGAGGAAAAAAACACAAGGGGGGTGACAGTGGAGACGAGACAAGGGGAGAATAGCAGAGGAGACCGAAGTAGATATGAGGAGCGTAAGAGCAAATGAGGTGAAAATGGAGTGAAGGGGAGGAAGATATTTTGGCATTGATATAGAGTGTAGGTACCCTTAATCTAGATAAACCTATGACATCGGACCAGATGCCACCAGGAATCAGATGCTTATGCCAACTGCCAAGACCGCATGGAAATTAAGGGGCCTAACTCAAGTGATTGGGGCATGGTGAGAATAAATGAAAAGTTTTAAATAAATAATTCATGTATAAAAAATAGAGTGAAAAACTATAGCATAAGGGGATCATGGAGAAAAAAAAGAACAAGTTACTTACCTGCGGTAACAATACATCTGTAAGAAACATAGGTTAGTTATAGATTCCTTACCTTAGAATCTTCCCCAGGCGTCAGACTGGATCCGTAAAGTTTTTCGTTAGCAGTACGGCTAAAGACACCATCTCTCCGGACTTGGCTGTCCAGGCAGTAGGGTTTGGTGAACATGTGCAGCAATGCCCAAGTAGTTGCCTGACAGATGTCATTAAGAGGGACTCCCCACCCCAAAGCAGTAGTAGCTACTGTCACCCTGGTGGAATGGGCGCGCAGCCCCAGTGGTGGTTCCTTCTTTACCAAAGAATAGCAAGCTTTGATGCACAGAATGACTCACCTGGAGATGGTCTGTTTGTGCAGGGCCCGACCTTTCTTAGCACCCACGTAACCAACAAAGAGATGGCCGTCCACCTGGAATTGTTTGGTGCAATCCAAGTAGAAGGAAAGCGCATGTTTTGGATCCGGATGCTTGAGCCTCTCTTCCTCTTTTGAAGGATGCAGAGGCGGAAAGAAGGTGGGCAAAGTGATGGTTTAGCCAATGTGGAAAGAAGTAACCACCTAGGGAAGAAAGGTAGGTCTAGTCATGAGAACAACCTTGTCCGGATGAACAGCTAGAAAGGGAGGCTTGGAAGAAAGAGCTTGTAGCTCACTCACCCTGCGCACAGAAGTGAAGGCCACCAGAAAGGCAGTTTTCAAGGTTAAAAGCCTGAGAGGACAGTTATGTAGCGGCTCAAAGGGAGCGCACATGAGATAGGCAAGAACCAAGTTCAAGTCCCACTGAGGCATTACGAAGGGAACAGAAGGAAAAAGATGAGTAATGCCCTTAAGGAAACAAATTACAACAGGGGACTTGAAAAGAGAAGTCTGATCAGGAAGCCTAAGGAAAGCTGAAATGGCTGAGAGATAGCCCTTTAGAGTGTCCAGAGCAGAGCCCTGCTGGGCCAAAGAAAGAAGGAACAAGAGAACCTCAGAAAGAGGGGCGGAAAGGGGATCAACAGCCTTTGCTGTGCACCATGCCACAAATTTGTTCCATCTGTAGGCGTATACCGTCTTAGTGGAGGGACGCCTGGCTGCCAAGATTACATCACAGACTTCGAGAGGCAGGTCAAATGACGTCAAATGCCACCGTTCAATCTCCACGCAAGGAGCTGGAGGCTGGACAGGTTCGGGTGGAGGACCGTCCCCTGCTGCTGCGACAGAAGATCCTCCCGAAGAGACAGTTTGATCGGAGAATCAATGGCCATGTGTAGCAGTTCGGGATACCAGACTCTCCGTGCCCAATCCAGAGCCACAAGAATTACTTGGGCCTGGTCGCGCTTGATCTTCTTCAGCACTCTGGGCAGAAGTGGTACAGGCGGAAAGGCGTATAGAAGACTGAAACTCCACTCGCGGCGAAAAGCGTTGCCTAGTGAGTGCCGCCTTGAAAATTCCCTTGCGCAGTTTTAATGACATTGCACGTTCTCTTCAGTGGCGAATAGATCTAACCAAGGCTCTCCCCACTGCTGAAAGATACCTTGCACGAGCTCCGAGTGAAGACGCTATTCGTGATCCATCAAAAACCTGGGGCTGAGTTTGTCCGCCCTGGCGTTCAGTGAACCTGCCAGGAGTTGAACCACCAGGGATACACCCTGATGTTCCAGCCATGTCCAGAGGCGGAGGGCATCTTGACATAGGGTCAACGACCACACCCTGTCCTGTTTATTGCAGTACCACATGGCAGTGGTGTTGTCTGTTAACACCTGCACTACTCTTCCCCGGACAGAGGGAAGGAATGCTTTGAGTGCAAAACGGATTGTCCGAATCTCCGAGAGGTTGTTGTGGAGCTCGTACTCCGACGGAGACCAGAGGCCTCTCATCTCCGCCTCTCCCATGTGGCCGACCCATCCAGGGATGCGTCTGTCACCACTGTGTGTTCTGGTTTGGGAAGGGAGAGGGATATGCGGTTGACACAATCCTGGTTCGTTAGCCACAACTGCAATGTCCTCCGAGATCTGGATGCTATCGGAAAGATTCCCCTGATGCTGCACCCACTGGAACTTCTGGTCCCACTGCAGAGCCACATATGCCACCTGGCATGATCTATTAGCAGGATGCCAAAGGTCATGAGGCCCAGCAGCCTCAGGATCATCCTGACCGAAACCCGGGATACAGGCTGAAAGATCGGATTCAGAGCCGAATATCCCAGACTCTCTGTTTGGGAGCATAGACCTGAAACTGCGTCATGTTCAGAACCGCTCCGATGAAGAGGAGCTTCTGAGAGGGAGTCAGGTGTGACTTCGGCACGTTGATGGAGAATCCCAGCGAATGAAGGAGATTGGGCGTAGTCTGGAGGTGGGAGACAACAGCCTGGGGAGAGACCACCTTCAACAGCCAGTCGTCGAGATAGGCGAAGACTGGAGCCCCTGATATGCCCAGATGAGCTGCGACCACCGCCCTCACTTTTGTGAACACCCGAGGGGTGCTGGTAAGGTAAAAGGGGAGCACGGTAAACTGAAAGTGCTTGTGGCCTTCCGTGAACTGTAGGTAACGGCGGTGGGCTGGCAGGACGGGGATATGAAAGTAAGTCCCCTGCAAGTCCAACGCTACCATCCAGTCTTCAGGGTCGAGGGCAGACAGGACCTGAGCCAGAGTCAACATTTTAAACTTCTCTTTCTGGAGGAAATGGTTGACGTCCGTGAGATCCAATATAGGACACAGGCCTTTGTCCTTCTTGGGCACCAGAAAGTAGTGGGAATAGCAACCACAACCTACTTCTGGGACAGGAACTCGCTCGATGGCACCCTTGGCCAGGAGTGCCGAAACTTACTGTTGGAGAAGGGCCAGATGATCCTTCGACATGCAATGGTACTGAAGTAGTATGGATGGTGAGGGTTTGGAGGCTGCTGCAGAGGGGGTTGTGGTAGACTGGCCCACCCACTGGCCCCCAGAACCACAGCGTTGATTCCCACATCCCCGGCTGCGCAGGGGCTGAACAGCTTGCGCTGGACTGTGGCCCTGGGCGGGACGAGACGGGGCACACCTTCCATAGCCACGAAAGGGGCGAAAAGCAGACAGTGCAGGGCTAGTGGTGGAAAGGCCCAAGGACCTGGCCATAGCCCGAGAGTCCTTAAAGCGCTCAAACGCGCTGTCTGCTTTGTCCTCGAACAGGCAACGGCCATCAAAGGGCATGTCCACAAGGGTGGATAGGACATCCCCGGAAAAACCAGTCGACCTCAACCAGGCGTAGCGTCGAAGGGCTAGCGACATGGCAATCGTCCTGCCTAGTGAGTCAGGGGTATCGAGCCCACAGCGGATGGTAAACTTAGCTGTGTCTCCCCCTTTGGCAACTGCTCGAGAGAGTACGGCCCAGGCCTTCTCCGGACACTGAGGCAGCACTTGTGCAACCATTTCCCGCACAGAGTGGGTGTAACGGCCCAACAGACATGCAGTGTTTATCGACTGCAGTCCCAAGCTGGAGGAAGAAAACATCTTCTCGTGAAGATGGTCCAGGTGGAGCAGTAGGGAATGCGCCCTTGGAGGTGGAGGCTTGGACCACCAAACTCTCAGGGGGTGGGGTGTTGGGAGAGTAAAGTGGGGTCACTCGGGGCCATGCGGTGGCGTCGGTCAATCATCCTATCCACAGGAGCCCCATGTGTTGGGCCTGGACCAGGTGCCCAAAAGGATGTCTGTCAGGGCTTCATTAGACAGCAGCAGGGGCTCCGAAGAGCTCGCCATCAGTTGAAGCACCTCTGCCAGGAAGTTAGTCCTGACTGCCGCCGTAGGTAGCTCGAGGTGGAGAGCCTCGGCCGCCCTTCACAACACCACAGCGTAAGACACTCCCTCTTCCGTAGCGCGGTAGGAGGAGACAACATGCCAAGATCTGGTGAGGTATCCAGATCACTGGGTTCCCCCAGTTCCTCTCTCCAATCCGGTTTGGTTCATAACCCAACTGGTCAGTCAAATGGTCTCCAGACTCCTCCCAGTCCTCCTCACCTTCCTCTGGCTGCCAATCTGGTCTGAAAGAGCCAGGGTAGAACAGGGGCACAAACGTACACGTCTGTGCCGGATCCAGCATCAGTCGACGCCGGTCCGGCTCCGTGGCTACCTCAAGGTTGAAGCCGGGGTCGACGTCGGCTGGTGACACAGCTGACGCCGGCTGTGGACGTGGTGCGGGTGGAGTCGGTGCCGGTGGAGGTGGAGGTGTTACAAGGTCGACCTGCGCAGATCTGGATCCAGGCCTTGATCTAAGGGGACCTTGCGGAGCTGAGGCCGAAGCCACCGGCGTCGAAGGCCCAGAGCCCACAGCCGAGTCAGTGGGGCAGGAAGGCACGCCAGCTGAGTCGGGCTGCCCAAAGATGGCGTGCATCGCTTCGTAAAATTGACTAAGCTGGACAGGGGTCGCTCCAGGTCCCGGAAAGAGGGGAAAGCCGGACTCGACCCTTCAGGCTCCGCACACGGAGCCACAAGGGGGGGCACCACCAACATCCCTCGTCGCCTCGGTTGATGTGCGGGGAGAAGTCGAAGAGCGGCAATGCTGCTTCGACTTCTTCTTGTGCTTTGACTTACCTGACCCCAGATGCAAAGACTTGGAAGAAGAATAATGGTGGCTCTGCAACCGGTCCCTCGACCTCCTAGGCGATTGGGACCTCGAGCAGCGCGGAGCCGACTGCCGGGCCTCGAGAAGTTTTCGGGACCGCTCCCGCAAAGACTTCGGATTCATGGTCCTGCAGTCGGACACGACTTGGGGTCGTGGTCGCGCCCCAGGCACAAGAGGCACACGCGGTGCAAATCCGTCCCAGACATCAGTCGGTTACAGGAACTGCAAGCCTTGAGGCAGGGCATCCCTCGTGCATCACGATATCGACAAAAGTCAGGAAAAAAAAAATCACTCAAAAAGTGACTGAAGGTACCGCTCTCTCTGGATCTGCGCTAGCTAGCGCGGAAAAAGAAAGAACTGACGTGGATCCTGGGCTCACTGTGCCACTAGAATCAAGCTCTCCTGGCTGAAGAGGGGTGAAACCCCGAAACCGGTCCTAGGATGCTTGTTTCAAGTCCAGAGAGGACCTGTCTTGACAGTTCGGCTGCACTGTTCCTATGAGGCACAGGGTCAAGACTGATTTGCATATGGCCAGGGCCAAACTGGGGTGGCATGGTGAGCAAAAGAATGATGGATTTAACCCAGATCTCTTAACTGGGTGTGAACGTTTTGATTTGTTCTGCATTCCGTCCATCAATTGTGTGTCTTTTGCTTAATTTTATGGAGGACACTGCGCCATGTCCATGGGAACCCTCTTCCTCCCAACCCTCCAAAAAAAAATCCCAGTTGTCTAGTGGGTGGATCCATGCTTGGGGCGATCCCCAAGCAGAGATCCACAAGAGAGGTACCACTGGAAGTGGGCACACTGATCTAAAAGGGAGAGGTACTGCTGGAAAGGAGACAGTGCTTGGGGGCAGAACAATTCCCCCCACCCTCCTTCGCCCTCAAGCACCAATAAAAGTGTAACCAGTCAGCATAAAAAAGCTCCAACTGCCTTTACTGTTAGGGACAGTGACGTAAAAAAAATACGACGGTGCACACATGAAATTCTTCCCTTGCATTCCAACATTTTTTTTAAAAAGAAATCCTTGGAACAGAAGAATTTACTTTGTCAATGCTGTTGACTAACTTTACAGGTCAAATGCACTATGGAGGTAATGCGCTTAATGTGAACTGTTTACCAAGTGCAATTCACAGTTTAAGAATTGTATTAAGTAATGGAAACAAATGAGGCACTCACTGGCAGATTTTGACATTTTATAAGCAAGTGACAGGATTAGTATATTTACTGATCTGCAGCTGGCACACTCAGGCAGACCAACTAGCATTTATCTCTAGAAAAGAAGTCGGGTTGTCTGGTATTTATTTAAAATCATGCCAAAGTCCATGTTTAACATTTTAGGACGTGAACATGTCTTGGCATAGGTTTAACCCAAGTTTAAAATTGTAATTCTTGCCAGTAAGAGACTCAAATATAATTTTGCCTAATCTTTCACTTGTTTGTTTTGTGAGCTTGTTGGGATTATCGTATTCTATTATGGTAAACGTGTTTGTAATATGCTGTATTTTAATATATGTTTAAAGAGATTCAAATTAAATCGAGAAAATTAATAAAATAACCCTTTATCTGCAATTGTCTTAGTTCCAAAAAATAGTGTAGTTTCAATAACTGTTGATCTCACACTGCCAACTTCAGACAGGTTTGAGTCGTACAAAATTCTTAGGTGCATGTTAAAGATATTCTAGTCACCACTGCAGATCCAGGGAGCTGTGTCGACGATAAATCCCAAAACTCTAGCCCACTATGTTCTTCTGATGCACACATTTTTAAATGCCATCCAGTATTGCTTGTGAGCCTTCTTAGTTGTTGCTTCTGCCATCCTTAACACAGACTCTCGTTTCTCCGAAATATTATTCTGCAGTTCTGCAGTTACGCAGGGGTTTTGATCACCTGGAACGCACTATTCACCATGAGCAGAAGGAAGCAGAACAAAGTGTAGCTTTCACTCTTTGACAAATCGCAAGGACTAATATGTGAATATATGTAATGCTGTGTAAAGATGACAAGGTTAATGGCAAATGCCTGAGGAAGAAATAAATTCCTGCACAATCAGGCAAACCCTTATTTCAAGTTGTGAAATTCGTTTAAATTAGAAACCGAGTTAAATATGGTCTTACATCACTGCTGCTGGGTCATATTGGTGCACCTGGGCTCTCTCTACCACTCTCTGCCATACCACTGCTGGTGTATCCTGGCAGCCAACAGAAGAAGCAATTGGAAGGGATGTCTCAGTGTAAAAGCAAACTTCTAGTCCTCCCCTCCACAGTTACACCCCTCCCCCCCATCTTTTAGATATGAACTTCAAATGTAAAACTGGGATTTAGGATGCCAAAATTCAGCCACGTTATTTTTGTAACCTAGTAATCAACGATTAATTACTAGACCTAGCTAATAATAAAAATACGTAAATTTCGAATGTAAGGCACAGAATTTGAGAGTATTATTAAAACATTTTATTATATTCTTATAAATTGCAGCATGAAAAAAAGCGAGGTCCTTAAACAAGGCTCGCCTATAGGGAATCAAAATTCACCTAATCACTCCTATGTGCTTTAATGTGCATATTTTCTTTTACTATAACATATTCAATCACTTCAGGAGAAGCATCAGTCTCTGATAAAGGCCATCTATAAAGATAGAAAGATTGGCATTACAAAGAATAAATAATTCGATTGTTGTGTTTAAAATAGAACCGTTTTCGTTTGGTGTGCTACTCACAATTGTCTCCGAGTAATGAATGTCAATGAAAACTATATTCAAAAGCACTGCCTGGGGTGTAGGTTTGCAGGAGAGGTGAGAGATTTTTCAAAATGGGCGTAACGTGACAAAACAAATTTGATTTCTGCTAGATTTCTCTTAGAAAGGGAGCTGTTGATTCAGGAAGATCATGTGGGTTAGGAGTGACAGAATAATAGGGAGATGATTGGGGACTGGGGAAGTGATAAAGGGAGGATTATGTAAGGGGTGCTTCTTGACTGGGAATATAAATAGCATAGGGGAGGAAGAAGTTTAAATTAAGCAGCATGTGGGGAGGTGCGGTCTAGCAGTAATGGACAAACGCAACCTGACACACCTCCAAGAACTTTTGCAACTCATGAGGTTTCATGTTTGATAACCTATTTTATCTGTTCCCTAAAAATGCGACTTGGCTGTGAAGGAGTCCACCTGAGGATGGAATCCAATCACAACCCCACAGTTGGTTGTTGAAGACAATACGTTAGTAGGAGTGGCTCTGCTATTGAGAGTAGCCAACTGCCAAAGTGGAGGGTTCTGGTAAACAGCAAAAGTTTCTGAAGACCCTGGTAGGTGGGCAGGTGACGGCATTTGCCCAGTAACTAGTGGGGACTTTTTAAGGCTGAGCAGATGGTTACTATGTACTACTGACTAAGCAGGTGCTCTCCACTGGGAAGGAAAATACTTTGCCTAACGGAAATTGGTAACATTTGGATAAAGGAGGTTTGAGATGGCGAGAAAACGAGTTGAAAGTGACTGAAAAGATAACAATGGTAGGGGGTGGAGCTTGCCCAGATGGAAAATGGCCGCCACAATCTAGAGCTCTGTCACACACCGCTACTATCCGGCATTAATGTGAAACTCTACTAACCTACTCAGTCAAGGATGTGACAGATTCGCCATCCTGAGTCCTCGGTCTGTCCGGGCCATCTTTGTCTGCTGCAAAGCCTTGCTGGAAGTCTTCAACCAGGAAACGGCTGATTGCGGCGCGGCCTACTGCCCGCGCGCATGGTGGAGGAGCCGGATGAGATTCCTGTGCTCCGAGCCCGGATTTTGGAATCGGAGCTGGCGACTGCCCGTTTTGGGCCCACTACAGCTGCTGATGCCTCGGAGCGCTGGCAGCTCCTGGACGGATTGCTCCAGCGCTGGGGAGGTTGCTGTGCGCCTGAGGCCGCGGGTGGCCTTGCCTTGCATGTGTTGCAGCTGCAATAGCTGCGGTGAGGTGACGCAGCTGGCGACTTCGTGTGGAGGCCAGGGGCGGGCCAGAGAGCCCTGGGCCGGACCACTCTCCCCTGTTACTGCGATCGCATGCGGCTGCCTGCTGTCGGAGCTTCTACGGGAGGTGAGACATCCCCAGACTGGGCTGCAGGGTTCTGGATCTATCCCCACTCTGCTGGAAGCTGCGTGGCCTATCCTGCGGCCGAGACCTCCATCGTGCTCTCTGCTTTGGGCCTGCCTTGATGTGGCTCTCTGAGGTGTGGCCGCTGTGTCCCTTGAATTCAGCCCCGGCACTGAGCTTGGTGTTGCGATGTGCCTGGTGACACCCATTCCTGCATTTCATCGGATGCTCTTATCTTGACCATTGGGCCACCGGCGCGGTCTGCTTGCTCAGGTTTGGGACTCCTGGCTATGGGGCGCGGTCTGCCATTTCACTGAGGTTGCTATTGCCCAGGCACTGCCACGCGCTCTGTGATGTCCCCTTCGTCTTGGCAGGGTTGACGGGCAGGTAGTAGATGTACACCATTCCCTGTCTGTTGTACTCACGTCGGCTCTCCTGGGCTTGCTCTTATTATTATTATTATTATTATTACATTTCTTATATAGCGCCAGAATCGACCCCCGAAGGGGTATCTCCGCGCTTGCCTTGGGAACCCGTCCTGGTTTTTCCCTGTGAGATAGCCCCTACTGGGCATCCCCAAGGTGAAAGCCAGGCATCCCGCCGCGGGGGGGGGGGGGGCCGTTGTGGAGATTAAGCAAGCTTAATGCCCAGAGTTGCAGAGTGTGAACCCATGATTAGGTCAGGCACCGAAGCGAGAATTATCGAGTCTGTGGACATTTGAGCTCAACACCCTGCCGCGTCGGGAATCGAACCCTGGTCCCGGGTCTGACCTCTGCTTCAGAGTCTGCCTGCTCTAACCAGTGAGCCACACTTCTCTGTTTGTTTCTCTCTCCCACATTCACGTTGATAACCTCGCAGTCACCTCTGGAGAGAGTTCCTTCTGGGCCGCCCACCAAAGGATCTGGCAATGGGGAAGCCTGATAAATCCCAACCCAAGCTCAGCTTTGAGCAGCGTAAGTCTCGGCGCAACAAGGAGGCCCCTACTGACGATCCAGTTGGCAACATCAAGCAGATCATCGTGTCCATGCAGAAGGGCCTCACTGCCATTGACTCGAAGATTGACACATTGGCCTACAGAATGGACAGAATGTCTGAGAGGGTTGATAAGCATTCGGAGCGCATAGACATGGCAGAGCCCCGCTTAAGAGAGATGGAGGAGGCACAGACTGATGCTGGGGGCACACAGAAGCGTGTTGAAAGCACACTGGCCGCCCTACAAGATAAGGCCGAAGATCTGGGAGCCCGGTCGTGACGCAGTAATCTCCGTATTACAGGTCTGGCGGAATCTACAGTGACGGGAAATATGGAGACTTTCGTGGAGAAACTGTTGACTACTCTCTTAGGTGCGGACACTTTTTCTCATTTATTTGTTGTGGAACGTGCGCACCGCTCGCTTGGCCCTCGTCATTAGCCTGGTGCCGCGCCTCGGCCTATAATAGCGAAACTCTTAAACTACCGGGACAAGGATGCTGCATTGCACAGAGCGAGAGAACTGGCAACTTTGCAATACCTTGCATACACCAAACCGAGAATAAGATGGCTAAAACCTATTTGTTGGCAACTAGGAACCAGGAACCACTGTGAAGCACTTAGAATAATGCAAGCAGACACTAACACAACTCTGGCTTGCGGTGTGGCCAAATTTCTAAGCTGGGTATGGGTAATTAGATCAAAGGAGTTATGTTCAGGTTGATGATTCTTTCTTTTTTTAAATTGTGTTTTTATTCTGTTTCAAAGCTGTGACAGTTTAATGCATTTTTTAACCTTGATTCATGGGTTTCTAACAAAGTGTTACTTATTGTTGATATGATTATGTAAGATAGATTTTTTTAGGCTGGGGTATGCTGTTTACCAATTATCAAATAGCCAGAACAAGTATATTATTATTCTTGTAGAGCAACTGAGTTTTTAAGATATTTAATCTGGCATCTTTGCTTAATTTTATAATCTGTATTCTTATTAATTAATCAATTTGCAAAATGCTTTTATGATATACTTTTATCGAAATAAAGCTTTGACTGACAATACGAAGGCTCTTCTATCTCTCTGTTACCGGATTTCACCCTCAAAGTGCAGGAGGCCAGGCGGCAATTCATCCCTTTAAAACGCAAACTGCGTGATCAAAACATTGAGTACGCTATGTTATATCCGGCACGCCTTTAAGTCCTATTTGATGGTAAACCTAGGATATACTCTGAGCCTCAGTCCCTACAGAAAGCATTCCGGGACTGGGAGAGGTCTGGTAAACATAAGAGAGATCAGAGTGACGCCCCTAGTCTAAATGAAGTTCCTGGAAGTCTTGATGACAATTATTGGGCTGCTGTAAACAGTCCATAACTGCAGTGCTGCTCTGTTGGTATATATGTATTAGTAATGCTGAGTTCTACCGTGATGTGTGCATTGCTGGCCCGCTACGCGGGTCGGGTAACAGGTTTTGTTGAATAATGTGCAGCTCCCTAGATATAGGTCTGCTTCTCCCTTACAATATTATTTCCCCATCCTAGCTTGTTCCCTGGATTGAGATGACAAGATTCTACATTATCTCTTAAGGAGGTTATTCTTTAGTGTGTTACTGCCATCAACATGGCATATATTTACTTGATGTTTGCCAATGGTTTATTGCTGCATGCCATGTTTTTTTGTGGAGTTTTGTAATTTGCGGGCATGAGGTGGCGGTGAGTTGGATTAGTTTGTGTTGCTAGGTAACATCTGCCCCACTGCATTAACCGCTGTCTAACCTCTTGTTTTGCGGTCTTTTTCACGCTATGCAAGCTGCGATTGTGACATGGTTGTTCTATTTTTTGTAGTATGTGGGTGGGTGGTTGCTCGCCTATGCAAAGTTGGGGAGTGCAAGGCGTGGGTGGGGGTGTATGCTTATTTAGGCAAGTTTTTTTTTCTTTAAGGATCACATGTTCATCCATTGCATTTATGGTGAGAAGTGTGAGAGGTGCGGGAGGTGGTACTGCGTACTGGGAATACAATTTGTGTTTTTGCAGGCGCCATGACAGATTCTCAGGTTAGGGCTCGCCTGTCCAAACGTATGACCTTCATGACATGGAATGTCTGGGGTCTAACTGACCACTGCAAGGTGCGTAAAATCATTGCCTACCTGAAACGTAAAGAGATTGACGTGGCATTGCTTCAGGAGACGCATCTGCATCCGGGGTGTGCGCTTCTAGCAAGCAGCAGCTTGACTGGGATCTCTCATGCATCTTGTTTCACCTCCCATTCTAGAGGCGTTTTGACATGGCTTAACCCAAGGCATGTCTCAAGGTAGAACCACTGACAACTGACCCGACATGCAGATCTGTAATTTCTAGATGCTGTAGCCCGGAGTGGGAATTTTTGATTGTCAACTCCATGGTCCTAACTATGATGATCCTTGGTTCTATCATTCCCTGTTCGCACTACTCCGGGATCGCCGTTCCCTCCCGATATTCGGGGGCGGGGGGGTTGGGGGAATGGGGATTTTAATTGTATAATGAATACGACGCTTGAGCACTCTAAAGGAACTGTGCGCCCCTTTTCGGCAAAGCTGCTTTACAATTACAGCTGGCTGATGTATAGAGATCTCGTTCGGGCGCCCGTGGGGGTTATACACATTACTCGGCGTGACATGGTATCCACATGCGCATTGACTATTGGTTTATTTCACAATCCCAGCTAAAAAAAAAAAAAAGAGAAGAATTGTAGGGTTTACTGTTGCGGTTTGTGAATGGGTTTCTTTAGGTGTAGTGTGCCCAAAAACATGCACAGACACCTAGCGGGAATGGGATTACAGTCAACCTAACCCAACATTGCATGATCTTAAAGGTTGAATTGAAATTGAAATTGAATTGAAAATATATTTATTGAGCGCGATTGCTGCCTGCGGGCGTCCAAGCGCTGAGTAGAAGCAGAGAGGTGACGGAGAAGAGGAGTTAGGGCACAGAGGATTTGGCAAACAGTTGTGTCTTCAAGTTTTTCCGGAATGAGAGCAGGTTTGGATTGGACCGGAGTGAGAGGGGGAGAGAATTCCAGAGCTTGGCGGTGTTCAAGGAGAACAACCTACCCCCAGACCTGGCTCTCTTCACTCTGGGAACAACAGCAAGGAAGGCCTCAGCGGAACGAAGGTTCCTGTTTGGGTGGTAGGGGATGACAAGGTTGTTGTTAATGGCTGGGCCCGTTTTCCAGAAGGCACGATGCGCCATGCACAGCGCCTTAAAAGCCACTCTCTGCCTCACTGGCAACCAGTGGAGGCTTTTCAGAGCAGGTCTGGCTGACTGCATTCGCGGGATCTGCAGCAGGGTACGCGCTGAGCAGTTTTGTACAACCTGCAGTTTCCGGAGGGTCATCTCAGGTGCCCCAACGTATAGGGCATTGTTTGAGTCCAGTCGGGACTGGATGAGGCCTTGTACCGCCACCTTTTTGGCCTCTAGAGGCAGAAGCAGGAGGACCTTCCTCAAGATTCTGAGTATGCCAAAGCATGTGGCAGACAGCTTAGTGGCCTGGGTGGAGAAGGAGAGTTTGTTGTCCAGCCACACTCCTAGGCTCTTAACACTGTCCTTCGGGGTTGGGGGAGGGCCCAATGCGCGGGGCCACAGGGAGGTGAAAGGCACTGGTGAGGCTGGGCCTAGGAGCATGAGCTCCGTCTTTTCTCCGTTTAGCTTTAGGGAGGAGTTGGTCATCCACCCCTTGACGTCCTCCAAGCCTTTTAGCAGATCTACCGGGGATTGTCTGTTGTTCTCAGTGGCCAGCGAGACCACTAGCTGAGTGTCGTCGGCGTACGACACGATTTTTATGCCGTACGGTTCGACGACACCCGCCAGCGGCCTCATGTACACGTTAAACAACACAGGGCTCAGGGAGGAGCCCTGCGGTACTCCGCAGCTCAGAGGCTTGCTGGATGACACTGTTTCGTCGTCGAAGATCTGAAAAGATCTCTCAGACAGGAAAGAGTCAAACCACCTTAACGCGTCACCTGAAACTCCGATGTCGTAGAGACGGTCCAGCAAGGTGGTATAGCTGACCGTATCGAAGGCGGCACTTAGATCAAGGAGGATCACTGCCACTGATCCTCCCTGATCCAGTACCCTTCGAGATTCTTCGGTGACCGCTAATAAGGCGGTTTCAGTGCCATGCTTCGGTCTGAAGCCTGTCTGGGATGTGTGTAGTAGAGAATGGTTCTCTAGGAACTGGACCAGCTGGGCATTAATATACTTCTCTAGCACCTTGCTAGCCCAAGGGAGAAGTGAGATGGGGCGGTAGCTAGAGTGATCATCGGGGTCTAAGCTGGGTTTCTTCAACAGCGCCCGCACCATGGCTTGCTTCCAAGCTGTGGGGACTGAGCATGCGGATATGGACGAGTTTAGAAGCTCCAGGATTACAGGCAAGGTGGCTTTGCTTGCCTGCTTCAGGACATCTGGTGGAGCAGGATCACATGGAGAACCCGACTTGACTTGGCGTGCCACTTTGCCTAGGGTGTCGAGGTCCAAAGGGGGGAAGTGCTCCAGGGAAGGCTGTTCTGGCGGAAGAGGCGGTCTGGGGGGGAGTGGATCGATCGCATCCGGGTTTGTGGCTACTGTTGAGAAGGTAGAGTAGATTTTTAAAACTTTATTGTGGAAAAATTCCGCAAGCTCATTACATTGGTCCTGGGTTTTGTTCGGAGGGGTCGCAGTGTTGACACTGGTGCATTGCTTTATTATATGGAAAATTTCCTTGGGCTTTGATTTTGCTGCAAGAATTTTGTCAGAGTAATAGGTTGCCTGGGCTGTTCTAATCCCTTCTCTGTAGGCTTTGATCGCCTCTTTGTAGGAAGCCTTTTTGTCTGGGAGGAAGTCTAAACGCCATGCTCTCTCTTGTTGCCTGCAAAGGCGTTTTAGCTCTCTTAGAGAGTCTGAGAACCAGGGAGCTGATTTCTGCATTCTCTTTGAGGAGGATCTGCGAAGAGGGAGGATCGAGTCTAGCGAGTTCGTGATCCAGCCTACATATTTTCCGTTTGCCACATTGGGGTCTGGGCAGGGTGGCGGACGGGAGGAGTCCAGTTTGTGCATCCAGGGCTCCAAGGGGAGTTTTGTCCAGTTCCTCCTAGTGGTGACTTGGGGAGGTAACTGGGGGGCTTTGTGTGTAGCCCAGGTAAACGGGACCAAAAAATGGTCCGACCATGGGAGGGGGATGGGTTGGTCAACAGTCAGATCGAGGCAGTTGCTGAATATAGGGTCAAGTAAATTGCCCTTTTCATGGGTCGGAGCTGACACCAGTTGGGACAATTGAAGAGCTCCGAGGTCGTCTATTAGCTCCTTGGCAATGTGGTCTGAGGGGGAGTTGAAATGGAAATTAAGGTCCCCTAGGACCGTGTGGTAGGTGGAAGATAAAATTCTTTCCGCTATAATCTCTGGAAGAGACCTATGGAACACTTTTACTGGCTCAGGGGGGCGGTAAATCAAGGTACCGGAGAAAGAGCTATTTGCGTTAAACTCTATGCAGAATGCTATACTCTCACACTCAGGGATAGTTTCTGCTGTGGTACGGCATCGGTACTGGTTCTTCAGTATGATCGCCAGACCTCCGCCTCTCCCTTCCGATCTATCCAGTCTGAAGATATGGTAGCCTGCGGGTAAGGCTAAGACCACATCTGGCTCAGATTGAGCAGTGAGCCACGTTTCTGTCAGGAAGACCGCGTCTGGTTTTTGCTCCTCGAGCAGCATGGCAAACTGAGTGCTATGTTTTGGTAATGAGCGGCAGTTTAGCGCAAACATGCGGTAAGTTTGTGCCGAGGCTGACGGGGAAGTGTTGCGGAAGGGGTGTTTGCAGCCCGGACAGCGGGCGGGGAGCTCTGTAGGTGCATAAGTATGGGTGCACTGGGCAGCGGCTCTCCTACCTATGCTGTGTATGGCCGCCGAGCTGTATGTCCTGCCCTGGATAGGGTGGGAACCAGGGTTTGTGGCCCCTGGCCCCGGCTGGTCGCGGACGGGCGCAGACGGGCTTGCCTTTGGCGCCCCGCCGGCGCGCCCGCTGCGCCCGTCCGCTGCGTGTCCGAAACCAGCACATCCTTAAATGACGGAAATAGGGGGGTGTGGCCTGTTCCAATGGGCGTGGCCCTGGTGTCCCGGTGATTCACCTGCGACCCGCTGCAGCGCCTGATTCGGCTGAGCGGGGAGGGAGTCACGTGGGGAGCCAAGAGATCGACTCTAGTTGCTTTTTAAAAACACAGTATCACAATTTTTAAAAAACACGGTATCACAATAGCAATTTTAAAAGTATTCTTTAAAAAAGTCCTGCTCTCGGCTTTCCGCCTCAAGAGCTCTGCTTACAACAAGCGCAAGCGAGGGAGGGCGCGCTTTTGTAGTGAAAGGGGGCGTGGCCTGTTCCAATGGGCGTGGCCCTGGTGTCCCGGTGATTCACCTGCGACCCGCTGCAGCGCCTGACTCGGCTGAGCGGGGAGGGAGTCACGTGGGGAGCCAAGAGATCGACTCTAGTTGCTTTTTAAAAACACAGTATCACAGTTTTTAAAAAACACGGTATCACAATAGCAATTTTAAAAGTATTCTTTAAAAAAGTCCTGCTCTCGGCTTTCCGCCTCAAGAGCTCTGCTTACAACAAGCGCAAGCGAGGGAGGGCGCGCTTTTGTAGTGAAGGGGGGCGTGGCCTGTTCCAATGGGCGTGGCCCTGGTGTCCCGGTGATTCACCTGCGACCCGCTGCAGCGCCTGACTCGGCTGAGCGGGGAGGGAGTCACGTGGGGAGCCAAGAGATCGACTCTAGTTGCTTTTTAAAAACACAGTATCACAGTTTTTAAAAAACACGGTATCACAATAGCAATTTTAAAAGTATTCTTTAAAAAAGTCCTGCTCTCGGCTTTCCGCCTCAAGAGCTCTGCTTACAACAGGTTCCGCAATTGTGTCCCACATTGCATGTGGGAAGGCAAAACTACCAGCCACTGAGGTTTGCAGTGATCAGTCCAGTGTTTTAAAAAAGTGACACATATAACATTCTATCTGTTCAGTTTCTACACTAAACTGCCTGGGAAGATGTTACCGAGTAGGTTTCAGGATTATTCACATGATGAAAATGTGTTTTATAGCATCTAGGCAGACTAACATGGGAACAGAGACTGCACAGCATTACTCCATACTTCAGTTCATGGTGATAAAATATGTGTGGTGGGTCCTGTGTATGACGTAGGTCAACTCGCAGACCATGCTTAACATTGTTTATAAGACTGTACTTGAGAAATATAAAGGAAATAATAGCACTTATCCCGTATTAGATAGATAAATAGCAGATAAAGGAGCAAAACAAACTATGATATTTATACTGGGGCAGTGTACAAAGTGCACCTTAAGAATGTATGTGGACACCAATGATATTTAATTCCACTTTTACTTAAATTACCTTGGGCTATTGTTGCAAATGGACAAACTGGATGTTCGTGGGTTCAATGGTGTAGGGCTTCCAACTGGAGGCATAGCAAGGCTGTGATGGGCGCTAATGCAAGTATGGAAAATGCGCTCCTTCCCTACTAGCTAAGTTGTAAGAAACAGCTCCCGCTCCTCTGAGTCCTTCAGTCCCATGCACACCTGTAACATTCCCAGAATATCTCCAACCTCTTAAGGACGTCTTTTTCTATGCATCATGCAACCAATTGACCCTTATACCTGTCTAACTTTCAACCCCCTCTCAATTCTCCTAAGATGTTTTCATTGTCTGTGGTATTTTCCCACTTTCCTCTATCCCTTTCCCTTGCATGTCTGTTGTTCCTTTCACTCTCCCTCCAATACCTCAACTTTTCTATTTTCTTCCAGTATTTCTATATCCTTCTATATACCTAAACTCACTTCCCATTATCTCTCTACTTTCCACCTTTCACTCTCCCTTTCTATTCCCACCTGTACATCTCTAATTTCCCTTCCTCTCTCCCCATCCCCCATGGGTGTTTCTACTCTGCACTATATCTAGACCCTCATCTCTATTTGTGTCTTACATCACTCTAGTCCATTTCATTGCACTTAATTTTTCTTCCCTTCACCTTATTTTCCCTAATTCTACAGTGTATCTTGTTACTTTGCACCTTTCATGCTCTACCACTCTCTCCTGTATTCCCCGGGCTAATGTTAACTTTATACCATTCTCCCCATATCACAACATCATTGTTGTGTCTCTCTATTCTTTAAAGAGATACAAAGGGAGCACACAGATGGTTGGGTCCTATTTATATTGAATGTTTGAAGCAATGCATAAAGTATTTCTAATCAACGCCTGAACTGTCTCTGTATACGGAGGTGGTGACCATGAGATGCGTAACCATTGGCTCAAGAAGTAAACTAATATGCAGCATGCATTTCTAGGAAAGGATTTACATTTTTTGCAGGGAATGGCTAAAGCAATTATTGTGGGCTACGTAGGGTTTCACTTCCATGAGTTATGGACTTTGGTCTGTGTTATTGGTCATAACAGCCAAATCACACCCTGCCTAGAAAAAGTGTGAAGGGGAGCACACAGGAAAAGGTTGTCAAAGTACAACCACCATGGAAAGTAAGCTTTAAATAGAATCGGAGTATTAAGTATACATCATCCAATCACCTTGATGTTTACATGTTGTCTGGAAGCATTCATGGATGGAACAATTAAAGCAATGTCTGGAAGCATTCATGGATGGAACAATTAAAGCAATGTCTATAGGTTTTTAGTGAGGTGGTCAGACGTCTTAATGTGTTTGTAAATTGGTAAGCTAAATATGATGTGGGAGGGACTTGGGACCGGATAGGTGAGGTGACTTTTTCTCTCAGAAACGTAACTGTAGTTGCATTTATTTGGCACTTACTACCCCTGGCGAGGCGTTAAAGTGCTTTTCGGTGTGTAGCACGCTACTCCAGCACCCAAAGGTGGATTAGTAGGTGGAAATATAAATTGATAGTGGAGTGGTAGACAAGTGAGCCTGTTAGATGAATTTATAGGATAGAGCAGGGAAGAGTTTAGAAAGGATTAGTTGGGAGTTCATATCAGTAAAAGAGGTTTAGGATGAGTCAGAGAGCCTGTTAGTTGGATGAATAGGATAAAGGATGGATACAGGAGGGAACAGGTTGAAAAGAGTTGTTCCGCAGTTCATAGTAGTAAAACAGGTTTGGATGAGTCAGAGTGGAGGTAGGGGATATTTTTCAAGAGGAACAGTGTGAGTCATATAGTGGTAATTTGAATAATGGAGCAAAGAATAAAAAAATGTGTTGGATTACGCTGCTCAATTTGTCTTTTCTTGCTGCATAATTTAGTCAACGCTACCGCACAACTTGGTGCTCTCGGGCCGCATCATTCCAGTGAACCTGGTCATTTTTAAAGTTGGCCCCAATAAAAGCAAACTCTCACTTCCCAGAAAGTAAAGGCTTAACTGGTAAACATTACTCTCCGGATTTACTCTTGGGTTGGAAACTTTCCCCGTCTATCCTTTGTTCCCTATATGTATTGGATATTCTGCTTCATCTGAACTTCTTTAGTTACCACAATAGACTATTCCAAAGGAGAGCATCACCTATAGGTACTGATCACAACTTATTGACTGTATCTTCCCTTTTACCCTAAACAGTGCTCCGCTGATCAGTTGCTTGTCAATGGCTTAGTAACCAGTGTATTTCTGTGATCACTACCCCTTACATACAGTGATAAATATAGGAACTTATAAAAAATAGAGCAAGTACTTCCTCTAAATATATATCTCCATAAATGAATTAAAACAAGGACAACAGAGAGGCATTTAAACCCATTAACAACATTTTCAGCAGGAGTATAAAGTGATATGTGAAGGAGAGATAAATGTACATTTCATCAGTTGGTTTGAAGATATTATCAAACAATTGGGAGGATGTTTATAAGGCTGATATTAAGGTAATAAATAATAAGATAAAAGGAAAATGCTTAAGAAGTGAAATAGATTTGATAGGTTTGATAATGAATGCAGGTGCCTAAAAAGCAGATAAGAAAACTGGAAAAATATACACGGTACCCTAGAAAAAAGGATGAGGAAAGCTACTTTGTGGAATTAGAAAAAGTTTAAAAGAGGCAATAGTAAGAAGCGTATCTGTCAAGAGAAATGCTGGAAAACCATGTTTGAAGTCAAAGAGACAAATAATATTAGGATATTTTGGGAGTTGGTGCAACATGATTTAGGCAAGGAAGAGGGAAAGAGGAGATATTTGGAGGGAGAAGATGCATGGGCTCTATTTTTAGAGGAACTATATAACAAGGGAGCTATAAATAACTCCGACTCGCCATGTTTAAGAAAATGATGAAATAAGGGAGCAGTTCTCTTAAGAAATGGTTAACAAAATGATATTATCATTAAAACTTAGAAAGAGCAGCTGGCCATGATAATTTACCAGCAGTAATAGTGAAAACAAATATTGATTGGTGGACTAGTTTGTTGTATCTACTGTTTCAAACAATCTTAAATACTGGAATTGTTTGAGATAGTTGGAAGGGCACCGTGATCAAACCCATATACAATAATAGTGTTTCTTCAATCATGCAAAATAAAATTACTAGACGTGGGTGGGAAAGGTTTTTTGAAAATACTTCAGGCGATATTGAAAGAGTGGGTAGATTCAAAATAGATAATCCCCATGTAGTAAGGTGGTTTCAAGGACAGATCACTGCTTTAGCTTGTGGTCCATATCTAAACAAATCAATAGAGCAAAGAGATAGTCTATGTTGTTGTTTTGTGGATTTTCACTCTGCTTTCGATACGGCCGATCGTGGCCTATAGCGGGAAGCCATGAGAAAATATGAAATACCACACCGCTCTCTCTTGACTTTACAAGAAATACATAGAGGAAATTGGGCTAACCTAGAATTATACACTGAAGGGGCTTTCTCCCGGAGATTATACATCATGAATGACCTTAGGTAAGGTTGAGTATTGGCTCTATTGCTATTTTCCTTATTTTTAGCCGGCCTATCTAAAATATTGCGTACATCAAACAGTCTTGGACCTAAAATGAACTGTTGTCTCCTTTATGCAGACAATTTGGACATCATGGATTTCACAGACCTTGGACTGCAGAGAAAGCTAGAGGTTTTCTCAAATTACTGTAAAAAGAAAAAAAATCTGGAGAAAACCAAAGTACTGCCATGTGGGAGAAAGAAGGTAAGGTTTAAGTGGTTCCTCAATAATATTGTAATCAAGATCGTTAGTAGATATATGTATTTGGGGATGTGCTTTGTGAAGAATTTAATATGAAAAGACCACATTGAAGCTTTACCGACAAAAGTCCTTTCGTCAGTATGTGGCCTTAAGAAGTTTGCTAAAGTGTATTGAGGGCCTTCTTTAAGACCCATATTGGCAGCCTACCATGTAATGATTTGGCCACAATTTTAATACGGAGTTGAGGTGCCCAGTTTTAGTGGAAAAATAAACTGCGATCCTGAGTAGGGTAGATGTTTAAAAAGATTATTGGCTCTACCTCCATCCACCATGGTCCAAGCTGTCAGCGTGGAGGCTTGACTGACAGCAAAGAGTTACTTGGCTTATGTGGAGGTGCTCAGATTTTGGATGAGAATAGACCATGGAGATTCTCCAAATGTTTCTAACCTATACATTAAAATGGGCACATTTTGCTAGGGCAAGGTTTGATATTACATGTAATGGACTAACAATAAGATATTATGTTCAAGACGCAATAAGAATTAGTAAAGGTGACCTTTGAAAGCGGATGAAAAAAATGAAAATGGAGGAATATTTGAGCCATTTAAAAGATAAGAAATATGCATCCCCCTTATAACTTCCTGAACAAATGAAGAAACATTCCCTTATCTAGAAAACCTACCTAATGTACGGCTGAAATTGGGCCTCTTAAAATTTAGATGTGGGGTCATTCCAGCTTTAATGTTGCAAGTTTGGTGGTTTTCTACACGGGAATAATATCTGCACGTGTGGCATAAAAAGGAAATGTAATTTAATGCACATTCTACTAGACTGTGCTTGGTTTTTAGAACAGAAAGCATTATTGAGACCCATCTTAAAGAAATACGATGTTCGAGATAAATGGCTAGCAGCTACTTTATTAGCTGATAGAGGTATTTTGATGTAACGTGCTCTGTGGCAATTTATATTATAAGTAAATTGAGTGATGTTAAGTATGTAAAATATGTAATTTGTTGGATTTTATGGAAGTTTTTTTATCTTGAATAATTTCTTTATCATTTTTTATGGAATATTTATTATGATGTTTTTATGGTGTAAATGTTTCAAGGCCAAGGTCAAAATAAACACATTTTGACTGCCTGGACACCAATGGTAGAAGTCTGTACATTCAAATTAGGCACTGGAAACGAAACATTCGAGTGCCCTTGAAGGAAGGCATTTGTCCCAAGTCCCCACTATCCAGCCAGGCTTACAAATATTATTTAAAAACATTTTTAACACCTAGGCTGACTCGATACTAGAAGAATAATAGGGACAAAGGTTACACTAGAAAAGCAGCCGCATGCTTCAATATTCATTAAAACAATCTGGGCATATTACAAGTCCAATGTATTTTTGAAGATAAAAGACTACTTTATTTCATCTTGAATACATGAACTCTCAAAATCAAATAAATCAAAAATACCTATTTCAGAAATAGTAACCAATTACCTAAAAAAACTTTATTGGCAATGAAACACTTGCTAGTCAGCGAAATGGGAAGGGTACAGAAAGAGGTCCAAATGTCAGTTGCAGAAATCTCTCCTCCATGAAAAAGATCCGAGTAGAGCCGAAACCTACAACGTTCACGAACGTACAATCCGACCCCTATGAGCAAACCTGCAACACTTTAATTGCTTATAAAGGATACAAGCCAAATCACAAAAGTAATTATGGTAACAGCACTAGACAGTCGAAGAAGATACCATTTACAAAATGCTTTAAGCAGCAAAATATATTTAGATAATACAGTAGGAATATAGATTGCTGTTGGGTATTTCAATTTGTAAAACTCTGGTACTGTCCTAAAACTGTTCTGGCAAAAACGTGCACACTTTATCAACCTTGCGGGTATTTAAACAGCCTCCCTTTGTACACTGTTAAGAACAGAAGAAAAGAGTCTGCTTTGTTTTTATTCATCTTCCATATCATTGTACTTCTGGAATACATTTTGTGTTTTGAAATGTGTATAAGATGCACCACCTATAAGGTGATTGATATATAAACCATTCATTACCCCAGTTGCAGGCTTAAGCAATGAAGCTCAGCAACACAATATTGTACATCATCCTCATACTGTTGGCATAAGATACTATGGCAGAGAAGGGTGGGTGGGTGGAACATCTATATATCAACAACCTGCATAGAATGGAAATTATTAGGCAAAACGCATCAGAAAGCCAATTCAGCACAGATCCTACAAGAGGTTATCAGTTTGCTCACAACAGCACTCCCCACCTGCCACGAACACTCAACAGAACACACAATTCGAACACAACAGGCAAAACACTGTGCACACATCCAACATAGTTCAGGGGCATCTTAAAATAGGAACCCACTGACCTCAACAGCACGCCAGTCTTCATAGACAATATACTATTATGCTACAACACAACACACTAAACCAACAGACTGATTTAAAGGGCAACTGTGGACCTTAACAAGGCGCCACAGTACGTGTCATCATCCACATAGCTTTAACGAGGTCATGAAAGTAGCAATCTTCCAAATAGCATGTATCCAATTTGGTGAGGATCTCTTGCTACACATACTAACAATTATAAGCACTACTACACACAAACAACCAAACATACGCATAATATTGGTAGATAGATGTAGGACTACACATGGCTGAGGTTGGATTTGGGGGTGGTTGCCTCTACAATCATGACAATGGAATAGTGGCAGGATGCAACTATGGATGGTAAAATGAAGTAGCCCAGAGCGCATGGGTTTCTGTAAGGCAACCTTTACAATGGGATATGGGCTTGGGAAATGGGGGAGCTGTGTATGCATTATTGGTGATCAAGACTCTAGTGAGCTGAGAGGCAGTGAATGAAGCAATAAAGGCAAAATTACATCAAAAACTGAATTATGTTTTAAAAAAAATGTCCAGGATTGGAAATAAGACACACGGGACGAGGTCATCAAAAGAGGACTGGTAGGACAGAAATAGGATATGCAAATGGTACGGACAGTAAAAATGCAATGACGGAGGGAAGGTAGAGAGGTTATAGGAGAACATGGAACAGTAGATCACACAATGGATGACATCCAATAAACTCACCAAACACCCCGATGAAGGACTCGAAAGGGAGTGGGCTGAGGTAGACGTTACGTACTTCGTGAGGACTAGGGAGGTACCAAAGGCTGCTTTGAGTTAGGTTAGATCGTGGTGACCGGGATATAAATGAGGAGGGTGCTGCGAAAACTCATGCTGTGGTAGCTATGGGAAACTGATTGAAAGTCACTGTAGGAGAACTATGCAGAGAGCGGACAAAGCTCGTGAGCCTGCGTAACCTACCCCATTTTTTCCTAAATAAACACATGCAGCCCACACAATCAACCAATCACGCCTCATTTACAGACTTCAGCAACCCTCTGGCGTCTGCCTGTACAGGCTCATCTCCACCAGTCAGTAAAACAGTTGATGCATTTACTGCAGATATGTACATGTAACCTGTAGATACTGACCCTGTTACTTCAGAATCACAAAACCACTGCAGAAAGACATTAAAGCCACTGAGGAACAGCAACATATTAAGTCAGTCTTTTACAACACTATTTTTGAGCAGAGCTTATGGTTGGACATCAGTTTCACCTTGGGAGCTGTGCGCATGCTTTGAAATGTTCTTTGGTTAGCATAAGTCAAGTTAACAAATACTTATTAACCATTGCAGCAACCACAAAGTAAATAAGCTAGATCTCGTCACATAGCTGGCAACAAGGCTCAGGGAATTGATAGCAGAGAACTATTTGTCACCTGAAGTCAAAGATTTGAATACAGAATGACAGTTCAACCAACCATTTTAGAGCCCCAAGGTTGATAAATTCATTACAGCCTATATTAGTAAAGCTGGATATGTGCAGCACTGCAAACCAGCAAAACGGAGGTAGCTAGTGCAACACATAATTACCAGCTAGGGTTATCGGCACTCCGCTTGGTCCCCACCTCTCTTCCTCTCCCTATCTCCATGTGCATCTACACTTGCCAACCTGTGCAGCATCCTCCACCCTCTGGGGGAGCCTCTTCCCCTAATAACAACCCCCCCTCCCAGCAATGGTGCCACTCCCTCGACAAAACTCCCCAAGCCATGTCGTAGACCCCTGCGTCGAGGTAGGAGAGGCTGATTTAGCGGGAGCGTGCATGTGTACTAAGGTCTCCTGATTCAATCAATAAACATGTGTACATATGTATAGTTGTGTATTGGCAAAAACTTAGATAAAATCCAATGATAAATGCTGATTACCTCATGGTCCTGTTAGATTCCTTCCACTCGTTGAACAGCTCAAGGGCCTTTGATTGACAAGTCTCACAGCCATGGGAACAGGCGAAGGCCAGCAGTTTGGTTCGCAGCTCTCGCTCGGATAAGGTTCCCTCATCAGTCCAAGTCTGATTCCTAATGGTGCCGTTCAGCAGCCTCAAGATGTATTGCTAAATGGATAGAAGGAGGAAAACAGTAACACACAATGAAGCATTGAAAGCACACAGCCAAACCAAAGAAAATAAAACTTGCCCAATTGTTGTATAGAACACATTCATGTTGACCAGTTGCTAATTCGCGATGCTTGATTTATCCACCATCTAAATGTTCGGTATCACACGGTCACTGATCATCTTTTACACTTACCTGTCCAATTTGTGTTCCTCATTTCAAGAACTATCTAAATGTTGGAGATGTAGGAAGGTGGATACCTGACTATGGTTACCCCAGATTGTTTGCATAGTGTTCAGCTGGTTTTCGACTTAGTTGGCCTGGGATCCTGCTAATCAGGGCCCCAAGGCTATCTGCTCTCACTTTAAAATGGAGTCCATGTACCCTAGGTACATCTCCAATTGGATACTGGGTCACCTTATGCGCCCCTGTACAGTGTACTATAGGTACCCAGGGCATAGGTGTATCCAAGGCCTACCAGGGGCTGCAGCATGTATTATGCCACCCCTGGCTGGCCCCCTACATTGACACAACTGGGGCAAGGTGGTGTAATCACCCTTTGCTTTAGATATAGTATACCTATATCTAACCTTTTATCTAGACACATATATACCTATAAGTCACTCCTATGGCAGGCCTTAACAATCCTGGAGGCAGAGTGCTTGGTTTTATGTGAGATGGTGCTCTAGCATGAGCTGAGCCTGTCTGCAGCTTTCGGAACCATGTCCTTCTAGCTCTTCTAGGATATTGCCATACCATATACTCTTAACTGCACTATGAACCTCGCGGTTAAATGCTAACTCTGGTTTGGCTTCATCAAAACATGTCGAGTAAGGTGTCATACGATTTGGAATACTACCCCCTCGCCAGTTCTGGCGACGAGGGTAGCATTCCACCCTTCTAGATGGAGAAGACATGTTGTTCCTACTATTCCCAGTTAAAGTTAACCAGAGCCTCATCATCACAAAATGGATGCTGCTGCCACAGACACAAGTCTGACCTCTGCTGCTGGGAGTCCTTCCAGCGAGGGAGGCTTGGACAATAGGTTTCCTGCCTTGGGAGGTGCTAGCACCACCCCAGACAGGCCTTTGTGTATTGGGGCAGGGAGGGCTGAAATAAATGAGACACTGCCTGGGGCACACAAGGTGTCCCATGCATAGTCCAGTTCAAACCTGTGCTGGGGCACTCCAGCCCCAGCTCTGGCGCAAAACTGGACAAAGGGAAAGGGGTGTAACCACCCCCTTCCCTGGTCCCACCCATAGGAGGGACCTAGCAGGTAATCCAGCCCCTAGATGTGGTATATAGGTAGGAGCTAAGTCCCAAGATTTTAGATTAATCCTGACAAACTCTGAAACGAAACTCTGGACCTTCGACGATCTACTTGAAAGAAGACGACTGAAGAATCTCCCTTGTGGTCAAGGAGTGACCACCCTGCACAAGCAGGCACCATCCAGCGATCAACGGCTTGCTTTGTCGCCGCCGGAGCCAGAGCACAGAGCCTTACAAGAATCGGACTTCCAGAAATCCAACAGCCCGATCAACAGTCCCAGCAAAGCGGAGACCCGTGGAGGCGGCAAGAGACGAGGGACCGGCCATCTTGAAAAGTCTGCGACCTGCTAACTGTGCAGCTCCCGAGGCCTCCTCGAAGCTGTGCATTGGTGATTGAGAAGCCCCAGCCCCGAGCAGCATCTGCACCAAAGATCAGCACTGCACCCTCCACGAGTTCTGCGTGAGGCCCTTTTGCATTTTCCTGCTCGACGCGTCTGCCCGGTCACTTGCCCGTTGGCTAGTGGCCATCTTGGCGACGATCCTTTGAATTTACACCGCTGGTCTGGTTGCCCCAGACTGGCCCTTGCTTCCCTCAAAAGAAGCAGCCCCTCAGACCTTGCTGGTCTGAGTAAGAAGCCAACTTTTTTTTCTGCGCGGGTTGCCTTTGCCAAGGCTTGTTGACTCCAATCCAGAAGCCGACACCGCCGACAGCGAGAACCTTCGTGGCACAGTCCGTGCCTGACTCCTGGTCGTCGTCGACACCTTCTGGTCCACGTGGCTGCAGAGAAAAGCTTCCCATCAGCACCTTATTGCTTCATGACATCGCCTGGTTCCTTCCTGGTCACTGGCTAGTGACCCAGACTCTGTCCCCTCTGCTTTCAGGTCCTCTTCATCTTCGATCCACCCTTGGATCCATCCGGCACTTCTCTCCTGGTCGCCTGCAGCATCTTTCTTCCAGGCTCCATAGGATTCAACAACGAAACCCGACACAAAAAAAAGCACAAAAAAAAAAAGCCTGCATTGGAGGGCGCTCGTTCAGGCTGCTAGTTCCGCAGCTGTGGAACTCCCTACCTTTGACCCTGCGCTCTACATCTAATCTGCTGGCGTTCAGGAAGGGCCTAAAGACATGGCTCTTTGCCCGCTAGGGATTTCCTGTTTTAGTTTCTGAACTTCGTGAGCTTTCCTTCTTAACTTACATTGTTTTGCTTGTCTGTTTCCTCTCAGGTCATGAAATACAAAGCGCCGGGACACTCCTTTGGAGTAGCCGTGCGCTATAAAAGACCTATTTAACATAACATAACATAACATAACACACTTTGACACCTATGCACCCGCTTCCTGTGGGTGAGGTAACGAGAGTTCTTCGGTGCTCCTGTGGGTATCAACTATCCAACTGTCTAGGTTTCAAGTAACTTTCACCGAGTCCAGTCAGAAGTACCCTAAAAGAACTAGTTTGTAACTTTTACGTTCCCATTCATTCTCTATGGTAACATGCGTGTGTGATTAGACACTGCACACGCCTCCCGTGGGTCTCCTGCTTCCTAACACTTGGTAGCTCAGCGTAGCCCCAGCGATTCCCTAGGCCTATTCACTTTTCGTGTAGTGGTCCTTTCACCACTATTTTTGTATATGGTTTAGCGTGCCCCTAGGGCCCTACTGTATTTTGTGCAACATATTGTATTCTAATTAAATATCTTGTATTGTGCTTGTGCCTCTGACCTCATAAAGAGTTCAGAGGGTTTGTCTAGTAATAAATAACATATATTTTATATATATCCTGTGTGGTGTCCTTTCATTTGGTATTAAAGGGGTTACATATGGTAAAACAGCTGGCTTTACACGCCCTCAAGAGTCTTTTAGCCTAAGACTGCTCTGTACACGCTACCACTAGGATAGCTGGTCTATAAGGTTGACTTTACAACCAACACCATAAGGGTTGTTTGGACTGGTGCAAGGTGCTCACTAGAATAGTGAACATCATATACCAGGCCAGCTTCTCACAGGAGAATTAAGCCCAATGTAAGGAGGTCATGTGTTCCTATATGCTTTGATAAAGACTGGTATGTTGCTTTATTTGATAGCCATCCTAATCTAACGCCACGGATGTCGCCCACCTCAAGAGGTGGATCGGGATGCATTCACGAGTTGTACCCCTTGCTGACAGTAGTGAACTAAAAATAAATACAGTTAAGGTTTTAAAAGAGCTCTTTTGTCAGTGGTCTTTCTGGCAATTCTATTAGCCCCATGTTTGTGCCAGGCAGCCTCCTAGCCTTCCATTGGCTTGTCTAATTGCAGAGAGCAAGAGCCCCCTTTTGTGCTTTTAGTTCCTGATTCTGGGACATTAGATCCCTTTCCCATGAATACTGAAAAAAGGAATGTCCTGTGGAGCTCTGTTTGTTTGGGGTCCTCCCCTAAAATTCTCTATAATCTCGCATCACACTTTTAGCTTTACATCGCTCATGAAAATGTACAGCGGCGTTTGGTCAAACCTAGGATTCTTCTCTGCTGTGCTCTTCCGGCCTCCTTCGCCGCGTTCCTTAAGATATCCATGTGCATGACTAGATGCTCTAAAAATAACAGCTGTGCAACCACTTAAAGAACCAGCTGTTCTTGTCTGGTACACTGGCAGCTCCGTCTTACGAGTTGCACAATTGAATTGTGTTTCTTGTGTATGTATTTAAAGAAACTAAACACGAATCGCACGTCAATGCAACATGTATTTTCAACAAAGCTTTTCCCAAAGTCTTTAAACCGCAAGATGATTTACCCTGGCAACTGCGGTCAAATATGATTCTATGAGAACGGGATGTTTGCTTCTGCAGGAGAGGACCCTGTGCGGCCAACTTCATTTTGTACATTTTAACTCACTGCTCGGTCAGTGGATGGGGTGTCCGGCCGTCAGCAGGGATATGTCACTTATCGTTCAAGGATCCGTGCATGAATGGAATGGAGCAGCATTTCTTCACACTGACGAGCCAGGACCCCCGAGGGCCACCGGAGTGCTCGGGTCAAGTCAAGCAGCGACGCCAATCCATCCATGAGCCATAACACACTCAGAACCGTTTATTAACCCCTTCCATGCTCATGACGAGCTCAGCTTGTCATGAGGCACAGTTGAGCTGTGCTGATGACGAGCTGAGCTCGTCATGACACCAGCAAAATGGCAATTTCCAGCACAGGGGAAAAATAACCACAGCAGCGGTTTCCAAATCACTCTGATGAGCAGGTCGGTGTCAGAGCCTTCTTTCCGTTTCCGGGCTGAACTACCGACCACCACTCCTAGACTGCATTAATGTTCAGTCTGCCACTGAAATTGTAACCTGTTTTCACAGTGTTATTGAGTGGGGTTGGGTAGAATTTTGAAAGCATCTCTTTATTTCTACTTTGTATCTCTTTCTAGAAAGTTCTTAACAGAAAAAACTACACTGCAGCACTCACAAACACAGTAATTAAAGGCATATATAAACTCAGGGGAATGAGGGGGTCACAAACAAAAGTCAATAATATTGAGGGGGGGGGGGGAGGGGGGAATTGGTCCAGACACCCGAGACTTCCCAAAGCAAGCAGCAGGGGAAGGGCAATAAGAGGTCTACGGATAATCCGGACACATGGGCATCAGTCTGGCAGTCAACCTGTGCCAGTATCAAGAAAAAAAAGGTAGCAGTGGGTTATTTACAAAGACTCTAACACACTAGAGAACCTGATTGATATCCGTTTTAGTTGTGAGCAGGGGGCCTTTTGAGGTTTGTTTATGAAAACTCGCAGAAGCCAATGCGATCTCAAACCTGCCTTTGCCGCTTTTAAGCAGTGCATAATTTGTAAAAAAAAAAAAAAATGAGGTGAGTGCCCGGGCCCTTCTCGGGAGGTCATTGCAGCCTGCAGCACCCATTACCCCTGCCAGCGCTGCCAATGACAGTACCAACACACCTACTAACCATTACAGTCCTAAAAGTGTGGCAATTCAGACTATCCCAGGCCATCCACAGCTATAATAAAGGAGTGAGCGGTAGGTATTATTCATTTGTAATGTAGATTTACTTATTAAAAACTGCTGTTGTGCTTATCTCCAAATATCACAGCGCCACCATGTGGCGGATGGTCATTAGAGCTGGTGCTGACAATTAAGAGCTGGTGCCAAGCACCACAAACCACCGGCTCAAATTAAGCAGTGCTTTTAGGTTAATATGGTGACAATAAGTTAATTGTGATGTACAAATATCTACGCTGGTGCTCTGCCATCAGATTGTAGATTTCCACAATTGATCTTTAAGAAAAAAAAAATGGTCTCATTCATGCAGGTCGGCAGCAAACTGGTCTGTTTGTTACTGTAGCTGTGCACTAGTTGTGCCTTGTACTAAATCCCACTGTGTGCTCACTGCATTGTAAGAGCCTTAATGAAGCAATCGATTGATGCCATTCATCAAAATCAATATCTGAACTAAGTGTTTCCTTGGTCAAAAGTATTTAAAAAAGCACTTATGAAACCATTGCTGATAATTATCCACAGCTGCCTTTACAACATAACAGTTTTTCGATTTCTCAAAGCTGAATCGGACACCATTTTCTACATAAAAATTAGGAGGTAGCTCAAGTAAATGTCCCAAAACAAATTCTTATATGACATTCCTGGTTGCCTGGTCCCTGACGCCATCACACCATGTGTTACATAAGGGTTAACTTTGTCAGTCAGTCAAAAATCTTTATGTCGGTCACTAGAGCCATAAAAGCACATAAAAAAATAATACAATATATACAATTTCTGGCAGCATGTTTTAAGATATTTAAAAGATAGATAGTACGATTTGATTTACTGATCTAACAGATCACAAAATGCGAAAATACATCTCTACCAGGGATCCCCAACGTTAGTTATAATTTATGTGTATATTCCAGCAAACTGCTACTTCTTTTCCCTCTTTAGCGAAGCAATAAAATGCATGTGTGGGATCAAGTAATCAGTTTTAGCCGTAATATTTCAATCAGATAAAAATATCTTAAAATATCGTAAGAAAGAAGACAGATACATAAAGCACATAAATAAGAAAAGGTGGCAAAGAACGATATTTTCCAACTCTTGCGGGAAAATAAAATGCCTGTGCAATGTCAGGAAATCAATTTTAGCCAGAAGATTGATTTGTTCAGGCAAGGTGCCCTAAAGAGACACAAACATAGTACACTTAGTTATCAAGAAGGCAGCCAAGTGCGATCTTATGTGTGCAAACGCCTGCTACACTAGATAACAAGTGAGTGACCAAATGCAAAAAGATAAAAGCAGTGTCAGATAAAACAGGAGGTTGATATTAAAATAGTCCTATAAAAGCTAATTATGTGCAGAAAAAAGATCAGAATCACGGCGACGTTAAAGAAGAAACACACCTGTTCTTAGATATCATTAGTGATTTGTAGTAGGCATTAAGTGGCCTATAACCTTGTTCACTCCTTTTTTGTAGTAGCGCTGTGGATATGCCACAAAGTACAGGAATCGTGAGATAGAAAACACAATGGGCATTTGGGTGTCATACTTTAGTAATCGAAGGGTCTCAGAGCAATATCGGAGGCCCATGTTCCTGCACAGCTGGACCAGCCATCGGGACCTTGGCCTCCTATAGGCAGGGCAAAAGAAGAGTATGTGTACTTCGGTCTCCTCCACATTTAGACATGCGGAGCAGTCCCGACTGCGGTCGCCCAACCACTTAGTGGTGAACGATCGTAACGGAAGTGTCTCGTCTCTGAACTGGACGTATAGCTTCTTTGCGAGGAGCGGTTGGATGTCATCCAATGCTGTTTCTAGCCGATATTCTAATTCTGTTTCCATAAACCTTTGCGATAAGTGCCCTGCTGAATTCCTCAATAACTGGGTCAGTTTTAACCCTCATTAAATCTCAACAAGTGCCATTCTGGGAGTCACAATACTAGAATCTCCGGCTAAACTCCACAGAGTTGCCCTGCCCAAGGCCTGGCATGTGTGCTTTATAAGCACCAGCCAAGGCAATTTTCCAGCACTATGCAAGCTCATGACATCCCTTCGCTCGTCCCTATAAGGAGCAAGCTCTGGGGTGCTCCACAGACGTCGCCAGAATATAAGTGGTCCTAAAGCCATTTCATGTGCTATGGGGCTAATGCCAAGATCCAACCTAAGGGGTTTAGAGGGGAGCTAACAGGAAGTCGTAAGAGCTGCCTAGTGAAGGAATTCTCTGTTGATGATAGAAGGGTGCTTCAGCAGTGACCCCATAGTTCTGCCCCGCACAGAGTGGCTCCCCTAGCCTGAACCTTATAGGTTGACCGCAGGACCTATTACTTTGTGGGAGCATTTTTTGTATACCTTTAAAATACTACAGAGGCCTAAGCCAATTTTAGGTTAGATTTTTTTATTTGAGCCCACTAGTCCATTTTCTCGGTTAAAGTAATCCCTAGATATTGAAAAATCGACACCCTCTCTAGGGCCTTTCCGTCTAAACAGGGGTTTGGGAGAGTGCAATTTTTTGCATTGAACACCATGTATTTGGTTTTCTGTAGATTAATCTCCATAAGGTCTAAATATATCTCTTCCAATTTTGGAAAACTAAACCAGGTGGCAAAATTTAAGTCTTAACAAAAGCTGTACAATAACACATTAAGCAACAATTTTGGCCAGCTTATGGTATTAAATTTAACAGCAGAAATGTAATAGCATGCAGAGCAAAACCCTATTGAGCATAGGAGGGAAGTCCCCAGTGAGACTACTCTGCATCTTCCTTAACTGGTCACCAGTAGGAGATCTGATCCGAAGAACCGGTGGCAAGGGATTCTAGCCAGATCATGAAAAAAGGAAAATTGCAATACCTCTGAGCAGAATTTTTTTTCCAAGTCAATAAATAAGCTGTTAAGTGATGATTCTGTTTGGGTTTTTTCCTCTAGTTAATGTCTTTGCCACAATACAATCAAAATAAAGTAGCAACTACAGTACCTAATTACAAGAAGACCATATTGGACACATTGACACAATAATAAAGTGCCATAGAACGGTAGTCACAAAGGTATTCAAAATTAATTGATAAACCATAAAGAAAGACAGATTTCTGCTCGATGCAGAGGTGAAAAGTTTCTTGGATGGTAAGGATATAGGATTTTATAATTTGTTAAATAATGTATGGCAGCCTACCCCAAGTCAACAGGGACTCTTTTAACCCCTCCCATGCTCATGACGAGCTCAGCTCGTCATGGCCCGTGGAACGCTTAGGTGCGGGGAGAATTCCCCTGCTGTGCTGAACGTTCCACGTGAGCCAATGCACATGTGACTAGCTCAGCTCGTCATGAGCACAGGATCGCCGTGCCTCATGACGAGCTGAGCTCGTCAGGAGCATGCAGGCGCTGTGTGTGCCCCCCTCCCCACCAGCACAGCGGGGGAATAACCCCTGCAGTGAATGGGTTAAACTCAGTATCGCATTGAAACATACAATAGGATCAATCAAGCATAGATTAAAATAAAGAAATGTTACTGTTGCAAAGTCATTCTGTGCCCTAGGCACTCCCCAACTTTTTGCTGACTTATACTGGTGGTAACTGACTCTGACTGTCCCTGGGCTCTGCCTAACCAGGCCCAGTGATATCCTGAAAGAGACACATTAGAAAAGTTAAAACACCTACATACACTAGGGTACACAATGGTATGGTGGGGTACCCCTGTGATTGGCATCACCCAACCTATAGGCCACTAGTATATATTAGGGCAGGGGTATTGAAACTACCTAGAAGTTCATAGTACCCTAGGGTATGGCAGTTTAGAGGCAAGCAGCTCCTTTTGCACTTTCATGTGCGCACTACTGAAGCCTGAGGTCAGTTTAAAAACAGTCCAGGACTGCATTTAAAAAGGAAATTGGGCCCAAACTCGACGTTGGTGTTTGGGGCACTTAAAAATGGATAACCTACAATGTTTTGGCATATTATTACTAGGTATCCCGGGGGGAGAGGGCTAGAAATGCCATTCAAAGACTTCCCAGAATGGTATTAATACATCCAACAATATCATATTGTTGAATTTATCCTAAAGTGTACATACAAGAAGTTATAAGACTTTCTTGTTTGTAAGTCCAAATTCAGCCTTCCAGTGGTCTGCCCTGATTGGTCAGAGTTAAGTGGATTAGCCAGGTTGCCTTGAAGAGGTGATAAAGAGCCCCTGGGTTAACCAGCTCTGCTGGCAGGGCAGTGTGCGGTTACATAAGAATGCCATGGCAGGGGGAGGAGTCGTTAACTATGTTCTTCAAAGAGGAGAGTAGAGACCAGTGTAATTTACAGCTCTGAACTTCCCACCTTAGACAGATGGTAGGATTAAGGAAGGTATGAGCAGATGCAGGGGGCAGAGTCCAAGTAAATTAGCCATCCCATGGGTGTATTTTGCCAGCTCTTACCTACTTGCTGGAAAATCAGCCATTATGGATTTGGAAGATTTGATGCACTCTGGGACAAAATAATGCCACACTCTACAGGATGTGGTCATATATTGGAGGTGTTACTCTGCTCCCACTTGTCAGAAGTGACCTCCTGCCTGACCCAGAAAACTAGAAATATGTATCTGAGAGGGACAGAGCCCTCCAGATCTGCTGCTTGAAACTTACTGAAGAAAGAAGTGCTATGTTGAATAGTTTTGCTGTGCAAAGATTTCGAAGGCCTGACCTCTGAAGACAGCACCATCAGAACTAAAGAGTGGACTCCCTGAAAGCTACAGGTTAAAAGAGCTAATCTGGAACATCACCAACTAAATCTACACCTTGGAGAACTACCAGTGGATTTGTAAGGGTTTTGTACCATTGGACTGTGGGAACTGAAGCCCTCAACTTTCAAGGATCATCTTGGAGCTTCCAGACCCTTGGAGTTTGAGACACTTTGGGACCCCTTGAGGAACTTCAGGAAGAAGTTTAAGAAGTTTTGAGAAATTTGAAGCAACTTTGGAAAAAAGCTCCATAGAGGGACTGACTCAACTTGGCCAGCCAGGCGGCCTGACTTCAAACACGAGGTGGCCAAGCCAACCAGGTTCGTCCTGCTAAAAGCTCCATCGCTCCAATTTCCAGAGATTGACCGGGAAAAGGAGGAATCTGAAGCTGGCAAACCTTCACCAGATACGGCTATAGGAGGAGCAGAAAAAGCTCTAGAAAAGTTTCTAAATGCGCTCATAGAAAAGGTGACCAGGAGCAACCGCGAGAGTCAAGCCGCTTGCCGGCCTGGATTCCTGGGTTGCCACACTGATGCGTTAAAGGAAAATGTTATAAGTCCGCTTCAGGGAAGTTGACTGGGAGCTCGTTGAAAGGCAAGCCGGCGAATCCTCACGGGATGCGGACTGGCAGGGAGCTTTGAGGGCCCTCTGGAAGAAAAGCTCCAGAAAAGTTTCTAAGTGTGATGGTAGAAACTGAGACCGGGACTTGCCACGAGCTGTAGCCGCTCAGGGCTCCATCGCTCCAGGCCTGAAACTTTGACTTTGGCCCGGTCCATCACAAGCAGGTATAACAATATGGCGCTATAATCTTCTAAGTGCTATATTTTGTTAAATCTTTAAACATTCATATCTCCGGTTCCCTACATTGGATGTTTGTTGTTTTGGTGTCATTTTAAAGATAAAAATAATTCCTGTTTTTATAAATTGGTGTTGGATTTTGATTATGTGTTGTATCTTAATTATTTACTGAAATGGTGTTTTTAAATGCTTTACATACCTGTCTTTGAAGTTAAGCCTGTGTGCTCGCAGCCAAGTTACCAAGGGTTGAGCATAGGAATAATTTTCTAAGACCTATGCTGAGTCCTGACATCTGTTAGTGGCCTTATTGCCAGTAGCAGACCTACATATGCCCCTACCAATAACCCACTTTCCAACAGTTACATTGTACCAAATAATTGACAGAAGAGCAATATTCCGAATACAGTCAGTGAGATACGTCATTTTTGCGTTATGCCCACTGCAGAGGTGTTCGAGGCCACATACAGAGTAATATCCAAAAGACACATATGGTGTTACAAGTGCCTACATACCTCCACTCTTCCTGAAAGAAGGAACAATCCCCGTTTTTCTACAAGGCTGTGGATGAGGTCGAGTTGGAATAGTGCTTCAGTGATCGGAGCAGTATAGGATTCCTTCCCAAGATAAGTAAGCAAATTAAAAACATCCTCCAGGGAAACCTTTCCTATTCTGAAAATCAAAGTTCAAGATGGAGATTTAGGCAAAGTCCTCTGGGTTCAAGAAAACATCACAAAACACGGTTGATAATGGTCTCTTTAAAGTGACATTGGAATGCTTATAAAAACAAACTATGCTTATAAAAACAAACTATCAAATTTGCCTTTTATTGTACAAACTAAGAATTCAACGATCTAAATTTCCAAAACAGCGAAATAATTACAATGTCCCTTGCTCATCGGTTTACCTGACATTTGAATATTTTAACTGTTATTGTCTTCTGCATAAAAAACTGATTATTCAGAAGGTATCTGAACATGATTCATCCATACACTTTAGAAATTCTAAACCTCTTCTGTGTAAGAAACCTGAAGTATATCTGCTGACATGCTTTGGAGACCTGTTCTGAAGATCTGAACTGTTCGGAACACATAGCCTGATATGGATTTTAATGGCAATACATTGCATGTGAGACCAGTGTTAATCATTTATGAAAGGCATGTCTTGGTGTGAATTGATCTATCGTGCATGATAAGAGTATCTCCTATGCCCTCAAGAGGGTACCAGCCATATTATGGTGATTTATCTGCCTATGACACAGCACCTTGGGATCATCTCAACTAAAAGGATCATTTGTATCCTTGTGTGAAGGAAATGCCAATTAGGCAGATTTTAATTTGCACTGTAGAAAAGCGCATTTTCCCTTTCCAATAGATAACATTTTAGTTCTCTTTTCTTTTATTCTCTTCTTGTCTACATGATGCTGTTCCTACATTATGATAATATTAGGTTTACATATCCCTACTATTCATGTTGAAATCCTAAACTGTAAAAGAAAATGAAATCAAGAGAAGTTGAAATCCTTTCCTATCATTCTGATTTGTTTACAAAACATGAGAAAACACTTTTGAAGGTCTAAACAAAAGTATTTTGAGACGATGCATTTTTAATTACCCAGATAGTCCAAATATGTTGTTGATAAGGTTGGCTCTATCTTTGTAGCTGAAGGCAGTGTGATCTTTCTGCAATTGTTCACCTAGGGCTTTCCAGCCTTCTTCTCCATAGTGCACTACATAGTACCCATTCATGTCCACGTTGAATTTTATCCAGCTCACATCCTCTGTAAGCACGATGGTATCTACAACAAAGAAGTAAATCAGTTTCTAGGATCCAAGTGCATTTCTGAAGTTATGTAGAATTGTCATGAACGACAACTAATCAGAACCAAATAGTTAGGAGCTTGCTGTCTATTGCAGAGACCCGTCAACAGCAAACACTACTTTTTAGCATTCATACTTTGGAATATGTAAATTAAACAGTTTAAGAGAGAAATCTTGGAACCATTAAAAGGGCATGGAAAAAGTATGTAGGCATACACTGAAGACACATTTCTTTCATTACGGCTTATTCTAGTCAGCTGAATGGAACCTTCCAATTAGTCTAGCCAACTATCAGCTGATGTTGAATATTACTTTGTTGTAAGGTCTCCCTGAAAAGGTATCTGTAAAAGAGTTGTTGCAGTATATTGAAAAACCTGGTTTTAAACATGCCCATGTTCTTCCAGGAGTATACAGTTGCCCACTTGAACATTAGAGGAAAGTGTTTTTGTATTATGGCACTCATTACATTAGATGTAATAGGGTGAAGTATTTACCTCGAGTGCTAAATAACATTACTATGTGTTGGAAATACTACCTATTCTGAGTTTTTTTAACTTGCAAAACAGGCACAATGTAAAGAATCTACATTCAACAGACCACATTTCACAAGTTATGCTTTTGTTACAGATCTTTTATTTTGATATTTTTGACGGGTTTCAACTAGGAGTAGCTATCTGGGGAAAACTGCAAAGGTGTGGTAATTATCAGACACAGCATTTCTATCTCTCAGCAAACAAGCATTGCATAGGGCGTCAGTATTAACCAGTATTTGAAAAGAGGGCCAGAGTAGGAATGAAGTCACCTTCATCTGGAAACTTGGGGTACTTCATTCTCTCAATTCTGTCAAGAATAACCTCAATTGCAGTCTTAGATACAGTGGCAATATCTCCAAATTAGTTCTTCAACAGATTTTGTGCTACCTCAGTTTGGCTTAACCATATACCCACTCATCCTAATGTATGAAGTCCCACAGCACAACCACCTTACCTGTTGTGTATAAAAATAAAACATGTTATTCTGGGAATGGGATTCCCCCAAACTCCACTTGGTACAGAATAAGACTCATTTGTCGGCGTAGGAAATATGTAATCTATTAAGGCACATAATACAAGTGGGCTTTGAATCTTGGTTTGGCCGGTGAAAGGAGTTAACAGCTGAATCAGGAATTAGAAGAGATGCACTAATGAGGAAAGTGGAATTCCCATAACCTGGCACGCAACACCTATTGTTTAGGGTCAAGGACAAGAGGGCTTCATTTCTATTTTGTCCACGAAAAAGGTAGCCTCTACTATCCTACTGCCCAATCCCCCAGACTGACAGTTGATGGTATCATATGCGATTTATGACAAAGATAAATCCTCTGTTGTTAAAGCAAAACACACAGCCAAACATACAAGCTGTTCCAAGGTTTTATAGGATGAAATATTGCAAAGGTTTTATTGTTTGGGTAAGTGATACAAGGCAATAAAGTAAAGTAAAAATTAGCTTGTATGATTGCAGTTTCCAAACTAAAAAGATTTTAATATTTGCAAACTCTAATGTTTTTGGTATTGCCTATTCTCCCAGAATGCTCCTTAATTCTATGTAAATACCTAAAGTAGCCCACCAAATGTTTTCTCCACAAGGAGATGTGGTTCTCCAGGGAGAGACCCCTTTACCTAAAGCCCCTCTATGAAATGAGATTTACTCTAGCACAACCTAGGAGTACTTTACCGACCATACCCAGTTGGTAAGATTGAGAGAAGTTTATGGATATCCACACACTGATTAGCTTGTGGACGTTCAAAAACTGCCATGTCTGATCATGCCTTGAACGGTTCACTCCCCACCCCTTGCATGTGATTTACTCACCTCGTAATATATTGATGTGGGGCAAGAATATGTTGAAGTAAACGGATTTATGATTGCCAAGTCAACTTTTTCGTAATGCCTAGGAACCACAAGACCAGCCACTTGCTCTATTAAAATTACAAGTACAAACGTCTATGTAGATTGAGTCATCTGTTTGTGTGGATAATCTCCAAGCCTCCCATTGTGTCAATATGGCCGAGTTCGACAATTGACCAAAGATAATATTTAGTCTTCAGCTCCAGGGATGTGGAATTCCTATAGCCCGACACCCAGGACATATTGTTTGGGGTCAAGGGCAACAAGTTTTCATGTGTATTTTGTCCTCGGGACAAGTAGGCTGAACCCCAGGCAGCACAAACCCTTTGGCTACCAGTTTGGAGTACCACATTATGGCTCAGGGAAGTGCACTGTCTTCCGTGAAGGTAATATTTTTGTCCATATGTTAATGCTATTCAAACTGGTATTTATGGTTCAATAATTGAAAGCATTTAGTATTACGGTGAGCGCTCGAAATAAATGTTGTAAGCTCTGACTGCACTATTAACAGTGCTTCCAGTATAAAAATGTGTAAACATGTTTTCAAAGTTTAGCAATATAAGGCTATGTATAATGCTCCCAGAATGCTCTCTAAACTGATGCACATATTTGCAGAAGCTTGAAAGCAAGATTGAGGATTCTTTGTTTTCAAAATAAAATGTTCATAAAAAAATGAACGAACGAATAAAACAGTTTGCTAAACTACTGTAAAAGTTCAGGTACCATTTCTTTGCAGCATCATTTAGTAACAAGTGTTTGATGCATGCTATTACAACCCAAAAATAATCCTAATGAAAAATCAGTGGAACCAGTTTCAAAAAGATTATGGAAAACAAAAACAAACAAGCATTGGCAAAACCAGTAGGACTGAAATTGGTGGCCAGCTTTTCAGGTTGGTCAACGTGTGTTTTGTTTTAGCATGGTTTTTGTAAAACCTCATTAGTGTGGCAGCTGCTTTTGGTCTCAAAAGCACACACTGCCTAAGTAGTTACTGACACTGAACTAAACTACTTTGTGTGCAGATAGGTTCCTAGTGAAACAGCAGAATGCTGTCGCTCACAGTGAAGCCAGCGGATACAAAGAATGACAATTTTAATAAACACAAAGATCACGGTCGACGCCAGACCAAATTAGGAGCACAATTATTAAAGAAAGTCTCAAAAGTGCACCCATGGTATATGTCCTTGCATTAAGTACAGCTAAATAGCTTTCATGAAGTCTCAAGAAGTCACAGAAGTAGAACAAGAAATAGTTCCCCAAGAAAATATTTGTGAACAATATTTTAGCATGAGCAAATATGCATGTGTAGATTTGCTCATGCGAAAATCTGAGTGTTTGCAAGTTCACTTTCCCTCCAACCACTTTTTTTCAAACTCTAGAAGAAGGATTACATCGGCCACTGTCAGCAGTAAATTTCCAAATTTCTCAGTATGAGAAAAGATTAGAGAAGAGTTGTTGATAACCCTTAAAACAAGTTAGTATGATTGCCAAACTCAAAAGGGCATTCTAACCCAGGAACTATTGCATACCACTACCTTCAGCCCCAGTGTGTAGATCTGCAGAAACATGGCAACATAAGGGGATTGCAGGTATTCAAACACATGGTATGAGCTCTGGCATAATCAGAGATGCTATATCAGAGCTCTTATATAATGAGATTGCTGCCATAATTTGTCGCTGCACTACATGGCAAAAAAGGGGCAAGTGAATTTTGTTACAGGACAAGTAGATTTATGAAGCAACCTCCCCATGGACAAGTAAATATGTTATTTAATTCCACACCCCTGATCTCTATCTTCGCTCTCGCAGTACGATTATCTTTCTGCATTTGCTCTTTTCCACCAACACCAAAAATTAATATAATTGTCCAGCCATAGATATAGGACGTGGCATATGCTAACACTTGTGGCTAATTGAGAACAGGCAAGCCGAGGTCAATTTATGTGCCCAAAACTATACAGCGTGGTCAAATAAGGAAGATCAGACTGTGGGTGGTATCCTTGATGCTCGGTCACTGGAACACAAGTACAATTTTGGTTTATTTAGAGTAATACCTTTTAAGATCAACTAAATGCTTTATACTAAAATATGCCAGGCACATTAACAAGATGTCACAGAAACAAACCAAGGGCTTAGTTCGAATTGTGGCATATCAAAAACTTAGCTTTAAACAAAACACTGCCATTAATGAAAGAGTTGGTATAACCACAGCCCTAGAGTGATCAAAAAGATGGCCCAAGTAGAACCCATACATAAACAGGGCCCTGCATATACAGAGAACATACATATTCAAAGTAATGACATAAATAAAGCCCTGGCATATACGGAGTCTGGTATAAGCAGAGGTGGCATAATGAGAGCCTTGTTAGAATGCAACATATGCCATTAATCAAACCTCTTATATAAGGAAAACACTACTCTAATCTGTCACATCATTGTCTGGCACAAAATAGGGCAAGTAGATTTGTAACAGGACAAGTGGATCTTTCAATCATCCTGCCCCATGGACAAGCAGATATTTAATAAAATGTGACTTCCTTGGATATTGATATACCAGAATATATTGGGAAGCCCTCCAGTCCCACAGAAGGTAAGCAATATGTGAAGAAAGGGCATTAGCATTAGACTATGAATATATGTTCCTAAAACCATCAAATACAACCATTTATTTTCAAAGAATCACATTTCTACTAAAATAATACTTTGGCAATAAGTATTTGTTTGTGAAGGTTGCATACCTGTAAAGTTATACAAACATTAATATGCTGCACATATTTACCCATAAAACAGACAAAGATAATGAGTTAACTCACCCTTCTCCTTCGTCAGTATCAATATTTTGGAACACTCAAAGGAGTCTATATGGCAGCTATTAGTGTGGTAGGTTAATGGAATATGCCACAAATATCTACAATAAATAAACAAAATCAATTAACTTTGCATCGGAAAAATTTGCGTTTCACCTATCCATGCATTAGTTTAGGAGGCAGTGTCTGCTTTATGTGCAAGTGTTCAATTTCATAATTTCAGAAAATAATGACTAGTACAACATTTGCATAAAAATAGAGATTACCAGTGTACCTAGAGGAACTGGCCACAGTTATAAAGTGTTTAACTTGTGTAATGGAATACATAGTCAGTACCAAATTAATATTTACTTATAAAAGGGTGGCATGGTAAGTGCCTTTAGCACCAAATGCTATGTAGAGTATCTTAAGTCAACAGACCCTAAAGTTTAGCATCACCATCGAGATTTCAACCTCAGGAGCTTTAATTCAGTTTTTATCCTTAGGAATTAGGAGCAGGCACAATACTATATTAAACACAATTTAGCGTGACCTTTGACAAAAGAATAGCCCTGCTAACTTTGAAGAGTCCACAAAATTTAGTTGATCTGTAAACCTTTGGAGAAACTGGAATATCATCGATCCTAAGGGAAGAGTAACAGGAAGTATCTGACATTCTAAAAGAGATAAAAGTCAAACTGAACATTATGTAAAACGCTACGCTCTTCCAGGCCCTAAACTCGCTTAGAAAGGGTGTGTGTGCCTACCCAACATCCAAGAGGCTTCAGCAGGGCCTGGTCTTGTGCTGGTTAGGGTCTTACCCGGGGGGCTTCAATCATCAGCGCAAGTGGTACTGTGCACGAGATACTAGCATTCTGGAAGATCGGCTGAGCGTACGTTCTTCAAAAGCGGAACATGTCGAGCCTGGGCACAATGCATAAAGTCTGTACATAGTCACGTGCCTCAGTGTGTACGCTTCCATGAGACGGGATCTAACTTTTACCACTTCCCTATTTGTATTAGTTAGGATTCTGGCAAAAGTGTAATGGGCGAACACAGAGCCTCTTCAAGGTAGGGCCATCTTGCTCTGAAACAGGCTAAGCAAGCTCTATTGTCAATACTTTCAAGATTATTTTCTACAACTTTGGTGACAAAATTCAATTCATCATAAAGCTGGAAACAACATCACACCTGCACACCTCATAACGTATCAAGTACGTGGGAGCAATAGACACCTGGATACTACAGAATAATCGGAAGCTAATCCTCAAACACAGGGATCCTTATTTGTACGATGTGGCCAAAATCACTGCCATCTAGCCTATGGCAATCAGGCCATTCCCAAACACCTTTACAAAGTGAAGAATCCAGCGTGATCGTGGATCCAACATGTTGCTCCAACCAGAGGCCAACTCAGTGACCATATACAATTCTTCACTGAGGGAACTCTGTGAAAAAGCTTCCCTCAGCTGGGACTCTTTCATGGCATTCCGGTCTTTACAGTACAGGAGTTGTCTTGCATGAAATATGGTAATGAGGTTTATATTGGACTCCCATAAAAGCTAACCAACATATTAGAAAAGTCTAAAATGCGGCTGCTAGACAGGTGCTAAAATTGAGCAGATGTAATCACATCACCCCTGCCTTCAAGACACTGCACTTACTCTCAATGGTGAGAGTCATATAATTCCGCGCCCTTCGTGTTGCCCATAAGGGGAATCCACCAACCAGGGCCAGCCCATCTTGCTTAAATCAAAACTGAGGCTCAGATGCCAAAGAAGGACTCTCAGATCCAGAATGGCACTGCCTCAGATCACCTCAGATAATTAGAAGTGATCTTTGTTTTTACAGACTTGCAAACTCCGGAATATGTTTCTGAATAAAAGTTTAGAAGAGCTATAAAAACCTGCCTGTCCGGAAACAAAATTCAACAGGTCTAAACTCAAAATAACAACTGATCAGCATATACAAGCTGGAAATGTAAAAATTCAGATTTTCTGTATACTCACAGGATAAAGTGTGAATAGCAGGAAATGGCGGGATGTCAGAACCCCGCTTTTGTTACATTTATACTCACCTTTCGACATCTTTGTTCCTCCACTTCTGCTCTCCTCTTGAGGGCACGGTATGGGTTACGATGGATTACTATCCTAGTGGCCATGCCCAGTCCGTTATTCTCCCCATTTGAAGGATTATTTTTTTAACTAATGAACTAGGGTTTTCATGAGACGCAGAATTATCAGCTTTGGTTTTTAAATATTATTACCAGTATTTGGCTGAATATCCACATTGCTACTGGACTGGGTTTCTTTTGTACGTTGACAAGACAAAGATTCCTCACCATCGATGGGTGAGACTGGAGCTGCATCAATCGTAGGTCGAGCAACATCTTCACTTTAAATCCCCACAAATGAATTATTTTCTTACCTAGCACTGCAGTCCCCGCCCCTTTATGTGATAAGGCTTGGCCTACGTCTATGCTCCCTTGCTCTAAACTACTTTTAGTTGCCAGAATTTTGATCACTAGAGCATAGTGATCCTGATTTTAAGACCCAACAAACAATGCTTCTTGTGACTGATTTTAGCTATTAAAATGCTGAGAGGAATCTCCGCTAGGACAAAAGTTTCTTGGACTTGCACACAAACTGTTCCACAGCAGAGGCAAGGACTACACTGGTGCTAGCCAGAACTGACTATATCAGTTCAGCTTCAGAATACTTGCGTTGCTGCTTGCAAAGAACTGGATATAGACCAATTAAGAAGAACTTATTATTATTATTATTATTTATTTTTGTAGAGCGCATAGTCACCCTAAGGTATCCCAGCGCTAGGAACCCTAACTCTTCAGTTCAGCGGGCCAGGGGCAACAAAAGGGGGGGGGGAGGACAGAGAATCAGTGTAAAGGGAGGGCATGAATCATTAGGGAAAAAGATGAGTCTTTAGCTGCTTCCTGAAGCGCAGGTATTGTGATTCGAGTCGCAGGTCGCGGGGGAGCGAGTTCCAAAGGCGTGCAGCTTGGACCGAGAAACGTCTTCCTCCTGATCGGGCTTTCTTGAATCTGGGGGTGGTGACGAAATTTTCTGTGTCCGACCGGAGGGATCTAGATTGTAATTCTAGATGTTATAACCGACCTGTATTTTCCTCGGACCTTTCAGTTAGTAGATCCCAGCTTAATTTCGAGAAAATGTCTCCAATTTTTCTGTGATATGTGCTTCATTTTGCTTCAAACTTTAAATTGGCAAATCTATGCTCAAAACTACTGCGAGCTAGTTTAATTTAGTTATGTTTTCTTGACTGATCATCTCTGCCAGTGGTATAGAACATTGCACCTCTTTTTGAAAGACATTAAAACTGTTTTCCTTTCCTGCAACTCCTGGCCCACTACTTTTGCCCATTCAGGAAGAGTTGCCTCAGTCATGCTAACTGTAGACAAACCGCTCTCTGCCCAACTCTACAAAACTCAATATTTGCCGGAAACCGGAAACTGAACTGAACTAAGCAATAGCTAGTAAAGTACAGAAAGCATTTACAACATCTATAACTCCGTGAGTGAACGCACACAAGTCTCATCCAGAGAATGTAGAAGTACGTTTTTTCTGTTTACTTGTTAGACAAACCTTTTGTGGCCGATGGCATGGAATATTATTTTCACCGTTTAGTTTACTAACCTGACCCCTCCAAATAACAACCTGACAGCTTTTACAACATTCTCAAGCTGAAATGACCTGAATTGTTCGTGGGAGTATATTTCAACATTGGCGGGGACTTAATGGCACACTTCAAACAGAACAGATGAAGGTTGACCAGAGGGCGCTGTGATGCTGGCTGGGTGGGGAAGGTGCAACCGCAGGCAGAAATGAAACAGGGACAGAGGAAGCACAAGATAATCAAAAGAGGTGGCAGGAGGGTTGGGGCACGGAGAAGGTGAAGTAGATCATGAAATGTAAGTTATTCGTGAATATCGAAGTTACTCGGTAACTGCTTTTATAATATGAATGAAAGTCATTGACGGCATCACTGATTGTTATTATTAATGTTACTTGACAGGTGGAGTTGCCACTGGTGGAGCGCCATAGTATTTCAAGCATACACAGCCGATTATTAAGCCATACAGAATATCCAATGGATCCAGAAGGGTATAGACTTACTAACCCAATGTAGAATTATAAACCTGGGAAAGAAGAGATCTGATTTGAATGTACTATTTAAATATTTAAAAATAATACTTTCCTTCCGATTTGAAGAGTGATCATATTTGGGCATATCTTACTTTTAACTTGTTGTCAGACCATCCAGTTTGAAACTTGAAGAAACCGCTACATACTAAAATAAATATTTTTCAGATGTCCAGATATGATGTACAGACGTTACAGAGAAGAGCCTTGTCTTGAGGTTATCCTATGACCATGGACACAAAGAACTTTACAAGCGTACAACCTATGAGGAAGTGTGCAGCCTATTTTCCTAACTTTATCTACAAGTACACACTTGTGAAATATTATAAATAAGAGTTAGTCAATAATGCTCACTCTTGTCCATGGGACTTGTCAATGTCCCGTGGACACACCTGTGGCCGCATTTAACATCTAGTTAACGTGAGATGCTACAGAGGTTAAATTACTCTTGTACCACACAACATTCTTATAGTCTAAAACGGTTTAAATTTTTTTTTATTGATATCACGTTTAGAAAAGGAATGCAATAGCCCTAGTAATCTGCTAAAGTTAGGTCCTCACTGAATAGCAGGGACAAGAGATTTGTATAGAAATGGAAGATGAACAACTCCACTTGATAAAACAAAAACTTACATTAAAACTAGCTTCACCCACAGAGTAACATAACGTTTAATTGCTGACAGTTTCAAAGAGGACACATTATATTAACACCTGTGTAGTGGTTAGTCGGAGCAAACAGTCCCTTGTTCTAGCACTCCTCAACTAAAAAATATAAATTACGTTGTTATTCAGAAATTGCTAGACATTTACACAGATCTAATACTCACTTAGCGCCTGCTGTCTGCATGCTTGAATCCGAGCTACGAAGATATCGCTCTTGCTGTACAGTGATGTTCAATCCTTTTTTTGTGACGGTTACGAGTGGAAGCCCCTTCTGAGTGGTCCATGTTCTCATCAGCTCCTTTACATCCAGATCGTGTGTGTGCTAGGAAGGAACAACGTATGTTAATATGCAATGATTACATTTCACATTTCCCACCCACACACTAGGTCATAACATTCTCTCATACAATGCTGTACAAATTAGCTTCAAGTCAAATAAAAAGAACTAAAGAGCGGGAAATTCTTCACTTTTGGAAATAGGCTGTTCTGCCAAGCACTTGTAGTAGAAAGGGGGGTGGGGCCCAAAAGTGCTCAACATGATTTACATGTGCTGCAATGAGGCCCTCACAACAAGCTGGTCAGAGCCTACTCTAGTCTAGGCAGTTCTAAAGCGCATGGCTACCGACTGGCCTCCCAAGGCTGCGCAGCAATTATCCAGATCATATTTTCCCTCAATCCAACAAATAGCAAGATTTTTAACTGCTTACTAAACCCCTCCTATTTACAGAATTCCATGCATATATTTATCTATATATTTATTTGGTGCCACCAAATGTATGCTTATTTGAAAACAAACAGTAAATGATACACAATAACTCAGATAGGTTTCTAACACAAATCAAGTTGACAATTCATATAGTACATAGGGATTTGTCAGTATGATGGTAAGCCGCTGTTTTGCTCATTAACAGTAACAGACACATTTAAATAAAAACTACAACTAGAAAGAGACACCTGAAAAATTAGCACGATTTACATGTAGATCAGATATTAAGTACTTTATGGCTGAGCCAATAACGCCTAATGAGTTGAGGGAACATACAAAAGTGGGCTGATCCAGGGTCGAAAGATGGACAGATACGGAGAATAAGGATAGATGGTTATGGTTAGCAGATGGTATGAAGTTTGGCACAGGCGCAAGCCCTTAGTCTAGAGGGAAGAGTACACAACCTTATCTGGAGGGTGCTGGTTATTGATGGAGAGATGCAGAAAGTGGGTAGTTTAAGCACTGTGTGTAGGTTACAGATATCACGATTGAGAGGAGGAGGAAAGTACATGAAACCCTTTCAGGAGAAAGCGAATGGTTTATGAGCTAAGCCTGTCTGTGGGAGCATGAGGGATTAGACGATTTGATTAATGGGATAAACTCTGCATTTTATGCAGTGATGAAGTGCATTCTCTTGTTATCAATTTTGTCATTCCTGATGTTGCAGACATGCTATGAATGTTTTAGATGATGTCATATGTGATGGAATATATGGGGTAATTTGCAGTGCGTGGCAGAAGCCCGAGCTATAGTTACTCTAGGGCATGAGTTTTGTTAGTTTTAAATATTATGTTTTAAGCTACATATTTACCTGCATATAACTTCACAATAACCTTTGTTTTTTCAGTGAATTTCGAAGTTTTTTTTTTTTTTTTACAAAAAGTAAGATAAAATTACAATTCCTAACTGTTACATCACTTTAACCTTTGTTTTTCTTCAGTGAATTTCTAGGGGTTTTTCATGTGAAGTATTATTTTACTACCATAAATAAAGCCAACTGCCATGCCCTGCACCCAACTCCCTCCAGGCATCAACCTCCCACTGCGCACTGCTGGCATGAGGTTGGCCAACTCTTCATTGGTGCTGACGAAAGCGGATTATTTATTTATTTATTTTTAATATTGGAGAGGGGGTGCACGTTCCCCACTCCCAAGCCTTTATGGCCCAGGGGAGCTCAAACTCCAAGACCATTTTATTTAATTAAGGGGAGGTGGAGCACAGCTTCTTCCCCAAGCATCTACCAGGGCCTTTATTTTATTTAAGGGGAGAGGGTCCCTCCTCGAGCTAATAGTGGCCCTGGGGACCCCATTTACCAGGGCCTAAACAGATTTTAAAAGGGAATGGATAAGCAGCGGGAGCCGGAATTTCTCCCGATCGGAAGGAGCAGTGAGTTATGCTAGTCCCTCCAGGCAGGAGCAATACTCGAACTGTTTCCCTGGCCGCATCAGTGCGAGCAAGGTAGCAGATCAAAAGTCTGCTCCCAACTGGTGGGAGCATTTTCAAAGCACCCTCTCACTGGGAGCAGACTGCGTTTGCTTGCTTGGTGGAAAATTTAAAAATGCTCCCAACAAGCGGGAGGAAACACAGGTTTCCCTGCCCACACCGGTGCGGGCAGGGAAACCTGTATCTTGTGGCGGACTTCCCGGCACATAGCTAGTGAGCTGGCCTCGGGGGATGGCAGGGAGGGAGGCCATGTGCCCACCCACCCTTTTAATTACCTTCGTGGCCCTGGGGTATGCTGTCACCAGGGCTTTTAGAGGCTTGTTGAGGGAAGCCTCCCTCCCCATGTCGATTAACTTCAGCCCCAGTGGTGGGCAACCAGGGGCCTATGTTGGCCCAGGGGTTGGTCTTGCATCGCCCCTTTCCATATACAATCATTTGGAGGAGTGGCCTCAGAGGCCTTTAAAAGATAGAGGAGGGCTGCTGTGTGCCCGCCTCATTAAAAAGACAAAACGCCCCAGACAACATTTTTTTATTTTTTTTTACTGCTGCAATTTTTGTGAATTTTCTTTTTTGTCCCAGGGGCTCTCCCTGCTCCCTCCCTACCAATTCCGCATTTGGCATAGGGGGGTCAGGGTATCCCTACCATATTTTTTTTATATCTTTTTTTTCTAACCTGTTCAGGACAGATAATTAAGTCCCATAGTCATTTAATGGCTGCCTGCAGCATTTTTCTCATGTTGCTGGTAACCAATAAGAGACCTTGCTTCCGGGGAAGTCTGACTCCTGTGGGAGAGAATTGGCCCAATGGGTTAAAAGCTCTCTTTTAGATTTGAGTTTCAGGATCTTTCGTGAGGGTCCCTCAAATCCAACCGTCCAGATAGCTATTTTTTTTTAACCTTAATATCTCAATAACTAATGAAAGGATTTACACCAAATCACACATGGCACTATATGCATACCAAGATCTAGCTTCCTACCAAATTTGGAGCAATTCAATTTTGAGTTTTTTGCTGCAGCCCTATCTAAAAGTCTATGCATTTTGGTACCTCCTTATTTCTTCAATCTGTAACAGCCAGTCTCCAATTTCCTTTTACGATTGAGTTGTGGCATCCGCAGTAAATTGTAATAATGAAATGACATAGCTGCTCAAGTGTAATAAATTACAACAGCTGAAGGGACACTTAAGGATCTGCAGGTCTCAGACGTCACTTTCGTTTGCGGGCCTCCTTTCTACCCTAAAAGAGTGCTGATTCTCAGGCTGCGCTGTACAAGTGCAGGATAAGAAGTGCTCAAAGACCATTTGAGTACTAATGGTGTCTTTGCAAAAATGACCCCATAATAATAAGAGGCATTTTCTACCCTAGAGGCACAGAGGCACAGAGGCAACCAGCGAAACACCACCCTACCTGACAGCGCCAGCTTGGGAGAGCGCACAGGGACCTACCAGCGGACCTGCACTTCCCGCCACCAGTCGCGCCGCCGCCTAGGGACTACAAATCCCATCAGGCTCAGCGGCGGCGCGTTCCCCGACGCGGTAAACGCGCCGGGAGGGGCATTACAAAACAGGAAGCCCTCGGTGGAGCGGGGGGAGGCATTTTCTACCCTAGAGGCACAGAGGCACAGAGGCAACCAGCGAAACACCACCCTACCTGACAGCGCCAGCTTGGGAGAGCGCACAGGGACCTACCAGCGGACCTGCACTTCCCGCCACCAGTCGCGCCGCCGCCTAGGGACTACAAATCCCATCAGGCTCAGCGGCGGCGCGTTCCCCGACGCTGTAAACGCGCCGGGAGGGGCATTACAAAACAGGAAGCCCTCGGTGGAGCGGGGGGAGGCATTTTCTACCCTAGAGGCACAGAGGCACAGAGGCAACCAGCGAAACACCACCCTACCTGACAGCGCCAGCTTGGGAGAGCGCACAGGGACCTACCAGCGGACCTGCACTTCCCGCCACCAGTCGCGCCGCCGCCTAGGGACTACAAATCCCATCAGGCTCAGCGGCGGCGCGTTCCCCGACGCGGTAAACGCGCCGGGAGGGGCATTACAAAACAGGAAGCCCTCGGTGGAGCGGGGGGAGGCATTTTCTACCCTAGAGGCACAGAGGCACAGAGGCAACCAGCGAAACACCACCCTACCTGACAGCGCCAGCTTGGGAGAGCGCACAGGGACCTACCAGCGGACCTGCACTTCCCGCCACCAGTCGCGCTGCCGCCTAGGGACTACAAATCCCATCAGGCTCAGCGGCGGCGCGTTCCCCGACGCGGTAAACGCGCCGGGAGGGGCATTACAAAACAGGAAGCCCTCGGTGGAGCGGGGGGAGGCATTTTCTACCCTAGAGGCACAGAGGCACAGAGGCAACCAGCGAAACACCACCCTACCTGACAGCGCCAGCTTGGGAGAGCGCACAGGGACCTACCAGCGGACCTGCACTTCCCGCCACCAGTCGCGCCGCCGCCTAGGGACTACAAATCCCATCAGGCTCAGCGGCGGCGCGTTCCCCGATGCGGTAAACGCGCCGGGAGGGGCATTACAAAACAGGAAGCCCTCGGTGGAGCGGGGGGAGGCATTTTCTACCCTAGAGGCACAGAGGCACAGAGGCAATCAGCGAAACACCACCCTACCTGACAGCGCCAGCTTGGGAGAGCGCACAGGGACCTACCAGCGGACCTGCACTTCCCGCCACCAGTCGCGCCGCCGCCTAGGGACTACAAATCCCATCAGGCTCAGCGGCGGCGCGTTCCCCGACGCGGTAAACGCGCCGGGAGGGGCATTACAAAACAGGAAGCCCTCAGCGTCGCGGGACGCGAGCGGGACGCCCGGGGCGAAGCCCGGGCAAAGGGCGGGCCGTCTGAGGCCGTCCGAGGACGACGGAGGACGGGACGAGCCACCCCGCTGACATCCACCAATCCCGAACATCCCGCGAGTAAGATTAAGATCTTGATATACACTGCCCAAATCGGCGATCAAACTCCTACTCTCTCTGCAATGTCCACAAGGGGTAGTCGTAGCAAGACTGCTGCAGGAGCAGGAAAAGTTACCGGGCCAATTGATAATTTCATCTTCAGGGCCAATGAAGCAATTGATCAAGGAATATCCTTATTGGAGCGAAGAGTCTCCTTGGAACTGGCCCAAGCCAAACGTTCTTCCTTGGGTCTCCTTGCCACAGCAAACACCCCCAATAGGAACAATCTTGCTGATGGCGTCCCCGGACTTAGTGCCAGTGCAGAGATCCACACTATACCTAACACCGTGGACTTATCAGTAACACAACTGCTCTCAGACTCATTACGGAGCCTGGAGAAATCGCCTAATTTAGACATTACTGATAACTTTAATACACAACTGGATTTCGTCACTAACTCTATTCCAACAACGAGTCTTCCAGAGAGTTCGGGCATAATATCTATTGTAGAATCCCAACTACCTCCTACCTTAATAGCAGACATTACATGTGACCAAGCCACAGACCCAATTACGTCTACAGACCTTGACCCGATGGCTAATAACTCTTCCCCTCCTCGAGATGTGACCACTATACATACTCTTGTGGATTCAACCCCTACCTCAAGAGCATTACGAGGGTTAAGGGAAGGAGCCATACAGAAACAGAAGCAGCCCAAAGGCTCAAACGCACCTATTGGAAGCCCTCTTTCCCAGAGTAAGCAAGGGAAAAATCCACCCAATAACCAAAAAAAGGCTAACAAGAAATCTAATGTAGGGTCAGGTCACAAAGGAGGCCCGGCCCTTAAGGAGGGGCTATCAGAAGATTGCTCAACAACAAACCAACTTATAAAAAAGGTTGGGGAAATCATATCTGCCCATCTTGCTACTATTGAAAAAAGGCTAGGGAATATGGAAAAACAACTTAACGAATTAAGTGCCCTAGTCAAAAGCCCACCAACCAAAGACACACCAGTCTTAGCGGCAGCAAAATCACATATCCAACCTCCCTCGGGGCAAGCTGTGAAGAAACCAGCCACAGTTCTTAGTAACATACATAAGCCAACCCCACCTCCGAAAGAAGCTCCGAAACAAACAAACCCATCAACCTCAAATACAATCCCACGGGGGAAACAACCCAACCCAACACAACTGAAGGGGGATACCACTAGTAATCATAGGGACAAGAATAAAGGAAATCATGGAAGATTTCATGCCAACTTGCCCCCCGGATCTAGCCCATACGTAGTGGTAATGACGGGAGTCCCCGAGATACCGGACAATATCGAAGAGCCTACCTGGTCTCTTTTAAATAAAGTCAGCTTCTGGTTAAACAATAACAGACCCCTACCCCCATACTGCAGGAGTAAAATCCTAACAGTCAGAAGAGTACCGTGGGTGGGCCGCGAAACACAGAAAACACATGGTGACTGTGTGATTGTTAACTTTGACGACCCACGCACAGTAGAACATATTTGTTCATGGAGAAGTGAGGGGTATAGCGAAGGTATAGAAACAAGGCACCTCTCATTCTTCTATCCATCTAGGAGATTCAACCAGTACGACCATACCTTTGAAAGAAACTGGTGCCAGGCGGGGCAAGAAGATGTGGGAAATAACTGGGGTGAGTGGGGGCTAGATAATCACAGGCACCCCCATAGAAACACACTAAGCAGAGATGCCTATGGGGGCATACCAGTCTTCAATAGATTCAGCAGCCTTGAGATGGTTGATTGACTCCCTTCACCACCGGGGCTGCAGAACACTGAACTGGAGGGAATAAAACTGGGTTGCCACGATGAGTCAGATAAAATCACAGAGCTGTACGATAAGGAGAACCTAAGCACCCAATTGGCCCAAAACCATCATAGGCTGCCACTAGCAAGGAAAGGTCAAGCTATGGACTATACCACAGGTTGTGAAACATCCAACCCCTCAGATCCATATACCCACAAAAACCCTAATAGTATGTTAACAATCATCAGCTGGAATGTAGCCGGACTCCAACAACGGGTGTCGGACCAGGAATGGTTAAAATTTATATCTAACAAAGATATTATAATGTTACAAGAGACATGGGCCACCTCTGAAATAGCCATAGAGGGTTTTGAATGTTACAGCATCTGCGCTCAAAAGCCAGTCTTTGGTCGCCCTATGGGAGGCTTGCTGATCGGGTTCAGAATAACTCTAGGGGGGACCATTAAGCCAATACCAACCAAGAGCCGAAACATTCAAATCATCGAGTTCACATGTAGATCACCGATACATCTGATCAACTTTTATAATAATGACTTTCACTCGACCCCTAATAAGAACTATATTGAGCTATTCGATAACATTACAAAAATAACCGAATCAGCAAACAACAGTGTAAATAATGGGATCATCCTAGCTGGAGACTTCAATGCCAAACTGTCGGAAACTAAAGCAGGCGCTAATCAACTAGATAGGGCTACTAAACGTGGGAATGAACTGAAAAATTTCATAAATACCCACACCCTATCAAATATAATGGATACATTTATAAGTAGCGATACTGCTTACATTCCAACTTTTAGAGGGAGAGATTTCTCGAGCACAGTAGATTACATCTTCACGTCTGTGGAACTACTGGATAAAGTCATCCAAGCAGGAGTGGTTGAGACAGCCTTTGGAGACCATAATGCATTGGAACTTAGCTTAAGAGTGGGCCCAATCCAAGCACCCCCCCGCACCTTGGGAGCAAGGGATATCATGACATCAACAGATACCCTGAGGTTAAAGTGGAAAGGGGTGAATTGCGGAGCCATTATGGACACAATTACAAATAATCATCAACCAACAATCGCCTCCTGTTCACTTGCCGATGGGAACCACCATAGAATAATTAAAGACTTTGAAAATCTGTGCCATGTCATTAAGACTCTACTGACAGTCCCCTACAGGAATAATAATGGTGAACCTAGGTGGTTTGACAGCTGTTGTTCAGGGGCAAATAAGGCTCTTCGTAAGGCACTTAATTCCAAACCAAGGAACCAAGTAGATGTACGTTCCGCCAGGCAAGCCTATAAAACAGCCATAGGGATAAGGAAGGCCACCATGATAGAGGAATATTGGAATGAACTTTCAGTTTCCGCTGCCGTGGGTAATAGTGCAACTTTTTGGCCCGCTGTAAGGAAGATGCGGGACATGGGGAAACAACTGTCACCAATCAGCTGTACTATCTCAAGTCAGAATTGGGAGCAACATTTCTCTAAAATATATGCCAATCCTGCTGCTCACATAGAAGTCCATAACCACGACAAACTGAGCCCATTGGATATAACCCTGGGGGAGGTCGTTCTGGCCATCAACCAAAGCCTGGGGAACAAGGCGCCAGGGCCAGACGGCTTCCCAATTGACTTAATCAAACACAAACCAGAATTTTGGGGGCCTATACTGGTAAATGTTTTCAATAGTGCATCGATAGGCGCCATCCCCGCTACCTGGTCAACAAGCACAATAGTGCCTATTTACAAAAAAGGCGAAAGATCTGACCCCGCAAATTATAGGCCCATCTCACTCCTAGACAACACCCTGAAAATTTTGGGCCGGGTGCTGTACAACAGAGTAAATGATTGGGCCGAAGAAACAGGGGTGCTGGACAGATGTCAGATGGGCTTCAGAAGCAAGGTTGGGACAACAGAACAGTGCCTGAATCTCAACCTCATAATAGGCAAATATACCATAGCCAAGGCCTCTCCTATTTACTTGGCCTTTATGGACTTGTCGTCCGCATTCGACCTAGTGAATAGGTCGAAGTTGTGGGCGACACTCCTCTCACACGGCCTTGATGAACCTCTGGTACACTTCCTAGCCTACCTACATGTGGACACTAAAGCCCAGGTACGAATTGGAATGGAGGGTGAAATTTCAGGGGCAATTAAGGTAGAAAGAGGCGTCCGACAGGGGTGCGTTTTAGCACCCCTGCTGTTCATCATGTATATAAACGGACTAAGCGACTCCTTGAAAAAAACAACAACGGATGTCCCGAAAATTCAAGGGAACCTGCTACCCGCACTCCTCTACGCAGATGATGCGGTGATCATGGGCCTAACACCAAATGCTCTCCGCGCCCTGGTCAAGAGTTTTGCACATTTTATGGGGAACCTGGACTTGAAGGTGAATTTTAAAAAATCATTTATCATGACATGTGGGCCAGGGGCCAAACAACTTAACTCTATCTCGATTGGACAAGAGAAGTTACACTCCACCAACTCATTCCCCTACTTAGGCATGGTCTTTGCTGCGAACGGCCTGTGGAATGGGCATCTTGCCCACGCCACAGGCAAGTTCTCAAAGGCCATAAACTCAATCCTTGCCTTGCCACGACCAAAAAGGTCAGAAACAACCGAGGCAATTGTAAAAATTTATAAATTGCAATGTGTCCCGGTTGCAACCTATGGCGCAGAAATTTGGGGGACAGTGAGTCCATCTAGCCTGCAGACAGAAGAAAACCGGCTATGTAGAAAACTTCTAGGAGCTCCAATATCCTCTTCTGGGTATATCTGCCACGCCGAGCTCAACTTGCCCTATATAACCGATTTTATTTCCACGCGACCTGCAATATTTTGGCTGTCCATCTGGGCCAATGAACGTGCTACCTTAACACAGGAAATTGTGTCCGAATGTTTAAACTGTGATAAAGGTATGAGCATACCGTGGCTTCGGGCAACAAAGGAAAGCCTAGATAGCATTGGCAAAACTCATCTTTTTAACGACCCTTCCCAGATTAAGAGTACGGACAAAAAGGACACACAAATTGAACTCTATGCCCTCTTCAGGGAAAAGAGGTTGGAGATAGAACTACAAAAACAAACTGTCAAATTTTATGTGACTAACATAATCAATGACTTATCTCCAAAACAAATACCTCTATACCTAAGACTCCCCATGACCAACTGGGAAAGGTCACTTTTATTTCGCCTAAGAGCTGGATCTTTAAAATATTCACTTTCCTTTCCCATGGGCCATAGCACGAGGAATCCTGGACATGAGCTTGGCCCCTGCCCCTGCGACGGACACAGCAGGCAAAATGACTCACATTTCTTCTTCCATTGTAAATTGTTCATGAAATATATTAAGTGGTTTTTAGTCCCATATTTTAAAAAACAAAGACCAGTTTCCCTAATTCAATCATATTTTTTGCTTTTAAAATTAGAAAATGATGAACTGATTTTCCGTGCTAGCTCATTTCTGAAAGTTATCTCCTATGCACGGAAATCCATGGAACCTCCCTGAAATGTTTACGTGCCTAAAAAATGCCCCCCTCGCATTAAGTATTTTAGCTAATTGGAATGCACATTAATATGCACTTTAATAATCTGACTTTGATTGTTTGCATTGATACTTGAAAAACCAATTGCAGTTTTTAATTATTCATGGAAATTGTCTGAACTATTTTTAAACATGTACTTTTTTAATGTAATATGTGACTTTTATGGATTTCTTGCAATCCGAATAAAGTTTTCTTTGAATTGAATTGAATTGACCCCATAATCAGGAAGAGGTGAGGAAGGCCAACGCCACTTATCGTCTTGCACACAGTGAACAAAAAAGAAATCTTAAAAAGGAGATGTGGGACAACTTTCTGGGAGCCTATGCTTCCCGGGATAGTGTGTTATTTTGGAGGATAGTGAATCAACCTTTGTTTCGCGAAGAGGAGTTGTCAGTGCAAGCTTTAACCATTACCTCGCTGGCTTGGGCGGAGCACTTTGTGGCCTTATATGATATAGAGAGGGGTGAGCACCAGACTTCCTGTGGACAGGAGACCTTGGGGATTACCTTTGAGTCAGATTAAGTCAGGAATGCCATAATGACCCTTCCAGAGGGCCAGGCTGCAGTTTCAGATGGGGTCCCTAGGGACTTGTTTAAATCCCTAGTTGACCTGTGGGCTCCAATAGTGACCGAACATATTAATGCTGCCGTACGCAGCTCGCTACCAATCAGTTGGTGTCAATCTGATTGTGTTTATATATAACAAGCGGAACAGACTGGAACCCGCCTGCTACTGACCTATTTCTTTGGTGGTTACGGAGATTAAAAACATAGGTTGGTGCTCCACGATCGCCTTACTACTTGGGCAAAATAACAAGGTTTTATTGGAGATGAATTATGGGTTCAGGGCGGGGGAACAATTAAACAAAATCTGAATCTACATTTGATCATCTCTAAATATACAAGGGTGAAGGGGATGTAATTCACTTGCCATTCATGGACCTCAGCTCAGCATTTGATGGACAGAGCTAAGCTCTGGGGTGGGCTGGGGTGTATGGGGGTTGAGCTAGTTTATTTATTTGAGTTTTATATAGTGCTGGCTAAACCCGGAGGTATCAGAGCGCATAACATGAGGTTTAACATTGTTACAAAGATACATCAGTTACAAATTACATCTGTTGCAAGCATTTAAAGAGCATAGAGGACAAGATAAAAGGAGCGAAGAAGGGTAAGGTAAACGGGTAGGAGGGAGATATAGCAGGGAGATATAGCAGAGAGACGAAGGAAAGTCAGCGCAAAGGCTGGCTTGGAGATGGCCGGGGAGGGGCTGAGCCTACAGCCCATCTCCTCTACAGATATCAAGGTAGCTCCTCCGGGCATCGGTCAAAAAGCAATGTCTCAACAGTCAGTGGTAACTGCCGGTGAGGGAGGAAGGAGACACAGCGAGGAGACATGGAGAACCATGCCCAATGTCCGGCTGGGTAGGTGACGGTCAAGGGGGTGAACCAGGGACAATCTCATCTGTAGCGGTCTAGCAGCTCCACCGGGTATCAGTCATGTTGCTCAGGTCTCAGCAGTCGGAAAGAACAAGAATAGTCAAACATAGAAGAACAAGTCTCCACTAGAGGATAAAGGGAATGAGGGAAGGGAGTAGAAACAGGGGGCAGGGAAGGAGATCAGTTCTGGAATCCCGGCAGTGAAGGAAAAGTATCTCATGGGGAGGAGAGGCCAGCCTGCTTTGACTCAACAGTCAGGGAGACATTCTCCCGGATGACGCTGCTGCTGAGATCCCAGTGGAGGCGGAGATGACGGGAGTTGGTGTAGACCAGCTCGGTATCGGAGAGGGAGCTGGGTCTGCCATTGAGGCAGCTGGAGAAACAAAGGCAGCAGAGGCCCCCAGTAAGATATGGCGTAAATAGATAATGTTCTCAGAACTTTAGTTTGAAGAGAGTGTTTTCGCAATGGCTGTATCGTAGACAACTTTCTTTTTTATCCTTTATATTAATCGTCTAGAATCAGTTTTATTTGAATAAGGGATGGACCTGCCAATTGCGGGTGGCCACTTGCTGCCTGCCTTTTTATATGCAGATGATGCAGTCCTAGTCACACGTATGGCCAAGGGTTTGCAGCAACTCCTTGACCTTTTTGTTAGTTTCATGAATGGACTCGACCACACAACCTACTGTACCAAATACCATGTAATGGTGGTTGGCCCTTAAAACACCAGATCTAAAAAATGTATGGTCAAGGGTCAACTTATCAGCAGGGTCTAACATTTTACTTATCTGGGTACCGCACCAGATTCTGATTTTACTTGGCAACCATTGCGCTCTAAAAAGATCATGGCTTTTGAAAGGGCCATCCATAGTATTAATGAATTCCCAAGAGGCTTGGGCATGAACATTTAAAGGCAATGCTCAATGTTTATGCCAAATGTATCCCAGTAGAAAGTTTTGGATGTGAAATTTGGGGATACATGCCCATTGCAATGCTCCAGGTAGTTGAAAATATGTTCATGAGAGGTATTTTAATTGTCCCACAATGTATTCCTAGTGTGAAATATGTGACTACTAAATAGTAGAAAAAAATCTCACACACCTGGACAGACATGAACTTTTTTCTGACCCTGATCACATAGTGAAGGGAGATCTTGCTGAAGCAGGTCTTTTACTCTAGAGTGGCAGCGTGGCGAGAGGCATCTGCTTTGACCAAGCGCTCTATGCGCCAATTTATCTTGATAAAATCAGTAAGCGGGTTAGAACCGTATTTTTTTTTTAAGTTCAAATAATTTTAATTAATTTTGCAGACAGATGTATAGTGGTAAAAGAAAAAAATAATACACAGACAGAATTGGGAATTACATTGATGGGAAGGGGAAAAGACTATGCACAAAGTGAGGCATAATTTGTTTGTGCATTTGATACATTTCATTGATTACATTTGCAGCAATGTGTTACATTTCATCATTACCTTTCTATGGATAAGACATTGGGTTAAATATTTGATACATCACATTTCTTTGCTACTGAATACTGTACTGAGGAATTATACATGACTGTTATCTTATACGAAGGTTACATTTCCAGAAAAGTGTTACATTCATGGTCTAGCCCATATATAAAACATTCTGACATTAACAGGTATAGGAATAAGACTTCTTACAAGTAGGTAACAAGAAAATTCTTTATGAGACCTGGTGTACGAATCAGATGTGCCCATGTGTGAGTAAAAGGAAGTGTATGTATTATGTGGGTGGGGAAAGATGGCTCCGAGAGTGACCTTGAGGAGTGGTAACCTTTCGGAGGACGTAGTTTATATTTGACATACAATGAGATCTCTTAGCGTTCATGGAGGTTTGTGTGGAAAAGCACTATCATCCAGTACCCTCCATATTGAACAACGAGGGGTTCTCCACGGTGACATCTGTAATGTAATGTTATCGGTACCTCTGAGAAAAGTCAGACATTCTTGCCACACGTGGAATGAGACCGCTCTGAAGTTTTTCCAGTTGTTTAGTACTAATTAACATGCTAGAGTGAGCATTGGATCTAGTAAAAGGCGGTCGTTATTATTGATTTGGAGGTCCAAAGGCCCCATGATCTAGCAGAACTCTTTTGTTGATAGAATGTCACGGATGTGCCTAATACATTCTAAGATTTTATTCCAATAATCTTGGAGAAGGGGACATTCAAATAAAATGTGTGATGGGGAACCCTCCTGTTTGTAGCAGCACCAGCAATTTGGGTCTTGTTTGATACCAACTTTAAAGAGTCTTGCGGGAGTCTAGTATGTCCTATTTATAAGCATATATTTAGTTTGTGATAGAATAGGCGAGATGTTGTGAGTAAAGGGAGATTAGTTGATATTTGCCAAGTCAAAGGTTATATGAATTTGGTTTGATTCTTCCCATTTACGCTGATTGCAAGAGAGCTTTATTTTGGTTCAGAAGTAGAATTTTGTATATACTTGATACCAAGTGGCCTACTTTAAGTAGGCAGTTAATAAGGGTAATGATGGGAAGAGTGTCAGTCGAGAGATTCTTTTTGGCGCATTTTACTTTAAGTTGCAAGAATTTATAAAAAAAAAAAAAATCGATATTTGTTAGATTAAACCTCTTTTGAAGCAAAGAGTATGGTGGCAGAGAGTTACCTTTGAAGATATCTTGTACTAGATTGGGTTATGCCACAGAGATGATAAGTGTGACTGATGTAGTTTAGTCTCCATTTGTGAGTCAAGGGTCATGAGAGCTCTTCTGGTATTCTGTATGATGTTTCTAGAATGTGGTAGATTGAGTGTATCCGTTGTGGCTAGTGCAGCAAGAGGGGTGTTCTGTATGAGTGATTTTTCAATGGCCACCCAGGGAGGAGCATAAATTGGGTTTTCAATAAACAAATTGGTGCCCTGCTTACATAAGAAGGCTGTTGGATACTTCCTGAAAATAGGAAGAGAGAGGTCCTCTTTTCCCTTGGCCAACTTTAGTTTTTTCATGGAGATTCTAGGTGTTTTGCCCTGCCACAGGAATTTACTAAAAGTCTTGTAAACCTTTTTTAAGAATTCCTCTGTTAGGACCATGGGTAGCATGCTAATAAGATCATTTACAAGAGGAGTGAGCATCATTTTTAGAGTCTCAGCTTTACCCCACCACAATAAAAACTTAGGGGACCAAGTATCTAAAAGATTGTACATTTTTGGGACAGTATTCTTTCATTTGTATGTAGAGTTGTGATTAGATCATTTGATAGTATCCTGTTGCCAAGTGAGACCTGAGGAGCCCAGGATGCTTTTCTCGCAATTGCGGGTGACGAGTTTTACCTCAGATTTGTCTTTAATGAGGGAGTATCCCAACACTTCCGAAAATGTGTTTATGTTGTTCATCAGCGTTAGAACGGCTGTAGGGGCATTTCAGTGATGATTAGCATGTCGTCTGCGTATGCAGCTAGTTTGAACTTTGTGTTACCGAATGAGAAACCCGAAATGTCTTTGTTTTCTCTGATGTATAAGAGGAAGGGTTGCAATGCTAAGAGAAAGAGGGGGGGGTGAAAAAGGGGGGGTGAAAGAGGGTAGCCTTGCCTTGTCCCTTGTTTTAGGTTAAATGCAGAGGAGACTACGTATTTTTAACTTGGGCATGTCCAGTCATCATCACAGGTTGCTGACCTACTTTAGGTTAGATTTGCTCCATTATTTAATATTCTGTAAGGGGGTGGCATATAAAGGAATCGCTGCTAGTATGTCCCTGTAACAATATCTCCATCCCCGACAACCTGCATATTGTGATGATCTATCCCAGGTTTAACACCTTACACAATCAATATATTCGTCCACTGCTTTTACCCATGAATTTTAAGACAGGTATGGCCCTCTCCTTTATTTTTACAATTCTTGCTACACACAATGTGTGCGGTTTTTTTCTTCACTTTTTTCATCTGGAATATTACATTTGTGAGAAGTATGGCTTTTATATTTTCTCATTAATTGTTTCTATAATTCTGGAACCTTTTTTAGGAGTCTTAAGTCTGTTTTATCAAATGTTTTTGCACCTACACTACGTTTTGCTCCCTGTGAGGATGTCTATAAGTTAGAGTTTCAGCTGTGTTGTCTATATGTACTGTTGCTCAGCCTTTGCAGAACTGCAAGCCTTTCGTGCATGCACCGTAATCGCCGCATTATTCGGGATGCACCTTGTTTTTATGTGAAGACTCACTCTTTTTCTTGATTTTGTTTTTATTTCTTTGTGTAATTTATGATTTTATGAAAAACATCAAATAAAGTTATACTACTATAGCAGCTGCTGAATTGTAAGTCAGAGGCAGGTCGCAAAGTAGGTCAGCTGCGGCTTAAACAATGAAAAGGAAAACTGGGTTTTCGTTCCTCTATGTTTTTCTAAAATGAACCGTGATTATTAGAAAGGAGATATTTATAAGAAAATGTTTACTTTTTCAACACTATACATCATTACAGGAAAGACTCCTGCTGCATGTCTCTACACCTTCTGAACAGCTGCATTTTTAATCTGACTTACATTAAACTAATTTGAATACCTTTTTGCAACAAATTTCAAATGGCTTTGAACATTTACCCATGTTTTTCAGTGAGTTTTGCACAACAGAGTACACTTTATTCTTCATGTCGTCAAATATACCATCTTGTTCATCTGAAGAGCAAGACTCCAAGGATTTTAAGCAGTTTGAAGAAGTGTTGTGTGACCTGTGTTGTTCAGAAAAAAGTACCTTTCTTCCACTCTACATTAAAGGGATATTACAAGTGAGCTTGGAGTTCACTGACCTTAAAATAGCAGTGTATGGTCTAGAGTTACATGTATGTCATAGTTACAATGCAAAACTTTATAATAAAAAAAATCCTTGTTAGTATAAGCTGTGTAAACCATAACTCAACTCCTCACCCTGCGCTGCTGATGCCCTTACCGAGGAACCTTGTGGTTGGGTATAGCTCAGATGTTGGGGCTTGTGTCAAAACAAGTGCTATCTGTTCATAGCAGATAAGGAAAGAAGGTATATGATGTAAGAAAAATGGTGTCTTATGATGTCAACGAAAAACAGTCTTTTCACTACTTAGAAGACTAGGCCACGGCTAAAAATAAAAAAATAAAAAAGGAGTATGTAGCAGCTTGAACAGTTTGTGGAACCTTAGGAGCACTGCATGAAATCGAGCATGAAGCGGAAGACGTCCAAGACTCCGGCCATTTTGATTAAGAGAAACGTTACCTCGCTCATACTGTCCCACAGGTCGTCGCTCTTGGTGGACCCATAGCTGTGATCATGAAGGTATGTCCTTATGCCCTCTGTGAACACTACCTCCGACAGAAGGTTCTGCAGCATCAGCAAAATAGAAGACCCCTAATGAAAAAAATAAATGCAGATTAAGTTCAAAGCTACAATCTTGGACCCTTAAACCACCAATGGTTCTGTACAATGTAGGTCAAGGGATGTGTCAAATGAACAAAGAGTTGTTAAAGTGCAAAAATGGAGATGGCTTGAAAAGGACGAGCATTTTTATATGCTAGCAGTTTACATAAATGTGTTGTTTCACAGACTGTAAAAAAGAGCCAACCTATACAGTCCCCAGAGTTACTGCTATGAACAAACATTTAAATTCTTGACCATCTGCTCAGAAACGTCTTGTATATGCCATACACCATTTCTATTCACAGTCAACTTTCAAACTATACTTCATGTATTATTGACTAAAAGTCTATTGCCAGTTTTATATCCTCTACCAATATTCTTTTGAGGAATTGCGTTTGGAGAGTGTAAAATTCAAAATCTCGCTACAATGCCCTAAGAGATCAAGCTTATTTTGAATGCACAAATCACAAATTAACACTGTACAGCTTTATGTGCTCTAAGTCCACAATAATACCTTGTATTTCTTGATAGACAGAATATTGCAAATAAGTTTAGGTACAGGACAGGACCAAAACTTGTATCTCAACTCGATATCTGGCTTCTGGACAAGAAACATTACCTTTCACGTAGATGGATTCCCCAAAAAGTAACAGGTCCTTCATTATTCCACTCACAAGGTAGCTAGCCCAGTTAGAACTCCAGTCAGCGCTATATATATTCCAAGCTTAAACAGTACATTTATGTTCCCTTTCAAGACCCTCATAAGGAAAGTGCAGGTGTAAAAAGCAGTCCGCCAAGAATATAGCTATGTGTTCTATAATAATGTGTCCTAGACCAGCAACAAAGAAAGTCAAACTGGAATAACGAAACCTAATTCTAAAGCAAGCTTCAACAAGTAGTCTAGTAACACAGACACAAGTATGAAAGATTATGGTCTCTATTTCAATGCTGCAAAAGCACTGGCGATACATAGGCAGATCCTCAGACCAACTAGCTTTGCATGTCCTAAGGGTACAAAACACATATGTAAACTACAATAGAGGTATGTGGTGTAATTGGGAAAAAACAGATCTTAATTAAAATATAGGGCACCCTGAAACAGAAACTTCCCATGTAAGTGCTATATAAATTGCGCATTTTGATGATATTGCTAGCTTTCCATGGCCACTTGAAACTAAGAATTCGAGCTCCAGCTTACACAAAAAAACAGTGTACATGAAAGGTTAAGTCTGAAGTCACGTGCTCAGAAGCAGATGTTCTTAAAAATGTATAGATGCCATTTGGATTACCTTCAGATAGGAAAGGACGTCAAACATTTCTTCAATCTGCTCGGGCGTCTGTACATCTGAGGAGATTGGGTGGGAAGAATTCAATGTATCTTTCATCATGGCTTTGAACCGGACGTCCAAGAAATCATCATCCTGAGGAGCGTGAACAAGAGCATGATCTTATACCACATGTCCAACAATACAGTATACGAGAAGTATGAGGTATACAAATAAGTACTTTTTGAAGTACCGCCCCACATGTCGACCACAATAACTATACCAAGCTGGTACATAGTTTGCTTCATCTTATGAAAATAAATGTTAGTTCAGACATAATTGACATGGATTGAATTTTGAATTTTTATTACATATGCATAGTTACTTAAAACCTGCAATACGAATTTCAAAGACAATAAAATCATAATGCAATATTAATTACACATGTGCAAAATTCATGTATCGTAAAAGCTTACAACAGTTAAATTACTATCAGGTTACAAAATGCTTTCTTCTTCATACACGTAGCTCTAATTATAAATTGTGCGTTCGACCCGGCTTCATTACTCGGTCTGGGCAGTGCAATTAACCAAGAGGGGACGTTATTGAGAGACCAGTCCAAGTGCTTATATGGAGGCTTCCCAAGTCGACCTTATTGGAGTCTCTTATTGTAGTTAAACAGAGTGCATACAGCAGTCCCGGTTATCTCGGTTTCCGCCAACCTGCATGAATTGGTGGCCTAACGGGCTACCCCTTAGCCTGGAAGGAATTTAGATGTTCAATGGCATTTTTTTCCTCAGCTGCATCTAGGAGTCTCACTAGCCTACACTTTAATTGAGGTGTTGCTGGGTCAAAGCATGCCAAAACTGCTGGTCTCCTTGAGCGAATGCTCCTTTGATTTAGGGGGACTCTTAGCAGCAGTCTCCTACAAGATGTTTGAGATGGCTCCCTCTTCCACGGTGGAAAGTTATGAGGACATGGATAGAATAAACCTAAAGGCACGATTGCCAGTGATGCCAAATTATGCCCCTAAAAGTGCTCTTGTCCTTTTTGCAGGCGTAAACGTTTTTGTACTCAAGGAATTGGCATATGTGTAGGAGCAAGATTTTGCTGGTAAGAATGAATCCAAGTTAGAGGGTTTACAGCTGTCTCTAGACAAACTTTACAATTGAATGGTGCATCTTCTGCTGGGGGCCGGTGTGCAATTACCTGATCATGGACGGGCTAACATGGAATTAATAATATGGATTCTCTAGCAATTGGATGGTGTGAAGGGGCTCAGAGTGGTGACAGTTGGCTCAACATTCTCCGTCAAGTTTTTGATAAAGGAGAAGGAGAGATCCAGACTAGAATGTCTTTGACTAGATAGTAAAATTCCAAATGAAATTATGTTGGGGGGACTCGATTTTTAATTAGTGACTCTATTCCCCAATGCCAGACAAACTAGAGATCAAAATAAACAGCACACTGTCAGTATAATCACTGTTCCTTTCATAGGATGGAGATTAGTTTAGTTTAAGTTATTGCTTGAGGCTGAAACCGCTACTGTTCTACAGCATCTCCTATTCCCTTCTCTCAAACTCGCATGGGTAAGAGAGCATGGCTCATGCTGCAGTAGCCCCTACACGCTGCACACACTACAGTGCAACTCGTGTTGCAGCAGCTCAAGGGTACTTTGTGCTTCATTTCTCTCTATACGTTGTTGTGCTCGATTGTACTCAGGGCCCGAGCCCTTGCCGGTTGTTTTTTGACTGCCCTAGACTGCCTCCTGCACCTTCATCACTCTCTGCAGGTCCTCACGGTTTACTGTATCAGGCAAAGATGGAGCAAACTCAAAGGCGAGAGCGCGAGTGAGAAGAGGAAAACAAAGAGGGAATGAGAGAAAGTGAGATAAGGAGCCGAAGAGAAATAGAGAATGGACGGGAAAAAAAAAGAGAGGAGGAAAGCGGAGTTGGCTCAAACATTTTTGCCTTAGTTGCTTTGGGTTCCCAATCGGCCATGATTGACTCGGCCATGATTGTCTTTGCCTGCTACTGGTAATCCATCATTTTTTATTTTTGCTCTGTATTCCCTATACATTGTTATTTTCACCAAGAAAAAGCATGTTGGCATCAGGGGAGTTCAACTCTTACAATCCTTCAATCAAGAGTAGGAATAAGGTAAGGAAGAAAGTAAGACCAGAAACTAACAGGTTACAGAACTGGACTAGAACAGTTGGACTTCCATCAATATTTTATAAATACAGAAAAACATGAATACTTTGACAAAGAACTGTTTTTAAGCAAGACGTACATTAAAAAATGTTCACCTTTCAGAAGCCCAATGTCATAGGTACTTACAGCCTGAAGGTCCGAAAAGACTTTTTGCAAAGAGTAATATTCCATATAAGTCGCAAAGCCTTCATTGAGCCACAGATCGTTCCACCATTCCATGGTCACCAGGTTTCCGAACCACTAGAAAAAAACAATCATAACCTCATGAGTAGGTCTGCAAAAAGGATCAAGGTGTGGTTTAGCACTCTTTGCTGCATCCTACTTTTCAACCTAAAGTCACTAGAAAAAGAATACCACAGTTCAACACTGTGTGCTGAAGAGAATTGCAGCACCGTTTTGGGACCTCGTGAAATCTGGTTAAAATATTGTGTAGGGATGCAAGTGAGAAACAGCAAGAGAAAGAAATAGAGAAACTGTTAGTGATAACTTTCACAATAAAAATAAATCAACGTGTATTCAAATACAGCAAGGATAAAGGCGGATGCAGGAAGCCATATGAATTTGAAAACAGAAGGAGCCAAGTTAGCATAACTGTATAACAGTAGAGGTAAGCCATGGCCAAAACAAAAAGTGAGCCAAAGTGACGGGAAAAGAGACGAGGCATGAGGAGAGAAATAGATATCTGGTGTGAGAGAATTATTGCAAAACGCAGAGGTAGTAAAAATAAAAAAAAATAAAAAAAATAAAAACTATTTGAGTATTGGAAGAATTTAAAAAAAACAGAACTGCTATCAATACAAATTTTCTACAAGTACCTGATGAGCAAGCTCATGAGCGATCACTGCAGTGACCATCCGCTTGTCCAGAATGGAAGAGGTGCTCTCATTGTACAGCAGTGTGGTCTCGCGGAACGTTATTAAACCCCAGTTTTCCATTGCTCCCGCCTGGAAGTCCGGAATAGCCACGAGATCTACAAGAAAGTAAAGAGGAGTTAACCCTGAGTTGCTTCCCAAGTAAACCCCATTCGATCATCAAAGAACATGTGAAATTTTGCTCCCCCTTAAGCTTGCAATCTGCCACTGGCTAGCTTTTCTATGCATCTGACCTATAGACCTATTTCCCTTCTCCCCTAACTGGCAAAAATTTTAGAGACTTATGTCACCCGGTGCTTGAGCACCTTTGTTGAGACTTCATCTTTCCTGGAGGCCCAACAAGCCAGATTCCGCCCTCTCCATTCCACCGAGGCGGTTATTGTGGCTGTCATGGACACCCTCAGGAAGGGCGCCGATATTAACATCCCTCAAGCTTTAGTCCTTTTAGATTTAATCGGCCGGTTTTGACACGGTTGTTCACACTATATTGACCGATCGAGTCAGGAACGCCGGCATTCAGAGTATGGCTCTTGAGTGGGTCAGGTCTTTCCTGGATAATCGCTCTACCTTCTCGGCTTCCTATTCTCCCTTGTCCTGCGGTGTCCCTCAGGGCTCCGCTTTGTCCCCTTTATTATTTAATTTATACATGCAACCTCTTATTTTTTCCCTCCGCAAATCCGCCGCTACCATCTTCAATTACGCGGATGATTTACAGTTAATTTTTCCCACTGATCCCTCCCTTTCCTCACGTACTACTTTTCAATCCACCATGCTTATGATTTCTGAGTGGATGTACTATAGTCAACTTAAATTAAACCCCACCAAGACTGAGCTTCTCTTGGTGGGAGGAGCGGCCAATCCTTAGAATGATAGCTTTTGGCCTCCCTCACTAGGGCTCCCCCCCTGTCCTGTCAGCTCAGTGAAGAGCCTTGGCGTGGTCATCTCTAGTGACTTATCCATGGGGCCCCAGATCAGTGCGGTGACGTCATCCTGCTTTTACCAACTACGCAGGATACGAAAAATCTGTAGATTTCTTACCAGAGACGCACTGATCCTTGTCATCATGGCCCTGGTCACGTCAAGAATTGACTACGCCAACACTTTGTATGCCGGTATTCCTGCATACCTCCTTCACAAGCTGCAACTTGTGCAAAACCAGGCTGCTCGCCTGATTTACCACCAACCCCGACATCAACATGTCTTGCCGCTACTGCGGAGCCTTCATTGGCTCCCTGTGGCCAAGCGTTGCATCTTCAAACTGGGCTGCACGATTTTTAAAGCCCTAGCTGACCTGACTCCTATTTTCATCTCTTCTAAATTGAAATGCTATGTCCCTTCTAGAAATATCCGCTCCTCTGGCCACAATCTGCTAGTCATCCCAAAAACCAAACGGAAAAAACATGGCGGCTCCAGTTTCTCTTTCTGCGCCCCCACAACCTGGAATGCTTTTCCGCCTGCCATCCGTCACTGTTCCACCTATGGCTCTTTCCGTAAACTGTTAAAAACGTTTCTTTTCCAGTCTGCTGCTGAGTAAAACACACATCCCTGCCTCCCCGCATTGGTCATGAGCGCCATGAAACCGTACGGTGTCCGAGCGCGGTATAAATGTTTTTACCATACCATACCATACCATCTGATGAACACAGAGGAGCAGAGTAAATATTTGTGCCCAAGCCAAGGCTCGGCACGGCTGGACTGGCCTTTCTGCCATTTACCCAGAAGGTTGGTGGCTATGGGGCTGCTTTCAGAACATGGCTTGCCGAGACCCATGTGTGCCTCCCTGGTCCATTTCTAATTGAAGCCTCTAGCAGCGTGGAGATGGTCTGAATATTATTGCTGAGGAGGTTTACAGTGTGGCCCGAGGATCAGCCAAGATCCTTGGTGATAATCCATGATTACTTGTTGAAAGTGTTTTCTCTCGGTTATGCCAGGTCAGCTAAGGTGCATTGGTGTGCATCTTCTTGAAGCAGGAAAATGATTGAGTGATTAACAATGCAGTTAAAACCTACACTAAAAGACCCACCTTGAAGCCACACGCATGACCTTCATTAAGTATGAAACTTATAGGTTTTTTTTCTCTCCATTATAAAACAAATTCAAAAATGTCTTACCTAATTTTTCAAGTGGATAAGGGACTACAAACATTTTCTTGTAAAACTGAAGAAGCTTCACTGTTGTTTCGAGGGCATACTGAACCTGGTTTATCTTTTGTGGTACAGTATAAACAGATACCTGAGACCAAAAGCGAAAGAAAACACCAGTATAAGTAACTACTTAGCATTTTAATGCCACAAAACATTGTATCCAAACAAGTGAAATATTATTCATCTTTAAAGTGGTTAGATTCTGTAGGCTGAAATAGCTCAGCAAATCCTGTTCTGTTCACTTTAAGATCAAACGTGATGTGGTGATATCCATGCACAGTACTGCTGACTAAGGCATTTGTATGATCAACTTCACCAGCACAGCAAAGAAACGAGGGAGCCGCAAAGCAAAGTGTGTACCTTCTGTGCACAGCGTGCAGAATGGACAGTTTCATGAACATGGTTTACTAAACAGAGTTTTAACCCAAAAGCATTGAGGAAACATCAGCAACAAGGAAAACTGAAGATCCCCGTCCTCCTAACAATGGATGAGGATGATGTGCGCCTCCTGATACTTCTCGACCTCTCAACAAAGACAACAGAACATTGCATCATACTGCACACCGTGGCATCTCAAATGGTGATCTCTGGCAATTTCAGACAAATATGGTTCTCCCCATTCGTATCCGATCGACATTGGTGCTTACAGTTGGGATTTTCAAGATCCAGCATCTTAAGTGCTCTACCTTTGACTTGAATGTCCAGCGCTTACCTGAAATGTTACCACACCGAGACCAAATTCCTCCTACCTGTCAAAGATAACTAAGGTCCTGTAGCCCAAGCCTGGCTCAACTACTATAACCAGGATGGCAGGAATACCCAACTATTAACCAGTGCCAAGTCATTGTAATTTACAATGGACAAATTAAGCCTCAAGGAACACATCACTAGGAAGACCAAGGTAGCTGGGTAACCGCAATGTCTCCAGAAAAAAGTGAAACTGTTCCTTCCTGCAAGCGATATCAGGGCTGCCATCCAATCCCTTGTAGTTGGGTATCCAAGCAAAAGCAAGCAAGTAGAATATTTATATAGTGCTTTCTATATTCTGAATAGCTCTGCTTTATGGTCTTCCGGACATCACAGTGGAAACCCTGAAAGGTATCCTAAAAGCCACTGCACACCTTATCACTTGACAAAATTCAACCACACCCCTCTTAATGTCACTCAACTCCACTGACTCCCCTTGCATGCCTGCATCACCTTTACGATCGTCTAGAAGGCCACCTATAAAGCCCACCCCAGACTACCTGACTGCCATCTCAAGCGAATTGCAACATACCCACAGATACAACACTGTGAGACTGGCGATAAAGATTTGAAAGAAATAAGCATTCACCACCTACACATCCAGGACCCGAAACAACATACCTATTAACCATCAGAATTGCCCACACCTTCTCCAGTTTGTAAAACAGCTTAAATTCACCTTTCTACGAACACTGTGTCCTATTAGGTTCATGTTGCCTAACTCGCAACATCAGTACCCATTCAGTCTAAATTGTAAAATAGAATTGATATTAACCGTAGTGTCTGAAATTGTACAGATATCTGTTGCACTTGGCCAGGTTTGCCTCATAAAAATAAATGCCCATATCCACAGATACATACGAAGCAAAAGCACATCTCACTTTCCGGTTGAGATGATGTCAGGAGGTGCTCTAGTGATTGCAGAGTACATGCCCTTGTGTAATTAAATATGGATTCCACACAAATACATTTCACAACCCGGATTAACTGTTCACCTGTACCACAAATAACTGGAATCATCAAAACACAAGATCCCTACATGGGAGGTCCACACAGATACCCAAATATCCAGGGTAAACGTGTTCTGGTCCTACCAGTTACGTAGTCGTAAATAGTTGATATTCACTGTAACAACTTATGATAAAATAATAAATTCTGCCACATTTAATATGCATAGGCAAAAAGAAAATCTATAAAAGTAATTGCAGTACAGGGAAAATTGATCGTGGTCTCCTGAGATAGTACTACAAGGAAGCCTGAAAACAATTGTGTATTCTTACTGCTTAACATTAAATATCCCCCTACACTTGCTCATTAGATATGTTTTGCTGAAACTACAAGCTTCCGTCATGTGTTTATGTTCAACAGGATTGAAAGTTAAAGTTTTGCATTAACCGCGCCTTAGAATTTTGGGCTTCCGAATCCCGTTTTAGTTTAACAGAAGAAATAAAACTTAAAATTAGACACACACACACAGAATATTTTCGTAATGTTTTCTGTTTGTGTCATCGTAAAGCAGTGATGTGATCTAATGTATTTTTATAGTATTTTCGTGAGCTGAAACCGGTGTTGCCGCTAGGAGACTATGGACACTATGGGACTCAAACACCTTGAAGGGTTAATAATGGAATGTGCGACCATTGGCTACTGCACCCAGGACATGTGCAATTACCATTACATTTGTAAGTTAATAACACGTGATTTAAAGTCTGCAAGCAAACTACAAATACAAGCATTTAAAATGTAGCAAAAGATCAAGCAATAACAATGCCAAAATGACGATTAATAACGTGCTAATAAATTAAACCTAAGCATATTAAAACCAGACAAAAAAGACAGAGGGACTGTACTGAAAACGTATTTGCTTTTGATACAATCCTGTTTTTGTTTCTATGTTAAATTAAGGTTGAGTGACAAAATAGTCTGTGTTATAGTTTTTTTGCTCACCATGTTACAGGAAGAAAGGAAGGAGTATTTGACAAAGCAACAAAACAAGTATTGAAGGTAATCGAGTTTCCAGCGTAGTCTACTTTTCATTACTACGAAATAAATAAAACATAATACCTGGCCTCAGTGACACTTATGAGAAGACACCTGGGGGCAAGGACAGTGGGTGTCAGGCAAAGAGAACAAAAAACACACTGAAGGACAAGAGAAGTTTAGCAAAGAAGGAGCACACAAGGGACTGGTGTGGCTGGAAGGAGAAGCCAGAGGGGAAATTAGAAATACACGGAGGAAAGATGGAGCAGGCAGGATGATTGGCACGAAGAGCAACACAGGAAGACACATGGGAGGGAGCCAGCAGGGGTAGATGGAAAGGGCTATAGTTGTGAAGTAGTCCTTCAAGGCAATCACTGCTCTGTAGGTGGAAAGATGCACCCTAGCAGTCAATAGCGTTAGGTGAAACAAATATTCCTTTGTGCTGAGCGAAGCTATAATTGGTAAAGCCTTAACGCTTGGCAAAAAAAAAGCCACTGGTTCATGGCGCAGATCCAAAACCTACTCTATTTTGTACGCAAAGGTCGGTTTGGCAACTGCGCTGTCATGGAGGGTCACACAGGAACAATAGGGAAACAAGCAGGTTCCAATAGTATTGCCCTGGTAAGAGAACTGTCCCCAATTCATGCCATTGTGGTTCTTAGAGGGTCTCCATATCATGAAGACCTTACGTGGACATCCCTGTCCCACATAAATCATTTTCTCTGAGGCAAAGCATGAACTAATCCAATCCCATTCTCTATGCATCTACGGCGGAGGCAGCTACGTCACCCCACTGCCTTGCTAAGTTTCACCTCCTAATTAGACGCTTGTTTTACATCTGGCTTTGTTGGGGAAGCTTCGAGCTCCCCATTACACCAAGTACTTCCAGGATAAGTTTGCAAGACTATGGGCTTGATTTAGATCTCTGCGGGTTACTCCGTCGCAACGGGAACGACTATCCCATCTGCCGAAATATAAATCCCAATTCATCCTGTGGTCAAGGTCCGTAAGGATAAGGCACGTTTTTCGCATCCAACTATTGAAATAAAGAGGCCTCTACCAAGCAATCAGTCTGGTTCATGCAGTCCTATAACCTCCATGAATTCAGTCTCCTACACCTTTTGGGCAAAAGCAATACAGGATAAAGGAGATAATTATGTACTGTGGGCCGAAACCAAGGAATTTGTCTAGAACTTTAACCACCACGTTTAAGATGGATCTGAGGCTCTAAGGCAGTATGTGGAGGCCCTGCAGATCACAATTACCTGTAGCTTTCTATTTGAAGTTGAAGTAAAATGCAAGCTGCAAAGCTCTGCTGTCAGAGGCCACCACCATTATGAATATTAAGTTAAGTAGGATAGAGGATCTTGTGTACCCAAAACCAAGTCTCTCTGAATAATTTGATACCATACTCTTCTGAAAGAGGGTGCAGGTCAACACAGGAAAGAAATTAATAGTAAGGCACTTCTGCTTTTCGAAGCAGGTTAGTGATTCCATACAAATTACCTTACTAAATGCATAGAACATGGTCAAGGCTTGGCGAAGCTGGTTTCAGGACTACCTTGCTAGCAAAAGCAGAAAAATTGTTTTCACTTATCCCAGCTGACTGACTCCACGGCCCAGTGTAGCCACCAGTCTACTGCTGTGTCTCTATTATTTGCAGACAGGAGTCCCTATGCCAGAGGGTCAATGCCTCTCCCAGCTGTGTGGACCTGGAGGGAGAGAATCCAGAATCCTACAATTGCCTGAACAGCAACTTTCTATCAAAGCTAACACTCGAATAAGACGGGAGACAATGTGGGTCTGTCTGTGGCCCAGTACAGAAACTGGCATCATGTGTGCCAAGTCCGTTAATCCCCGGTTCTTAAGATTCTTTTCATCTGTAGTTTAGGCAGTCCTGCTACAACCGGCCACGTACCAGAAACCTGCACAATTAAAGATAAGAAAACGTTTGGTACTATTGCAAAGCATCAAAAGGCCTGAATGAACCAACAGTCCCAGTCCTCATACGATATGACATGTATTGTCTCAAGGAGTGCTTCATTTCACTGTGAAAAAATACAGTTCAAGTTCCAACAAGCGACTATTGATTCTTGTTCAGATTTCTCCCACTGGCATCACCCACTGACCCAGTTTGACCGCAACAGAATATGCAAACCAAAAACGAGGGCATCCAACCCAATCAAACCATGGAAGGATGTTTGTACACATACTAGTTTTTTTTTCTTTTTGTAAAACACAAGTTCAGCAGTGGTTTGGCTTCATTGTGCCTTTAAGTACCAGTAAAAGTGGCAACAGACACTGTACCTTTTCCCATAAACTATAACTGAACCCAGGCTATGCATTTGCATAACTGACAATTACTGGGAGCACCTAAACCAAAGTATCACTCGTGATCTGCACTTCTCACTTTCATAATGTTGTGGTATCTAGTTTATACATTTTTACTGATTTCCAAAAAATGATTGGTGCATTTAAAATATTAACCTATTAACTGTCTTACTTTTATAGTTTGTATAACCTAGCATCCTAAATTCTCTCTCTGGGAGAGTAATCCTTCATCTCATCCAACACTACCAAAGGTATGCCAAGGAACACAGTTAGAGGACTTGTTTTTGTTTCTTTGGGGATGCACATGACTAGGCTGCTTTAAGAACTTTAACACAAAACATACATCTTAGGCTCCATTCTTACCACCCCTAACTAAATCCTCTAGAGATACTAAGAAGATTTCTAACATTTATACAAAGAAATTAATAGTAAACCATCTTTTAAGCTGGAGAAAGAAGGACAGAAAATTATGTTTCAAGCACAATAGTGTTTGACTTTTCCAGTGATACACTTCCATTAAACATCTATTTATCTTATCTGTGCCATTACACATAAAACCTAGTGCCTGAATGATTCATGTGCTCATTAGATGAGAAGAAAAGATGCAGAGTTTTTGGGAGGGAGGAATTCTACTGCACATTTGTTATGTCACCTAGCAGTAGACCCAGACATTGCACTGACAGCATGCTTTATGATATTAAGCATTCATTTTTAGTGAAAGTTCTCAAAAATACGTAATCAGTGTTTCATTCTTTTGTAGGTTATTCAAATTAGTGTAATCGTTTTCATTTAAGTTATTCGCAAACTGTTCAACCCTGAACTCCACCCTGGGACACGTGGCCAGACATGGGATAAGATGTCCGCAAAGATCTAGCACACCCATATTGGTACAGGTTTCTCTGACCCTGCCAGCTGCATGGCCTAATGCAGGTTATGGGGGGGGGGGGGGGGGGGGGGGGTCTTTTTTGCCTGAACCCAGCAATGGCAGAAAAGAAAACACAGGAGGAGAACTTTTTCAAGACACAAGCCTCAGGCTTGAAAATTAATCTGAAGGTATTGGATAGTGTTCTTTCCTCCGATGATGAGAGTACGGTGGCGGGGATACTACTGAGGATCATTATTGCCCTGCATTAGCTGTTGGCACACACACCGGCTACTAGTGAGACTATAGTAAAGGCAATGGAATACAAAGTTGAGGGTTTATTGAAGAAGGTGGTTGAAATTCAGGAGAAAGTGACGTATGCTGGAAATAAGATTCAGGATGCAGAAAGGGACATCTTGAATGCGAAGAACTCTCTTCTGTGTCCAATGGATGAGCAGTTGACAGAATTGCCCAGGCCTAGCTGACAGGAAATTCAATATTCCCATACAGGGGTTCTGATGACTTCACGATGTGCAGCATGGCTTGAAGTGAGGAAAAAAGTGCTGAAGTGTTATTTCTGTAAAGAAGGGGCGCTAAAATTGACAGATCAGGACATAAGCTAAAGGATATATGGTAAAACACATTGTAACCAGAAACTATTTAAGAGGAAAATTATAAGTGTTGTTGAGTGATAACACATCACATAAGAGAATGATGATGAAAACATGAGATTTTGACCTTTAGAAGTGTGAATAACTTACATCAACAACAGAAAAGTTATAGTAGCAGATTTAGCCCTATTAGCTCCCTGGAGTGCTTTGGCTAACAGCCAATAGGGTGAGTGACACACAGATTGGCAAGACTTTCCCCTTTTCTGATCTTTTCAGTTTGTATCACACGTGCCAGGCCACACATGTGAGGTACCATTTTTATCAGAAGTGTGGGAGCTCTGGTTAGTACGATTTGTGGACTACCACAGATCCCAGAACTGGATAAGAAAATGTTAGGAGGTCCATGCAAGTTACGTTAATCTTGACTCCCCTAGGTGTCTAGTGGAAATCTTTACACTGTAGTAATACTCTTGATAGTGCCACTCGCATTAAACTTGATGACGCTGGGATTCTGAAGCATAGAGACTCCTTCCCCGTAATCTATCCGACACCCCCCTGCCGGGAGTCATACCAAGCAAAATACTATCTGTAACCGTTCAACCCGAATGGGTTTTGAACAAACAACTTACAGTCACATATCTGAACACCTGCTCTCTGGTTAAGCACCAACTAGATATTTTCCAGCTTTTGGACTCTGATAAACCGTACATGCTCCTCCTCACCAAAAACCTGGCTCACAGAAGAGTCCACCCTGGATATTTTAGCAGCAGTGCATAATAGTTATTACATTATCCAGGCTAACAGGGGGGCAGGGCAAACAGGGGGAGGGGTCACAGCGATTATACATCAAAAGCTACAGTTCACATCGCTAGCAGTGGCTGGTATACCATCTGTCGATAGCCTAATTTTAAAACTTGATTCCCCTCACTCTTCCCTGATCGGTGTATTGATCTACAGATCCCCATATCATATGCCATTATTCCCCCAGTAATTGGGTGGAATGATTTCCCAATTTATCATTAACTATGCAAAAGTCATCATTATTGGAGATTTGAATTACTGGGTCAATGATGTTAGGTAAACTGTTAGTTCTGCTGAACTGACAGAACTACTTTTTGGGCTAAACTGTACCCAGCATGTGAGGATGACCACACATGTCAAGGGCCATACGCTTGACTAAGTCTGGAGATCTAATCTTGGGGTCTCTAACTTAAGGATCACCCCTTGCACTTGGTCAGATCATCACTTTATAACATTTATCCTCTCTGATGTTCATTGTCCTAAAACTCTCCCAAAGGTAGGCCGCATGGCTAGAAATTGGAGACGTGCCAATGTGGGACATTTCTGCTACAAGCTAGTCTCCAATGCTCCGGCTGAGCAGCAGTCTAAACAACCAAGCTGAAAATATCAAATCTTGTCTCGAATTTGCTAACAACAGCTTTGCTCTCTTAAAAAAAATTAAATAAATCGAGAACCTCATGAAGCACAACTTTTGTTCTCCGAGGACTTAAAATTTAAGAAACTTGCCCTGCGTCAAGCTGAACGTAGCTGGAGGTATAATTACACTCCAGACAAAAAAGACTACTCTACTGAGACCTTAATCCTTACCGTTGTGGACGAACTTAGGAAAGGGGCTGACTTAGGCACTACTCAGGCCTTGGTCTTTCTGGATCTTTCGGCCGGTCGACCACGATCTTTTGGTCGATCGTGTCAACAGCGTGGAATATGTGGCCTGGCTCTCGAGTGGATTGTATCTTTTCTCATCAATCGCTTCCAGGCTGTTCGTCTTGCTCACATTTCCTCCCCCAAAATGAAACTGGCCTGTGGAATTCTGCAGATCTCTTCTTTCTCGCCGCTTTTATTTAACCTGCACGTATTGCCCCTGATCCGCTCCCTTGGAAAAAGGAAGATCAGCATCTTTAAATGATGCCGACGACCTCCAATTGATATTTTATTATCAATCATTCGGCTTAGTCTGTTCTCAACTTCCAATCTACTATGCGATTTATTAGGGAGCGGATGAATAGAAACCATCTGAAACGGAATCCCGATAAAACTGAGCTTATCCTTATTGGCGGGCCAGCTAACCCTTGGAACTCCAACTTCTGGCCATCTGAACTGGGAACCCCTTCACTACCAGCATACTCAACTAAAGGCCTGGGCATCACCATTAGCAGAGACCGGTCGGTGAAAAGCCCAGAATGGGACCGTGGTCTCTTCCTGCTTCTTCCAGTTGCGTAGGATCAGGAAGATTTCTACCACTGAAGCTTTGACTTTAGTTGTGCTGGCCTTAGTCATCTCTCGCGTTGACTACGCAAACTCGTTGTACGTGGGCATCCCGGCATACCAGCTCAAACGTCTGCAATTAGTGCAAAATCAGGCAGCCAGACTGATTTTTTTATCAGCCTAAATGGCACCACGTTACGCCATTAATGGTCAGACTTCATTCGATGCATTTAAGCTGGAGTGCATCGTTTTTAATGCGCTCCATGGCAACATTCCGGCATTCATATCCTCCGGGATTCAGCCCCATGTTCCTGTCCGGGACCTTAGGTCTTCCCATCTGAATTTGTTGGTCATTCCGTCCTCCAAACTGAAGAAATATGGGCAACTAAGATTTGCGGTCCTGGCTCCCCAATTCTGGAATTCTCTCCCTTTGGAGATTCGTTCTTTGACCTCCCTGCTCCATTTAGGAAACAGTTAAAGACCTGGTTATTCAGACAAGCATATGGCTAAAATCTCTGTTGCAGCAGTTTCTCCTGGACCCCAGCCCCATGAAACAACTTGGTGTACATGCGCTATATAGAAATCTTTAACATAACATAACAATTAAACACCAAAGACATTTTATGCACACCTCCTACAGTATCACAGTCTCTCTCTTTCAGAATCTAATTTAAAATATTCTGCGTGCTTTAAAAAAAAAAACTTTAATAGAGAAAGTAATCACATATCAGGGCACGCGACCAAGTAGCAGCTAAATATGCTTCTAATGGATGGGGGTTGAGTGGTCAGAAGACATCTAGAGTGCTCTGTATAAAAGTATGCTATGTTTCTGGAGCTGACAAATGCTTATGTATTTTAAGGAGGTACTCTCTAGATTATGAGATTGCATTTGCCAAAAATACCAACATTTTTAATTTGGTAATGCTAAATTAAAGAGAGATTTAAAAATCGGAAATGAGGAATTAATCTGTTGAGATCAAGAAACATCTTGATTGGAAAATTGAATACTAATATTTAACAAACCCACTGCTTCTAAATCGCTTCAATATTTTCAGATAAAAGAAACTGAAAAATTATGTGTCTGTCTTTAAGTCCAAGACAAAGTATAAATTACTTTAAAGTAACACCAGTTAGAAAGAAATATGTAAACGCTATGCACTATAAAGGATAACAATTCTCAACTTACCATGGTTTGATTAGTCATTTTGGAGATGTTCTTCATATCGGCTACAATGAAGGCTACTAGGTAAGTACTCATTTTTACACTTGTGGCAAATTCATCTTGAACAGTCCCATCTGGTAATTGAGTAGTCGCAAACTGCAAACAAAACAAAACTACCATAAAGCATGCATTACAGGCAACAGAGAAAACTCTGATAGGTGTACAAGAAAACAAATAACTAATGCGCAAAGCATAATTTCTTCTCAGTTTCCAGGTTATCCTCAAAAGAGGACCAGTCTCAAATACTTCTTTAAATGATAGTATTTTTTCATTATATTGACACTAAGGGCTCAATTACGATGTCGATCCGAATTCCCTCCGAACGACATTGTCGCGGTCTCGGGACCGACTGACCTCCGGTCAGCAGTTCCGACACCACAATTACAATGCGAGCGCACATGGTACGGTCGCATACTCCCATTTCTCTATGGGAGCTTGTACTGCAGCCATAAACCGGTAGATTCTGTTCATCCCTGCACTGCGTGGCAGGCATCTAAAGATGCCTGCCACGCGGTGAAGGGATTAACATGGAGGGCACCATAGGTGGCCACTTTGCCCCAACCAGAGGCCGCAAAGAGAAAGAGGGTCCTGCTAGGTGTCCTCAAATTTGCTTTCTGACAGGCTTTACATGTCGGAAAGCCTGGCATGGAAAACCTGTTGGAAAGAGAGTATTGTAATCCCTACGGCGGAAACGTCATCCATAGGTATTATGCGCCGGTCTCCGACTGGTCCACGGGCTCCTTGAGCCCATCAGAATCCAGCCCGAATGACCGTCTGGTTTCAATTTCGACCACCAAGGTTGTAATTAGGCAGTTGGAAGTGAAACGGACGATGAGGATCGGAAAGCCTCTCATCTAAGGTCCAAGGTTTTCCGACACTCATCATAATAGGCCCCAAATGTATTAGTTTTTCAGTAGAACATGAATTTACAACAATTAAAACTTTTCAGTGCACTTCAAGTTAGGGTGAAGACATCATTTAGTAGTATGATTCTAAATAACAACATTTGCAGAGTGGTTGTTCCATTTAATACCATGTGTGGAGTGGGATTTTTATATAATACACAGAAATAGTATTTTTAAAGTATTGGATGTGGTCCCATTGTTTATTTAGTCCAAGACCTCTACTAATTTGCTTATTTGGGTGATAGTAAATGGGGGATGTGTATTGTGTAATATTTCCTTGAGAAAGTCAATGTCTATTTAATTAACAGTTTTAGATAACACTTGTGCACTAATAAAGTATTAAAGTGGTTTACAATTAAAGAACAGACTAGTGATCAATTAAATAAATAATTTTGAACATGGTGGGATCTCCTTAGAGAGCCAAATTCTATTCACCCTATAGCTGTCTGGAAAGAAGAAATGTGAGCAGGAATAAAAATAGTTGGGTTGACTTTGTCCACGTATATTACAAAAGCATAAGTGCAGGGAGACGTTTACGTACTGAAATGTGCAACCGTTACTATAACTGCAGAGAATAAATATCTCAACAAATTTGAACAATCCAAAACCATGAGAAGCAATGATCTAATTACAGTCGATGAACTGGGCATTTAGAAAAAAAGTTTGGTTATAACATAATATGGTTTAAGAATAGGTGCTTCATTTGGCCATAAGGAGACACAGGTTTAACACTAGCGTTAGCCATTCGTTTGATATTCCAAGTCTATCAATGACCCATTTCATCATATAACTCACATTGTATTATCCTTTTTATTGCTAAATAATGGGCTTGAAATAGTGTTTTACGTCATTTGTCACGGTCTTCTTAGACATAGCATGCTTGCAGTAATAGTGTGGCTTGTGGGACATGGAGGCATATATTTAATTGGGCACTCTTATACACACAACACTTCAATAGATTAGCTGAAGAACGAAAACTGATGACAAATCAATCAGATGGTTGCTTCACATAGTTCAAGATAAAAATCATTGCATGGATATTCATATCTTGAATGGTCTTTATGATAATCAAGATGGTCAATTAGGTTGACGAAGGTTCAGTGCATCTGCATTGCAAATAGTGGCAGCCTGGACAAAGAAGATATGTCCTCCAATGAGCACCTTCCAAAATGTTGGACAGAGCAGGTTCAAGCAGTGGGGAGAACAATACAAAACATTTACTTCAAAATGATTACCTAGTATGCATGCATCCTGCTGAGTTGCAAGTCAAAGTTAGTTCCTCATCATTTGCAGTAAAGTCTATCACATGTGGGGTCCTGTATGTATCCCTTGTACCTCTGAATCTATTCAATATATGTAGAAGACCAAGCATCTAACTGATATTGCAAAGCAAACTCTGCTTTCAAATGTATGCAGATGGCACCAAACTTTATCCTGGGGAAGCAAACACAAGAAACATGGCTCTGTCATGTCCATATGCCTGGAAGATATGTATCAGGCGAATGATAGTTACCTATGTTTGAATTCCTTAAAAACAGAAATCCTGAGAACCTGTTGATGACAGCCTTCTTGGCTGGTCAAAGGAACTAGAAGCGTTGCCGGTTCTAGCAAAAACTGAAAAAAACTCAAAAATATGGCTGGACACAGCCTTTACATTTGGACACCATATCAAGAGAATAACCAATAACATAAACCTATAACTGATGTTGCTGAAGAGGATTGCCCAGTTACTCTAACTTCCTCACCAGCTCTAACTGTGTGGCCCTGGTGCTATTGAGACTGGACTACTGTAATATGGACTTCAAGAGAGCACCAATTAACGATATACAGAAAGAGCACAAGTTCAAAAAACAGTCTACATGGGGGCACCAAAGAAAGATGTACAGAAAAGGCAAAACCTTAAACAAAGCAGCCCCTTTATGTCTGAACCTAAAACTTTACACATTACGCCATCACTGAAAGGATTATACTGGCTACCAAATGCCAGAAAGAAGAAAGTATAACACTGCATCTACGTCAAAGCTTGCGTCAGAAACGGCTCTAGAACTACACCCAAAAGAGGAGTCAGGTATCCAGCAAAGCTAATCTTTTGTTCAGATAAGGCTCAACTAGAAGATCCATGGTCAGAAGTCGGGAGGCATTATGGGAGCTCTGCGATGGAATGCTCCGAGCCCAAATCTGAAAAATCCACCAAATGTTTCCACATTCAAAAAGAAACTGAAAATAAAGCCTTCCCAAACACTCCTAACATCAGTATTACTTTTCTCCTCCATGACAGGACTGGTCTGCTTTGCATGCAAACAACAACCTCTGACTTTGTTCTACTGCAGGAAAGAGGTCAAATAGCCACCAGAAATTACATTCCTATTTGTTTGCGGTCAGTGCTACGCGCTGGTAATTCATCATAACCTAGCTCCTAATATAACTCCAAAAATATGAGTGCTCTTTGAATCAAGATAAAGGTGTTTAAATCGATCTTGCTTGAAAGGGGGATTCATATTTTCTTAGTAATTGCTTAACATATGTTCTTCTCTTAGTATGGTTATGAGCCGAGCAGCATTGTATTCCACCCTTCGTAGGTCACTAGTCAACTTGCTTGAACTGTTAAGGTATGGTGGGTATCTGCAATAAAGCTTTGCAGGTATGATGGCTCTAAGTAAGAATTTTATTTATTGTGTGGGGATTCACAGAAAGCAAGTTGGCTTGAGGAAACAAATGCCTTGTGCATCTCGAGTACATTTAGTTGAAAATGAACACGACATATGTTTGCTGCCTGAACTGCAGAGAAAGAGGCTCCTAGGGATAAGGTTAGAACATGAATAGTTTCCTGCCACATGAAAGGATGTCTTTAGGCACTTAAAATGTGAAGCAGTTTTCCTTCTTCAAGGACTAGGAGAGGAGCAGGCAACTAATACAGTCAGCATGATTTGATGTTGATTAGCGGTTTGAAAGAGAAAAGACTGGTGCATTTCAAATGCTGCACTTGTGTTTAAAATAATAAGTAAGGATTTAGCACCTAAGTGTCATGAAGACGAAATCCTTGTCGCTGGTGTTGAGAATGCTCTAACAGGAGCTGCTTTCCAACTAAACTGGAGAACTACCCAGAGTTCTCTCCTTCTTTTTTGCATAATTTATGCGTCACTCTATGTCTGAAAGGGTTTTGTTTTGACTTAATACTGGGTGCTCCCTTGTGTCTGGACAAAGCTATACCTCTCTGAAGAGCTCTAATTAGAGCGAAACACTGTGTCAGGGGTTGCTTTTACTCATTTCAGGTTGGCTTGAGTTGGTATTTTACCAATTCAAAGCTATAATATTGTGCCTGGAGTGATAAATGGCTTTCGTGATTTTACAGCTCGGCAAGGACAGCACTGTACTAGTCCTATGCTTAAAGACTTTGCTGTATAAAAAGCAAAAGACTTTGTCATTTTCTATCTCGGCCTGGATAGCACTGTGCTAATCCTATGCTTAAAAACTTTGATAGAAAAACAGACATTTGAGGTGAGCGGATCTAGAGTGTCGCTGGTGTTGAGAGTGCTCTAACAGGAGCTGCTTTCCTCCTAAACTGGAGAACTACCCGGAGTTCACTCCTTCTAATATATATATATATATATATATATATATATATATATATATATATATATATATATATATATATATATATATATATTATAAACACTGAAAATAAACATAGGTTTCAGGGACGTTATAGTTAGTTGGACATTTTACTAGTACAAAACCAAACAAAATTTGTCCGTTATAGTTAGTTCAGCTAACTATAACTTGCACTCCTGCAATGCGCTGCTGTTGACGTCACATATTACATGCTCAGTGACTTCACTGATGACATTAACGATATCATCCACGTGATAATCTGATGCACCTCCTCATACCCTAATATAACCTTTGATACACCCACTCTAAAATACAGACTACCATTTTCAAAACCATAGAGACACCCAACACCAGTTACTACATACTCACTCATACATATACAGCTCCCCAGGTTGGTAGGAAGGGTTTCTCATGCTCTTGCCACTTGTATGTGAATCAGTAATTGGTGAGGTTCATTATTAGGATGTAATAAATTAATTAATTATTTGATCCATTATTATTATTGAGGCGATCTGTAATGTTTACAGAAAGTAACATGGTAAAATAAAAAGCGTTAGCCTTAACTGCATGTTTTTCAGGCTGGGGCAGAGTCTTAGGGGAGACTTGAAGGTAATCTGTACAGACAAGAGTGCATGAAGACTCTTTTGTTATTATCGGTTTGAATCTAGGCCCCACCAAAACACCTCATACGGTTGGAAATGGACAAAAGCTTCACTAAGCTGACTAATCCCTGGACACCTCATTTTCAGGGCTCTGTTAAGTACTTGCAACCAGCAGGCCTCTGCACTGCTCAACTACCATTCCCTTCACTGAAGATAGTTAAAATTAAACCACCAAGAACTTGTCTAACTGTGAAGTTCACTCCGAGTTTGAAATGAAAACTGCTCAGTTGACAATCTACTCTAATTCATTCAAACACATGCAGGTTTATTTGTTACTCCCAATGTCTCTTTAACAGGAATTAAACTAACCAGACTCCGAAGACTTAATCCACTACTGGAGTTTAGGTCTGGCTGGAGAGAAATGGATGGCAATCAAATATGTAGCATCTAAGGGCTGAAAAGGAGTCTGTGCTACAATTCACTAAGAGTTAGATACCTTCTGTAGAAAACTCTTGAAACCGTTTTAACCGCCTGGGGACTAGGAGGTGCCCCGAGGCTGTTTCAGCCGGTCAGAATGAGCCCAAGCCACAACTTTTAGGTTACTTCATTAAATGTGTGCCTATAGATGTCGATAATTTTGTTTGAGCAAGTAAAGTTCATTTCGTGTAAAACATTTTTTTGTTAAACCTATAGTGAATTTACTCTCATATTTTTATCATCTAATAGAAACGTTTGACCTCACCCTGTTGACTAACATTGTTCAATTACAGTTACAGTCTCTTTTAATAAAAGTCTGAATGATTAACTGGCTCTGGTGAAACATGGGCGTTTTAGTAGACATTGCTCAGAAATTACGCCTAGGACTCGCAGCCTTATTACAGTAGACTACATTCACAAACAGCTCTCGGTATTGGATGCAAGCATAAAAAATACTTTATGCCAACTTGAGTAAAATATATACCGTATATCTTGTCTTTACGCTTGCCTCTCTCAAATTTTAGTGGGTTGAATTAGGCAGCCAAGCTACTGATATTCCATTAGAAAAACACCACAGACGTTAAGCAAAGTTAATACTGCAGAAAGACCTCTGGGAGTCACACTATTTTGCAGAGATGAGGCAAGGTTTCCAACTGGTGTTTGACAGAGTACGTTTCTCTGTGGTGGGGTCTTCATATGACCGATAATCTCACTATGTGGCAATACTGTGTATATTACATAATTATATCAGCAGTAGAAAGACCAGGGAACTACAAAACTGGAATACCTCAACATGCTACCCTACTCCTGCACCAAAGGTCACTTAACACTCCTAATATCTATTGGAATTAAAGATTTGCACTTGGGAATGCATTCAGAAATTGATATAAATCTGGGCTGGTGACCCTGCATCTGAATATTTCAACGAACATAAATCATACAAGATAGAATCAATCTATTAAGAGTATTATGGCATTAAGTCAGATTAAGGGAGGAAGAAAGTTCAAAAGAAGATGAGCTTCTCTCGAAAACATGTGGCTCCAAAGTTTGATCGTTTAGCCTTTTTAAGGTAAGAGTTGTTTGGTTAGATTTCCACCTAAACCGGAGAGGGCCTCAATGCGGCGGGATCATTCCCTCCATCTTTTTTTTAGGACTGAACATGTATTTACCAAAATGCCCAAACTTCACTTGTTACTCTCAAGCGAAAAAGGACATACAACAATTCTGAAACACATGTCTAGAGAGGCTGCACCAACAACGGGGAATACTTAAGACTATCAATTGAAGTGAGTGTTATCGCTGCATTTACCACAATGCAGCTGGGCTAATTGTGTGCTGATATGCCAGGCAGTGTGCTCCCTCCTCCTTTTCTGACAGGCTCCATGCTTTAGACAATATCTGGCCTCGAAGGTGCAAAGTGCAAAGATTCTACATGAAAAAAGAAGCTCAGGGTCTCCAACACAATTGAGCAGCACTTTGGGAAATTTAATCAAGAGTGTGTGCTGCAGGTACTGGTTTCAGGGCCTATTTACAGACTTTCAAGTTTGTGGTCAAAGATCCAACATTAATTCTGCCCTGTACTGAGACACAAGAGAGTCCACAATGCTGGGGAGTAGCACCAGCCCGCACTAGGAACATGCAATAAATCTAGACAGATTATTTTGTTCTCACTCCTGTTATTGGATTGATTTTGTCATGGCAGACAAGTACAGAACTTCACCAAAGTTTAAAAGGAAGGAGTTCTAAAGACAAAAGTAAAGTCTGGACGTATCTTCACCGTCACAGCTGCCAGTGCACATATGAAGCCGATCCAACTTTCTCAGTAAAGTACTGATGAAATTAATTCAGATACTTGTTTGAAAAATGTTCCTTTAGTTGGGAGTGAGGACTAAGCTTTTCCAAGCTCTGACCAAAGATGAAAAAATAATATACCATCATGAAACCTATCATGTTCTATTGTGAAGAGCAACATAATTGAAGCGACAGGCAGGCACTCGGCTTCAAGAGATCTTACTCAAAACAAGAGAGCAATATATTTTTTAATTTTACTACTACGGATTTTTCAAAGTAATTGTTTTCTGCAACAATATTTGCAGGTCCTACACTACATGTTGCAAGAAGCTGAGGTTCTAAAGCAAATAGCTTGAGGTGAACACATGGTTTTAAGTTGAAGAAACAATGAGAACTGAATCACTGACTCTAGTAAGTCTAGCACAGACATTGTATGGAACTAAATATGCAATTCAGCACCCATGAGCACTTTCACCATGTGTTCAGTGGAGGTCACTTAAGGCCATTCAGCATCTTTTCTCATCACAAGATGAAAAGAGCACAGTCTTACCTTTGGCATGTTGGACAGCGCTATGTGCTTCTCATCTCTTAAGAGTTTGATCGCAAAGGTGGATTTAAAAGCTGGTTCGTCAAAGCAGGGAAAGGCCTTCCTTGCTGCCAGAGGCTCAAACTGAGTAGCTGCAAGAAACCTGATGAACAAATAAGAACAAATATTTATCAGTTAGGCAAAAACCATGACAATGAGACAGTTTTTTTGCCCATTCCTAAGGAGTAACCTTAAAAGCATGCAGTATAGGATGAAGGTGATGTAATACATTGGTCACTGGCCCTCATGCCGTGATTACGTTTTGCCTGATCACATGCACAAATTAATCTCAGAAGTAGTGGACTTTAGTACCCGGGCTAGCGTTCCAATGCCTTAAATTGACAATAATGTGTTACCAATTCCCAACAGTGCTGCTTGCAGGTAGCTTTAGTTGTCCGTTACAGAAGAGCTATCATCTGCAATACAGTATGCCTACAATGGGATTTGGGTCAGACCCATGACCATTACTCGTTAATGGATGGTTGTCTATCTCAGTTTCCTGTTCGTTATTCATTGGCTTTCCTCCATATTCTTGTATTTCTGCCACCCTTGGGGCATAACTTTTCACATTGTTTCTAACTAAATACCATTTAATGCGAGGGAACTTTTGCCTTTTTTTTTTTTTAAGCACTCTGTGGGACATCGCTTTCCTCGCACTTTTACCTCGTCGGCTTCATTATTCTTATTTTTTTTTAATGTACTTGTTTTTAGCAAGGACCCGTCAGCCGCCCACATTTACCAATCCACTTGCTTGCGCTATTGTTCCCTGCACCATCAACCCCCTACTTCTCAATTTCTTTGTTTATTTAGGAACAGCACAGCAACTCGCTTCAGTTACTGCTCGCATTGTTAATGCACCCTCCACAACTGCTTGCTTCCCTCATTATTTCTTTAATTCTTTATTTATTTAATTCTTACAAGGCCCAAGATGCTGCAACATTCTACAGGGAAGCTCACTTCTTTCACTTTGCGTGGAAGCCAGCAAAAACGTTGATTTTAATTTAGCCTCCCAAAAAGTCAATTAGCCAAATTACAGTAAAATACAGGCTGCAAATTGGATACTAGCGGTAGCACACACCATCTAACTAAAAAAAAAAAAGGCATTTCAAAATGCCCACTCTGCACATGCATACCTACATACTAGTGGCTGTCTTTTTTTTTTTTTTAACTTCTTGCTATGAATACAAGTTTTGAAAAGCCAATCGACCTTTGCTTTCTTATTAAAGTAAGACCTACTGGCTATGCCAATGTCTGTTCTTTCAGTCTTTACCCTTTTTTCTTGTTTAAAGTCATCCTTCTATGTTTAAACTATTTCTTCACGTTAGTCATTTAAAGGTAATGGGAGCATTTCCTTGCGGTCATCAGAATCAGATTAAGCTGTCCTATACATTAAAGCTAAAGAGTGTTTTGGTACATTTTCTAATTAGACCACTCAGACAGGGAGCACCCTTACTTTTCTATCAAAATCTCATGCACTGGGATTTTATGGCCACCATATTTATGTGATGGCATAGTTTTATTTTTATGTCATACACTGCAATAAACAGGAAAAAATAATAATAATGCTCCAGCTTGCCACGGCAATACCGAATGGGTTTGCCAATCGCACTATGGCTAGATAACAGAATTTTTTTAAATCTGTTTCTAAACACGCTGCCAGTCCAGTAAATGCTAAGAAAATAGCTATCTAGCCCACAATGATTACAGAATGTCTTGCATCTCATAAGTCACCTACACAGAGACCTTCCTGAGTGTGTCCAGCCATTAGACAGCATTTGCACACCAATGCTGTTGCACCTAGCATGGTTCTGTCTTTTAAATACGGGCCTGAAGTACCAGACTAAACTTCCAGGAACAATGGTGTGACTATGAATCAGTCTCCTACACAGACACAGACACAGAGACAGGCACAGAGACAGAGACACACACAGACACAGAGACAGAGACACAGACACAGACAGAGACACAGACACAGACAGAGACAGAGACAGAGACACACACACACACAGAGACAGAGACACACACACACACACACACACACACACACGCACACACACACACACACACACACACACACACCTCCTATTTGCTCCTGTGAAAATGGAATTCACAAACGTTTACTAGGTGTACGGTTACATGGCTTAACTCTAAACTTGTGATTACGTGAAACTCGTAAATATGCACCAATGCAAGTGCTCTTTTGTCATTTTCTTCAAGAGTAGAACCTATAATTTATTTTCATGTTGTACAACATGTTGCCCATTTTACACCTATTCTCTATTATGTATTTTGTTATTTATTTTAAATACTGGCATGCATCGAATAGATTTTACTAAATGATTCCTCAGAGAAAGGCTAAAGTGCACATTAGCAATTTTAGAGTTGCATTTTTTTTGTACATTTCAATTTGACATCTTGTTTTCATGTTCATGTTGCAGGTATTTGTATTTAATCAGGGATCATTTTGGGAGCATTATAAATAGACTTAAATGGTTACATTTTGCAAATCAGTACATGTCTTTAGAAGGAAACCACATGCCAGTAATGCAAGTTCAGCTCAGCATTTCATTACACGCCAGTCCTCATAGTATAGGTTTTACATTCATGAACCATACAGACAAGTTTCAAGTGACAGGCAATCCTCGTGCATAAACCCACACTGTGTATACTCTTTACTGTGTGTTGCGGACAATCGGGACTACTATGCTACTGAGCAAAATAAACATGACTACTTGTTATCTTTGACCAAACTTTGTCCGGTGTGATCCATTTGATGTATCCGACTTTCGTTCCAACACGGCTGGCCTGAAATTGCTGCACATTTTGTGATGATACTACTTCGTTATTTTGTCATATTTACTCTGAACACTCACTGGGCATAAATTGTACCTTATTAGTAGCACTTTAACACTCACATTTAGCAATAAACAACAGAAAGGGGACCAGTCAACCTTTGGAAACGGCCTTCTACTTCATGACAATAAGTGTTGGTGCGTTTTTAGTAATGTTTGAGCCTTCTGAGCCAGAAACAAAGGGGTTCTATTTTGTTACAATCTGCGGGATATGCCGCAGATCATGGATTGTGCTACAAATGTGGAACATCCATAATTATGTGAAAAATGCAGTGTCCGCACAATCACATAATTCCAGTGACCCTGATTATTAGTGAGGACGGATGGTCGTCCACCACAAGTAATAATGTCACTATGCTCATTAGGTTCAGAAACGTTTTCAGTAATTTAAACCTTAACTCAACTCTTGGTAGCTATGGCACAAAACAGACAGGTGTAAGAAAAAGTGTACAGAATTTAGAAGTTCCAAAACAGTTAAAAAGTTGGAAACACAATGGAATAAAAATAGAAAATATTTTATTGAACATAATGACACCCAAATGTAAAAAATCTGCTAAGAGGAAATATGATTTCTTAAAGTATTAAACACAAATAGCACCTATAAGAGTAAAGCGCAAACCACAAGCAAATGGTTACGCTACACCTCGGCAAGTCAGAAGTTAAAGCCAACAACGAAGGATTGCAAGTAAGCTACAGGGAACAGGTTCATTCTGGTGGAAAGACTTCCTTCTGACTAAGAAACTATGTTGGAGAAGAAGTGGAAGTTGATGACTTGTCAGTGAGGTAAGCTGCAGGCAGTATCTGAAGCAAGAACTTGTCGGTAGAGGGCTACTGAAGAGCAGGATCTTGGTGCGGTCGTTGACCAAGGTGAAAAAGCACTGGGTCTGAAGTCTGTCTTCAGGAAAGGCTCGACATTGATCGGATGCTACTCTCCGTCGGTCCTGCTGATGCCCTCTAAGTTCAAACTTAGAAGATTTTCTGGAAGTCAGATCTCACTCAGCAGGGTACACCGGCGATTTGAAGCCTACAGCTGCGGCTTCGACTGTGACCCCAGTCTCCATAGGTTCTCCAAGCAGAAAGTTGGAGGCAGAGTTTGTAAGTCCCAGCTTCTGGAGTTTGGGCAGGAGGAGAACACTTCATAACAACAATGAGTTCCAGGACCTCAGAAACAACACATAGAGGTCAGGACTCAGACTAACAGAGGCCACAAGCAGTGTTTAGCGCATGTCCAGTTGAAACTGGTCAGCTGGTCTCTTTCAGGAAAGTGGTCTTCTTGCAGCTTTTGAGTCCATGCATCTTAACAGGAGATCAGCCAACTGAACCGTGGAGTCCACTTCTTTGTCCTGGGAACAAGTGCGAGCAAGTACAGCCCTCAAAGTTCTCCTCAGAGATCACAACAGCAAGTAAAACCCTTATTTTGTCTTCCACATGTTCAGGAGTGTTCTGGGGTGAAGTACAGGGGGATACCACATTTATGCCCAGTGCCAGCCTGTGGGTGGGGGAATCTCCTGGTCACTCCCTAACCAATAGGGTAAACGTTCTCGGGGGTGACCCTATCCATGTTTGCAGCACTTCCGGAGTGCTTTACTGCAAACTATCCACCAGTGTCTTCTACCTAAAACCAAGGTGGTATAACCTTTCCTCGCGCAGAGCTCCTGTGCCCACCCTAAAGATGTGGCCAAATAAACACCTCTATTTTAAAAACCAGTTTTGGGAGTGATGGAGCGAGCTTCAGAAATAATTTTATTCTGACTCGTGATATTATTCTCCCATAACTTGACTAATTATATTAATGAGTTTTTGCATGATTTCTGTTATTTAATCAATCTAGTGTAAACCTGCATATATCATCACACACGGGACTAACATTATGTGCTTCTATGTTGCAACTGCAAGTATGATTTAATAAATAACGTTGTTTTGTTTGTCATATTGCCTTTGTCAAACACTAATGTGGCTGATCAAGTAATGGCGTGTGTTCGTTTATATGTGCTTTTGTCTATTGTGTCTGTTTATCTTTTTCAGATATATAAAGAATCCTGCTGGACCTTATGAAGAATGGTAGATTTTAAAATGTCGCTTTTTCTCTGTGCTTTGGCTTTTGCTAGGTGACATATACTAATGGGTTAACATTAGCAATGGAGGTTGGGAAACAGAACGACATTCATAACCATGTATTAATTATTATTTTGGGTTTGTTTAAATACTAGCCCGAGTAAAAGGCTTGAGGCCTGCGTTTAAATGGAGAATGATGGTTAGCGTGACAGCAATGAGCCAAGCACAGCCATGATGGAAAGTTTTCCAGAGAGACATTTCTTTGAATAAATGGATGGCTAAGTAAACGTGCGTGATGTGCTCTGAAAGTTATTATTTCCAAGGCTAAGGAAGTGACAAGTGACGGATTGACCGTGCTACGGAGGAAACTGAACTTTTTCCAGTATAATGTATCAATCTTCGGAAGCCGGTGTCGTCTCTTATGAAAGGACAATGGAATGACGATTTGTTTGCGTTCTGAAAATGTGGCCTCATGATGGTCTGACGACTAGCAACCAATCAGGTTGCTGTGTGACATTAAATAATATCTTTTTAGTTAGATTAGTGAGTTAGAATCCTATAAAAACTTGGCTCCTTGAGAGGAGTGGGGGCTGATTGTTCCTGAGGGCGAAGTGCTGTCCGATTTCTTGGGACACGTAAGACATCTTTAAATATGACTTTTCCTTTACAGGTCAGAGAGTTTAACTTAGGGAACTAGGTTTATGTTTACTTTAATTCATGATTTTGAGCAATTTTGAAATGCCAGACCTATGTGCCATTAATGCTGAATAAAAATCTAAACTAAAAGCTGAATTAAAGATGCTGAATTAATTAAAAATGTTTGCATTTAATAAAATGAGCTAATAAAGAGATTTTGAAAATATGTTTTAACTTAAAATAAAAGACTTAAAACGTCAAGCTGGTCTTGATTATTTTAGTCGTTACCATTAGCTAATCCATTGGCCAATTGTGGCTTAATTGTGTGTTTGCTTTAAAATACCATGGTTAAAATGTTATACTGCAGTTGTATAAATTGAACATATATTGTACATATAAATTTAGATAGTTCGATTAATTAGGCCACTTGATTCAGATGCTCAATTTCTGTCTCGGGTTGCTTGGGCCTTGAGAGATTTATACGATGGTGAGTATTAGTATGGTGGTTAGTGTAGATTGAGACAGAATTTCTATATGAGCGCTGGATCAGGAGCAGTGCCTGGCTGACTAGCCAGCAGGACAATAGAGGGTGCAGGCCCATGTGTGAGCTTCATTTGCCTGTGACAGGTTAGGCACACTTAGAATCTACATAAGCTAATGGGCACAGCACAGATGACCATCCTGTCATGGGAAGGTCAACCCCTCCCTCTCCCTTTGTCTCAGCGTTGGGAGCCACTTCACATAATCAATGAGCTATTCAACTCCTGGGAGATAGTGAACACTGGCAGAACGGGACATTTGGCTCTGGTAGGAAAAATGACAACTCCTCAGTAGTGTCATTTTCAAAATAGTAATATAAAATCTGTCTTGTCCCTCAAGTTGGATTTTAACTTACAGTTAAAATGAGTCCTTATATAATTTTTTTAGCTACTCCCAAAGTTAAGTAAGGAATTAAAAGATGCTATAATGTAGCCCAGTGCTTTCCTATGGAGAGCCAGCCCTGCCCTAGTGAAAAAACAACTTTGAAGGTTTTTCACTGCCAGGACATGTAAAACATAAAATATACATGTCCTTCTATTTAAAATACCATGCACCCTGCCTTATGGCCCTTTAGGGTCTACATTAGGATGGACTTTTAAGAAGGAATGTTTCGGCCTGTCAAGAGGTTTATTTTGTTTAGTCGAATTGTCAGTTTTAAAACTACACACCCAGTCTGTTAAAGCAATCCTGAAGACATGCTATGCATTGCGACATTAGTGGTGGCACAATATGTGCTGCAGTCCACTAGTGGCATTTACCTTAGTTAAATATGCCAGTCAAGAGTATAGCCAAGTATAACATGTTAGAGTGGTCAGAGCACATGCACTGGGGCCTGGTCAACAGTGCCCCAGTGAGCAGAGTCAAATATCCAGCAGTATCAGTCCAAAGAAATGCGAGTAATTATCCGTAAGAGATTTTTCTTGACACATATACATGAATATATTTACATAGAGATTTTCAGTCACCCCTTTTCTGCTGTTGATCCCTTTGACTGTCATGTATACTCTGCTTCTAAACATGAAATCACACAGTCTCAGGCAATGGCTCAGCCCACTCCAACCATTGGCTCAATAACCCTGCGAGTGATGGCATATATCTCGTAGAATATATGCACATACTCCTGAAAATGACAGTGCTTTAGTACAACGGCAGGTGTGCAGGATACCATTACAGCAAGGTCCCCTTTCACGTCTTTGTCTCTCTATTTGTCATGTTTTTTAGTGCATACTATTTTCCACTAGACCTGGTTTTTGCTCATTCCATTTGCCCTTCGCCTCATCCCACACGGCCACCAAATCTCAACCAGACAACCATCATGTAATAGGATTGTCCATAGTGTCAGTGTTTTACCATTCCAATGTAGCCAACACTTTTGTTTGTAAACATAGAGCCCCTGCTGGAACTTTAAAAACATGGTACCATTCATATAATACCCCTGCAAGAGGGCCACCGGCTGCTTTGTTTAATTTTATTTGTATTACAAACATCTGTCCACAAAGTAATGTGGTATGTTTACTTTTTTTCTACTTTTATTATTTTATGTATGCTGTATATGTTTTTGAATTTGAGTGTGTGACATATTGTGGTTGGGCAGGTGGGTGAATGCAAGAATAACTCATTGTGATGAATGGATGCGAGAGTGCAGGAATGAATGATATGATGATTTATTGAGTGCCTAAAGCCATGAGTGAGAGACACTTACGTTCAAAAGCCAGACTTTTTAGCATTGCCAATTCTTGCTGTTCATTACGGAGGCCCTTAATTCTGCCATATTGGGACTTTTTGCATCGTTTTGCACTATGATACGTTATTAATATTATAAGAAAAAATAAGACGGAGAGAGTTTATTTATTACCAAATTAGTTAGTAACATAATGCATTGGGACTAGGACAAGTTTATCTAAGAAAGTAATTTAAGTGTTAAAGCTACTTGCGATATTTGCACAGATGGTATGTCAATCATACGCGGAAATCAATGAACATCACAGGAGGCTGCACGTCTTAAGCCGTCACATTAAGAAAATTCCTGCGGCACAATAGAACTACAGACGTCAACAAACCAAACAAATGCATGTAACAGTGGTTAAGCATCACTGTCTTGGGACATACTTTCCCCATTGGAAAAATTCAATAAGGCATGCACACTGTAATGTAGTTTAATGGTTATTATTAAAGCACATGTACAAAACAACATTAACAGAGCAGTGGAAAAGACTAGGAGAATGACAGCAGAAACAGCCAAAAGAGCAGCGTCTGGGTCCCATACCTGGTGCTCTGCCTGCCATATAAGAGGATGGGGAGAGTCCCTAGACTGCTTGCTACCCGGAAGTTGGAAGTATGCAGGGATGAGTACAAGCAGATCCCCCAGGAGCACTGTCAAGTTATCATTTACTGTGGTCCGACAGAGCCATAGAAAGAGTTACAAAAATACCCATCATATCATGTTACAGAACATCAATAATGATGGAAACACCTATGCACCAAAAAAATATGCAGCACAAGGTGTGAATACTCCTTCCTGCTGATTCTATGGCAGGACCGGAGGCTTCTGATTATGCTTTCTCTATTTCTTTACTGCAAACACAGCAGCCAATTAGAGTAAAACTACAACAATAAAAAACATCAATACCCATGAGGCTTTGAACCACGCCTCCTTTGTAACAGCCAATCACTGCAATATCAAGTATACAAAGAAGAGAGACACTAATCTGTCTTCCTCTTTCTTTGCTGCTCCGCAGCCCAGATAAGTGCCTCTCTACTCTGTATACTTGCTCTGTTCTGCGTTTCATATTTGTATACATTTATGCTTATTATTGCCATGTATTAACTTGATATCGCTTTGTTTCCGCTTTGCTTACTTGGGGCTTTCATATTTGATGCGCGCTGTTTGTGTAGCGCTGCCCCGCATTCCTTTCCCTCTCGGACGCGCGGCTTCTCCGCCCGCTCAGTTCCTTAATTAGCCCCCTTTTAAGCGCGTGTTGTGCTTTAGCAGCTCCCCGTGCCAGTTTGTGCTGCCTGCAGCTCCGGGTGCTTCCGATCGCCGATCATGATTATTCTCCGCTGAGAATTCTTATGGAACTGTTCATCTCTCCGTTGGGAGTTTAAGACTTTGATTGTTCTTATTGGACTGAGTTCGCGCAAAGAAAGAGGAAGACAGATTAGTGTCTCTCTACTTTGTATACTTGATATTCAGTGATTGGCTGTTACAAAGGAGGCGTGGTTCAAAGCCTCATGGGTATTGATGTTTTTTATTGTTGTAGTTTTACTCTAATTGGCTGCTGTGTTTGCAGTAAAGAAATAGAGAAAGCATAATCCTCGCCTCCGTGTCCTTAATAGAATCTAAAATTCTTGTCGCGATAGCTAGAACATTTTGTATTCTTCATCTGAGCAAATATCGTAATACCGCTTATAGGCTTTTTTTCTGTGCAACTTCTTCTTTTTAACTGTCTAGATAGTAAACGACCAGCAGAGGTCAGTAAAATACCAGAATTGCTTTCTGCTGAGGAACTCTGGCTAATCACTTTAGCATCCTCTAGATTTCAGTCCTTAGAAATAGTCTTCCACCAGCACCCGTAGACAAAAATATTTTTTTCAACTCATGTATTTTCAACGATATGATCACTGAAGGCCCTGATATTATATTTAAAAAACTGAGCTTTGGACTGAAAAGCAATATTTCTCTCCATGTGTTCCCATACCTGCCGTGTCACGCAGTTTAGTGCTTACTTTCCTTCCATGTTGAAGAACAGTTGATGTTTTAGCACCCTGACTCTAAGATGGCTGCCAAAATCACACTCCTTCTCCTACCTTGCCATCCTCGCCAGCGCCTACCACCCGTTTTTGGTTTCTAGCCTTCTGAACACCTCCTGATCCTCACTTTTCTCGGGCGGAGCCCTAAACGCATACATGGCCGCTTCCCTGTGGAGCTGCAACAACAGCTATAGGGGAGATTGGCCCTGGCACACCACTATGGCCATCACCTACCCAGCCGGATCACGGACATTTGTCTCGTTTTCTTCCCCGCTGCTGTCTCCTTCCTGTGGATTACCTGCTGTCCCTGGTCTTTCCTATCCTGATTTTCGTTTTCGCTAATTTACTGCTGTATGGTTTATTTGTTCATTATGTAACTACTGTGAAACTTTTGTAACTTGTAACTCGCTGTGTCCTCATGTAAAGCGCTCTGATACCTCCGGGTCTAGCCAGCGCTATATAAAACTCAAGTAAATAAAAAAAATATCCAAAGCAGTGAACAGAGAAGGTCTTAGAATTCAAAGATATCGCAGTCGAAATTCTTATAACACCACCCCGCCAGACCCTTGCATCATCTAGTGTGCCGAATTGTAGGCAATAGCCTGTTCCTTACTTTTTTCACTCTGCTGCTATGTGGTTTAGGTCCTTAGCAGTCATTTGCAAAATCAGGTGCAGAATGTACTATGGTCACTGGTGAGCAGTCCATAGAAGCCATGAGTTGTATGTCCCTAGTTTGACCACCTATACCCTCACTTATTAGACTGAACAAAAGAAGACTACTTTGTCTCTTTTTCTATAATTTACTTTCACTACATTCACGCTGCCTAACTGTAAACTGTACTGAGAAGTTGATTCCATAATTTGAAAATAAATGTTATTTCATTAAACTAAAAACTAGGAGGTTGACAATATATATGTATACCCTAACCGAAAGTAAATGATGGATAAGCCATATAGTTCTCCTAGTGCTATTTCTTAACTTATATTTAATAAGCACATTAATAATAATACATAATAATAATACAGCGTTTTGTTTAGCGCAAACAGCTACCTCACGTGGAGGTGTCCCGGCGCTATCAGAATACGGTTGACCTAAGAGAGAGGCGTGATAGGGTTAAATAAAGGTATTTACAATGTAACTGTATTCAATTTAAATACTATCGCCAACTGGAAATTTTGTTCAATGCAATGTGATTAAAGTAACTAGTGACATTATTTTAATATTAATCTTCACACTTTACTTTTTCTTTTTACGATCTTCAAATTAATCCAAAAGAATATGCGGGCTCCCTACAAAATTAAACAAATGTACATTATTCCTAGATCATTTATTATTTTTATAACTCCTATACAGATGTATGCTTATATAAAGACTTCTCCTGATGCTTTGGGTATGTGATCGTAGAACTCAGGCAATGTAAATGAGGTGAAGAGCAGTGGAAGTAATGGCGGGAGAGTTCATATCGAAGAAGAAAATGGGTTGGACACTCCATTAAGTAGCCCAATTTCATGCTCCCAGTATGACGGGCAATATTCAAAAGCACAACTGCAAGTTCCAAGATGTAGAGAGCCACTGGCAAGAAAGGCAGGACAGGCTTAAAGTCTCACATATGACATGGGACCGTGTGACACATTATATGTGACCCATCAGCTTCACTAAAAGAACATTTTGATGTTTGTAAACTTAAATCACACCTCCAAATCTTTTTTGCAACAAAAAAAAAACAGACAAAAGTAATTTTCGCTATAAATGTTGAATGTTCACACATTAAGGACAGTCAAGTATAGCGTTAAAAATTGCACAGCGGTCAAGTGGTCCAACGTCATGAATTGAGTTTTTGCTAGTGCTGGCTTTATAGTCTGGAGCACCCTGTATTCTGAGGCTTGTGCTTTTAGTTATACCATTGCAAGTGTGGACTCAAATATTCCAGCTTGTAAATTGGCTTGGCAAACCAAGACAGCCTTCGTCCAATATGGATCTATCAAATTTGATTGGAGGCACAATTATTCAAGGTAGCATAAGGATACACCACTGGAGTCATAGGCACCAATCACAGAACATGTAGTATGGAACAAATAAGCAGAAGCCACCCAGGGTTGTCGGCAATTACAGATGCCACAAGTGGCTTTTGACAGGCAGGCGATAATTCGCAACCATAAGAAACCTCACAGGGCCATTATTATCAGGGAAATACCATGTTCGACTTGTATTGGATTGCAAAATGATCATAAACCGAGCATCTGGGATTCTTGTGCATGGGAAAACAGGGGAGCAAGTCTTGGATACTAAAGGTTTGAGCATTCATTGGGCCCACAGAAAAACAACCGTTTTAAGATGGTCCCAGATGCCTTATACTCACTGGAAATGATTCGAGGGTCAATCCATTTCAGGTCTTCCTTTTGAACAGAAAGAAAGGGAACACCGAGCCTGGATCCTGAGACTCCAGCCCATAGGTATAGTTAAGGTTTCATGGCCTCACTGGTCATAAACCTAAGGCTGCAGACACCCAACCTTGCGAGGTCTCAACGAGCAAAGCAGGGAAGAATCGACAAACACGTAGTACCAAAATCGTGCATGCATCAAAATGTGCAAAGCCTTGGCAGACTCTAATCAAGGCGAAGCAGTAAGGAGTATGTACCAATCCATCATCTCATTAATCTAGGAGTCACCTCCTAGGTCACAGCATTCCACAAGTCTTGCAGTGCCTGTGTTTTTTAAGGGGCTGCAGATCTGGACCCAACGTAATAGCAAGAGGCACTCCTAATAAAACTACAATAATTAAAGGTGAGTACAATGCAAAGTGAAAAGTTGAAATTGGTTGAAAATTAACTTTGAAAGTCCTTGTTGTGTATGTTCCAGTGTGTGCAGTAACAACGCCATTTCGGACAACTACGGCTGAGTGCCATAATGAGTATCTCTACAACTGTATTGTGATAGCTACACTTTTTGATAAAAAAATCGATTACACTTCATCAAGTTCTGGTAACAATTAAATCCTCCTCACAAGAAAGCATCTTCCCAGATTCCATAAAAACAACCTCATTTTACTTTTACGGAAAAAATTAAAAAGCCTCTGGCTGTCCCTTCCAACTTTTCAATTCTAGACCGTCAACAACCTTCCTTCTATTGGCAAAGTCGTTTAGAAATGTTTAACAAATCAACTAAACTCACTGAATACCGTAATAACACTAACATCATAAAAATCTATCTTTTGATAAGGCTTTGGCGCGGGAACAGATATTCAAAAACTTCCCAACTATATTCAATCAGTTCTAGGTAGAGGTGAAACTTGTGTGCTGGTCTTTATCAACCTCTAGGCATCCTTTGACACCATAGACTACCTAATGCCTATCCATAACATGGAGAATAACATGTGTTTTAAAGGAACACTTCTTAGTTGGTACAAATCATTATTATTGCATCACAAACAACTTGTAAGGCTTGGAAATGTATAATCTGGAGACAATTTCCCATTTAGTTCCCTCAAGGTACAATCTTTGCTCCAACTTTAATTTATACATGGGCCTATTTAAAGACATAATAGCGAATTCTGGTGTTGTAAGGCTGCAATGCACCAATATGCCAATGACACTCAAGTTTACATGAAAATATCTTAGTGACATTCACATCTTTAAAAGATAACCGGTTTACCCTTTGTGAATGGTTACTAAGCAACTGTCTTACGTTTAACTCGGACTAGACAGTGTCAATCGTGATTTGCCACCAACACAAATCCAAATTTACTCACAATTGGTTCTCCGAACTTCAAATGACTGACTTCACACTTTCTCTCAACTCGGAGATCAGATTCCCTAACATCGAGTTAGACTCGCATCTCTCAATCTCCTCGTCTACTCACCACACTATAAAATCTGCAAGAGGTACTCTCTTTTCCCGAAAAATATAAAGCCCCTTCATAAACCCAAAGCCATTGTGCCTGCATATGTAATATCTTATATCATAACTGGACTATGGAAACTCCATTCTAACAGGTATCGACAAATCCACCTTAACGCCCCTTTACTCCTTGGTGAAAAAAAGTTGAGGAGCAAAAACATTTGATTCGATCTCTTGTCAATTACTCTGGCTCCCAGTTGAATTACATCTAAGCGTACCTGCATCACGCCTAGAGTCATTCACAAATAAAACCCTGCCTAAATATCGTGTGTCTTAAAAAAAAAATGGAGGTTGCAAAAACCTCAACAGCAGAAAGGTTTTAAGACTATAATCTATGAAATTTAGATCACACCTTGCTGCAGCCCAATTCTTCTTAAGCAAAGACCCATTTCTTCGGTTTTCTTTACCAAAAGACCTGCGTCGACACATCTACTTTCTAACATTCCTCAAAAATTAAACTCGCCAGCTAACGCTCTATCTTGATATAAAAATGCTATCCTGTATTGTTCTTCCTGTGCCTGCTCTCCAGATCCCCTCTTTAGTCTCTTCCTTCCCTGCCTCATGCCCAATCAACCTCTTTCTAAAATGTATTAGTCATTTGCCTAGTCTCCTCCCTTTCTTCTGCTTCTCCTCTCACAACTCTGTCCCAGTGTCTTTTTTCACCCATAGCCTGCCTATCAATTCTTCCAATCTAACCCGGTGTGTTCCCTCTGTTCCACGTCCTTTTGGCTTACTTGTTAGTTGAAGAAATTAACTGTCCAGGAGATTTCCTTCTCTGCAACATTGCTTCTTACATGTAAAGCACACTGATACCCAGATAGGGTTGAGCAGTGCTATGCAAAAAGGTAAAATAAATGAATAAATAATTTTTTATCAGTTCTTCATAATAAAGTGGACAGAATCCACAAAATGCATTTAACTAATAACGCAGACGGAGTTTGTTTTGCTATGTGCGATACACCTACCTATTTTCATAGCGGACATTTTGCGATTAGAATGGTCTTGCAACGCTAACACAATATGGTATTTACCAGCTCTGGTTCGGAGTGTTGTTGATTATTGATTCCTTCAACAGGTTATGTTTGCAGGGCCTTTTGCCAAGATGCTTCGGTACAAGGTCTTGGTTGTTTGGCTTGCGTAATGCCTTGTACATTTTTTATGGAAGTGCATCACCGGAAGTAAGCAGTGTTCTCGAGACTGGATATTCATCAGCTGGTCTATTTGGACTGTGATGGGCAAATGTCAGGAGTCCTGCCTGTGAGTTTGTTGGTGTGGCGTGTGTTGCTGTGTGCATAGTGATACCCAAAGATAAGACATGACTATGTGCTTGTTTGTAATGTGTTCTGCCTAACGTGTTGTCTTGTTGTCTTAAGCCAATTCCATGCTATGCTGAAAATCAAGACGATTTTGAACAATCTGCTACTTTCCAAACTTTATTTTGTCTGTTGAAATTAGACCATCAGAGAATTTTTTTTCAAGTGGTTTCTGGAACGTTACATTAATTGATGTTTAAATAACTGAGTTTCTTTTCTTTATTAACACTGTAAAAAGTTAATCAATAACTAGATCATATTCTAACTGGCTGTACGTGTCACCGTTGTTGCAGCCGTTACTAAAGATCGTGTCAATGTAGTGTATTTCTGACTTTACCTCTAAACTGTGGGCCCAAGTGTACCAGGTGTTGGCATGAAACAAGGAATGGCAGCGATGGAAATGGCTCTGGTGCCATCCACGGTATACAACCCCCAACGGATATCACAACACCAGACCAGCTGCCCTGCTTTGAGACCAACTTAAAGCTCCCTCAATTCAAAAGCATGGCATCTTGGGGTTATCCTGCTTGAAGACTGCAGGGAAAGCTCTCCATTGTAGTCCGGATGTGCTGTCACCTTAGCAGTTCTCCCTGAATAAAAGGTGAAATGCACTGGTTTGCGGAATTATCTCGATAATGGCAAAACTACACATGTTTTCCGTGAAGGGCCCTGAGCTGTTCGTAACACTGGTTTTATATCCTTCCATCTTCTATGTGATCTACAGGCGCTACAACTCAGTTTATTCTGTACATCTTTCACTCAGTGCAGGGACCATTGCTTAATTTGAGCCGGTGGTTTCAGGTACTCCGCACCAGCACTTAATTATAAAACACCAGCACTTTTCATGAGCACCAGTTAAGGACACATTCTTTTAAGGAAAAATTAAGTGCCCAGAATCACAGGATGATGAGCTGACGCCGAGACTCGAACCTGGTTCCCCTCCTCCGCAGTGAACACGTCTGGCCATTGTGCCACATCCTCTCCCCACTTTCATGGTTAAGTAGTTAGTTCAGTTTTAGGCGGCACCAACAGGAGAAATGGGCTGGTGCAAGCTGCCTCCTGAAGAGAGCCCCAGGACTCTTTTTTTTGTTACAAATTAACCACTGTAAGGGACCAGGGATCTCTACTCTACAATGACTACTTTTGCCGTCACCACGCTATTTATTTTATTCAAAGAGTTTTGTATAGCGCAAACTTGACCCTTGGGTATTATGCGAGGTACTATAGAATTACATCTTGTGTAGCATTACGAATCACAGCGATATGAGGTAGGCACATTCAATGGCCATAGAGCATGGACATAAGAAAATACAGCGACATGAGGTAGCTTTAGGATACATTTGATAGCAAGACGTGCTGGGGCTACCAGTACATGATAGTTCAGAAAATGTCTCTTTCTCGTGAATTCAACAAGTCAGAATTAGTAACAAGTCAGAGGTTATTCCACGTATAACTTGAGACTTACTTTTTACAGCATAGTTATCCTGTTTAGGAACCATCCATGTCATGGTGCGAGTGATGAGCGGTCTTCACTATGGAAGGAACTTACTCATCAGGAAGATCTTAACTTCCCTCTTAAATGTTACTGTGTTTGGAATTTTCCTAATGATTGGAGGGAGGGAGTTCCATATTCCATTTCCCTCGCTATGTGAGTAGCTACTTCAAGAACTACTGAGTCCATTTTATATCTTTTAAATCTTCTGGAGAATTTAACAAACAAGTTGAAGTGAGACCATGCTGCCAAGTAAAGAAAGATATCAGCAGTTCAAATGGACCTGGCGGTCGACGTATACTCTTAAGTGGTACAAAAGGTATTGGAATCAAGCACCCAAAACCTGTAGTTTAAAGACAGAAGATAAAATGGATATCAGGAATTCTATCTATCCATCCATGACCAGCTACGTGGCAAACTTTCAAATCCAAGACAACATCAACATATCCAGAAATATGAAGTATTAAGAGTAAACTTCCATGGGCAGCTGCAGCACTTCCCTCCCTCTAATCCAGTGCAATGAAAATGCAAACATCATACAGTCAGAGAGGAGGTACCTCCAGTGGTATTTAGCCCACTTCTCAACCCACCAGTCCCCAAACTAACAACAAATATTTGGGATATGAAATCACCTTGAATTAACAGTGCAGCATGCACTGATACCTGCCCATGGGCAAGGACTATCAGCAACAAAAAATCATATGTTTATGATACCTTTCTCAAGTCAAGAGTGACTACAAACCAATGAAAAAGAGCACATTGACAAACCTACCTTTCATATGAATTTTCATCCTTGTACTTGCTTTTGTAAAATCCATAATAAGTATTTGACAAATTAGAAGCATATTCTATATTCAATGTGTAGTTCTGTTTTTCACGTAGAGGTTCAGAAAGTACAACTGCAATCTGATCGAAGGTTGGATACTCCAAAACTGTAACTGGATTCCACTGTCCTACAGGTACAGAAGAGAGCACTGCCTTGGAGATAGAAAGACCTGAACTGTGAAGTACAATATTCTTAGAAGCCTTTGCGACATAAAACTGTATACTGACGGAGCCCGTAAATGTCATAGTGGTCAGGTTTGGATGTAAAAAAAGATCATAATTCAGTGGTTTTAGAGCACTTGGAAGTCTACTTTTTGTCCAAGGAAATGTTTGCCCATTACTTGCAATGGGATACACTAGTTCCATTGTATGATTTTGCTTATGGCAGCCTTCTTTGGTAAACGTACATGTGGGAAGTAGATACACCACCATTACTACAGACACTATGATCACAAGAATGACTGCCGAGACAACCATTGTCCTGGCAGAGGGCAGGGAGCAGGATCCATCTTGGCCCTGCCGAGTATATCCTGATGCACTGTTACGCAAACCAGAGCTCCTATTCATGAAGGACAGGCCCAACAATTTTGCTGATGATTCATAGTCCTCCTCATCTTCATCCATTTCATGTTCGCCGAGGCCACGTACTAATAACCGGGAACTCCTTGGCTCGTACTCTACGTCATCAGGCTCCAAAGGATGCAAGCTCGGCTCCTTGGCCAAGTCTACAACGTCGGGCTCCTCTTCAAACATGGTATTTTCTATCATGTTCCTGGGAAGCTGAATCCGATCTGAAAAAACATAAAGGGATACAAATTAACAAAACTGTAATCAAACTATACAAATTATCTATTCACTCATGCCCACGCTAACTAAATTCTCTCCAATTACAGACTTGGCACAAAGGAATTCCCAAACACTTATAACATGGATATTCAAAATCTAATCAACTGGGAAACTATTAGGAGTGAAATTTAAATGTGAAAAGTCAAGAGTAGGTAAGCGCAATTAGTTATTGCAAATATCCTTTTAACACTTGTAGTAGTCAACCGCACAAAAGGTCTTTGCATAATTGTGTTCACTGACAGAAAATGTCTTGAAGATTTAGCTGGTGTAAGTCCTAAACAAATATTTCCTGCTGGTCAAAGACTAGAGTTTAATAGCTGGATTTTATCTACAACTTAATTTATCTTTGATCAGACACCATACTGGATTTTAAAATCCCATACTTGTGATAAATCAGTAGTATGCCACACACTGAACAGCAAGATGTGAAAAACAAAAATTGCAAATATTTTGATGAACTTTATCTGGGTTATCTTATGTGATAATAATTGACAGAGTATTTTGTTACATAACTAAGCCAAATATTTTGAACATGAACATAATTTTGACTCCCGTGCAGTGGGAACCTTGTGGTTGGACAAAGTCTTCGAAAGTCAAAAGAGAAAAACAAATTCAACTCTATTTGATCACAAGACAGGTCACGACATTACATTCCTCTGCAAGTAGTTTCTGATCAATTAAGCAGCAAGAAAATTCCAATGCACGCAAATCGAAGTCTACAAATGTCCTTCTTTATCTCCAAAAATATGAAATCTAGAAATTTGAGGCAACACAGAAAAACAGTAACCTGTGGATTCAGCAAAAGAAAGGGAATGTTCACGTATAAAGGCAGTCTTAATTTGCATATTTTTCATAATTTAAAAAGCCAGAACAGATCCATCCCTCTTTTTTGACAAAACAGGCTTCCCATGTGCATTATAAAAGTAAAAACTAAAAAGTTGTGTGCCGATTTCCTCCAATCTGCTCCACACGAAATTCTGCAGCCTCCTGCATAAGAGTGTACTATGAATTTCAGCAATTCTGTTCCACCAACATGGCGCACATGTCTCCCTGAAATCCGCTCCATCATCAATATCAAATGTTAACACACTAGTTTTCTACAATATCTCGCTGGACCTACTCCATGCTATGGCAGTCCCAGACAGTTGAAGAAAAAAAGAAAGAAATATCTGGCAATCTCTACCCAGGCAGCCATAGAGTCCAGCCTGGTCTACTTCAGCTCTCAATCTGCAGTCAACACGGTGCTTGTGAATGGGAAACAGCCTTAAACACGAATACTTAGCTACGCAGGACTGAACCACACGGGAGGAAGCACGAATGTCTAAACCACGAACATGCCTTAACCACGCATATTCGTTGTTAAAGCATATGCGCCATCTAGTTGCAGCTGCTGCCGAAAGCAAGAAGAGCAAGAATCGGGACGAGGAGGAGAGGTAAAACAGGTTTTGAGGGGGTGGGGTAGTTTGTAGGGGGTTGTGGGGTACTTTTCAGGGCAGGGAGGGGGACAGGGTAGTTTTCAGGGCGGGGAGCAGGAGTTTTAGGGCTCAGGGCAGGGTACAGGAAAGGGTCAGTTATCAGGTGGAGGGGCAGTTGGGAGTTTTAGGGCTCAGGGCAGGGGACGGAGGTGGGGGTAGATTATTTGGGTTGGGGTAGTTTTGGGGGTCGGGTAGATTTGGGTTAGGGGTTGTGGTAGGCAGGATTAGGTCTTGAGGCAGGTGACAGGAAAGGGGCAGTTTTAAGCATGAGGGGGCGGGAGTAGGTGGGGTTAGGTTTTAGGGGTGGGGCTTGATTAAGTGTTCGGGGGTCTGGGGTCGAAGTAGTTTTATGGGGGCGGAGTTGTAGGGCTCAGGGTGTGTGTCAGGATAGGGGCAGTTTTCAGGTCGAGGGGGCAGCTGGGATAGGCGGGAAGTAGGGATTTTAAGATTAGGGTGTCGTTAGGCTTTAGGAGAGAGAGGCAAGAGTGTGATCTTTACCACACATGCCATTTACCAAACAGGTCTTTAACACGCATGCCTTTACCACGCAAGTTTGTGGTAAAGGCACAGTAGGTCTGGTTTAGACTGGGTGGTTAAGTCATGCGTTGTTAAGGCATGCTTTTTTCCATCACACAACCCTTGTGAATAGCACAGGAAGCTGAGACGTGTCTGCTGTGTCTGCTGAGGACAGCAAACTGCATTATTAATCATGGCACTGGAAGCATGGGCGCAGAGGGGTGCTGCAGCCCCTCGTTCCAGGTTACTTTTTGGGGGAGTTTTTGAGCGCTGGCACACCAGGGGTTTCTTGGCACTAACAGACACTTATCAGAACATCAGTTTCAAAAGTGAGTTAGCTTTATGAAAAAGGCCAGTCTTCAGGTGATGTCTAAAAGATTTAGGAGTGCTGATGCTTCGAAGATAGCATGGAAGAAAGTTCCAAAGACTGAACACACAGTTGGAAGCTCCCAGTCTTGCCCCTAATTTCCCTAACTGCAGCATTTTTCTTGATGGCCTCCCCTCTTGTCTACTTTGTACTACACAAGGCTACCAACCCACCCAGCACCTCCGCACCTGGACACTCTAGAGCAGGTAAACTTGCATTGCTGGTGGTATTTTACTTAGACCTTGACCCCTAGACTCTTTAGTCCTACGGTGGACCCCCAGAATCCCCTAGACTCTTTAGTCCTACGGTGGACCCCCAGAATCCATAGGAAAGCATTACCACATAAAACCACATTTGTGCTACAATTTCACTTACATGTAAAATTGATATCTCGAAAAGTACTCACCCAATTGCGAAGTTCTTGCTGTTAAAATATATATAACAATACTTGTTATTTTTCTAAAATGGTCTCGTTTCTTCTGGAGTGTGCGTCTCATTTAGTGATTCTGTGAGTTCAACAAATGCTTAAAACTACCTTGTGATGAGCTGAAACTGCTCAGCGACACTACCACGAAAGAACGCATTTGGGATTATTAATTTAAGCCCTGGACTTTCTACATAGGGTTCCTCATTTTGGTACACTAAATAACAAGCCAGCTTCCTGCAGTTATGCACACTGGCTTGGGAACGAAGTGGCTACTTACATTTTTTTTTATCTCCTGTTTCATATTTAGTTAGTGTAACCCGGATAAGAAAGCCCTGAAACACACACTTAAAAGTATGCAATACATTCTTCACATATATCGAGAAATGTGGCTCCAAGAGTCCTCGTCACACTAAAATGAGGCGATTGCTGAATGCGGTTTTAGGGAAGGCAAATAGGTCACACTGGCAAAAAAACACCATCTAAACCCTCCCAATTATTGAAAATTGTCCATTTCATTAGGAAACCGTATAAAGTTTAATAAATCAAAAAATGGGACAAATATGGAGAACGAAATCCATGCAAATGACTCCATTAAATGGGGGCTTTTATCAGGGCACTCCTGCCTCTTAAAAAGCAACAGCATCTGTTCAATGTGCAAGAACATTTTAATGACCAGAAGGAATTAGCTTATTGTAAAATATGTAAAGAGCATACTTTAGCTTCAGCATCCTAAGGAGCTGTACCGAACATTCTCTTTGATGCTGAATTAGTTGTCTAATGGCCTTCTGCATTTGTTCACTCTGATGCTCTGAGCAAAATGTGATTCTATGACACATGAAAAATAAGCCAATGTCACCATAGGCAGGAACCCTCCGTGTGGAGCGGTAGAAGCTACTGAGAAGACATGAATAAATATGCCAAGAAATGTGAGTGGGAACAAAATAGACACGAAGAGAGCAAAAGAGGGTTTCGAGAGAAGTGTGCATGAGTGACAGGGAGAAAAGTATGGCTATGGAAGAATAAGGGAGAAGAGTATGAGAGGCAGTGGGACACAGAGGGCAGTTGTGAGTTTGAGAGGAAGTGGTTACAGCAGAATAAAGAAAGAGCTGGGGAAGTGTCACTGGAAAGAGGTTACAGGAGAATAAAGAAAGAGCTGGGGGAGTGTCACTGGAAAGAGGTAACAGCAGAATAAAGAAAGAGCTGGGGGAGTGTCACTGGAAAGAGGTTACAGCAGAATAAAGAAAGAGCTGAGGAAGTGTCACTGGAAAGAACCCTGGAGGGAAAGAGGACGTTTATCTTGCAAAACTAGACTTTGTCCATGAATCAGAGACAAAACAATAGATTTGAGATGTGTTTATATGTACAGCCCTGATAAACTGGTCCTAAAGCAACATTATATGTGGACAAATACTTTAAATTCATGATCTGCCAGTAGGATAGACCTTCTAAAAATATCAACTCTACAATTATTTTTTGTTTAGTTTTATATAGCGTGAATTTGGCCCGAAGGTATCAGAGCGCTCTACATGAGCACCAGTAGTGTTGCATACAGACACCTTCATTTTTTGTAGGCACAAGGAGATTTAAGTGATTTGCCCAGAATCGAACCCGGTTCTCCAGATATGAAGTCGACCATCCTAGCCGTTAGGCCACATTCTCTCCCCACTGTGGTCTCATCTGAGGTCGACAGACACAGTATGGTAGATCTACAGAACGGTTCCTGCATGCTGGTTAAGTTGGTAATAATATTTGTGCAACCAGCGAGCTTTCACTCGAAAACCATAAGCTGCTGCTATTTGATAGAGGCCCTGAGGTCATTGTTAAAGGCAAGTTGATAGCAATAACGAGGCATGATCAACACGAAATTCATGCAATTCGTTTTGTAGGATATACTAAATTGCAAGAGCCAAAATGTCCCGAACCAGACGGAAGCGTGAAGAAAGAGTTATGCATTCTGGAACTTTGTAAGTGAAAGACAGCACAGTTAAGAACCGGCTGCAGGAATCTGTACTGAATCTGCATGTCGTAAGTACTGTAGTTAATTGTGCACAAAACCAGACTTTACTGGGGGGTGGGAGGTTTGATGTATATTTATTTTAGTTTTTTAAGCTATCAGCCCTCGGAATATGGGGAAACATCCTTTACAACTCAACTTTTACAACGCACTACCATTACGACACAACTTTTACAACGCAAGTCATTACAACGAATTGCGCTGGAGGGCGCTCTAGGATAGGGAATAGTTTAATTACTATCCAACACCTTTCCTACTATCCATGGGGACTGGAGTTGGAATAGTAAATTAAACTATTCACTATCCAGCGCCCCCCAATGCAAACAACTTGCGTTGTAAAAGTTGCATCGTAATGGCATGCGTTGTAATAACATGCGAGTCCATATTTCGTTTTTGACACAAAACGACAAATTTCCTAGTTTAACGTGGTCTTCACCTACTGTATCACGCATATATTGGGCCACGTGGCAGCAACAGTCGCACATTCAAACTTTGGCTGGGATGATTCAGGTGTTCATCTTCCAAGTTCTGTTAAATCATGAAATAATATCAACGAAGCGTCAACAGCCATTTCTGTGCACTACTTAAGTACAGTATTACAACTCTCTGGAGTGTACAAAGCAATACGGAAAAATAGCACCCCTCCCACGGAACAAGGAAGGGAGTCAACCGCGCAGACAGTGGTACACTGACCCCCCCGGAGAAGCCACTAGCATGGAAGATGAAAAGCTCTCAAGTACCCACCTGCCACTGATCCAGGCCTCACATGGAGCTGGAAGACATACTGGAAGGGGAGAATTTCTAAGCTGAGCTACAAGAAGTGACGCATTAATGATGATACAGAGAAATCGTCCAGATAGTTTTTGTCTGAATAAAAATATTTGAAAGCTTCTCTACATACAATTTAGAAGTATGTATATGTTATTTTATGTTCTTAAAAGAAATGTGTTGGACATAAAATGTGGGTAGCTGAAGGCTGTGCTGTTAGCGTAGTCTTCTGAAACCAAAATTGCAGTTGTTTTTGCCAAACCTAAAATCAGGCCGCCTAAAGAAATATGGTGAAAATCCACATTGTACACTGGAACGAATTTAAATGCTCGGGGAAAGAAAGCGCCTTGCCTGCGCCGCAGCAGTCTGTGAAAGCATGCATGCCATGACAAACTGGAACGAAGGACATGAGAACCATGTTCAAGCTAACAAATGGTAGGCTATGGGTTGGCTGTAAACTCACTGATTGCAAACATATCTCGAAGAGACAACGCAGGCACTGTCTAGCCGAGAGGAGACTATAATACTCTCACATCCTTGATGGGCGTTATATGATTTACATGCCAAATTGTTTAAAGCCTCTGCTCGTGCACAGACTAAGAGGCAGAGCCTTCGGTGGTTCCAGGACCGGACTGGGAACCCAAAGCAGCCCTAGCAATTTTCTTGGACCAGTTCTACCCCACCCCCAAAATGGGGAGGGGGAAACGTGTGTGAAGTTCTGCTTCTTTAGTTACTGGGGGCCGATATTGCAGCACTGCTGTAAAACAAGCCTACAGTAACAAAACTAGCCCCCACTTTTCCAGCTTCCCGGGGAAATGCTGGGTGCCCGGTACAGGCAGTCTGGCCCTGGGTGGTTCGCCTCCTTCTCGAGAAAATTCATGAACCTTCCAGTGCTCTCGAGCAGGAAGCTTCTCCTCCTGCTTGTCTGACCCTGGCAGCAGTCACTGTGGCTGCAGTGACGTCAGAGGGTCACAAAGAAACTGAAGGAGGACTAACGCCTCGGGATCCAGCCTCCATCTTGGTTCCTCGACAGGGTGGCTATGTTCAATAAGGTACTCATTGACTATTTACTTAAAGACCAAGCACAGCCCCTCTACAACACCGCCTAAGTAACGCAAAAATAATTCTCACGAGTGCCACAAGATAGCACAGTTGATTGAGCTAAACATGCCGCCAGAGGCGGCCTTAGGCATGTGCAAGCTGTGCACCTGCACAGGGCCACCAAACCCCAGGGGCCACCACGCCAATATATATCCTTAATATAATAATCCTTTGAGGATGGATACATATTTGTGTGGCGGCCCCTGGCAGGGATTTGGCAGCCTCCGGCTCTGTTCCACTTCCAAACACCCTGACCCTGGCCTCCGCGCTCCGCCCCGCCCGGACCCCCTCTTCCGGGGCCCCCTACCTACACTCCCTGCCCAGGGCCACCATGAGCCTAGAGCCGCCCATGATGCTGCAGATAACTTATTCAAAATGTTATATGGCTCAGTAAGTGAACGCTCGCCATTTACATGTGAGGTCATATGCAGGTCACAGTTCAAATCGCGGCGAGGGCGTTTCAGCCCTGTATCCTCTAGGGGTGATCGACAAAGAAACATATTTAGGTAATACTGAGAGCGACTGAAACGCGAAGAATGTAAATACGAGTCCGACTGAAAATAACAAGCCATTTGAAACAATGAAAGTCGAAGAAGGCGCACAAACTGCTCGATTCTACAGAACCGTCAGTCCTTGGGAAAGAAATAACTTCCGAGTCTGTTCAGACTAATTTTTCGTTGGTTTCATTTGCGCATCAATCTGTGTTTGCATTTATTGTTTAGTTATGATACAGAGCGTCGAGTGATCAAATAGTGTACAACAGGAAGATCGCCCGAAGTGCACCGACCAGAAGCATAAAGGAAATCAAAAAATAATGTTTTTATTTTTAATCCCTAAGAAGTAACAGCCGGCTCACGATGAAGAGGGAGCCAGTGCAGCAGTTCAGAAATCCTTCACTGAGGCCGCTGGGATTCAAGAAGGCTTTTGAATGGGGTATTTTATCAAATATCTACAGCCCAGGTCATAGTTGTCTCTATCTTACTGTAGAGAGGAAGCGGCGCAATGCGGCACCACCACAAATGGCCACAAGAGGGCAGCAGATTGTATCAAATGCGATGACTGGGGTAAAAGTGCAAGATCACAAAAAAAAATACTGCACCCTGGACGGCAGTATCTGATTATTATGAGTCACCCACTTGGGATCTCGCAGCGGCCATATTTAAATGCATAAATGGCAGAGTTACACTAAAAAATTTCAATATACAGACTAGGAAATTGCCAAGTGGATGAGTCTATCCCCTGTCCCAAATGAGCAATGTCTCGATCAATGTAGGTGGCTTCCTTCCGTCGCCTGAGCAAAATGGACACACTGGAGACATGACAGCCCCGAGCTTCAGCGTCTACAGGAAGGGGCAGTACACATACTGGAATAGTCACACCAGGGTGTGCACCGACCAGCTCTAGATATAAACCTCGGGGGCGGTTGCAGGGCCAGCAGCAATGACCCAGAAAACACCAGTGCACCCCAAGAGGCGACTAACGCCGTCCGTTCAGCAGGAGGCGAGGGATGTCTGATTACACTCTAGTTCTTTACAATGATTCGGTTATACTATCTCAAGAGCGATAACAAGTGAACACACCTGTTTATCAAGCCTGGCTTGAGAGCGGACCGACCCAGTGATTGCAGCGAGCGCTGTTCGCATCAGGCAGCGGAGCGGGGATGGATGACTCAGCGAGCTGCAACCGCGGCCTAATCCCGGGGCATCACTTATCCCTCTGCGACTGCACAGGCAGCCGCCTCCCTTCACGCACTCAAAGAATCCAGCGCGCGATACTGGAAAGATGAGCGGGGGAGGATGCGCTCGCAGGAACCTCCATGCTGTGAACACATATCCAGGAAAGCCTCGCACAATGCAATGCATACTAGAGTATGGGGGGCTACATCTGCAGAAAAATGTATTTAAATCTTTTGTACGTTGAATAAAAGTTACATTGTGTTAAGATATGAGGTAAGCGTAAAACACATTGTCTGCTATCTTCAAGGCCTCTCAACTAGACCACACTCACTGTGCTGATTTGTTTACTCACAATCTTGAATGCTAAAAACAAATTAAAGCTGCCAGGAAGTCCCTCCCGCTCAACCCTGCTTTGTGTGCTGCCCGACGCCTGGCCTGGGTCTCACACATGCAGTGTTCGACTGAGTAAGGCAGCTTCCTTTGAAGGGCGTTCCTTTACCCATGATCCCTTCTGTGCACTGTTACCATGTTCACTCCTGTGGGAGCGTCCTTCAGGCAGATCTAAAGTTCAACAGAAAAGCGTGGAATTGACCTCAAGAAAAAGAAACCATCTTTAATTGTCCTCTTGCAAATCAGTTCACTGCCCTCAGGTGCAGAATTAGATGGTGGTAGTTTCTAGTCAAGTTTTCCTTTCTATCAAAAAAGACTTTCTGTAGAATCGTATTCCATAGCTAAGAAAAGTGCTTGCTTCATTGTTCTTCTTGTGAAGAACTCATGCACCACCACCCTCTGTAAGCCAAGGGGTTTTATGAACCAAAATACAATTATTAGTGGAAACTGCAAAGTAGGATTGCTTGGCAGGTGTGCAAGATTTTATGGAAGAACTTCTTTACAGGGCTAAACTGATGCTGGGCTCAGCAATGCTGTGTTGATCGCCACTAAACAGGAGAATATGAACGCATGGAAGAAATTATTCTTTCTTTCTTCACATCAAAAGTACCAAGCTGCCATGCGTACTGGAGCATGTGATAGCCACAAAGTATCAAACCGATGGATGTTATTGTTGTATACAGCAGGGGGTCTCCAAAACTGAGACCCTCGGGCCACATTCGGCCCACAACAAGATTTTATCCAGCGCACAGAACACGGTGGAAACATTAGTCCTCTGCCTACTCCTTATGCATCCGCAAAAACTACAGATGCAAGACACTTCAGAACGCTAGACCAGCGTCCTGTACATAAATACAAATTACACTAAAATATGTAAGAGTTGTACGTGTTTAACGGAGTGTTGCCAGCAGTAGTAGTCGAAGTGGGCGGGATCGGCAGTGCTTGGCATGTCCCAACATTTGTAATTTAACAGAATCCTTTTCTCAAGTTTTCATTTAAAAAAATGTGGCCCACTACTGCAGAAATAGCCAACGCCTATAGATAAGGCTCGGCGTTATCTATAGGCGATGGCTGGGCAGAGACGGAAAAGGACTCTGACTTTCGCGCACAAAGACCAGGGCAGCATTCGCTTTTCCTGCTCTGATGCCGGCAGCTGCCCACCTCTCTCTCTTTCTCCCTCTAGCTCTCATTCCCTCACTTTCCTTCTGTTTCGCTCCTTCTTACTTGCTGAGAACCATGACTTCAAGAAACGGCTCTTGCCCTCTCTTGCCTCTCCTTTCCTTCACCCGTTCCCCTGTGAAATGGATCCAAAAAAGATAGAAACAAGTTTTGCTGGAAATGTCTTCTTTTTCTAACATTTTGCTATTCCGGAGTGCAGCATCGGGACATAGATAAATAAAGGAGAAAAATATGGGAAATAACAAAATAAAGCAAGACAGAGTGGTCGCAAATCAATAATCAATCAGGGAATTGTGAAGCGTGCTCCTCACCCGTAAGAGTCTCAAGGCGTGTGGGGAGGGGAGAGGAGGGGGCGAGGTTGGCAGATCCGATCAGTCGAATAGCCAGGTCTGGAGTGTCTTCCTGAAGATGTTCAGGGAGGAGGGGGGGCGTCTGATGTTGACCCGGAGCTCAATCCAGGTCTTGGCCTATTCTGTCCTTGAGGATGTGGTGGGTTTCAGAGAGGTCGGCAGAGCACAGGTTTCTCTTGGGTACGTGGAAGGAGACTTTGCCTTTGAGGTATTGGGATCGGGTGTTGTGGAGGCATGTGTGAGTATCTTGAAAGTGACTCTCTTCTCTACGGGAAGCCAGTGGAGGTAGCGTAGGTGTCAGGTGATGTTCCTGTCGGGGGATGCCGAGGACGAGTCTTGCTGCGGTGTTCTGTATGGTCTGTAGTTTCTGGATGAGAGACTTGTTGATCCTGGCATAGAGGGTGTTTCTGTAGTCCAGTCTGCGGATTATGAGTGCGTGGGTGACGGTCTTCCCTGACTCAGGGGGGATCCATTTGAAGGTTTTTCAGGGGTTCCGGAGAGTGCTGAAGAAGCTGGAGGTGACGGCACTGACCTGTCGGATCGTGGAGAGGAAGGAGTCGAGGATGATGCTGAGGTTTCAGGCATGCTCCGTGGGTGTCGGAGGGCTGCGAGGGCAGTGGGCCACCAGGTGTTGTCCCATGCAGAGCGGGAGGGTCTGAGGACGATCTTCTCCGAGTTGAGCTTCAGGCAGCTGTTGCTCATCCATGATGCCACGTCCTTCATTGCTTCTTGGAAGTTGGGCCTGGTGGTGGCGGCTTTCTTGGTGAGGGAGAGGATAAGTTGGGTGTCGTCGGTGTGGGATACTATGCGGAGTCCAAGGTGTCCGACGATGGTGGCGAGGGGGGCCATGTAGTTGTTGAAGAGTGTGGGGCGGAGTGACGATCCTTATGGGGAACTCTGCAGTTGATATCAGTGAATTCGGAGAGGAAGGGTGGCAGTCTTATTCGTTGGGTTCTGCCAGTGAGAAAGGAACTGATCCATTTGAGGGCTAATCCCTGTATGCAGACGTCGTGCAGTCTGGTGGTGAGTGTGCGGTGGGAGACGGTGTCGAAAGCAGCTGAAGTAGAGTAGAATCAGGGCAGAGGTTAAGTGAACATATTGGTTTTTATTCACACTTAAATACATTAGCCCAACTTTACAGAGTTTGCCAGTGAAGCCCTACTTTCATTTTTACATCTCTTTTTGAACATAGTTTTCCTCGGGTGGATATACTTTTGTTTTCACCTCTTTTTTTGAACAACACTGTTTTTTCCTTAGGTGGATAAGTGCACCATTCCTGGAGGTATTACAATACCTCGTTGATGCTTGGGGTGGAAAATGTTTAATGTTATCCTTAACAGGGGGCGTGGCCAAGCAGCATGGCCGACAGGACGTGAGCTCCACCAGCTCCGTCCCGAAGACCAGCAAAATCCTGTACTCTCTCCTGCCCGGGCTCTCCCGATAGCCGGAAAGCGTGTCGAGGGAAGCGGTAACCCCGCCGGTACCCCTGAGCCCGAATGAAGGGACCCGCGACCTGCGCTCCGCTGTAGGCAGCAAAGCTAATGCTCCTGGGGGCGGCGCTGTCGCGTTGAATCACGCGACGCCGCGGACTGGGCCTGCACGGTGGGGCCGGACTGCGGGCGTACCACCCAGGGCTTCCCGATCTGAGCGGGCTACCTGATGAGCACCTGTGGCCTGACCGGGGCTCCCTGAATGTAGGCGGTGGATCGGGAGACGGCGGCGCAGAGATCCTACTGCTGAGAGGCGGCGAGGGAGACGGGACGGAGGCGCCGTCCATTTTGCGACTCGATCCTCTGACGGAGCTCGGGGCCCCCCCCCCCCCTATTGGTGCTGCTGGGGACTGCGGGCCCGGCCATCGGAGCGCCTACACCTCGCAGGGAGTGCTGTGAGTACTGCCTGCCTTGGCTCTCTATTTTAGCGCGGGGTGACTGCGGGGGTCCCGGACTGCTGCGTGCCTAGTTGGACCCGGCCCCTTACCTGCAACTTGCGGAGATCTTTCACTTGCTCCTTCCTCCCACCGCCATCCGACTTGGACACTGGTTTTGCCCTTCGCTGCCTTGCAGCATCGAGGGGGATTGAAGGGCAGCGCTGCTGGGGCTGAAACCGACCTGCGCCCCTCCCCCCACGTGCCCGCCATCTTGAGGACTGTACCGGGCGGCCTCCAAGGCGTCCGGGGCTGCTGGGGGCGAAGTCCACCTGTGTCCCTCCCTGCCTGGAACTGCGGGGCCTGGGAGATCCTGTGCTGTTCCACATGCAGTGGGAACCACGAGGTGAGGAGGTGAGGAGGTGGTGGTGCCCGCGCTCCTGCTTTTGCTGGGGTCCCGAATCCTAGACCCCCACCGGTGGGTAGTGGATACCTGTTGCTCCTGTGCTGCCTTACCTCTCACCCTGACTGAACGGCCTTGGGTGCTACCTTCGCTGCATAATATGATATAGCATCATCTGGGCGCCACGATCTGCGCCTCCGTGACCTGATCTGGATTGGTTGGGGGGGGCCTCCCTGGCCGGTTGCCCTTGAGGTGCGCGTCTTGGGACGCACGGACGCAAGCTTGGTGCTATGACGGCCCGCACGGGCCGTGGGTTGAAGGCCTCCCAGTCCAACACAATCGAGCAGTACACTACCCCTCGCCTGCCGTCACAAAGGATCACGCGGCAGACGGAGCCTGACGCTAGAAGTCCGGGCCCATCGGAGCCGTCCAGAGCGGAACTCCTCAAGGCTATTCAGGGTTCACACACTGCCCTGGAACGCCAGATAGAGACGGTCTCTATTGATGTCAACCTTTTGAGGACAGACCTTCGCAAAGTGTCAGACAAAGTTTCAGATGCGGAGGGCAATATCACCCAACTTCAGGGGGAGGTCGCTACCCTGCAAAAGTCTCTTGCCCAACTTACCTCTACTACCCGTGCATTGGAGAGGCGCGCCGAGGACGCAGAAGGGAGGGCGCGTCGGAGCAACATACGAGTGCTGGGAGTACCGGAACGACTGGAGGCGGGGAACCCTGAGCGCTTCCTAGAGACTTGGATCCGAGAACATCTGTGTCCGGATGGATTGTCCGGCGTCTTTGTGGTGGAACGGGCACACAGGGCTCTGGTGCCCCCGCCGCGACCAGGGGAGGCTCCTAGGGCTCTCATTGCGAAAATCCTAAACTATAAAGACCGTGACTGTATTCTCAGGGCGGCGAGGGAGTCGGGGCCCCATATGATTGAGAACAGCCGCGTATCGATCTACCCTGACTATACCCAGCATGTCCAGGAACAAAGGAAGTCCTACTTGGGAGTCAAGCAAAAGCTCCGGGATATGCAGCTTCAGTACATGCTTCTTTATCCTGCCAAGCTCAAGGTACTCTCCCAGGGCCGGGCACACTTCTTTGAGACACCAGCGGAGGTGTGGGAGTGGCTTGAGATCAGGGGGGATGACTTGCCCCCGGGTGAGCGAGGTGGCACGCGTGACACTTGGGGGACCAGGCCACAGAGGAGGAGGCGTGGCAGGAAGAAACGCCGTTCTGGGTCCCGTGGTTCTCCTGAGGCCCGACCCGTGGTGGGACCGGATGGGGCTATCCTTATGGACGACTCGCCGTCGAGACCTGGCTCGAGTTCGACTGGGGCGCCTGCTCCTAATGACGTATTGGTGCCGGATACTTTGCAGGAAACCCCGCTAAACACAGATTCCACGGCCCCGGTGGTCCCGGAGACTGCCCTACCGGCACCAGGGTTGGAATGATCATTGCTCTAATTTCAATGGCCACTCTGTGGCTCCGTCCTTACTTGTGTGACCCTCCTTGGTCCTGCACTTCTTTGATCTGACGCACTACACCATTGTTGTTGGGGCCTTCTTGAACACTGGTTGGTACCCTGGGATTGGCATTTGGATCATGTGCTGCAGGGGGGAAGGGGGTGGGGTGGGCAGAGGTCCTTCCCGCATTGCTGACACGGCTGGGAGTTGTGCCCGGGTTCTTATCTCAGATCCACTGGGTCTTTCGGGGAGCTGGGTGGGTTTGTTCTGTGTGAGTGTGTGTGGAGTGTGTTGTATGGGGTGGCTGTGCACGTCCTGGCACTGGCAGGGGGAGGGCGGGGTGGCGGTTTTGGTTGTTGCTATCCTATTGCTCGTGGGTGGTGGGGTTGAGGGGGTTCAAGTCAAAGTTTCAAATGTTGGGGTTGTTGGGGGGTGGGACTGGGGTTGTGACAATGATGACACTGGCATTTGGCGCATGTTGATTCCGTTCTGCGGGGTGCTTATTCTATGCGATGCATCCCTAGAATACTATGTGGCGAGGGCCTCCTGGCGTCGGCATAGGCTGTGCTTACACTGTTGCCCGGCAGGGCGTGATTTGTGGTCATGGGATTTAAATTCTTGACGTGGAATGTGCGTGGCCTGGGTACGTGCACTAAGAGACACAGGGTCCTTACCTTCCTCAAACGCCATGGGGTTTCAGTGGCTTGCTTACAGGAGACCCACTTGGATGATGATGGTGCGCAGCGGCTGGCCAAGAAATGGAGAGGCCAGATTTTCCATTCTTCCTATTCTACGTATGCTAGGGGGGTTCTGATTTGGGTGGCCCCTGGGGTTCCCTGCGCTGTCCAATATATTGATGCGGATGTGGATGGCAGGTACATATTGGCGAAGCTCAGATTGGACGATAAAGTCCTTCTGATCCTTAATGCGTATGCGCCGAATGTTGATGATCCGACATTTTTTTCCCAGATGCAAGATCTTGTGGCTCCGAGCCTGGACGCACCCCTCCTCTGGTTCGGGGATTTCAATTGCGTGCTACATCATGAACTGGACCGTCATCCACCTAGGGCGGGCACTAAGCCTCGTATGACGGCGTGCTTGCAGGAAGTGATGCATAACATAGGGGCAATCGATGTCTGGCGTGCCTGTCACCCCGCGCAGAAGCTTTACACATGTTATACCCCGACACATGGTACTCATAGTAGACTGGATAGAGTGCTGGCAGCCAACCTCCCCTCCTCTCTCACACTGACGGTTACACACCAGGCCCGATACCTATCGGATCATGCTCCGGTCACGTGCGTGGCACGATGGCCTGATCGGACGGAGCGCCCACGCACGTGGAGACTGCCGACTGATCTGCTCCAAGACCAGGTGGCCCGGGACCACGTGGCATCGACACTCTCAGATTATCTGGAACTCAACTGGGCGGGGAGAGATCTGTCCTATTCCACCAAATGGGAGGCGCTGAAAGCGGTCGTCCGCGGAGCATGCATGGGACTGTCGTACGGGGTCAGGAAACAGCTGCTATCTGACTTGCAGACTGCGGAGGCTGAGCTTTTATGCGTTCAGACCCGGCCTGATCCGGACGCCTCGGATCGACGGGTGGAGAGCCTTGCCCTGGGGTCGGTCCACGACATTCTCACGAGGCTCGATAAATTCACGCTCGGCCAATATAGACAGAGACTACACCGTGAAGGGGATAAGTCTGGACGATTGTTGGCCTGGATACTTCGTCGTGAGTTCACGGCCGAACGTATAGTGGCCCTACGGACGCCCAGCGGCGATATGGTCCATTCGGAGGCCGAGGTGCTCGTAGTTCTGCGAGACCATCTGCGGGTTGTGTATGAGGCTGACTTGTCCATATCTGAGGAGGTCTATCATTTATATCTTGAGGACCTCGGCCTGCAGATCCTGCCAGAGGCGGCGGCGAAAGACCTTGATGTCAAGCTGACGTTGGGTGAGATTACTGCGGCGATAGCCGCCCTCCCCCGGGCCAAGACCCCTGGCGGGGATGGATTCCCTGCGGAGTTTTACCATGAGTTCGGGCATACCCTGGCCCCCCTCCTTCTACAGGTCTACAATGAGGCTTTGAGTACGGGTACCCTCCCACCCACCTTGAATCAGGGTGAGGTTTGTATGATTTTGAAACCGGGGGGTGATAACACAGACCCCGCTTCTTACCGTCCTATCACTTTGATAAACTCGGACGCAAAAATCCTGACTAAGCTACTGGCCAATCGCCTTGCTCCGCACGTGGCCCAGCTCGTTCATCCGGACCAGTGTGGCTTTGTCCCTGGTCGTAATACGGCGATGAACTTGCGCCGCCTGAATCATGTATTGCATGAGGTCCGGGGGCGAGAGGCTCCCCATGTGCTGGTCTCTGTTGACCTGGCTAAAGCCTTTGATACGGTGCATTGGGGTTACCTGATGCATGTACTCTTAAAGATGGGATTTGGTCCTGGATTTCGAGACTGGATCCGGGTTCTCTATGGAGCGCCCCGGGCCAGGGTGCGTCTGGGTTCGGCCCGCTCCGATGAATGGCCGTTGGGGAGGGGTACCCGGCAGGGCTGCCCGCTGTCCCCCCTTCTGTTTGCCCTTGCGATTGAGCCCCTGGCCGTATCTGCCCGCAAGGAATTGCATGACTGGGGTATCGTGGTGGGAGACACCACCAATGTCGTCTCCCTATACGCCGATGATGCGCTCTTCTACCTGACTTCTCCGGTGGAGGCCCTCCCCGCTTTGTTGCGACTTTTGGACCGTTTTGGTGCGGCCTCTGGACTGCGCATGAATGTCAATAAGTCCCTAGTGTTCCCACTAACTCCTAGTGTCCTCGACCCGGCTGCGGATTCTTATTATTTGGGCCTCCGGTGCGAACGCCTGGCGTTCCGATACCTGGGTGTTCAGGTGGCCGCCTCCGACGAGGCTCTCTTGACTCATAACGTAGACAAAATTCTTGTGGCCCTCCGTAAATCTATTGCCTTTTGGAACACGCTCCCTCTCTCCCTTATGGGACGACTGGCAGTTGCCAAGATGGTGATGCTTCCTAGAGTCCTATATGTGCTGCAAAATACCTTATGCCCATTGCCCCCCCGGGTGTTTCGTACGCTGAATTCACTCCTCACGTCCCTGCTCTGGGCGGGTGGACGTAGCAGGGTCGCGTTGCGCACAGTGACGCAGTGTTGGGATGACGGCGGCCTAGAGGCCCCGAGGTTTGATCTATACTACTATGCTGCGCAGCTTCTCCCAGCGGCCAGGTGGTTCGCTGACGACGAGAACTGGGAATTGGCATTGTTGGCGGGTGCGGCTTCGGACAGGGACTTACAGGAGGCTCTCATGCGGGGTCGGGGCGCTGATGACACTCTGCCCTATGTCGTCAGGCATACGGCTAATATTTGGCAACAGTTTGTTGAGCGGGTTCTGCGTCGTGCGCCGTTTCACAGGGAGCTCTCCCTTTGGATCCTGGCCCCGATACTCACAATGGAGGCAAATATGTCTTTCCGGGAGTGGCGCCTTGGCGGTTGCGAGACCCTCGCGGATCTTTATCCGGACGACTCTTTTGTGTCCTTTGAGAGGGCGGCGGACTCCTTTGGACTCCAGGAGGGACAGTACCTCCACTACGGATGTCTCCGGGATGTGGCCAGGACGACGTGGCCCCAATTCCCAGAGGCGCCCCAGCTCACTAATACCCTGGACATCATTTTGTCCTGTGGCAGAGGTAGGCGACTGATTTCCCTCCTTTACTCGGCCATGCGCAAAGACTCGACTCCCCCGTTGGCGCCAGCTTGGGTGGCTTGGGAAGCGGACCTGGGGATTGAATTGGATCCGGCTCAGAGGAAGCGAATTGGACTATTGACTCGCAAAGTATCTTGTAATGCGCGTTTCAAATTGATCCACTTTAACTTTGTCCATCGCACATATATGACGCCTGCCTCCCTCCACCGTATCTCCTCGGATAGGCCCCATACTTGCCCGAGGTGTAGTGCAGTGAGGGCGGGATTCCTTCGCCTGGCTTGGGAGTGCCCCTTGGTGCATGATTTTTGGAATAAGGTGGTTGCTCACATTACTCGGATCACACATCTTAAGTTGCAACTAGTCCCGCTTCACTGTTTGCTAGCGTTAGTGCCCAAACCCAGGAAGAGGGGACTGTCTTACAAATTACTGCAACTCCTGCTGGTCCTGGCGAGGAGACGGGTGGCCATTACCTGGATGGGCCAGAGGGCTCCTGAAATTCCTAGTTGGTTGTGGGACGCCAGGGAATGGGCCTTGGCAGAGGAGACACATATGCAGCGCACTCGCAGGGATGGGAAACTCCAGGATGACTTACTCGCTTGGAGAGCCATGTGTATTGAGGGGATGGAGGGGGATGACTCAGACGCCACCAGCGCTGAGCTGTTTTCCTCCGCTTCCTCGGAGTCTGATGAAGATGGGGGGGGACCTGGGGAGGGGTGTCTGGGGGTAGTGTAGCAGTCCCCTGAGCCATGCCGATATTCCTTATTGCATACATTTGTCTCTTATTGTGATTCCCATTTGACCACACTGTACTATGAGGACCGCGTTCTAATGGGCCCTTGCCTTCATCTCCTTATGTGATTGTATCAGCGCTACAAGTGCCATTCATGGGGTTTTTCGTTGCTGTTATGTTGTTGTTTAGGTTGGAACTGCATCGTGCATGAAAATTGGCGTAGACATTGATATTGTTTCTTTGAACTTTGAGGCACAAGAGCGAATCCCTTTGCTGGTTTAACAGGTTCACCGTGACGCCGCCCTGCCTCCGGGATGTGGGCCTTTCCTGGCTGTGTACTCCCTTTGGCCCTGGCCTACCTGTTCCTTATGTGTCGACTGGCTTGCTGACTGTATAAATTGTGCCTTCTTTACTATCCTCGCCAACAAAAATAAAATTTATAAAAAAAAAAAAAAATGTTATCCTTAACAGCTGTTTTCCTTCTTTTAGTTTACAAAATGTGTAACACAGCTCTGTGTTCAGGGATGTGGTCTTTTTAACCATACTGCTTAAATTTTGTATGGATACAAGCAATGGACAATGGAAACGGGTCCTTCCCGGGCCCTGTAGTCATGCTAACTTTTCAGGCAAAACACTAATTGATTTCTGAATAATAAATGGAAAGTGTTAAGGTAGCCATGTTGTTCCTGCTTACATTTCCCATGCTTTAGTTAATCATGCATCCTTAGGAGTGCTTGCTTTTTCGAGGATGTGGTAGCATATTACTCGTCTAGTGCATAATTTGAATTGAGTCGTATCTAGGTGTTTATAGCAGAGCACAACTGAGCTGAAGCTAAAGGCAGTGCGAGTTTCTCTCAGCGGGGCAGTATGGTGTTCAGTGGGGGAGAAGGTGTGGCACTCTGACTCACGATGATTTTGAATTTGCAACTGGGGAATCAGGTTCAGCCTTCATGACCAGTTCACCTGACCACTCTCCTGAGGGAGCACATTCCCATGCTAGACCTTAGAGGGCCCCTTCACTCCTTAGAAGTCCTCATCTCATGTGGCAAGTGTAGGCAAACCTTGAAGGCTGGTCCACCACAATCCATACTAAAGTTCACCTCCAGTCTGGCGGGCAGGCCTATGAAGCAGCACACCCTACAGCAACAGTTGATTCTGTTACGGTGGCCACAGGACCCTTGAGGCCAGGCTGACTCACCCAATTGGTACCTCCATTGACCTTGTTTCAGCAGTAGTATTGCAACTCACCAGGGATCGGCAATACAGGATTTGCATGCACATCAAACTAAGTTCGCAAAGTGCTTCATGCACAATCACTTTTAACATGTGCAGCCTGGTTTGGGGCCACTGGAATTCTGCAGCAATGGAAGACAACATTATGTTGTGGTGTTGACTAAATTATGCAGCAAAAAAAGGTTGCATTGTAATGCGGTACATTTTCTGATACCTTATTATTTTGACCTTTTTACACATACTGTCTCTGCAAGAATTATGCCTCGTTAGTACCAGTGTATCATACAAATGCAGCAGTGAAAAAGGTGAACAGTCAACCTTTGCAAAGGGCCTTCCTCTTCATAGCAACATAAGTCACATTTTTTGTAACTTTTGATTGTTTTGAGGTACAAACAACTTTATAGTTAACATTGTCAGATTATGAAGCAAATGATGTATTATGTGGCAAATATGGCAGAGTCATAATTGTGTGAAGAACATTTGAAACCTAGGATATTTTGCCAATTATGTTTGAACTGCTCTTTTGGAAAAAGGGAGAAGTTCTGCTGATGACAGAAACCAGATCAGAAACTGCATGACACGAAGACATATGCCTTGTGATTCCACTTTTAAGTGTATTTGGGACATGGTATGATTAAAATACATTCACAAATTGATATAGGTTTCCAATGTCAATAATTCCTATTCATTCTTAAATAAACATGTGTATCCATTGGTTGAATTAAATAACGTAATAAACTGCAACTGGTAAGTGAAATACCAAACATATACTAAAAATCAGGATGTTTTGCTCTTTCTGGTCGCACCTGACTCTGCCCACTGACTCAATCCTCAGGTTATACCCGCCCTTCACTTCTCCGCCCACAGTTCCCCTACTTTCCCAGCCCTGCCCCTCCCCCCACCACTTCGACCACTGGTTGCCAGAGCTATTCGCAGCATGCTTAAATGGAGAAGGTTGAAGGGAATCTTATCTTTAGGCCTGTAAACAGTATGCACAATGTTTCTGTTCTAAAAGGGCCAACTAGTTTGGATAATATTAGCACATTCACAGAAAAGGGTTCTATCGTAGTGGCTCTCTTCTTTCTGTTTCTATGATTTGAGGACTGCTGGGAAAATACAATGAACAAAGCGCCATGAGGCACAGGGTCAGGCTGATTTGCATATGGCCATGTCTGAAATGGGGTGGCAGCGTGGGCTAAAGAACGGTGATGGATTAAACCCAGATTTGTTGACTGGGTGTGAGTGTTTGATTTGCTCAAACGCTCCGTCCATCATCCCCTTTCGTTTTGCTTTGTTCGCCCTAAGTTAGCAGGGTATGCTCAGACGTGAGTCCCTTGCTCACTTGGCCACTGGATTCAAGATAGCCTGGTTGATGAGGATAATGAATCCGAAACCGGTCCCAGGATGCTTGTTTCCGGTCCAGGGAAGACATGGCTTGGCAGTTCGGGCTGGACTGTTCCCATGAGGCATAGGGTCAGACTGATTTGCATATGGCCATGTCTGAACTGGGGTGGCTGGGTGAGCTAAAGAATGGTGATGGATTAAACCCAGATCAGTTGACTGGGGGTGAGTGTTTGATTTGCTCAAACGCTCCGTCCATCATCCCCTTTTGTTTCGCTCAAAATACAATGAACAACAAACAGATAATTTTGTGCCCTAGTTCAACAAAAACCCATTAATCAAAAGGTAAACAAAAGTCCCTGTGAACTACAACTCCCAGAAACAGCACTGAATCGGATAGCGTGGAGACACAGAGCGCAGTGATTTTCATTGATATAAAAGATCCTTGTTGAGGCAGAGGATTACCAGTGAGGGCATAATTGAGTCTTTTGAGTGACTGAAGCCTGTGAAGAAACCTTGTCTCCGTTTGAAGCGTAGGTAAGTTTTGTTAGAAACGGAAAAGTTAACATTATTGTTTTACTATTTGCGTGTTTTTTCTAGCGTTCCATGCAAATGGTACATTTCACATGCATGGACATCAAAGTATCGGCACGGAAAATGCTGTTGGTTAAAATGCTATCACTAGATAATGGGTAAGAGGATATCGTAAAGTATATGGCTCTATAGAGATATGTGCTAGATTGGCGCTTTCATCACTAAGTCACATTCATTGTATAAGACAGGTCAACAGACAGCCACCCTGTAAGAATGAAAAAGAACACATTAACACTCACTTGTGTGAAAAGGCTCTTTATATGAGGAAAGGGGCAAGGTGTTTGTAAATAAGTCAAGGACTGACAAAGCCAAGAGGTTTGACAGTTTTTATAATGCTCACTTTGTAGACCTGCGCATAACAGGATATGTACACCCACATTGGCAAAGATCCTACAAGCACAAATGGAAAGAAGCAACATTTTTACAGACATCCATGTGCACGCACACTACTAGGTAGACATGAATTTGTCGGAAAGGTAAGTGGGACCGAGGTTGAACATAGCCTTATGTATGATGCAGCAGACTTTAAACTTCACCCGTTCCCTTATAGGGAGCCAGTGGAGCTGATAGAACAGGGGACGGGAGGCAGTCCTGGAAGGGGCATGAAGGATCGAACGAGCCACCGTATTCTGGACTACCTGCAGTCTGCTGAGAGCAGACTCATTAGCAGAGAACAACAGGCCATTGCAGTAGTTCAGACAGCTTAAAATAAGTGCCCGAGTCAGTGTCTTCTGAGTTGAGTCGGGAGGCAATGGGAAGACTCGGTGCAACAGCCCCAGCATATCGAAGCAAGAACCAGCTGTCGGAGCAGCGTGCTCCTTCAAGGTAAGTTGCTCCTCATCCATTGTGAGATTGTTGTCATGCCTGAAGAAAAGGCAGACTGTACAGATGGAGTAAATTTATTGAACGGAAAGAGCAGCTGTGTATCATCGGCATGGGAATAAACCCACACATCCTTAGAAGGTTGGCCAAGGGAGCCAAGTAGATATTAAACAGGGTCGGGCTCAAGCAAAAGCCCTGGGGCACTCCCTTGGTCAGTTCTATGTGCGCTGAACGATATGGGCCAAGATGGGCGTGCAAGGCACAGCGAAAGACCTAATAGCGTCTTTTCTAGCAGAAAGATCCCAGGCAGTCATACTGGGCCAGTATGAATCTGCTGAACTATCACTGCCGTGTGGGGTTCCACAAGGTTCATCCCTTAGTCCGACACTATTTAACATCTATGTGTCGGACCTCGCAAATACCATCAAAGCGCAAGGGGTGAACCTTACCTCATACGCGGATGACACTCAGCTGATACTGGCTGTCAGAAATGACGGGGAAACAGTGGCGGAAAATTTCAAGACAGGTATGCTGGCCATTGGAAAATGGATGTCCGAAAACTGCTTGAAATTAAATTCCGACAAAACCGAGGTGGTCATTTTTGGCCACCTCAGCCCAAGCTGGTCCCCCACTTGGTGGCCATCATCTTTCGGAGCTGTACCTGAACCAGCTACGAAAGTGAGAAACCTGGGTGTCATCTTTGATGACAACCTAAATTTCATGGCTCACGCAAACCAGACAGCATCCAATGCCTTCTACAAGCTACGATTGGTAAGGAAGATTCTTCCGTTTCTCCCTACCAATGTGGGAAAGACATTGGTTAGCGCAATGGTCCTGTCAGCGCTGGACTATTGCAATGACTTGTTCGCAAACGCCCAAGCGAAAACAATCAGGAAGCTGCAGACAATCCAGAATGCAGCAGCCAGACTTCTCCTCAACATTCCTAAATTCAAACCTATATCTGAATCCTTGAGGAGTCTCCACTGGCTACCTGTTAGGAACCGAATCAAGTTTAAGACGCTATGTATCGTCTATAAAGCACGGCACCATCAAGCGCCTCAGTTTCTATGCGACCATCTCGTCCCGTACATTCCCACTCGAATGCTACGATCAGCAGGACAGAACGACCTGATAGTGCCTCGAACCAGACTGGTCAACTGGGGAGACAGACGTTTTTTAGTCGCCGCCCCAAGATTGTGGAACATGCTTCCACAAAACATAGGTCAAGTCCAAATCTATTGTCCTTCAGAAAGAAATTGAAAACCTGGCTATTTAATCTCTGAAAAACTATACAGATCATATAGGAGGGTAAAACAGTACAGCGCCGAGACGCCTGCGGGCAATTGTTCGCGCTTAATAAATGCCAAAAATAAATAAATAAAAAATAAATTGACGGTCTGCAAGCCGGAACATAGAAAGCTCGTCAACCACTGAAGAGCTGAGTCTCTATGTCCGATCTCCTTCAGTCTCCTGAGCAGTATCTGATGTGAAACAGTGTTGAACGCGGCGGCTAGGTCCAACAACACCAGAATCATAGATTGGCCCCGGTCTAGGGTCATCCTCATGTTATCTGTGACCGCTAGTAGGGCTGATTTTGTGCTGTATTTGGGCCTGAAGCCTGACTGGGAAGAGTCTAAGCTACCGGTCAGCTCGACATGGTTGGAGAGATGTTTATTTATATGTTTCTGCAGTAACTTGCTCAGGAAAGGAAGGAGCGGGATGGGACATTGATCTTACATGCCTGAATCAAAAGAAACCAAAGATCCTCCGCTATGCAGGGGAATAGGAAAATGGTGGACAGGATGGGTTAATGGTAGATACAAAGGGGGTTGATAAATATGATGGGAGAGCTGTTGGTGTAAGATTGGTGGAAGACTGAAGCAGGGAGAAGTAAAGGTGGTTGGAGCTTGATAGAACGGACAGGTAAGTAGGAGTTGTTCGAAGGGGCGGCCCCAGAGGCCAGGTTATGTCTACCCGACTGCTCCGTGACCCACCTCTCCTCCCAATAATGCCGAGCCTCGACGAGAGGTCCCCACACGGGAGGACTTCGAGTAATGAATCGTACACACTGAGATCACACCACACTTACGAACGGACACCACACCGTAGGTTTTCAGTAACAAGTTCTTTATGAACAGAAAAGGGAACCAGCACTCTTATTTACAAGCGATCGAGGGATCGTAAAGTCTCAGAAATTCGGGTGACAGGGAAGCGGGACAGTCTTAGTCCTTGAGCCAGTACGAAGCGTACCCTGCGCACAGCTCTCAATCCTCGAGCCGGGGTGATACGGGTGATGGTAGTCGTACTGGATGTCTTACTTACTTCAGGTCGACTCAGTTCGTGTTGGTAGCATCGATGGTCCAGCCGGACCAGAGTACTCCTCGAGCCGCGACGAAGTCAGCAGGGCTCGATCCGGAGGATAGTTCTTGCGGTGCCGCGACCACGTCAGCAGGGCTCAGGAGGTTCGATGAGGATCTTAAGTTCAAGATCGAGCCGCGACGAGGTCAGCAGGGCTCCGATGTTCTGGTTCCGTAGTTCCGAGGAAGAGCCGCGACAGCGTCACAGGGCTCGAAGATTTCCCAAGTTCAGTTTTCCCTAGGGGTCAGCAGCGATCAGATCAGCAGGGCTCTCTTGTCCAGGATACGACTGCCCGCTAGTTCTTGGGCGGGCCTTGATATAGTCCAGTGGCCCTTTGATGTCCGGGACCCTCGCAGGCGGAGGTCTTAGGCCTTGGGGGCTGGTCGTTGGTCAGGTCCTGCGGTAGGCCCTTTGAGATCTCTTTGAGGAATCGTCCGGGAATTCCCAGACGCCCAGCAGGGTCTGGAGGCCAGAGGTGTGACCGAAATCAGTCTCTATGGGGAAGCCGGAGGTGCAATCGAAACTCCCTGTCTTATCTCACTCGGGGAGCCCTCACCCTCCCAGCTGGGGCTGGCGCGTCTGGAGCCTAAGTGTCGCTGGGGCTGGGGTCATGCTAGGCCCAGGTAGTCAGGATCTCGGGAAGGGAAAATGGCTGCTGGTGGCCTATGGGCCTTGCAGGGTCTGGCGCGCTGGGCCGGGGAGGAGTACGGGGGTATGCCGGGGCTGGTCGGCGGCGTTTGGGCGGACATGGACAGGACGAGCAAGGGTTTCTGGGCGCGGGGCTAAGCTAACGGGGTGCTGAGGATCAGGGGGAACCACGCCACGAGGCCAGGTCCAACAGGAGTGATGGGAAAGATTACATTTGAATTTGAAAACATTTGTACAGCGCTCGTTTACCCAGCGGTTTCATGGCGCTAGTGGTGAACAGTGGACGGCAGCAACTAGAGGGATTTAAGTCAGGTAGGCTTGCGTAAAGAGGAAGGTTTTAAGATTCTTCCGAAACAGGAGGTAGGAAGGTGAGGTGCGCAGGGTAGCGGGGAGGGAGTTCCAGAAGGTTGGAGCCAAGACAGCGAATCTCGCTCCACCCGCCCTCTGTTTTTTAAAGCGAGGAATAGTGAGGAGGGCCAAATGAGCGGAGCGAAGTTCTCTGCCGGGGCAGTAAGGCTTAATAGCAGAACAGATGAATTCAGGAGCAGTGCCCGATCTGGCCTGGTAAGTGAGGCAGCCGAGCTTGAAAAGGGCACGCTCTTTCACTGGGAGCCAATGTAATGTTTTGAGCAGAGGGGTGACCCGATGGTAATTGGGTAGGCCATGAATCAGGCGAGCCGCCTGATTCTGCACCAATTGCAAACGGTGGATCGCGTAGGCGGGGGCCCCATTATAGACTATGTTACCATAGTCTATACGAGACAGTACCATGGCCAACACAATTACTTTTAAAGCAGAAGGAGAAAAGAAACGGGAAACTTTCCTGATTATTCTGAGGGAAAAAAAACAAGAGGAAACCACGGAACTAACTTGTGAGTGGACAGTGAGTTGATAATTAAGAAGGATCCCCAGTGTTTTTACTTTGGACACAGGGAGTGGGGGAACACCAAGGGAAGGGGGCCAAAAAGAGGGGGACCATGGACTGCAGGGGAGAGTGCCAGCTGGGAACTGAAGAAGTTGAGAAGACGGCTAAATAAAAGAGATGGGGCAGTGGATTGGAATGGTCTTAAGGGGTGGTAGACGAACGATGGATGGGGATTAGTGGAGAGAATATACGGAGGTAAGAGTGGTAGGGTTCAAGAGAAGTATTGTGATTGGCAATGGCACACCGGACCAGGTAGTGATAGATGTGAGAGACAAATGGTACAGGTTTTCAGGTAGGTAGTCACAGATTTTTTCCAGTCCACGAACATTTGTAAAATATACAATGTGGTCCTCGTATCAAAAAGTTTGAAGGCCCCTGGAGTACAGCATCAGCAGGAAGCCATTAGCACAAACACAGGATTCAAAATCCAGCTACTGAATGCTCTGATGAGAGCAACGAAAAAAGCGGGGTCAGTGCAGTGATAGATGGTGATCCACAGCTTCCCTAGATATCCAGGGCCCATGATCAGTGGTGGGTTGGTGGTAGATTTTACGCCGTCCATTTCCCAACACTCTGGGATCTATGAAGAATAGAGTATGGTGAGGGAAGGTGGTTGGCATTTATGCACAACCGCTTCCTCTCCAGTTAGATGCAAGACATTCTAGAATCTAGACCCAAGCTGACAGCTTAGTTGGTAGGTTAACAGCAGAGAATGATTTGATCTAGTAACTCGCGGGAGATCCGGGGGAAGCTGTAGATCACTCTGCGTCAGTGCACTCTGCTGCTAATCCATTATCCTAAATTCAAAGTTACCCTGTGTGAGACACCTTCACCTTCTCTGAGCCTAGAGCAAGGAGTGAAAGTCCTACATATCTACAACAAATTCATTCTTGGTTTTCAGGGGGAAAAAAACAAATCATTCATTTTCAGTTGCTTTAAGCAGAATGAAAAGGGTGGTGGTGGAGGGAGGCTGGACTCTAGAGTTGGCGTGACCCAAAATGCACACTTTAGAATCCCCTGCAAGAGGCGTGGCGTATGGAAATAAGGGTGTTGTGTAAAGCAAGTGAGATGGAACTTGTACTTTACAAATTCATACATGAAGTTTCGTTGGACAAAGAAGAACTGAAAACTACAAGATATTTTATAGTTAATACAACACCATTATCCGTAAGTACATAATAAAACACTTGACAAAAGAAAAGGAAAGTATTGATAAACTAGTTATTTAATTGGAACGAAATTGCATTCAAAGCCCCGGGCCACTGGGTTACTTTACCACTGTGTTACAAAGTAAACTTCCGGTGATGCTGCTTTGCAGAAGCATAATGTGAGCGGAAAGCCAGTACAGTCGGTTTTTCTTTCAGCTGTCTAAGAGCAGAACTAGTGCAATGGACTTTTTTTTAGTTACTATGCCAGTTTTCAGCCGTCATTTAAATAGAACAAGCATTGGCATAGCCAATAGGTCTCGCTTTTGGGACCTTATAAGTATTTAGTTATGCAGCACAATATCCTTGGTGAAACAACATCAGCCGTTGCATGGCTAAACACTTAAAATGTCCCAAAGGCAAGACCCATTTGCTATGCCAGTGCTTATTTTTGGTAGCTGATGTAGCTCAACCTAGTTCCCTGAGTGATGCCAGAGAACATTTTATTTCATCAGGAGCATCTTTATGGAAGCAGAGTACCGTAACGAGGAGCAGAGGGGATGTATATATAGATAACGGAGCGAGCAGGAGTGGCAGCTTGCCGGGGCGTTTAGAGGTATTTATTTTGAATGAGGTTGAGAATATAAATTCAATGTAACTAATACGGGAACCGAGTAAATTCACTGTAGTTCAGAATTGACATAAATTATATTTACATGATGCACTATGGTCCGATTTCCATAGCTAATAGGTCTTGCCCTTGGGATTTTATACGTGTTCAGCCAAGCAGAACAGCCTCCTGACATCAAAATGTGTGGTAAACCATTTATGATATACTGGCCCTATTACTTTCAGCCATTAATTAAAGTCTTTTGACAATGTTGGTATGAGTAGTCTATGGCACTGGTCTCCTGCGATTAATTAAAGTAATTAAAGACCCTCAACTGACTAGAATAACCACTTTAGGGTATAATATACTTTTTCTATCAGTCATTATCGCCCTTTTACAGTTTTGGCGTTTACAATGAATGGCATGGGTGGTCTTCATATGGCTATGCCCATTACAATGCGAGTCACATAGCCTCTATGGCACGGATGTGCTAATGCTGCACGTTATTTGATGCCCGCAGACTGTCCAGTACATGGCAGCTAAGCTGTCCGGTGCCCATTAATTACCACTGATGGTGATGCCCTTTGCACAGAACTAGTTTCTAATCCCAGCTATGTTGACGAAGGTTGGGGGGGTGGGCTGGAAATGCTCCACCCATCCTCCCGCTCGCTGCCTCAGCCGACACAGCCTAGTGTTCAAAGACTGTATGTGCATAGCAGGGAGAGAAGGCAAGAAGAGCAGGGTGTGCAGGGCCAGATTGTGGCAGATCAATAGTTAAAGGGAAAGAGGTAAAAAGAGTGAGAGGGCTAGATAGACAGACAGACAGAGAGCCATGGCAGTAGATTGACGCAATAGATCGACACACAGACAGATGTGGGTACTACAAAAGTTGAGTAGTAAAGGTGGGGAATCAGATACATAAACACACATTTATAGGACCGAAAGGCACCAATAACATCCAGACTTATATACTGAGTGGGTGGCACACAGAAACGGATGGAATCGAGGGACAGTCACAAACAGAGCTAGGAGAGAGGGGAGGTTCAGAAATGTGTGTAGCCAGCAAGGAGTGTGAGAGGTGGATGTAGGAGACAGCGCGAGAAACACATGGATAACTAGAGACACAGCTAGGCATAAATAGATAGGCAGTTAGATAGCGACGAGGGCGCCCCTTTCCTCCTCAGCCGAGCACCATGCCCGGTGCCCATATAAAACCTAACAGCTTCCTTTACTGCCACCCTAAACAACGTATACCATCTCTCCCTCCGTCTTTCATTACGGAGGATGGAGTTGTTTGCCTCCCAGATCACTCCCTTCTGGCCTCTTCTTTTCTCGGGCACGTTTTATTATGATTTCTGCCTCTCAAACCTTTCATTAACAGCATTTGCTGAGAGTGGGAATCGAGAGGTCTCAGAGTCACTGGAAGTCCATCACAGAGGGAAGGTAAGGCTAGCATGAAGTGTGTCTCGCGTTAACCAGGGCATGCGTTGTAAAGAATGAACAGTGTGTCAGAGACTGGCAGTCCCACCCAAACACCCTAAAGACGCGCAGGTCTGGGGTTTTATCAAGGCCGTATATGTATTAATACTCATGTAGTTGGTTGGAACAACAGTACAAATAAAATATATTAGTGATAAATAACAATAGAGAAATAAGAACAAAAAAAAACAACTAATGGAATAAATGAGTTATTCATATTCCTTATGATTAAAAAAAGAAAAAATATATAGTTCCTGACTTAGTCAATTACACACTACAAAACATGCCACCCAATCTATAACAGAAATTTAGTGATAAAGGTTTTTAAGAACAACTTTCTAGCCTCATTATATATTGTTGTGTGTATGCGCTCCTGTGCAAGTGTAGTGATTGACAGATATAGATGCCCACAATCCAAAGGTTTGAAAGTTGCTGACAGTTCTGTACCATGTAAATGTTTCTAATTAGGAAACTGGCAAATATGGTATTACAGGTAGGTTCCCAAATGCAGTATTGTCTTTCAAAACCAGTCATTAAGAAAGTTGCTATGCATGCTTGTCATACCTAATGGACAACGGAAATGTTTTCCTCATATTGCTTTCAATTTGTTATAGGTAATGCTAAAGGGTTCCAAAGTTAGTGACGACCTTTTAATTGGGTCAGAACAAGTAATGCCATTGACTAAAGAAAAATGAAGAGATTTAAGTAAGCTATGAGAAAATAATAATGGAAAAAATATTCAGAATGCGGACATCTCGCAGTTACTAAAAATAAAACGTTTTCAAGCAGTCGGGCAAAGTACATATTGATTAGGGTTTCTTATGTTTCTTATGTTGCAATAAGGTAATATGGCAGCATGCATTTGAGTGAGAAAAAATATTGGGTTAGGTTTATCAGTCTTCCGAGGCGAGGGATCTTGCTGATTGAAGAGCCCCCTTGAGTTTTTTGCGGCACTAAGAAAAACAAGACAGCTGGAACCAAGACAGTCAATACTGAATAAGAAGGAAGTCCAGGTTTTATGTAGTGCAAGAGAGGGTCAAAGGTCAGAAGTCAGAAGTCAAAGAAGAGATCATTTTGGAATAGAGCCCAAAAAAAGAAAGAATTTTTTTTTGCTGCTACGTAACATTACTATATCTATGTACAAAAAATACATACATTTCAATAGTGGCTCTGTGAGGAGTGGGGATCTCTCAATAAGGTAATTACTAGTGTAAACCGGAGCCTAGCAGCCATTTTGGAATAGGGCACAAAAAATAGTTGTTACTTTGAGACATTACTGAATCTACCCCTGCCTGCTCCTTTGACCTACAATGCGCCACCATTGTTCAGTAATACCATGCAAGGAAGCAAGGTTATGGAATTCAAGCAAGGGAGACAAGGTAGGACCTTAAAATAAATCTGGAACATGCTTATAACCTAAAGACCTGCATAAATAAGCATTGGCCGCGCGGCTGGCAAAGTAATGCGGCCGCAAAAGCGAAAGTGATCACAGGTGAGATATCACCTGTGCTTGGAAGAGCGTGCCCGCGCGCGTAACCACAAGCATTAGGCCACCGAAGCGTGTGGTAGCATTTTCTGGAGCCACACACTAAAAGTCTAGCAAAGCCGCGCATGCGCTGGCTCAGCGAGACTTAAAAAGGGGGCAGGCCAGCAACCCAAGGACCTTGGCCGGAAAATTAACACCTTGGCTGCTGTGACTTTTCCCCTCCTGTGTTGAACTTGTTTGAATATTATTGTTTTATGACGAGCTCAGCTCGTCATAAGCACAGCTCAACCGTGCCTCATGACGAGCTAAGCTCGTCATGAGCATCGAAAGGGTTAATAAACAATAAAGTGGTCCCTATTTTCCATTATACTCCTCATAATGAAGTTTCAATGTTTCTAACCACTGCAGATAAATGTGGAAACAGTAACCCTTATTTCCAAAGTAAAAGATATTGGCTTGCATGTGCTTAACATGTTCAGATATATATGGTAGGAAACGTGCACTCTCTCAGCTCAATATCAAAATACCCATAGAGTGTGCATATTTACGCCTATCTAAAGAAACTGTCAAGTTATTTGTACATCTCCGAGGTTTGTGCAGTTTCACCTACTCGGTGTTGAGTGTGGTTATGTACTAAGGAAGAAAAAGAAAAACACCACACAACCATAGGGCACAGAAGAAATGTCACCGGAATCGGTTTTATTTCACCCTCTTCATTAGAGAATAGAAAACTACAAGAAAATATAAAAATGTCGACAGACTTGTAAAACAGAAGGGGGAGTGCTAAGGCGGTGTAAAGGCACATCATGGCAATGTTCACATACACAATTGTCAAATAAAAGCTACCTAGGGCGCACTACTGTAACAACGGATTACTGGTGAAACTACGTTATGTTAACCAGTGCTGGTGCCTTTATTGGTACTGAGCTGTTCATGTGAGGTAAGGAACAATATCCCCATGTGAGCTATCACTCTGGTTGATTATGTCTGTCTCGGTGTTCCCCCTCTCAGACTTTTTAGGAGCAGAAACACTAGGCCCAATTTTATCTGCTGGGATATCTAGCTGGTGAAAAATCGCGTCAGGATCAAAGCAGAAGCTGAGGCACAAGCTCAGCCTGGATCCCACCCAACCACCTTCTATGGAGCAAGGTGTACCCAAGTGCTTTGCCTTGCCAACTCCCCACCTAAACTGCTCTAGGACACCCACCCTACCTCCTTCCTCCACCCTTTCCTGCATAGGCCCACCGGCACCATTTACTACTTGCTCCTGGCAGGTGGTAAATGAGAATCCTGTGCATATTCTGGGTGCTAAAAACAGCTCCAAACAGTTGTCTATTACATGAAGTTCAACTTCGTATTGCACAGTAGAGGTGGAGGGTGTTACAGCACCGTACCCGTAATTACTTGGACGGAGTCTGACCCAGTCATCATTGTGCAACTCATAATCGGGGCTTCAGTATCTAGTTCATTTGATGCTCTTACTTAGCAAATGCTCGCCTCTCTGTCTCAAAATACTTTTATCAGCATTTACACTGCTAAATGGAAGGTATGCTTATTTACAACTGTTTATATGAACACCAATATGTACCCCAGAGGTATCTGCAGGAAACCATAGCGTAATCCATCATTTTGTTCATAATCATGGCATCGGGATCAATGTACACAACTCAACTTTCCCCTTCCCGACTCCCATCCCCCCCCGCCCACCATCCTAGACTTCAACCCACCCGGATCCCTCCCCCCCTGCACGGTACTCAACCTGTCCTGTAACACCAATATGTTTTATCGAACAAGTCCCGGTCTTACTTAGGCCCAGGAATATCCGACTTCCTCCAAGTAATAGCAACCTGGACATTTCCCATTCCATGTTTATACAACTAAGCGACGACAAAGGCAGGTTTGTGGCTGAGAACTAAAAGACTGACCTCTGGTATATAGATTTACCTTTTCTTATTTTGTTTCCATTTATAGCACTGTTCTATCCAGGTTCCAATGTGTGAATGATACTCCAGAACCTGTGACCCCTGGATTAAAAACACCAAACGCCCTTTAATTGACAGCAGAGTATGAGCCTCATGTGATCTGTCACTGTTCTTTGCAAAGTAAAAATATGCAATCGAAGCTCAACAGTTTCATTCGTTAATAACTTGCAAAACATACATTAAACGTATTTGAGCAAACAGTGACATTTGCACCTCGACACTGCAAGCCCAAATTAACAATGTATTAATATCAGAGGATTTTTCCTACACATATTGCATTTGTGATTGGAAAATCCACCTCAAGCGCAGGCATCTTTTATCCACCTCAAGCGCAGGCATCTTTTATCCTATGTCCTCAAAGCACCACATAGACTTTGAGTAGATCTTCACAAAAAATCTATTTATAAAATCCACAAGATAAAAAAGGTAAGCGTTGAGAAATAATATTTTCTTATGAAAGTTAATCTTGCCTTCAATTTGAGAATGGCAGTAATTTAGAAATTGGCTGCATTGTGTTTGATCTCAATCTCATAATTGGTTCCAAGCAAACTGTGCTTCACCAGGCTTTATCCACAGAATCTTCCAGGTAATACCTGAAGGAATTCATGCAGCCAGAGCAGTGTACAAAAAGACTGATGTGTGAAAATACTGTCTCAAAGACCCTCGCCATTATTTGATGTGCCCTGTGAGTAAATGCTTCAAGACACAGAAAAACTGGATACTTACATTTATTGTAGGCTAGACACTTAAAAGTAGTAAAGAAATGTATGTCAAATCAATAATGACAACGATATTAAACAATTGGAATAAGTGATAAACCAAATGCTTTCAGAAGAGGTCAAATGCAGGTACATGACTGGCTAATAATCTCCCACTATTTGAAATCAAATAGAATATGGTGCTTACATATCAGGCAAAGCATTGATTTTACAACGTTAGACATAACCAGGGGAGGTAAACGTTTGGGTAAACCAAACAAACTCAATTTTGGAAGGTATGCCACAAGATGTGGAACAGAAAATTAGTCCTACAGCTGCAATACTACCCTAGAAATAAAGAGAGCATGACTGACTCAGCAAGTGTACGCACTGAACATTCACTAAATACTCTGCCAAAGGCTTACACACTCTTCAGGGTGCGATGGCTTCCACTGCACTAACTGAAACATTTAGATGCATGTGGAATCACACAGACCCATTCTGAGGATGATGAAAGCTAAATGTCATTTTTATTACTTCTATTTTTGTCACAATGCACAATTAAGAATATATACTTCTGAAGCAGTGATGGACTTGAATAACATGTTGGCGTTAATGATGAAATCAAGGAGAACATTGTTGGAAATTGAATTTCAGGACCAGAAACGGGTAAAGGATACCAATTTTATGGTCTTCAGAAACAATAACCAGGTAGAGGGAAACAGTCCCTTGTTTGCTAAAAACTTTTATTTAGCGAAACAGCATTTAAAACATTCAAAGCAAATGTGCCCTTACAAAAAGGGGAAGTGAATTAATACAATAGCTTCCAGAGGGAAGTTATATGAAGGATCGAGTCCATGTTAGTCCTGGGAAGATTCTTCAGCTGGACCATCAGATAAAGCAACACCACAAACAATCCAAAAGGAAAAGGGGGACTTATGCACTCAAGGGGGACTTATGCACTCAAGGGGACCTATGCCCTCAAAGGGACTTTGAGCTTTGGCAGGAATGCAATACCATAGTAAACGGCTTCATTTTACTTCAAACATTCAAAAGAATCTTATTCTAGTATGGGTCATGTTTTGCTCAGTGGACCCATTACATAAACATCTACAGATGTGATAAAAAAAAATGTAGGCTCGGGTAGGTCCTGCACACGGTAGCACATGGGTTCTGCTTACTTAATCCAGCAGGATTTTTCACTTTTGACTACTCCGTTTTGGACCAGGGGACTATCATTACCGGAGTCTCAACTAATGGTAAATTCATTGTAAAGGGACTGAGCATGTTTAGTGACACTGTCCAATTTTTAAGATAAGGCCCCTTCTGCAAGGCTAGAGTAACAGGCACTGGGTTGGTTACAGAGGAACATGTGTGCACACAAGCATGTGCAAGACTATATTCATGAACAGCAGCTAACTGCAGACAGATAGCCTGGTGCAGAAGGGGCTCTGCCAGGATTGGTGCTGACCTGGGGTAGGCATTATAATATCAGTGGGCATTCATGGACAGGTCAGTAGAGTATACTGGAAAATCTAAGTGTTTTCACTGTATTATAGATATAGGTGAAATATGCCCTAAAGTGCAGTTTTGCTCCACATTGGCCTATACAATCCAGCAAAGTGTCAAACTGTGATAAAACATGCACACCAAGTTTGATTTTGCCGTTTTCAACACACTAAATCAACTTTTTATGGGAAATCAGGAATTGTCACATTTCTCTGGGCCAGCTCGTAATCAAATTCCACGCCTTTGTCCACTCTACTAGGCAGGTTAATTACTCTGCTCTCCAACAGACAGAACAAAGGCCTCCCCCAAACAAAAGGAGCAATTAAGAGGGACTCATTCTTACTCGGAAAGGAACGGTTGCGGGAGAAATACGATTCAGGTGATAAACTTGTCACACTTCACCTGGGCTGGATAACCTCAGGCCCACTGAACAAAGGAGGAAGCCCAGACCTCTGAAGCCAATACAAGATGGGCTCACCTTTGAAGTTTTGGTGGGAAAGAACCTGGAAGTGATGTCAGCTAGGGGCAGTACTGATGCCATCACTGGAGCTCATTCCAGAGAAACATTGAAGTCACCATGATGGATAGTCCCAGAATGCTGTGAAGAAGGGTTGGTACAGGGGAGGAGTCTGAGATTTGCCACCTCTTATGCCATACAAGCATGGCTGCCAAAGTTTCAGATTGCCATGTGTGAAAATTTTCATAATTTCAATGTAATTATGAGTGACATTTAACAACTGAGTGACACTTTCTCGCGAGCAAACTCAAACAACGAAGACGAGGGAAACATATAAATATCAGAAATTACACCAATTTCAGAAACGAGAAACACTAAGAAGATCTTAAAACTGCTGCATAGACCCAAAAATGGAAGGGCACTATTGGACCAGACTGAACCAAACCGGATGTGAGAAGCCATACTGCATGCAAATGAGCCTCATGTTCCATAACACCAAGCCCACCACACCCCCAGGCATGCCATATCTGAATGCATTTGGGATTTTACTTTATTATGAATACACAGGAACATGTGCTTTTTTTAAATAAGACTCAAGCTTAGAGTTCATACAAATGAACCCTGCTGCATGGATAATGAGGAGTGCAGTGCGGGAGGGTAATACTCTGCAGCTGGGCGAAACGTTTCCCGGACTGTGCACCCTGCGTCAGAAAGTTTTTGTCTGTGCATGCTCCATGCTGTAGATCAGCCTGGCACGGTGACCTTGTCACCCTGTTCCCTAGCAGGAGACCCTACTCTGAAGAAAGAACGCAAGGTAAGTAATATCTGCCAAGGCAGGGGAGGCAGTGAGTGCATGAGCAGCAGCCACGAAGGAAGCAAAGATCTGTGAAGGTGCACAGTTCTCTACAACTAAGGAACTTCATCGCAATGCATGGCCTACCTAATAATCCCAGAGCCTGCTACCAGTCAGCAAAAAATGCCACCCCTCTTGTAGAACTTATAGTCATATCAGGGCCACAATGACCCCCCGCCCCACAATGCCCCAAACCACAAATAACACGCAGACACAAGTGTTAAGTTTGGGAAAATTTGCTGCAGGTTTATTACATACAACATATGTAATGATGGTGGGTTAACCTACAGGCGATCAAAGGGCAGGCCGCATCCTCGCCACCTGCCCGCCTGTTGAGCCAATCAGCACAGTGGCGAACCACCCAACTGCTGCACAATTATTATAATTATACTACCCACGCCCTTTGCGGGGCGTGACTTGGCAAACCCCCGGTTGCACAGGCCCACAACCGCCCGAAGGACTACTGGGGCGCCGACACGAGTTCCTGCACCTCCCATGAGGTTTACAGGTTAGGCTCTGGCACCCCTATGTGCCTGCTGAAGTACAGTGTTTGCACCTCTCTTCTTCCGGATCGCCCAGTAACTCCGCCACAGCCCGTGCTGTGGTACCCGCTGCCGCACGGGCCCCCCACCACTGCTACTATTCTTCCCCTGCAACCTTTACTCAGAAGTGCCTCTTTCAGCTTGAGGAGGAACAGGTCTAAGCCCACAGGCGTGAGTAGGGAACAGGCGTGAGTAGGGAAACGTACAACCCTTGCTCTGCCGAGCATCCCGTCAGTCAAAGGAACAAGACCAGAGCGACAGGTGAGCGGTGGACCCTTTCAACCTCGAAGGGACCTGATCCTGACATGAATACTACATGCCTAAAGAAACCCAGGCCCCTCTGCCACTAATCTGCAAATACCCCCGGGGTCTTTAATTCTTTACCACCTTAGTGTAAAAGGCGCTACGTATCGAACAATAGGCGTTCCAGCACATGCCTTGAAACTCAACCATACCCTTCACAACAAGCGTCAGCAGGCTATACCAAGCTAAGTTACAGCTACTGCTGTCACGCCGTTCTCCGCATAACCTGGAGAAAGTGTGCTTGTGATGAACACTTGTGCTGCTATACTCCAAGGAGCACAGGGGCATGGAATGGAATATACAATATATACTATATAACTTGGGCGATGTCTTAGCCTGTGCCAATACAAGATAGCACAGGTATAAACAGCAGGCAACACCTGCCCTTTCAGGGGTAGTCTGGAAGCAGCTTAGGCCATGCTACCAACAGATAGCTTGTCTGTAAGGATGACTTGCGACCTCCAACAAGGGATTGTTGGGACTGAAACGAACTGCCCCCCTTAAGATCCCGGCCTGCATCAAGACACGCCTGCTGAAACCAAAGTTCCCCTGACACTAATCAGCAAAAGCCCCCAGGAACAAATCCCTCTGGAGCAATAGTGTAGACTATCCCAGGTTCGTAAGGTCATACCCTTTGGAACTGCCCAAGAGAGGGGAAGTCCTCCCCTGCTGATCTTGCTCCCTAATCTATACAATAGGAGAACCAGTGCAAGCCGCTGAGACCCACCACGCACCTTCACACAAAGCATCAGCAGACTACACCCAGTAATGTATAACTTCTGCCGGGGTGCAGTACACAAATTCAACTGTAAGCCGAGCTGTGTGAATGCTTGTTCAACTGTACGTAAGCAAAGTACAGAGGGATATTTCAGTGCGCCAAGCATAATTTAGTATAACTTGCGGGTGTTTTTTTGGTTTTTTTTTTTTTATACAGGATTGCAAAGGTAACAGCTGGAAACACATGCCCCCTAGACCATGAGGCTGCTAGACCATGTTACCTAGGAGTAGCTTGTGTTATAAAGTTGACTTACGACCCCCGCCATAAGGGATTAAGGATTAATAAACCAAACCCAGGAGCTCCCAGAATTGGTTATATCAAACCTAAGGCCACTTATCACCTTGGGAGGAGCCCAAGTAATCTGAAGGATACTCCGGGTCAACGCGAGGCTGTTCACACACAAGCCAGGGGAGCCCAACCATAATAACCTTGAACAAAAGCCGTGTGTCCAAAAATGGTAAGGGACCATCGTGCAAAGCCACCACCCAATAGTGAAAATGAAACAAAAAAAGGGGGGGGGAGGGATACCAGATAGGCATTCTGAGTTTCCCTAACAGCTGTTACTTCACTTCATGAGCAATTCTAAAACGAAAATCTTCTAGGGGCCCACTTCTATGGGGAATATTGGCAGTCCAGGCTCAGGCAGTAGTAGCACTGTTGCCCCACTAGCACGTGAAATGAGAGAAACACTACTGGATGTAGACCAAACATACTACAGAAAGGGCAGCAGGAGCTCCCGAACTAATGGCTCGGCGGATAGGCTGCCTTCTGCATGCCATAGCCTTGGATGAACAGACCGGCAGCAGCCGTAATATGGAAGAGCCAATTGACCATTGTCAAGTGAGCTAAACTTCTCATGTTTAAGTTAAAACAGTGCAGGTCCCGGAATTGTACATAACAAGATTAACTATGCCTCTTGGTAAGGCCGCAGGAGATAGAAATGCGCAAGGGGTTAGCCATAAAAGAGTCACAACGCGGCGCGGGGCTCCCCCTAGCACCCTTAAACATGAATTTCTATGGGGAGCCTGCTCTACTCTATTAGAACAGACCCAAAATACGCCAAATATGTGAAAAGTGACTGAAAATTAACACCTTTGGCCCACTGATTCCACCCTGTTGTGGTCTACGTACATCTGTTCTGACAGCCGGACTATCTTGTTTTGAGCTAATAATAGCTGTAGTCCAGTAAACGCACAAAATGGCCTACAAATGCGCAAGAGCCGGCGACCATTCACATACATGTACACAGAATGCACTCAACGCGCCTCCCTTGGCCGAGCCGTCATTCATAAGTCTGCTGTGCGCACATGCCCCTAGCTCGGTACCTCACCTGCGGGTGACAGGCACTCATTCACATGTATGCTGCGCACACCTCACACCGTGACTGTTCCATGCAACTCCTCTGCATGAGATGTACACCAGCAATCGTTTGTGTGTACATATTGTCCACACTATGCAGTAGCATTTGCTTGGCTGGTGTCTCGCATATGTCCTAAACTGGAGACTCGGTCACCTGTACATGCTGCTCACCTCATCCATAGTTGGCATGCTGATCGTCAGGCAGAACACAACTCTCATAACATGGACCCTCAGATACACGTACCCATTTGTCCCCACATACAGTTCTAACTTACTGCTTGCCTGATGTATCAATCCGCTTGCACTGGGGCACCCAGTCACCCGATCACATTGGCGGCCTTAAGCAGAGTACACCAGCCAAAGGCCCGATGTAACGCACACCTCACATGCAGGTACTCAACCTGTATACATACTGAGTATATCATCTTAACTTATCTGCAGGCACCAAGGGTATGTATGTCAGGCAGAACCCAAATCTCTACACATGGGCCCTCATATACATGTACACATTTGTCACCCCATACAGTTCTAACTTGCTGCTTGCCTGATGTATCAAACCTCTTGCACCGGGGCACCCAGTCACCCGAACACATTGGCGGCCTTATACCGAATACACCCCAATGTAGCGCACACCTCAAATGCAGGTACGCAAACCTGAATACATACGGAGTGTATCATCTTAACTATCTGCAGGCACCAAGGGTATGTAACTACTGAGTGTATCCTGCCGAGTCGGCTTGCTGCTAGCCTGGTTGCCTCTCACGCACTTCAGCACTTCCCAACCAGGTGTACACAATCCTCAAAGGCAGAAAATAGCTAGAGTAAATTGCAACGTTACCGCTCACATCCTTCCTAAGCAGCTGTAAAACTAGTCTGCCCTATATCGAATTATTAGCGCAGCGTCAATGTAATGCACCGATTCTCTGTACAGCGCTCTGACACCTATGGGCAAGGTTCGCGCTACAACCTACGAAACGAAGCTACCACTCCTGCCCCGCAGCCAGTGGAAGCATGAACGTTGGCTTGCGTTATTAAAATTGGTTCTTCTATGCTGCGCTCTGACCCAGAAAAATGTACGCTAGGTACAAATGCGTAGCATGCACACGCCCCTCTACTCTTGAAACGCAGCTTTGGAGTCAGTACCCTTGTAAATTTCTCCTCATATATAATAACTGTTAGTGCGGAGAAGGCGCTCTGACGCCCTCGAGAACACAGTTCGGGGGGGGGGGGGGGGGGGGGGAGGCGCACTGGTGATGCTACCAGTCCTACCTGACTGTCTCAATCGCCGCCTACAGCATTGAAAATTAGCGAACTGCCTTAAATGAATTAAACGCATCATGCCTGACGGGAGGCGTCGCCCTACGCACCCGTCGACGCCGCCGAGCCAAGGACGATGGCCTAGAACGGCCTCTATGTACAACGGCAGCCGATAGCAGGATGGAGGACAAACCCGATGACCTCGCTCCTGACTCAAACTTTTTTCCCGCACATAGTAGTATTATGTACTGACCCACACAAGGCTGAAAGCGGGGGGGCCGTCCTAATGAAAAGGCCGTAGACCGAAGCTACCGGAAGGCAGGGCAAACCTGCGAAGGACAGCGAGACTGGCAGCATGGCCACGATCCCCGCAGCAGGCGGTCGGACTAGGAAGAAAAGCCACCCGCCCAAGTAGAAGAGAGTATATACCCCTTAACAGATCGCTGCCTCGAGCGACTAAACCCTACGTGTTTCTGGCGCGGGGCCCTATCTGCAGCCTGAATTAAACTATAGAGCTCAGAGCCTCTGCCGGATCTAATGCAGAAAATAAAACTATGTGGCCTGAAAATGTGCTGGTGTACTGAACACACCGCAACCAATACCCTTGAAGCTAAAGGCGCCGCAGGGGGGGGTGACCGCTGATGATGCGGCAGGACACAGCGTGGGAATACCCGGGGCACGGGGAGATGGCGCCGAAACATATGGTGAACATGTAATCTACATCCATCGCGGCGCCTCCCTGTGGCACAAACCCAGGACCCGCGAGAGCAACGTTGCCTCCCGTCGCCCAGCAAAATGGCACTGACCGACACAGTGGCACATGATGATTCCAGCACAAGCTCCGCTACTCGAGGCAGGGGCCCGGCCAGCGACGCCTCTGCGCCAGCCGGGCCTTACACTAGCATCAGGCCCTGCAACCAGGTGGGCCCAGCCCCATACCTATGTGCCAGAATATCAACGCAAGCGAGCGCCCCGGACCCGGCGGTGTGCACAAGAGGCAGAGGCATGCCTGGGACCCGGAGGACAGGCTTGCACCCTCCATGGCAGGCAAAGTACGCGCCCAATACGACGTTGGGCTATACCGCCGAAGTAGCCCCCCTTCCCTCCTTCCACTCACATCTTCCCCCCCCAGACAATCTAAGGCCAGCAGAGGCCGTGCAGCGCCTACCCAAGGATAAATGGGGGACGGGGGGGAGGGGGGGCGCAGGCGACCCCCCACCATCACTTTATGTGCAAGGTATACGTCACGGACCCCTGGGGGGGTGGGGAGGGGGTGAGGCCGGGAGGGCAGGGAGCGGGGTGGGGGGGGGGGGGGGGGGGGGGAGGAACCCCAGCATACGTCGCGGGAGGCAATGACTTGGGAGAGGTCTGACCAATGAAAGGAAAAAATAAAATTGTGTCCGTAGCTGCCCCGAAATAGCCGCACCTTGAATAGACCCGCCCCACCCCGCGAAACTGGCAAGTTGCGGTCGCTGTGGAAAGGTCTAAATGATCGACGTGGAAGCTCCACATGAGCCGCCACGGGCCCACACTGGAGTTAGAACCGGCACCGGTATCTAATCACGGGAGGTATAAACCAACCAAAGCATGGAGCACCGAATTGCCTGGTGGCAACGACTACAAGGTGCCGCCCAGGATTTTTACAGGCCACCTGGACCGCTCCACCCCTGCGACACGGTCTGGCCCCACCGCCCCAAGTACCCCCCCCACCCCCCCCTCCCCAATGAATTGCTGATGCAGGCAGGAGGGGTGGCGGACCACCGGAGCGAGCGCGTCAGAAGGCCGAACGGTCCGGTAAAAAAGGGGGGCAGGGGGGTGCTATGATTACATGAAGCACACGACCTCACACTACCACACCCGTCAGCGCTGAGCTCATACGAGAGCCGGCAAACGGATGGCCAACACACGAGCCAAAATTAAAGACAATGAAGAAACTGCACAACCGTGCTTGGTAGGACGCTACAAAATAACATGCATGTATAGAAAGGACTCTTCACTGGACTCTTCCTGTTTCACACGAAGAGAATCCCTCTCATAGTAAGAACCCTAATAAGGATAGTGTGACCTATGCGTAAGAAAGATTACCTAAACAGAAGTGCAAGAGAAGAAACCTTTAAACCATACAAATACCAACATAGCGATAAAGCCCCGCTAAAAGTTTATAAAGTAATACAAAGGCAATCACTATTACCAACGCTTTTACTAATACTTTGCTATTTTAGGAATACAAATACAATTAATATTGCAGAACCATGGCAATGTAGTGCCATTACTAGGTAACTAGTATAAAATGGTCGTGCTGTGTAGGCAAATGAATGATAGCAGTCGCTTTGGCCCCACCAATTCACTAACATGAGTTCAAATATGAAATGAATGCACGCTTTTGATCCTCACCAAAGAAGACACGGAGTTCAGAACTGCAAACGCTTGAAAGGACTCTTCACCCAGTGATCCCTAGGCACAGAATAGCAGATGTTCATTGTAACCCAGCTCAATGGTACACATTTTATCGACCTCCGATGGATGAAGGCTGATTGTACCCACCGGTATACTAGCATGTGACCCCAAGCAGGTGAACACAGGTCCCAGCAAAGGACGCCTGAGTCCACTGTACAATATTGTATATATATTGTCCACGGTATAATATTGTTGTCAAACCAGACCCCCGGGGAGCCCGCAGCCTGAACACCGCAAAGACAAGGCCCACGGCCGCCGGGCGAGAGGGGCCCGGCAAGCGCGGAGATTAGGAAAGAAAGCATTCTCGTTGTGGGGGCAAAATGTTACGCAAACCTGAAGCCTGATCACCACCCCATCGTACCACCGACGCTGCACAGGTTACGGGTGGGATACCATTATTATCGCACTCGTCCGAGTGTCCAATGCAACAATGTACTCAAAGACTCTTGTGGGCGCCCCATGACCGATGCTGTAGCATAGCCTGCCCTTACAAACAGCTCAGAACGGGGGGGGGGGGGCGCAGCCCGTCCGTCCGAGAACCGGGGCACCGATCACACCCTGAGACCGGACCCCGGCTGCCGCCACCTAAGCTAACAGCATAACTATCCCTTGCCGGCCCACCCCAACGGAAGCCGAGAAGACCCTAGGAGGGGGGGCGACGGAGGCCACAGCATTAAGAGACCTCATCAGGGGCCCCCCACCCACGACCGCTTGCCCCGAGACAGAAAGGGGGGGGGAGCCCCGACAAGCCCACTCACCCGGCCCGCATTCCACCCCAGAGCGCCACCGGGGGACACCCCAGGAACTGCACGGAGGAACTGGAGCCAAGCGTCCGGCCTGGGCGAGGCAAACAGTGATGCACATAAGATACCACACACTGTCGCCGATGACATTGAAATTCATACATGCAAGGTTAGCATCCAAACGAGGCCCGCACCTAGGCTCGCACAGGGACAACGGGGGCGGGAGCTAACAAACACCCCCGAGGACAGGCCCAACGCCACGTGGGCTCACTGGACTCGCCCGCACCCCGAAGGGAGAGTGCGGGGATATCTCAATGCCGCATCGCAACCCCCCACCTCCACAGCGGCCCGACGCTAAGCGGGCCGCCTAGCCAAGACTCGTACCTCCGCAAGGAGGGAGTAGGCGGAGGGGGGGAGGCCCGTAGGCCACACTCACCGCAAGAGTGTCCCGCAGAAAAGAGTGTCCCGAAGTATAAGCACGACGACGTCTGGAGCAAGGGAGTAATGTACCCCTGGGGGCTCCTCCCAGCCGCCCCGGACGTGCGTCAATGACACGCCTACCTCCTACCGGGCGATGCCTGCCCGGGTGAGGAGTGGCTGGCCACGAGGTGGGCGGGGGCAGCCCTCCGTGACTAGGGGCCCGCCCTCTTGATGACCACTGCGTGGCCTCGGGCAGGCGCAAAACACTGCCAGCATTTTTCATTCCAAATAAATACGTATAGAACACTACAATCGCAGGGGGCACAACTAACTTTTTATTTTTTTATTTTTATTAAAATGAGGATTTATGTTACTTTCTCCAGGACGGATAGGAGGCTGAGCGAATCCATTAAGAACACTAGAATTATGAAATCGGTAACTGTCCCAAAATATGTTGAGCATGCCCCCTCGTGTACAATTGCAAAGGGCTGTTTACAGGTGAATACTGAGAGGTAGCTCCGTCCTGCAGCGCTAGGTGCAGAGAGTCACAGTAAACTCACCGCCCATGATATGGCCTCAGATCAAAGATGATCAGGGTATTCTAGTGCACAGGCCAACTGCAGGAGCTGTATCAACATAGCCCCGCCCACTGCCAAAAGACGTCCATTCGCTCAGTGATATAGCAGACCAGCCAATAAAGAACTTGCAAACTTTCCTTTAGCCAGTCGCCAGCCACAGTAAAGTATCCAAACAGCCAATTACAAGCAAGCAGTGAGATGTTCCCGGACAACTCAATGACAAGGCACCATCCAACCAATCCATGGGGGAACAGATTAGTTTAATAAAGCCTTGCGCCACCACAGCACAATTTATCTTTAATTAAACACATAGCGTGGTTGCCATAGTAACAAGAACACGCCGAGAACGGACAAGTGAATACAATATTACAATGATTGGGGCAGGCAGCATAGAAATGGGGAACAGCCATTACAAAGCAACTTTTACTACGCGGTGCTATTACATGATGTAATGACATATATTCCATTGAAAGCAGCATAACAGCACACCTGTGCTGCTTTCATTCTTCAATCCTGCAGCACCTTATATTTAATATTTACACATTCTCGAAGCACCTTTAATGCGTTACAATGCATTTTAGTGCGGTGATGCGGACACCAGCACTAGAATGCGCTAGTCTAACGCCTGATGCATGGTACTTGGCAGGGATGTACAAGCTTCAAGGTTTTGTCTTAAGAAACGTGGCGGTTATAGGGGCCAAGCTTTGGAACAACTTGCCTCTTTCTCTGCAAGCCTCTTCTAATCATGCTCTTTTGCGGAAACAGCTGAAACTTTAGCTCTTTACACATAATTTAAGCCTTTCTCCCCTCTGGAATATTTCCTTTTGTTATATCCCAATTTCGGTTTTTTTAGAGCTGGTGTCTGAAAGTGGAATTTCGTAAAGTTGTGATGCTCTTTTGTGGTCAAGTATTGTGCTCCACAAATGCCCCTTTTCATTTCATGGGTGGATGGATGATGTGGCATCTTAGGATCGGCCAGGGATGCCTGGCCCATAAAACTTTCCGCCCCCAACTGAAAACCCCTGCATAAGGGAGAGACAGCTGGGAAGACCCTAGAATTGTGAGATGACATAAGAGGAAAGGATGCCTTGCTGGGATAAAAAGCCACCTGATACCCATGCAAAGTTGGACTAAGGTCTTGGGACTTTGGATGACCCAAGAACTACATGGGTCTCTACAGTAATTTCCCTTTGGTGATCGATTGCACTCCAGTGCCCCCCTCAGGTGCTCGGCAAGACAGTCAGGTGACTCAGGGGAATGTGAGCAGGAAAGTGTTCAGTTGGCTGGTTGCAGACAGGCTTCAGAAAATGTCACCACCAGCTGCAGCTCTGAAATACACGTTTTTAGCATCAACGAAACAGTCCGTGCTGTGATGTAAACAGGTCTTCCTGCTGCCATATCAAGAGTGTATAATCCGAAATTTGTGACATTTCTGGTAAAGTTAGAAACCAATGCTGGTTTCATCCAAACATTTGCACGGTCTCTAACTACCAGAGTAAACCTCCCAGGGCCTTTGAACAAGCACTGGCAAAGCCTACAGGTTTGGCCTTGCTAATCGGTGCGATGGGTTATTTATTTACTTTTACTGCAACAATATGCAACAAAAATAAAAAGAAGAAAAGAATCATCTTGCAATGTAACATGGTATTATGTTATGCGACGTTGATTTGTATATAGTATTAATCACCCAAGAGGGTATCCAGGCACTTGGGCAGGTGTGTGGTACCCAAGGTGGTTATATGAAGAGCCAGGTCCTTAGCTGCTTGCGGTATTAAAGAAGTGAGTAGGATGCTGATATGAGGGAGGTTGTTCCATGTCTTGGGTGAGATGTAAGAGGATGAGACCCCACGTAAAGTATAGTAGCCGTACACAAAGTAAAAATATTTTTTTAAATAACCATCTCATATTTTAATAGAAGAGTACAATGCTTTCTAGGAGGAAGATGTTCGTAGAACACTTAGAAATGCCGATAATATTTTCAAAAGATACAAAAATTTGGTGGTTATAGATGCAAAGAAAATTACTACTGACTTTGAATTACTGTAGCTTCAAGATGTGGGTTACGTAAGGATGGATAAAACAATTTACAAAAGAAGAAATAATGGAAAGGAAAAAAACACTGGCAAAGTGAAGCATTGACCCACCAGCCCTGCACTGAAGAACACTTCCTTTTAGGTCAATGTGCATGTGATCAGGAGCAAATGCAATCACTAACAATGTAGGAGAGGCAATCGCCGACTGGGCTGATCCTTTGCCCCATGATGTATGCAGTGCTGAATGGGCAAAAAATGAATGACAGTTTAACAGGTCAGAGGATGAAGAGGTTTGACCTAAAGCCACTCTCTGCACTCCAATGCATTTTTATTGATGATGTTTTTATTAAATGAGACTACAGAGACAAAGCTGTTTCTACAGCAGACCTAAAACTCATACGAAGAGCAGATTCCGCTTTTGCTGCATACAATACTTGTCAATAAACGTCATTATAGTTCAGTATACTCTAACTAAATGGTTAAATCGGTATCAATAAATCAACAAAAATGTGATGGAAATAGTTGAAAACAAACTTCTCAGGAAATTTAAATACATCAAGGTCTACAACATTATGGGACATATGTGGCAGTGTATAAGGGGATCAAACTCATGCAAATCAGTTTGAACCTGGGGAAAAAATTTAGCAGCGAAAAACTGTTTTAAGTTTTGTGAGAAGTAAGGCTTTCTACAGGACTGCTGAAAAAATATGTTAATCTATTTTGTGGGAGACTGTAAAATCTGTATAAACTCTTGCCCTTCATGTTCTTTTAATTGTATATATGTGCAATCACTAGACGAATGTAATAAAAAATAACATAGCTTCTCAACTGTACAAAGCTATTACATGTGCCGTGTGACGCCGTGTGACGCCACGTTGGCTGCAGCAAGAGCAAGCTAGTTAAACCATTAAACCATCTACCAGCTTTTCAGCTCTTCTGAACAGTTTCCTGGAGATTACGAGTCATTAGCATAAAGGAGCCATTGAATGCTGCATGGTTCTTTTTTGCAAAACTGAAGCCAGTTACAGGACAGGCACACTTCTGCATGATACAACACGCTGTAAACTATAGCTGCTTTAAACAGTGACTTATATTAACATGTTTTTACTACAAATTTCCAATAGTAAATGTATGTGCTTAATTTATCACGAGATTAATATACAACCACATTCATGTAAAGTAGCAAGATGCTATGGATTTATGCTTTTTAGGAAGGTTAATGGAGCGACCATGCATTATAAGGAATACAATTCTGCCTGCCCTGATTAAAACAATATTGCCAGTCACCTCGGATGCCCATGCCCTTATAAAGGAACTCGGCTTTCGCCCTTGTGCCTTCATATGGTCATGAAACACCTCTGTAATGTGCAATATTCTTATAATTTACAACTTATGACACTGTACCCCATATATGGCGCCTCGCTAGCTTTTCTTCTGGGTTAGAGGGTTAGTGGTGCTGATAAAATCGCAGAAACCTCTCTGGCTGATAGAACGCTGACGGGTTGAGGAACGTATACCAAGTGGAGGATAACTGCTCCTAGCTTTTCAAACAACTGACATCTTAGTGTGCGATCTGGGAAAAGGTTTCCTATGCATTTAGGGCACAAAACCAAAGTCCCGTCATTTTCTAAGAAACTGGGTTACATTTTGCACAAAATCTATACAGGTTTCCCACTGCAGAAAAAGAGGCGTACTCAGAGCTATAAAAACCCGTGCCCATTCTGCTTCCTGGGATGACGTCAGCCCAGAAAGCTGCCAGTGAATATTTACAGCCGGTGCCATCTGCTAAGCGGAGCCTGGGAAGCATTCACAATGTGGGTTTGGTGTGTACACAGGCAAGCTAAATATAACAAAGCGTACACTCGGGCAAGGAGGGAACGACTACATGTTGAATGTGGAATAAAACACGACGCGTCTTTACTAAAAACATGCAAAATATGCGCCAACAGACACCAGACAAAAAAACAGAAAACAAACTTTGACTTCTGCCCGTGCCAGACACGTGCATTCTGCAAGGCAAACGTCACATCCATTACGAACCACATCACAAAGAGGAAAACACTGAGGACTTAAATACAAAATTCCCACTGGTTTATGTGCTAAATGTGAGGCCAATGGAAGCTGAAGCCAGGCTCGAGTCAGAGGCCTGGCACTGGCCAGCTCGAGCCCCAAACGAGCCGAGCTTTCATGAGACTTTTGCCTTCGTTCTGCCTTCATGCTGCATTGTGTACGAAATGTATTATTTTTTTGATTATATTGCTATTTGGTTCTCTAGTCATTTCATCATCGCCATGTTTGCATGATATTTTGTATTGATTGAACATGCGCTATCCCTTTTTGTTTTATTTATTTAGTTATTCCTTTGTGTTTTCTTTTTGATCATCAAATGTGTACCCTTATTCTTTATCTCTTTAATAAAACTACTTTGAACTTAAACGCAAGCCATTAATATAGGAGGTAAAATGGAGCAACAAATAGGCAACTAATTAGTGGCTGATTTGTACGAAGTAAAACTAGAAAACACGGAACTAATGCGGTATTCCATACTTAACTAAATTGTGTGATCTTAGGCAAATATTTTATTTCCCAATTATCCTTTTTGTTCATTACCGCATAGGATGTCACCTTCACACACATAGGTAAGTTCAGAATACGAGCTGCACAAAAAAGTATTTCATTTTTTTTATATACCACAATGTTGCTATCCCCCACATGCATCAATGTAAGGTTTTGCGATTCCTTATTTGCGAAAATTAGGGAATCGCAAATAAGGAATCACAAAACGGGATGCAACAATTAATTCGCATAATTTTTGCGATTCGGTAAAAATCGCAATGTTTACCGAATCGCAAATATTATGCGATTTCTAAATTGCGATTTCGCAATTCCCATTGATTCCTATGGGCCAAAAGGCCAATAGGAATCAATGGGAAGGCATTGACATTTTGCGAATTTCTATTAGCGATTCGCAAAATGTTAATGCATTCCATGGGTGCAGGGGGGGTCCAAATGACCCCCCCTGCACCCCTGAAATGGAATTTTAAGTGTATGTTACACACACACACACATGTCCTAAGGACATGTGTGTCTGTAACATTACAGTGTTTAAAATGCAATTGTGCATTTTAAAACTTTTTCGCAAATTACCACGAGGTTCACCCTCGTGGTAATTTGCACCCCCTAATTGCGAATTCTTAATTTCAAAAGCAATCATGCATTGCTTTTAAGGAATCGCAAATTTGCGATTCCTTAAAAGCAATCGCATTTTTGGAATTCGCAAAAAATAGTGATTTTTCCAAAAATGTTTGATGCATACTAAAAAGATATTTAGGAATCGCAAACGGACGATTTTACCGAATCGCACAGTTTGCGACTCCTAAATACCTTGATGCATGTGGCCGTATGTCTATAAGGGCAGGGTGCACATGACAACTGACTTGCCTCTGTTCACTGACAGCACTGTGGCCAGCGCGGTAAGAGGAACAATTGTAAATTCATGTTTAAAAATTATCACTTTTAAGAAGTACCTCTCAGAGCAGTGTTGTAATGTGATATACATATCACAAATTAGGGCATGTTAAATAACACACCTTTTAGGATGAGACTATCATTTTTTACATGACGTATGAGGAAACGGCACCTCGTGCCAGCTCCCTCTGCTTCAGTCTCCTGTCCAGCTTGCGCGCAGTCCGCCACTATCTATGGCTGCCTCCTCTGCTTCGCTTTCTGCTCGCTCTGCTCATGTTTTTGCCTTTTCCTGCTCGATTTTGCCCATTTCTGCTTATTCCTGTTTGTTTCTGCCCAGTTTCTTGCCCTGCGTCTGCCTTTTCTGCTTACCTCAGCGCCCTTCCTGCTGGTAAGAACTCACCTGGACCAACCACCCCACTGTCCACTTTATCATCTTTGATTCCCAGATTACCGCCACCAAGCACCACTTCTCCTCCCACCGCAGCTGGGGCAAGGTAACCAGGACACTGTGGACACAGGCCCTCAGCAGCACCCAACTTGAAGCTTCTGCAGAACTTGACTAGGCCGTCCAGAATATCTCCACCTGGATCATCAAATGCGCCAACAAAGTCGCTCGCTGAGACCAGCAAAAGCCAACAACCTCAAAACAAGCCAGATGGTACACCCCAGAGCTCAGAACCACCAAGCGTAACGGCTACCAACTCGAGAAGCGATTGCGCATCACTAAGAACCACTCCGGCAGAGCAGCCCTCAGCAACTGTCAACCGTGCATCAAGGAAGCATAGAGAGCAGCCATCACTTCTTGCATCGATACTGCGGCCAACCACGTTAACAAACTCTTCAGAATAGTGAAGGAATTCTCCAACTCGACAGCCACAGAAAAAATAATTCACCCCTCTGCAACACCCTCTAGGAATACGTCCACAACAAGACTGCCACCATCTACAACCTCAACTCTTAACCCACCACTCAGCCTCAGCCAACCAACCAACAACACCAGTCTAACAATCACCACATGGTCTCCACTCATCACTCAGACCACCACAGCCATCATGTCGTCCATCTACTCTGGGGTGCCCATCGACCCCTCCCCCCCCTTCTCCTCAACCTCGAAACCAACCCAATCGGCACAGTACTTACCATCATCCTCAACACCTCCATCTCCTCAGCAACCTTCCAAGACTGATTAAAGCATGCAGATGTCGGACCCTTCCTAAAGAAACCCTCGGCCAACCCCAGCGATCTCAAAAATTACACAGCAATCTCCTTGCTCCCCTACCCAGTCAAAGTATTTCAGAATGCCATCAACCAAAAACTCACGAACACCTGGAACAAAATCACCTTCTCAAAGCCTCACAATCAGGATTCAGTGCCAACCACAGCACTTAGACCATGCTGATTGCTGCCACAGACTACATGAGAAATCTACATGACTGCCGGGAAATGGTGGCCCGGGTCCTCCTCATCCTCTCTGCGGCGTTCAATACCGCCTCCCAACACGCCTTCATCAACAAACCCACAACATCGGTGTAGTAAACTACTTCTCTGTGGTGCTCTTCTGTTTAGAATGTTGATGACATCATAGAATGCCTGGTGTGACTCTCTGGCTCTTAACGTCAGTTGATCTTCTCAGGCTGAGCTGATGAGAGCTGGCTCCTGGTGGGGTTTTATCTATCTTACTTCTGTACCTGTAATGGAAGGAACTTACATCAAAGAAACCTATATCTACAGTGGACTCTGTCACTTCCTTTACCACAATCGGCATACAGCAAAAGGCCCTCAGGTGGATCGCCTCTTTTCTTACAGGACACACAAAGAGCATCGAACTGCCTCCCTGCTCCTCTGCACCCATGGACATTATTTGCAGTGTACCCCAAGGATCATCCCTCAGCCTCACTCTGTTCAACGTCTACATGACCCTCGCCCCCTCATTGACTCCATCAGATCCCATTAATTCAACATAATCTCCTATGCAGACGACACTCAACTAATCCTCTCACTCACCGAGGACCACTCCAATGCCAAAACCAACTTCAAAATGCCCAATGTAGGCATAAGGATGGGAAATCACTGCCTCTGAAAAACTGAAGTGCTGATCTTCAGAAAGAACACCTCCATATGGGACCACAGCTGGTCACCATCAGAACTCGGACCAACGCCCATACCAACATACCATGCACGCAACCTTGACATCATCCTCTACAGTCAACTGACCATGAAACGACAAGTCAATGCAGTTGCCTCCAACTGCTTCCACACCCTTTGCATGCTTCGCAGTATCTTCAGATGGATCCAAATCAACACCAGAAAGACCGTCACGCAGGCCCTCATCACCAGCATCCTCGACTACGGCAATGCTCTCTATGCTGGAATTTCCTCCTTGTTCCTCAGAATACTCCAGACCATACAGAACACTGCTGTCAGGCTCATCCTGGACCTCCGCAAACAGAAACCCCCCCACACCTCCGAAACCTCCACTGGCTCCCCATCCAGAAGAGATGTCAGTTTAAGATCCCCAAGCACACCTACAAAGTTCTACATGATCAAGGACCATCCTACACCAACTCCCATTTACCTGCAAGACACCTGTGCTCCTCCTCTCTTGCCGTCGCCCTCACACCCCCACAGCCATTGCAGCTGCTGCAAGGTCCGCTCCTTCTCCTACATCGCCGCCAAGAACGACCTGCCATTATCTCCGAACAACGCCCTCCCTGGCGGACGTCCGAACGACACTCAAAACCTGGCTGTTCAAGAGAGACAAGGCACGCCCAGCTACCTCTAGGGGTGACAGTGCTGCGCTATACAAATGGCGAGTGATTGATTGATCTTTTGCATGATTTTTATGGAAAAATGTTCAGGGTTTGGCTCCTGCACGGGATCTTCGAGCCAAGACAGACCCTAGGCTAGGCTCGCCCCGTTAATTTTCTACCCATTATCTCACTGACTAATTCACTTGTTAACCTCAGTTACACTAAAAAGACTTAATGCGCCAGGGCTGGGGTAAACAAGGCATCTACTGTCTTAAGAAGAAGAGGCTGGTGTGATTAGATCAGAACAAACAAACAAAGACTTTAATAATCCACTAAGCACAGGACGGCCTTCTCAGCGAGTCTTTGAATAAAGCATGCCGTATTCCTGGTCCTTCTATAGCAGGTCATATCATTCTACCTGCGCCATCCTTGTACTTAAATAGTAAGAGGGCTTTTGAAAGGCAAGAAGATTCAATAAACATGCTTGCTTAGCAAATAGAGTACTCATTTGGGACTGGTGTGCTGAATATCATAGCCAGCGGTACAAAAGGGGGTGGTGATGGACGGAGCATCTGAATCAATCAGACACTCACACCCAGTCAAAAGATCTGGGTTTAATCCATCACCGTTCTTTAGCCCACTCTGCCACCCCAGTTCAGACATGGCTATATGCAAATCAGTCTGATCCTGTGCCTCATGGGAACAGTCCAGCCCGAACTACCAAGCCATGTCTTCCCTGGACCGGAAACAAGCTTCCGAGGACCGGTTTCTGGCATTCCAGCCATCTTCAGCCCGGCTTGCTTGAATCCAGTGGCAAAGTGAGCAAGGGACTCACGTCTGAGCATACCCTGCCACACTTATGGCGGCCAAAAGCGGTACACCACCCCCTTTTGTACCGAATATCATAGCAAGTCAGAGCCATGAGAGAAAATTAAACCCTTAGTTTATAAAGGCGTCAATGGGAAAAGTTTGGAATTCACTCCCAAATGTTTTTCTGCCCTAAATTACACTTAGGGTCGCAACATTAGGTAAATTAACACTCAGATTCCAAATCTTAAATCGCAGAATTAGGATTTGAAAGGTTTTCCAGCGCTAATTCGTATTTGTTAAGTCAGAAAGCTTGTAGAGCGGTTAGCAACAGGGTATTTAACGGACACCGATTTTAACGCACCGAGCATAAAACCACCCAAAAAAAATTCAGAGCATCATCCCTGGAGCCTCCACTGGGGTGGACTTCCTCGAAGCGCATACAGTTATCTGTGTGGTTAGCAGCAGGGTCGAATTGGGATGGAAAATAGGCCTCCATTGGCAAATCAAATAGCTAAACAAGCATTTGCAATACAATAGGTTTCGCCTCTGTAAAGTTAGAGCTCTTGGTGTTACAAATGACACTTTTTTATTTATGTGGTTTTATTTGCAGCAGAGTGTTTTTTTAAAAGAAAAAGAGCATGTTATAAAGTATGGATGCATAGGTGTAAGCAGGAAGCGCGGAGGGAGTGAAATTGTATGTAGGACAGTTGTGGGAAAAAAAGAGAAGGGGCATGGCGACAGTGTCCCATGCCCGTGCTGTTAATACATACAAAATGTTGCTATTATGCACATTTCCTTGATCTTGCACTAAAAAAACATCTTTCACACATTACTAAATAGATGTGCTTTAAAAGCAGCTCAAGATACATAAATGTTTTCTCATGTGTTACATGTCTGTCCCTTTTTATTTCACAGTTTTTGTTAAACCAGCATTGTGAAAGCCAACAAATCTGCCTATAGTATACTGATCTGTATTTTTCCACGTCTGCTTGTGCATGCTTTAGCACATTACAGCCGGAACACATTGGCTTTGCAGGTGCCTGCTGTTTATTCCTCTAGCGAATCACTTTACCCTACTTCATATGAACGAGAAGATTCAACAGGTCGGATAATGACAAGGTCCAGCTTTGTGTCTTTCTAAGGTTGGGTTTATGTAGGACAGGAATAATAAATATACATACAAGTTGTTGTCAGTTTTGGCACAGTAGCCAAGTTTTCCACTGCCATGGGCAACACCATCAGCCACCAGCTGCTACTCCTAGCATTTTAACCAACAAACATTTGCATTCTGGGGTCTGTAGTTGTGCCTCTTCAAATATATACATGGGGCTGTCAGGTGTGGCATGAAAACTATTGTTGACTTTGAATTATGTTGTACATAGAAAACCACCGCTCCAGAGTGTAACCTGCCACACTGTCAACATCACAACCTCTCTGTTGATATGAAACAACTCTCTCAAAGAGAGAGAATGGACTTGGAGAGAACTGTGACAGTGTGGTGATGTAGCCACCGGCACCATCAGCCATTGATTGCATGGGGAGGGAGAAGAACAGCACAGACATTTGTCACCGAAGCAGCTTGCATTTGTGAAATACATACCTGTCAAGTAGCGACATGTCAGGTGGGAGACAGCCAGCGACACGGGGACCTCTGACCCATCTCCAGTCACCAGCACCGGCTCCTGCTGCACTAGCACAATTAAGGGAGGCAGGCAAGCTGCACAGATGAGCAACCTAGCCTACTGGCAAATTACTTGCAGCCAATTGAGGAGTGTGTTATTTAAAGCACACACATTGTGCATGTAAGCATGAAAAAAATGAGATTACCACACTCAGTTTTGAACCTCCGACTACCACTTTAAAAACAGAATTCTATAGCAGCCACAATAACCCACTGACATGCCACTTGAGTGTATAATGTTATGATTGTTGATGATGCTTTGATAGGATAAAGGTAGTGTCAGGTCCACTTTCTGCTATCGTTTGTAGGTCATAGGAGAGTGATGACACAGGGTTCGAAGCGTGCATGCCTCTCACCAGCTCACAGAGCTATGAGCGGTCAAATATCACTAGGTGGAAGCTTAGGGCTACCATGCAAAGGCAGAACAGATGGGCGTCTCCATAGGCTCGCTACTGGCACCTAATAGGGACTAATGAGTATGCTTTGTGTGTGTGCTCCGGCTCCACCAGCTACAGGGTTGCGTCTCCTGATGTAGCAAGAACTGTATTGTAAGCAGGCACTGTTAAAAAAGGCAAGTACAGAGAGATACAAAATCAAAAAATAAGCGGCCGTCAATGCTGAAGCGCAGGGTGCCGGGCTGCTTTAACAAAGATGAATATAGAAAATCCAAGGAGGGGAGGGGTGGGTGGACGCCACCGGTATCTCACGTCTCTCTACTCCATTGCGAAAGCGCTGCATTAAAGACTCAGCGCTGTGTGGGCTGGATATTTAAGAAGCAGCGGCCATTGTGCTCGGACAGCATGTTGTGTCTGCTTCAGCAAGACATTAAGTGAATAGTGCTCCCCAACTGCTAATGAAAGCTGTAGAGTAAGGACACATCTGAGAAGGCTGTACTCATGGGATGTAACAGAAGAGAGGGAGGTAATAAGGAGGAACGACTAAGCCTATTCACGAATCAAAAGCCATAATTTACAAAGGACAGGACGAGAAGCCAATTGTAAAGGCGGGTGGAAAATGAGCAGAGCTGAAAGTCCATACCTAAATACAGCAAGTCTTGAACGGACAGCACAAGCACTGCCTAGGCAAGACCTAAAAAGTGGCTAACATTTGCAAATCAGGGCACTTTTGAACTTGAAAATGCAAGTTTTATATGTGTTTTGCAAGATACAGGAGTCTGCATACATTTGTGCTTGCTGTACGCAACGTTTCTGGTAATACCAGACGGGGGACCAGACGGGGGAGGGAGGAATCTGCGCAATGTACCACAAAACAGGAAACACAAACAACCATAAAACCGACTCACACACTGACTTGTCAAACCAGTCCTTCAAGCACTGCCGGGTTGCCCTATGGGCCAGGACAGCCCTACTTACCAATGACTTTAAACAGCTAATTTCGGCATATTGATACAGTTCATCCCAAGTGCCAGGTGCACACTTCTGCATTATCAAGGAACCCTATTATCTCTTCTTTAAAGCAGGCTTATTTGGCCACCAGAGGTCATCTTCCCTCAATAAGAAGTGAGCACTCAACGCATTACTTTCACATTTAGACAGCCACACATCCTCTCTGCATGTCTAAACGTATGGATATTCTCAACAAACAGGTTAAACTTTTGGAGTAAGGCTGAGGCATACTGGACTCCATCGCTGAAATGCTGCCTATCTCCATGTCCATTATTGTGTAAACACAAATCAGTTGCCTTGAACAGTAGCATCCCCTCACTCGTGTGATGGTGACATGGGTGGTAGTTGCATCGCTGTCCCATGCAGGCAATGGAGTCTCACTTTGTCAGCCACCCGTGGCTCTGGTACAGGATTTCTGAAACTATCAGAAACATCTGAAATGAAACTTCAGAGCAAACCACAGGAAAGCAACAAAAGCCTAAGGTGAGCAGTCATACCATTCAAAACTTCTGCTTTCGTTTTGCTGAGGTTCAAACAAGTTTATAAACCAGCTTTCATCAAAACCAGGTTAACCAGGAAACAGCCTGTGCAAAGGCAGCACCCGCCTCCATAGGTCCCAGCGGTGATAAAAGCAGTTCCTCTGTGGGTGACGGCTGCAAGCTAAGGCGACCGTCCCCCAGTCCAACCGGAGGAAGGAAAGGCCAAGCCTGGAAAGGAGGAAGGGGAACCGAGGAATGGGGAGCCTGAGGTGACTGCGGCTGTGGCGACGGCGAAGAGTCGTCCTTAGAAGACGACGTGGCGACTTGTCTTCGGAGAAGATGAAACCCACAATCGCCGAACCTCTGAAGAAGAGGGGGGCATCTGAAGAGGAATCAACGACCCGGCGCCGTAGAGTCCACGACCGGCAGCAGGTCAACGTCGACCGGCGCCGAAGGAGACGCCGGAACGAACTCCGGCAAAACGCGCGGCACAGGAGACCGAGGCTGGGTAAAGCCGGGGTAGCTAAGGAATGGCGCCAAAAAGGCGTCAACTTGACCTCCGACGAGGAACCATGCTACATGGAGGGACAAGGGGGGCCCAGGGACACGCCCTGACCCCTAGCCGGCCCCGGCGGCGCCGCCGGGGCCAGCAGCCGCCGGCGCGTGAGCGGCGTCACCTCGGCCTCAGACATGGTCGCCGCCAGCCCAGAGGACCGAGGGGGACTCGAGGACACGCCCCGAGCCCTGGCAACCTCCCGCAACATCACAGGTACCACAAGGGGGTTTGCGGTGAGGCAGAGGCGCCGTGGTGCGAAGGTGGGAACCCCGAAGGGCCGCACCCAAACGTCACCACATCCTCCGAACCTGCCGCGCCGGTGCCGCCAGCGACGCCCCAGAAGTCCCCGCACGTGGAAAGGTATCTGCAGATGTCCCAGGAAGGAGGAGGAGAGGATGGAAGATCCAACGAGGCCTGCAAGGCCACCGCATAGGCCTCCTACTGGGCTCTAGTCGCCCCTGCGCCAGGAAAAGGCGGATAGGGTGGCGAGCAGGGCCGCACCACCCGTGAAGAACTCACACCCCAACAGGTCGGGGATCATCCCTCTGGGACAAACTGCGACACTTACCGACAGGGGTGTGACGCTCCTGCGGCCTGGGAGAAGGGCGATGTCGGAGAGGGAGGCAGCGGTTCTGGAAGCCGTCGGCGGGGGACGGACACGGCGACGACACGGACCTGGACATGCGTGTCGAAAGGAGTTTCATCCGGCGCTTCCGCCGGGACTTCAGTTTCATTTGCGGACACGCCTCAAAGTCTGTGGAGTCATGGTGCTCTCCCTAACACCACATATAGATGGAGTGAGGATCCATCGCCGACATCTGGCGCGTGCAAGACGAGCACGTCTTGACGCCCGAAGGCATTCGCACACTGTTCCCAAGAAAAAAAGCTCAAAAGCGGAAAAAGGAGGCATGAAGCAGGCCAGGAACAATAGAAACTGATGTCAGTGCGCCGGTGTGGGGCTTATGTGACCTCGCGGATGTCACGCCCTCGGAGGACGTCGGGGCTTAGTCGCGTGGTACCGCCCCACCTCCGGCATGCAGAGATGCTGGGCAAGAATGTTTTCCAGGTCCAGTCTCACACCTGGGGATATTCTACGTTAAGGAATCTGCGGCTAGTAGTCTCTATCAGATTCATACTTTGGGAGCTTGTTTCTTGAAAACAATGTTTTGAGTTGATGCATCAAACATGGCTGTTGCTCAGCAATAATCCATGCCTTCAGTGGTACCACTGAAGGCACACAGGTCCTTCACCATAGGATCAGAGGCCAAACCCTCCAATGACTGGATGGGCGATTGAACTACCCGCGTGGGTCTAAGCGGCTGTTATATTTTAATGCATCAAATTATATGTCCATAATAAAAAAAAATATCACTGCATTAGTATATATTGGGGTCTAGACATCCTGCTAGGGCATACATATTCTGTGCAGCTCTCACCCCTATTTATCCACCATACCACATATCCCACTACACAAATCATCACCACACAGAATAACACAAGTAACAATTCCAATCCAACCCACATAATTCCACTCCACATCACCTACATCCACTCCAAACAAAAACACATAGGTAAAAGACATTATCATTTACAAAGCCAGTAGCTCTAACACTCGCAAATGCGAGACCTATTGGCAGTGCCAATGCTGGTTTCATCTTAGCTAGGACTCGTGTTTTCAAAGCTCTAAGATTCAGAACAGTGAAGAGCATCCACTGGCGGTTCAAGACTCTGGCCTCTTAACACATCTAACATTTAGTATGTAAATCTAATAATATTGCTAAAAGCAAAACTGCTCGTTCACATGTCTTCTTTTGGGTGCACACTTTGAAGCAGCCTATTGGGTGCATGTAGTGCAGCATACAAGACACCTAAAAACAGAAATACTTTTATAAATTAAACTCGGAGAGTAGATCTAAAACATTTTCCATTTCCTGGACCCAAGTGAAAATGTACTTTTTTGGCTCTCTTTTGGACCTTAGCAAGGAATCTAATTATGCGCAATCAAAGTCAAAATTACATGCATATATTAGCCATGCCCTTTCACATTTTTACCGACTGCTTTCAGTTGTCAAAGAGCAATGATGGCCACTCCAAGACTGACAGTGGTCTCTGATCAGCCCATTGTATACCATCGCGCACCCCCTACCCACCTTCCACTAGAAGAAGTTGTCTAGCTCACTAATGGGAAGGATGGCACGGTTTAAAATGATTACACTTCCCAAATGCATATCTGCCCTTCAAAACACACTGTACCAGGTACCAGACCCATTATTTTTTTTTTAAAGTGACAGACTTGAGGCAGTGTCTGTGGAATGACGGGCTTGTGTAGATTGCACTTAGAAAATAAACTAGAGCGGTGTAGGAAGGCGGTATTGCCCTCACGGTTATTAATAAATGGTACTCTCCAACGCAGCTAGTAGTGGTCAACAATTGGGCGTATTAGCCACTGGAGAAGCCCTTGGTCAAAATGGACAGATATTTAATGGGGAGTAGAGAATACACGGTTTTCTATATATGACAGATAGAGACAGGGAATTTGCAACCTATTTTATGGTGGTGTCAAAGGTTTGGGAAGCAGCATACAGGCTGGCAAAGACAAACTAACCAAAGAGACCCCTCTTTGAGACTCTGCTCAGTTATGAGAAATGGAAAACTATTAGGGTTCCAGAATTGGGACCGGTTAGGGATTAGTTAACTGGGATACTGGTGGGGTACAACTGATCTTAAAACCTTTGATACCCTTAAGGAAGAATAGGAGCTGGTAGAAAGGAACATTTTTAGATATCTACAACTCAAGACAGATCTTTAGTGTCTTGTGAGTTAGATGGGGAGACCCTTTTGGTTCCTAGCGGAACCTGCAAAATAGTGATGTAAGTGCATGGGTGATAGAACTTTTAACATAGAATGTTCATTTAATGGTTACACACTGATGCATAAAGACATGTAATACCAAGCTCCGTGTGTGGCGTGATCATTTGCAAGTAATTGGGCTGCGGTAGGACGCTACAACTTGCGACGAGATAGAGGATTACATAAACCCAGCGACCCGAAGAACCAAGAGTGCACTCCTGGAGAGTTTGCCGTTGTCCACCAAACTGCTTGTGCATGCCACGAGGTGAAGTGAAAATCTACAGTTGCATACGTGGAGTCAACGAGCTACCCTAACAAGTGCCAGACCTGTGAAGAAAGTGAAGGCCTCACAGAAAGTTTGTTTGTCGTTGGCTAGAAATTTGCTGATGAAGTTGAGACAAGAGGTACTGCACCACAACGTGACACAGAGTGGTCATTAATTCAGTTTGACAATGCTAAAGGCAGCGACAACCCGGTACAGAGAAACTCTAAAGGCAGTAATAGCAGCGGCTGCCTCTCCATCAGGGCGGAGGAGCGTCATCCCACTCCTCTCCCCCCACTGCCAGCGTCTCAAAGGGGAAAAAAATAAAATGGCAATAAAATTAATTTATTACAATTCTATTTTTCCCTTTTCCCTTTCCCCAGCCCAAGCTGCATTTTGGAGCTGGTCACTGCTGCTGACTGGCAGCAGGGGAGTGGTGCTCACTACTCCAGCTTAGAGCGCTCAGGTAATTTTGTCTGGCTGTCTTGCAATGGCCAGCCGGACATGCGCCCTTTAAACCACTCCACCCAGCGGTCTTAGAGCAGGCACAGTCCGGAGTGCTTGCAGGAAAGTCGAGCCAGCATGCTCCAGCCAATTCTCGCACTGCTCTCATGTTGCCTAACATTATAAGCAGCATGGGAGCAGGGTCTGGATTGGTGTGGAGAATTCAATTACGGGGTCAGAACACCAAGGTACTCAAGCAAGGAAACCGGAGGAGGCAAGCCACCGGAGTAGATAAGTGATTCTATATTCCTCTTCCACGGGACGCTCTCTCTCCCTCTCTCTCTCTCTGCCAGTGTCCACCCCTTGCATCGGTCTGTCTCTTGTATTCCTTCTAAAGCTCCCCCTCTCAGTTTCTCTGCATCACTCTATCTCCTTTCTGTTTCTCTCTTTCCTGCTATCTCAACTTCTTTCTGTTTTTCCCCATCACTCTTTCTGACAATACTGCATGAATTAATTTTAGTGAGGGTAAAGCGGAATGTTTTGTTTGTTGCCCATTAGGACAGATAGATGTGCTCGGAAGCAGCCAAGAATTAATTACATAATATACATGTAAGGCATCTGTGTCAGCCAGGAAACGTCATCTCTCAAAGATGAACGACAGACGTGGTCTTAAAAAAATGGAAGTTGTGGAGGACAACTTAAATCCAAGCCTTGCGGCTGCTGGGTAGCTGTACTTCTACCATGTGTCCCCTGGTGGTAGAAAATGGGGCAACAGTTGCAAAAGGAAAAGGGGGAATCGGCAAATGAGTATTCAGTTTAACCCCAAGGAGAGTCAGTCCAGAGGGCACCATACAGTAGTCTAATAGTTAATGTTAGGCAGTAAGCAGTGAAATATCACACCACAGCCCTCGTTTTTTGAGTATATAGACAGCAGAAAGGCCTTAACAAGATAGTGATTATTAGCGTTGTTGGCAGCGTACCCTTCAGGTCACTACTGCACAATTGGAGTAATGCAAAATGATGGAAAGTATGCGTAAGAGGACTCTAAAATGCCCCCATTTCCATAAGTAAGCAGGCAAGACTATAAGTCTCGGGTTTAAGTAGAACTTCGTTTTGTTATCAGTATCTCAATCCCTCTGCTTTCGTAGCTACAGGGCTGTGGTGTACTGTCAGAGATCCTCTGTGTTAGTGGTCGTGATGTGCTGGCACTATCTAGGCCCCTCTGTTTAAGTTACAGTGGGGTTGTGATATGCAGTGAGTGTTAGTGACAGTGGGGTTGTGAGCTGCTGTCAGTGTCTGATTCTCTCCGTTTTATGTAGAGCGTGGCTGTGATGTGCCGTCAGTGTCTGAGTAAAGGAACCTTAAGTGACCTCTGTGACGCAGTCCACGCTGTGCGATAATGAGCGACAAGGACAGAGAGTACAATGGTAGTAGAGTGAGGGCCTTACAGGAAGAGATGGCAAACTGGGGACCCTGCGTGCCCAGCTGCATTGAGGGCAGTAAATGTCAGCATTTTTAACATTCAGTTGTAACTTGAAAACGTTCAGGTCAGCGATTTAGTTCCTGTTTACATTGAATGTGTTAATCTTGCGTAGTTTGTGACAGATAAACACACCCAGGCAAAATACAAAATCTGGCAATGTCAGAATAGAAACAGTAGCAAGGCACTGAGGTACCACAAAGTGTTTGGTTTAATTAATTTGATAAAATTATCATGAAAGCATTCATTGACATATTGTTCTAATTTAATTTAAAAAAACAATGAAAAAGTTCTTTAGACAAGTGTGCAAGGTACACAAAATATTGATACACTTGATGTCTCAATGATACAGAGAAGAGATGGTTTTCATCTCCCAGTGGTACAAAGAAGAGATGGTTTTCATCTACGCGTTTCGACACTTAATGTTTTTTTTTCATCAGGACATTACCATCTTGTTTCTAAAAATAGATAAACAATATTTTAAAATCCTTCCTATATGCTAGACAGTGCACAATGATAAATACATTTCGTCTTCATATTCAAAGCCAGATGTCTACTTGCAAAACAATGATATATCGCTATATGATGAGTTGTTGTCTATTCATAGACAACATACAGCTAGACAAACATTACAATAAAGACGTACATTGTATGGTTCATCAATAATAAAGTATGCTGAACATTTGTTCATTGTATCATTGTGCACTGTCTAGCATATAGGAAGGATTTTAAAATATTGTTTATCTATTTTTAGAAACAAGATGGTATTGTCCTGATGAAGACACACATAAAGTGTTGAAACGCGTACATGAAAACCATCTCTTCTTTGTACCACTGGGAGATGAAAAACATCTCTTCTCTGTATCATTGAGACATCAAGTGTATCAATATTTTGTGTATCTTGCACACTTGTCTAAAGAACTTTTTTATTGTTTTTTTAAATTAAATTAGAACAATATGTCAATGAATGCTTTGATGATAATTTTATCAAATTAATTAAACCAAACCCTTTGTGCTACCTCAGTGCCTTGCTACTCTTTCTATTCTGACATTGCCAGATTTTGTATTTTGCCTGGGTGTGTTTATCTATCACAAATTGCTTTACCCTGACCCAGGAATTTTATCCATTTCAGGGGATCCCTGTTATTTACATATTAATCTTGCGTAGTTACATTCCCTAAAAGTGTTAGTTATTTTAACAATGTTGTTTCTGTATTTTTTCCATGTATCCCATTTCTAATGTACAGTGCATACTTTGAACTAAGTCGCACCACTGAAGAGCTCTGGAGCGGAGACTGAGGGCACAGAGTTTCTCACGTGCCAGTCAATGAGTGAAAAACGTGTTCAGAAATCTTGATGGCCATCCAATCCTGTTCCTCTCTGCAGAGCGCACATGGCAGTGGTCATGCGTTCCGTTGTGATTGGGATTCTGTGCATATGGGTACGATGGGGGTACACTTTTTTCAAAATAATGACATGGCAAAAGTAAAATATAAGTAGCGAGTGGGCACTGCATTTTAAGTCATCCCGAACTTTTAGGGCCCCACCACTTTCAAATGTCACCTGTCACCACTGAGTGACAGTTGAGTGCAAGAAAGTGGTAAATGCAAAAATGTTGCAGATGCATGAAACGCTAAAGGCAGTAACAACCAGGTACCAAAAGTGCAACTAGCGGCAACAGCCGAGTGAGAGCAGAAGTGGATACATGCAGAGAAACATTAGAGGTGGTGATAACAAAACCAAAAGATTACAATCAAGGTTACTAGAACCTCAGTTAAGAGAACCATCTGACTTCAGTACCAGGTGCCTCCACCCAAGCAGAGGCAAGGGGTTGTGCTTACGAAGCTGGTGAATTACATAGGACCAACTGAAAGGCCGGGAGCGTGAAACCCCAGGGAAAATAGGGAAACTTCTTGAAACCACTGCCTCCCTCCAAGGCCCCCAAAACTCTAAATATTGGTGAGAGAAGGACTGCCTGGGTCGAAATCTTTGATGATTTCATTGATGCACTGGAAGAATCAAATGACTAAAAGATAATTAAATATCTAAAGAATTTATCAGGTGGAAGGTGTAAAAGAAGTGATGCAGAAAAAACGACAAGGTAAGTGACATACTGTCAAATCAAAGAGGCGCTAAACACCAAGTTCAATCTGATACCGAATGTCAACTATGAAAGGTAAATTTTCAGGCAGAGAGCTGGAAAAACAATGGATATGTTTGTAAAAAGCCTTGATTCACTTAAAGCATTGCAAATACAAAGAGTTCAAAGATGATGAAGCTAATGCGTATCAGTAATAGATGGTTGCCTCTCCGTTCCCTTCTTCTGAAGGAGACGCTTAGCTTGGAGTGAGGACTCATAGCTGCAAGAGCAGAAGAAAGAGCCCACACACAAGCAACTAACAGAGGTCAGAACAGCCCAAAATGAATCAGCGCAGAGTGTGAAAAGTAAGTCGAAATACAAGGAATACTGCCCCAAAGAAATATCTCCAAAGAAAAAGTTGTCTTTAATGTGGATTTTCCTTACCATATGAAGGTAAATGTCCCTCCATTGGACAGGTATGCAAAGGTTGCAGAAAAGAGAACCATTTTGTAACAGTCTGCAAAGCGAGGGAAAGATAAAGTGTGTCACGTTGGGAAAACATAAAGGATAGTAGAGGAGCAGTGTGTATCCACGATGATATGCACCAAGCGAATAAGGCAACTGAAAGAACGACATCCAGGTCCGCACACTGCTCCCATGATAACGCAGTTGAATGGAGCCAAAGTCTTTTTCCACCTTGAACAAAGGATATCAAAAGCTTGAACTGTAAGAGAACTGCAGGTACATTACTACTTTTCAAATTATGATGGTTTATTTAGATACAAAATGTATCAGAACATCATAAGCTGCTGAAATATTTCAGAATGTCATACAAACAATACAGCCAGTCACAAATGCTTTCAATTACAGTGATGACATACTATTTTTTTGGGGCCACATAAAAGGAACATGATAAAGCTCATGCACAAGTGTGTTATATGCTTGCTGATGCAGGTCTCACTTTAAATGCAGTAAAGTGTGAGTTTAATCAAAACAAGCTCAAGTTCTTTGGTCATATCTTTTCCAGTAGGGGAATTACTCTGGATCAAAATAAAGTACAGGCTCTGTCATCCACTTCTCCTCCACATGATGCAGCTATGCAGAGATCTTTCCTTGGTATGACCAGTTACTGTTTAAGGTATATATGAACGTACCAGCCAAGGTCCTGGAAACATATTTAAACTCCCATCTCTGCACCTATCTAAAGGGTCACCACCTACTTGATGGCTCACAACATGGATTCAGAAACCACCATAGTACGGAGACAGCACTGATGGTTGTTTTAACAACATCCGTACTCAAGTGGACGCAGGGCATACCACCCTGCTTGTTCTACTTGATCTCACCGCAGCCTTTGATACCCTGTCTCCTCACAGGCTAGTTGAACGCCTTGGAGATATAGGTATCGGGGGCTCGGCTTTAGGACTTCTGGCTTCTTTTCTTAGTGAGCGGGCACAGACAGTGAAGCTAGGCCGATCCAACTCAGCCACTAAACCCTTGCTGTGTGGTGTTCCTCAGGACTCCTCCCCGAGCCGAACACTCTTTAATATCTACATCACTCCACTTGCTAAGGTTGTGAGATCCTTTAGGCTAGAGGTGCTGTCTTATGTGGACGACAACCAAATAATGGTGTTCATCTCGCACAGTATAAAGGATTCTGCTCTTAACTTCAGGAGCTGTATGAAGGCAGTTTCTTCCTGGATGGTGGATGACTTTCTGAAATTAAATGGAGAGAAGACTGATGTCCTGATTTTTGGTAGTAAACAGGAAATCTGGTCTAGTGACTGGTGGCCGGACACGCTTGGCGTCTGTCCCTGCCCGGTTTCCCATGGTAAGAACCTTGGGGTTATGATGGACAATTCACTTTCTCGCAATTTGCAGGTCAGCAGAAGTCTCCACCTGTTTCGGGCTCATTAGGATCCTCAGAAAGATCTCTCATTTCCTCTCCTTTGATGCACGCAAGCAGGCCGTCATTGCCCGGGTAACGTCCAGAATGGACTATTGTAATGCACTTTATCTGGGAATTAACAATGCCCTAGTGCGGCGCCTGCAGTTGGTGCAGAATGTGGCAGCCGGTTGGTGCTGAACCTTCCAAAATATCACTCGGTCACAGCCTCTATCAAGCAGCTACACTGGCTTTCTGTGGACCGTAGGATCCTCTTCAAGATCCTGTGCCTGACTCATGAGGCCTACTATAGCTCATGTCCCGAGGGGATTGAGGCTATTGTACATCACTATATTCCTAGTAGGCTGCTCTTCCAGGGACACAGCCTTACGTCCCTTTTACCCTTGACCAGTTGCTCGCACGTTCGATAGTGTTTATTTGGGAAGAACTCGACTACATTAGTAATGTCCTGCTCTCCCAGTGTAAGCACAGTGCTCAGCTAGCCGGCATGAAAACGACCAGGTAAACAAAACTAACATCTGATACATAATTCAAATATGAAATAATTTAATACTTAAAACATGGTCCAGCACGGTTTAAACGATAAACATTTGCACGTTTTATGTGAACTCACAGACTTAACAATGGTCTCCCCAGGAACGGATTCATAGAAAGTTAGGCATGTGCCTATGATTTTTGAGCTTTTATCCAATTAAAAAAATAAAAACACACATGCATAGTTGAGAGGAATTAAGGATTGCTTCGAGCTTTTATCCAATTAAAACAAAATTCATAGCTGGCGGAATTTAGGATTGCTGTATTTTTGCACGTCTGTCATGAACATATGAGTATGTGATGTTTGAACTGCAAAAAAATCTAGACTTATTGTGAAATTATTATTCTTTCCAACTTTTATACACATGGAGAGCACTTTGTATTGTATTGTAATTGCTTTTATATAGCGCTTACTACCCTTGATGAGGCGTCAAAACGCTTTTTCGGCGAGTAGCACGCTACTCCGGGACCCATAGAGGATTAGTGTTGAATTAGTATAGTGAAGCATGCAAGTACATTTTAAGTGGTGGCTAGGTTAGTCAGAGTTATTTGGATTTGGAATGATAGCAGAAGGATAGAGGAGGACAAAGGTTTGTATTTATATAGTGCGTGTTGACACACGCTATTCAGGAAGCCTACAAAGGATTAGTGGTGAATCAATATGGTGAAATATGAAGTAATTTCAGTGGTGGATATTAGTCAGTTACTTGGAGTGAGAAGGATATAGGATAGCGGAGGGATAAAAGGGGAAGAAAGATTTGCATTCATATAGCACTTGTTACCCCTGTTGGGTGTTGAATCGCTTTTCTGGCGAGTAGCACGCCACTCCGGAACCCATAAAGGATAACTGTTGAAAATTAGTATAGTAAAAAAATATGAAGTAATTTGAGTAGTGGATATGTTATTCAGTTATTTGGGTAGTATATTAGTATAGGTTAATATGGAATTTGAGAAGTGAACATGTTAGTCTGTTAATTTCGATTGAAAAGGATAGTGGAGGGATAAAAGAGTAAAAGATTATTATTATTTTTTTTGTAGGTCTTAGCAATAGGAGGAGGCTTTTGGATGAGTAAAAATAAGTTTTGGGTATTGCTAAATGAGAAAAAGGGCAGCATTTCTGGTCCTAGTCCTGCCCAGTCTTGAACAGGCTCAAACAGGCAACTACCATTGTCCTCTCCGCCCTTAACAGGCTCAAACAGGCAACTACCCTGGTCCTCTCCGCCCTTAACAGGCTCAAACAGGCAACTACCCTTGTCCTCTCCGCCCTTAGCCTCGATGCCCTAAGCCTGGCCTTTTTTATAGCCCTAGCAATCAGGTAACCCCTTCAGCCAATGCGAACCCTAACCCTAACACTATCCAATCACAACACTAGCCCTAAAATCTAGAACCAGTAGGAGACCAGGACCTTACAGCCAATCCTAGCCATAGTCCAAGCACCCAATCAGTTCAAAAACCATGATCTCTACGTCCAATAAAGACCTTAGCCCTACCAGTAGTCTCAACCCAAGTCCAAGCAGCCAATTGTACAGGTAGCCCTAGTCCCTACTTCCAATAGAAAGCCTAACCCAGCTCTTAGTCCCACAACTAGTCCAACAACCAATCACACCAGAAGCCCTAAATAGCTACTTCCAATTAAAGGTCTAACCCTAGCCCTAGTCCCACCCTACTCCCAACAACCAATAACATAGGAAGCCCTAGTCCAGACTTCCAATAGAAATCCTAACCCTAGACCTAGTCCCAACCCTACAATGATTGAATCAGACCCAGAAACCAATCCGAACCCTCTAATACCCAACCAATGAAGACATTAACCCTAACCCAATAGAAACACCAGATACAACCACCAATCAGTGTACACATGTGCCAACCACTAGCGGACCATATAAGGTCCCAGCGACCTCAGACAAGGTTTGCTGGCCAGGGAGTTGGAAGTTGCTTCTCCTGTTCAGAATCTCCTAGGAGACAGACAGGCTCAATACACACTTTGGACTTCTGCAGGTAAAGGCTTCACTAACTCGAAATCTAACAATACTGTTTGAATAAAACTTTACTCCCCCTGCTGGCCAAAAAACGAAGTGCACAGGCTCCAGTAAATACTGTTTAAACAGCTCACAGAAGCACCCTGTGATGTAGAATATCCCAGTTGCGGGGGGCAGGGGGGGGATGGCCTCACTGGCTTGTGAACTCAAAATGGTGGCTGGGGGTGCACTGTTTTAACAGACTGGTCTTCGTACAGAGCAAAGGAGAAATTTGGAGGGAAAACTGATTTGTCACCAAGGAATGAGAGGGACAAACTACAGAGGTTGGACTGCGAATCCCACAATTCAACACGTTAAATGCAAGCAATCATGGGCAGGGAAAACCACAAAGTTAGAACACAAAACAGGTGATAAAGTATGCAATCACAGGCAGGTCAAAATTGCAATTTTACACTGTAACAACCACATGCAAATACAGTAATCACAGAAAGGGAAAATCGCTTTTTAAACAACTTTTTTTGCCTGCAAGATTAGGATGGCAGGTATTTGTGTAAAAGGCCTTGGAAATGCCTGAACACAAAATTGCACCCATTCGACTTCCCCCTCCAATAACACTTCCCTGAGAATACCCTCTTCCACGCCCACTAATTGGCACGGTTTAAGCAATATCACATTATGTGCACTTTCTACAAGAAGGATATGGATTTTCTCAGTGGGTCTACACATATAGGGAACATGTTTTAGTAAATGAGCAAAACATTTACAACTTAAATTGAATTAAATCTTCCAGACCATTCCAGATTTGTAAAAAATAAAAAAAAGTTTGAAAAACATTCATCTAATTTAAGAGCACTTTAGTAATTAGCTACTTAATTGTTTTGCTGAGCCTATCTGAGCAGTATAGTAATTGCTATTGTGCATCATTGAATGCATTGAATTTCAACATACACATTGCTTACCCTTACTTCACATTTGTTGTTGCACCAAGGATATTCTGCTACATAAGTAAATACTTATAGGTTCCAAAAAGCGAGACCTACTCTCTATGCCAATGCTTGTTCTTTTGTTTGTTGCTGTTTTGTTTAAGTTGCCAGATCTACAATAGCTGGACATGGTTTTTGTTAACAGTTCTTTGCATCAAATTAACTTGTTTTCATTGATCTGAATGTTGTTTCCATACTGCTTGTAGGAAGCAGTCAAGTGTGTGGGCTGCCTAGCTGTGCGCATGCGCCGAACTTTGCAAATGAGAAAAAGCCTGGTGCAGGAGCAATTTACAAGTGTGGAGTGAGTGAGCCCCAGGCAGCATGACTCACTCACACAGGAGTTCATGCACTGCACCTGCATACCCAGCATGGTTTAAGGAAACTCGACCCACTCCCTCCCAGGCATCGAACACATATTTACCAAGAAACTCTGAAAAGAGCCTGCCTGCAGCACTGACGGCTGGTGGTGTGTGTGCCTGGTGAAAGCGTGCACTGACGGCTCGTGGTGTGTGTGCCTGGTGAGAGCGTGCACTGACGGCTCGTGGTGTGTGTGCCTGGTGGAAGCGTGCATCTACTGCTGGTGGTGTGTATGCTTGGCGGAACGTGCACTGGCGGCTGGAGGTGTGTGTGCCTGGTGGAAGGGTGCACTGACTGCTGGTGGTGTGTGTGCCTGGTGGAAGCGTGCACTGACGGCTGGTGGTGTGTGTGCTTGGTGGAAGCAGGAACATTCACAGTGACCGAAGACAAAAATGAAACTGATGAAGAGGAGGGGGAGAAGGGAGTGAAGTGCGAGCAGAGGAGCATGATTCACAGCTAGAAGACACAAATGAAGCTGACCAGGAGGTAGGGGGAAAAGGGAGGGGGGATAAGGCAAGCAGAGGAGCCTGATTACAGCAATAAAAACACAGAGGGCAGCTGTGCATGAGCTCGTGAACGCAAGCTGTAGGCCAGCAAAAGCCTCTGGTCGCACTTTTAAAAGCCACTTACTAAATGTCTCGAAGACTCAGGCGAGACCTAAAAATGGGATCGAGAACTTTGGGAGCCATGCGTAAACATGCCCAGGTCACCAGACTTCACGAATATTTTTTAGACGAAGAAGAATTACCTTTAATGTAAAGGTTACAAACAAAGATGGTACAGAGGCTAAAACGATCCCATTTTAGAGTCATTATCCATAAGAGGTGAACAGGTCCATCTTAATCACAGAAAAAAACAGGTGTAATATTTGACTCCAACTTTTCACTACAAATACACAAAGTTTTCACAGACACTATTTTCCAGCTCTCGCTGCTCCGTTAGATTTGGGCATTTCTATAAACCCACACTAGACTGGGAGCCTTAGTCTTAGCACATATAGACAATTGAAAACTAATCTACAATGACTTCCCCCAACAGCTTAGACTGTGGCGACAACAGATTCAAACTCAGATGGCCAGATTTAGCCTTAGACTGAAGAGGAAAAAACAAGAGAAGGCCAGCCTTCTGAAATGACAGCACTCTGCCCCTCTCTGCCGCATTGCAGGAGTTTACGTAACTTTGTGAATGTAAACATACATGATCCTGATTTCTTGAAAAAAGTAGGCAGGGTAAAATGTTTTAAAAAGGGAACCCAACAGGTTACAAACTCAGAGAGATTATGTTTTTCCAAGGCAAGTGCTAGCAGCTTATCCAGACACGTTTTGCCTTTGTAGTCTAGTACCTAAAAGAGCACTGAACAAAACTTTAAGAATACACAACAGGCATTTGCAATGCAATAGAAATTGCATTATTAAAGTTTGAGCTATTGGCATTGCTAATAATAATGCCACACCAATAGCTCAAACATTCAGTAAAGCGAGACCTACTGCATTGCAAATGCTTGTTAATATTTCTTTTACGGGTTGCAGGCGTTTGGAACACATCCTCTACTCCCTTGAAGCAGAAAATCTAATCCTTTTAACAAGGTCTGAACGTTCTTTAAAACGTGCAGAGAAGGTGACAGACTGCTAGAAACGGATCCAAATGAATACATAGAAATTTAGAAAGAGGCATGCGTTGTTTTTTAGAGTAACTGATGATGGCTCCTGTCTGCAGCACCATATTTTGAAGAGGTCCACCCTTTCCTCTTAAATTGCATTCTCAGAATCTATTTGAAGTGACAGGCCCAAAAAATATTAAGTGATGAAAGATGCTCCATACATTTTTATAAGTGACTAGCTTACCCGTCACGCGTTGCTGCGATCTCAGAAGAAAGGAAATTTAAGGAAACTGGTTATGATAACATTCCATTTACATTGTGTCATTTTTATTGAAACTTATTCATTTTAATATGGAAAACATTTTAAAGTGTTGTTTTAAATCTATTTATTTATTAGAGTGCTTGTGGATACACTGTATTTATTGTTTTTCCGTCTGGTGCATACACGAATAAATCAGAACGTTTTCCGACGCGTGAGCTGGCCACTTACAGTTGTCCATGTGAGAAGCACGGATTCTCCAAATCTAGTCCACACACTTGCAGCGATTGTCCTTGTGCTTTGTTGATGGTCATTGCAAAAGCGAGTCGCACCAGAAACTGTAAACGTTCAGTATTGGAAAGATTATGAGGGCCCTAGGGGACTGGGGGGGGCCGATATTTAACAAATTGTTTAATTTTTTTTTTGTTTGCCAAAACCTTTGCGGGAGTGTACTCAACAACTTCCCAAAGTTTCATGGCAATCGGATGAATGGTGTAGTAATGCATAAAGGACAAACAGACATAATTTCGTTTTTATATATATAGATAGGCTATGTGAAGTTGGAAGCGTTAAGTATCAATAGCCATGCAGAGTGTAAAGTCTTCCGCAGAACACCACATAAGTACTAGCCAGGATAGTTCCTAAGTGTCCTTCAAAAACCTCTGCCTTTTTTGAGCATTTATTTGGCAAAAATGCTGTAAAAGTCACAATTTTATACTGATTTTTATCGGGGTGAACGTCAACCCGAACCTATTTAGTAGGTTCACTAACTTATTTTGCTTCTAAGTGGGCCTGGTGCAAGCACTGAAGACAGTGGGTAGTGTGATGGTGGCCCAGTGGTGCAATGGGCCGCATTGGTGGTGAAAGTGGGGAATGGCCTCCTTAGAACATGCTATGCAGCCATGACAAGCACTGCATGACAATTTTACACCTTGCAGTGAAGCGAAAAGGAAGATTAACAAGCACAGAGGCAAACATGAATGACAGCATGCACGTGAACTGCGCGCTGCGGCGTGACAAAAGACACAATAAATGATTATGTGGTCAGGGTTTAGTTGAAGAACCTGGCATGGATATGAACATCGGAAAACTATGTTGGGCACTTTAGACAAAAACCATCTTGAACAGCCTGCATTGTTAGTGAGTGGTATTCGTATAGAGCGCTGGATAGTTTGAAAGCACTCCTTGGGGGGTCTTTTTGGGCACCTAAGAACATTTCGTATTACATAACCATGGTGATGTTTCATCGATCTTTGTGACTTATATGGACCTGTGATAAATTAAGAATTTACTTTTTTTTTTAAACCTGGCCTTCTGGTGATAGAGTGCTACATTATACAACACGCAACAGTATTATGGACACAACATTATACACACAATGCTGCAATCAAAGGTCGCTTGGCTGCACATCTACTCTACAGCTGAGAATATGCGCAATTGTTAAAATGTTTCCTAAAATAGCACTCAAAATGTACGCATCCAGTTTGAATGAATTTCGGGGCATTACTAAAAAGAACTTATACTAATGGACCTGACCATGCCATCTCACACGAGCACCAACAACAGACTAGAACCTGGTTCCCCAGCTCTAAAGTCGCCAGCTCTGTCCGTTAGGTGGCACCAGACCAAGCGTTCCCATGGCGAACACAGACGCTAATGGCGCAGGGCACAGCGTTCCCATAAATAACATGGATACCACTGTTCACGTAGACATGCGAAATGCGAGGAGGCAGCAAGAGTTGCATTTTGCATGGGTTTCCCTTGAGAGCAAGGGATCCGTTTCCATTTAGCCTTCAGGAAGCACGTCAGAAACAAGCAACTAGTCACCAGCTTTTGTTCTTGAGTATGTGTGCTGCGAGGTCTTACACACAACAGGGAAGCGCTACACAAAAGCTGACAACATAACACAACATAACATATCCGCAAACTGGCATGCTGTAGTTACAAGGCACAAAGTATGTAAACAGAAAAAGATCCTCTTTCCAAAGTGTCACACTGCTACGTCATCAGCTGTATAACTCCTTGCACGTAACAAAAAAACAACTCAAGTTCCTTATTTTCGACGCAAACTTATTACTTTTGGGAACAAATACTTTCCCCCTTGGTGAAAGGAAGAAACGGTTCAAGCGGAGTTTGCCGCGTGTTTATAGGGCTAGCATAAAAGCGATAGCATCAGCGCGTGGCTTTTGTTTCTAAGCTTCAGGCACAACTTTACAAGCAAGGGAATGCCTGTGCCGCCTCCCCTGAGCACCCTGCCAATAAACAGTGTCAGTTTTAAAGGAACGGAGAGAAAAAACACACCTTTTACAGGGAAACAGCCTTTTTTTATTATATACTTTACTTTCAGATTAGTTACGTACAAAAAGAACCTGTAAAATTGTACACACAAAAAAGCCTTTAAAGTAAAGAGTGGTGGAAGAAAGGCAAGACCATATGGATAAATTTGATAACGTTTTCGTCTGCGAATAATGTTCAGAGATTTGACAGCCAAATGGCATTCCCTCAGTCTCTAAGCAGTGGCCCGTTCTGGTTGGCAAGTAAAACACAAAAAACACGTTCTGTACACTTGATAATTCCCAAATTACCACAGAAAACTAGCAGCTGAGTTTGAGCTCTCGAGAGCTTAGAGACTAGAGGGCAGGCTACAGCCATGCCCTGACCTCTGACCCCGCGCCCCCCTCCTCCCCTTCAAACTAACACCAGAGAGGCAGGACATTCATTCCGTCAGGGAGGGAACAATGCTGGCCCTTCACTCCGAGAGGATCTTCCAAAATCCTTGTTGGGGGGAGGGGGAGGGGGGGGGGGGGGGCGAGGGTCTGGGCTCATTTCCTCCACGGAAAGAGGGAGGCAATAGTGCAAGACAAGCTGCTGCGCAAGCGCCCGGTTTCACTCACGAGACCACCTCTCGGGGATTTGACTTCATACTTCTTTACATCAGTTGCCACCTTCTACACCACTGTAACTGTACACGTAGAATTTTGCTAACCCACCCGGGTGATGAGAACAATATAAACGAGCCGACGCACGCTGCCCTCGAGCTCAGAGTTCACTTACCGCCCTGTGCCGCCCGCATGGAGGCTCCGGCCGACAGCGCTGGACTCCCTCCTCCGACCGCGGTCTGTCTGCGCCTCTGACAGCCGCTCCATCTGAGGCAAGCTGCATGCGAAGACATTCCGGCTCAAACACGCCCTCTGCAGAGCCCCGTCACCGCTGCCAGGGCAGTGCTAAAGACAGCGAGTCTGAGGAGGCTCCGTCCTGCCCCCACCGAGGGGCAGGCCAACCTGTGCTCCGGGGGACCCTTGGCTGTATCTGTGCCGCGTGCCTCAAAAGGGGCAGGAGGTGAGGAGGCAAAAAAAAAAAACGAGTGGTGCGTGCGCGCGCCATATGCTTTCAATTATCGTGCCAGTTTCTGGGCACGATAATTGAAACCATATGGGAGGAAATGCGCGTAATAGACGCCATTAGGCCAGGGGTGGAGCTATGCACCCGCCTCTGGCCTATTGCGTGCTATTTTACAAAAGAGCACGGAGGAAAAGGCCAATAGCAGACCGCAAAGGTAAAATCACATGCACAAGCTTGTGCATTTCCCAGGTCCATTTTGAAAACCCAGAGAAAAGGACTCTCACTGCGCGAACACAGCTACGCAGTGTATCGCTAGGCGCGAGACCTAAAAACAGACTACTTTATGAACTCATACCTGAAATTGTACACCTTGCAATATCTGCAGAATAAAAATAGAAACTAAATTATTAAATTCAAATATACACCAGTACATAATAAACTACTAAAGCTCGATGTGGAACCACCTGAAAGCTCGACTACTAGCCGCTGAACCACAGCGGCAATTCCGCCGCAGTGCGGTGGTTTAGCACAGTGGGCGGGGCCGCGACGGCCAGCGGACGTGCGTAGCACTATGGAGGTAATGCGCGCAACGGCAGTTGGCAGTCAGAAGCCGCGAAGGGGTTAAAGATCATACCGCTTAAATGAATACAACAAACATTGGCAGGGGAAAGGTGTGGCGCAGCGGCCTATTTGCTTTGCCAAAAATCTAAATCCGTAATTTGTAAAACACAAACTACTCACCCCTAAGGGTCTCAAGGTGCTGGGGACCTTCACGGAGATTAAGTGAGCTATTGCCCAGAGTCTTATGGTGCTGAACTGTCGCTGGTACGGGCATTGACCCGTGAGCCCCGCGCACCGGAGGCAGCTGCTCTGGCCGCTGCGCCACACTTCTCTGTTGCCAATGTTTGCTGTATATATTAGCTTTGTCATTTTTTTGTAGCCATTCTACAAAGCGCACCGAGACCGCCGACCTCGTTACCAACGAACTCCACTTCCTCCTAGACCGGGGAGAAACAGCAGCTCTCATCCTCCTCGACTGCCTTCGACACGGTATCCCATTGTACCCTAATCACTAGACTCCACGAAGCCGGCATCTTAGACAAAGCCCTGGGCTGGATCTGTTCCTTCCTCAATGGTAGAACACAGCAAGTCAGAATTCCCCTGTTCCTCTCTTAACCCACAGACATCAGTTGTGGAGTGCCTCAGGGAACCTCCCCGAGCCCCACGATATTCATCATCTACATGGCCCCGCTCGCAACCATCACATGGAGCCATGGACTCAACATTGTATCCTACGCTGATGACACCTAGCTGATTCTCTCCCTCACCAACGAGCCCACCATCGCCAGAAACAACTTCCACAATGGGAGGAGGCCGTCACCACCAAGATGAGAGACCGCTCCCTCAAGCTCAACTCTGATAAGACCAAAGTCGTCATCATGGGGCCCAACATCTCCATCTGAGAAGACTTATTTTGATGGCCCACTGAGCTAGGAACCCCCCCCCCCACCCACATTACTGATCAATCAGACAATCTTGGCATCATACTGGACTCATAGCTCAAATAGAACCACTAGATCAATGCCGTCACATCATCATGCTTCTACACTCTTTGCCTGCTTCACAAGACCTGCAGATGGATCCCCACTGAGGCCAGGATGATGATCACCCACGCACTCATCAGCAGCAGACTCGACTACGGCAAAGCACTCTATGCAGGGCCCACCTAGAAACTCTTCATGAAACTTCAGAACATGCAAAATGCTAGTCAGACTGGTCCTCCACATCTCCCGCCCCAGCCACATCTCTGAACACATATGACAACTCCATTGGCTCCCAATCAACAAGAGTCCCCTTCAAGCTTCTCACACACGCCAACTAAGCCCTCCATGACGCCGGACCAGCATACCTGAACCACCGCCATGTTGTACAGCAGCTACTGTGCAATGTACCAGAAACTTATTTTTTAAAAGCGTTATGATGCAGCAGCACGCCACATCATAGTGTTTTTCAACATCATTTATTTATTTATTTATTTATTTAAAGTTTGTATAGCGCGAACATGACCCAAGCGGGTATCGGAGCGCTTTACATACTGGTTGTGGAAGACCTAGGTAGATAGCTGCTGGAGAAAAGTAAAGCAATATACATTAGGAACTGGAGTTTGATAGAGTTTGAGTTAAGTAGATTGTCTTGTTTGACAGTGTCAAATGCAGATGAGAGATCAAGTAGAATTAGTAGGCAAGCTTCATTCTGGTCAAGCAAAGAGAGAGCGTCGTCCACTATATGTGTGATGGCCGTTCCTGTGCTGCGGCCAGTACGGAAGCCCGGTTGGAATTGGTCAAGAAGTTTGAATTGCTCAATGTGTTTGCACAGTGGTTCATGTACACATTTCTCAAGGAGTTTTGCCAGGGTAGGGATGTTTGTAATTCGTCGATAGTTATTCAGATCTTCAGGGTCCGCAGTGGGTTTTTTGAGAATAGGGAGAACTAGGCCCACCTTCAGGCAGTCCGGGATCTCACCTTGAAGAAGAGAAGCGTTGATGATCTTGGACCAGAGCAGGACTAGTGATCCTATCATTTCTTTAAAGAAGTTGGGGGTGGAGGGGGTCATTGGAGTGATTTAAAGGTTTCAGGGTCGAGAGTATGCGGAGAATGGCTGTGTCGTTGAGGGGTGAGAATTGACTTCAAGAGGCATTGTTTTTAGAGGAGAGACAGGACGGAGTTAGCGGGATCGAGGGTAATGAGGAGTCAGGAGAGAGTTTGATCAGAGCAGACTTTAGATCTGATTCGATCTTACTCGCCTTTTCAAGGAAGTAGTAAGCAACCGCATCGCAGTTTGGCTGAGAGCAGAAGATGCGCGGAGATTGGATAGAAGTGTTATTTGATTGTGACTTAATCAACTCAAATAAACTTTTCTGGCGATTTTTGGCTTTGTTAAGTTGGACTTTGAAGATAGGATGCTTTCGCCGTGCTGATGACTTTGTTGTATCTATTCCTTTTTAGTCTTAAAGTTTTTAGTAGACCAGTGGATGAAGCGGATCTCCAAGCTCGTTCTGGTAGTCTCAGGCTGCGTCTGTCAGCATTTAGGCTGTCATCGATCCATGTTTGGAGTCTTTGATGGGTTTTCTTTTTAGTTGAAGGGGGGGCATTTGCATTCAGGGCTGACAAGATGGAGTTGTTACAGTGCCCAGTGAGGTCGTGAAGGTCGGCCATGTTTGCGGGCGGTGGTAGGGAGATATTGCAGAGCGATAGGAGTTCATTTACATTTGTATTATGTACCATTCTTTTCCAAAGTTTTTATTTTAGTGGTTGTGATCCTATGGAGTTCCAACTTTCTAGGATACTGAAAGTGATATAGTGATGGCCTGACCAGTCACAGGGGAGAATAGATTCTAGTTGAATGGAGCTGGGATTGGAGATGAGCAAAGCAGCTGCTGTACAACCTGGCTCAAAGTTAAAGACAAAAAAGTGGTATGATGCAGCCAGCACTGAACACGTCATAGCTCTTATTTTACTTTCAGTCATGCTGCACTGCAGCTGTGTTGCTGTGGAACATGGCCAAAATATATTGACAAAGACAGTATATCGTGCATAGGTGAGACCTATTCACTTAGATAATACTTGTTTAGTTTGTCATCATTGTGCACAAACATTCCTACTCAAACACACAGGCAGGCAAATACGGGGAAAAAAGCAGCATGCAGCTCACAGAGTGACATATGGGTCTGGGTTCTGCACCCAAAATGTCACAAGCATTCTGTGCAATCCAACTCCATAACGCAAGGTGCAACAAGGCAATCAAATGCGCTCTCTGCTCGCCTCTTGTCAAATGGTGTGCTCTCGGGACTCCAGGTTGGAGACATGAGCAATACTGTGGGCAAGCAACATGGACAGGACAGGCACATGGGGGGCCAGCCACACTAAGAAGGTGTGGATGGGAGGGGAAGAAGCACCATTCACAATGTGGAGTAGGGGATAGAAGAAGTAGTACCTCAATCACAGCGCAAGCAGCGGATGGGCAATAATTATGTTGAATCAATCTTTACTTGGTTTTTTAAAGATAAGGAAGGGACACTTGGCTTCTGCTGGCCAATTAGGAGGCACCAAAGAAGAGTGACAAAGAAGCCAACTAAGGGCAAGCAACGGGCAGGCTGCAAGCCCCTTGTTGTACCCAACCATCTTGCAAGTGAGAGCGCATGCGCAAGCAGCACCTGCGCCGTCGCAGGCGAGACCTAAAAATGAAGCACTTTCTGCCCCCAACAAAGCATCCACTGAACAGTGCTCAAAATACATTACATAAATCAGTTTAAACTAGAGATGGGAAAGCCATAAATTGGGGTAAATGTAGCTCTATTCACGTAGATGGCTCTTTCTCGGCTTGAGGTCCTCGTGGACGCTGGAGCCAAAAACAAGCCGAATCTTCAAGTGGCGTCTGATGCCCACCCTCTCACTTCAAAAGACAAAGTCCACTCACCACTCCTACAGCAGAGAGGGTGCGGACCACAGCTGCACAGTCTTCAGTTTTGCGGATGGACGGATAGTAAAGGAATTCCAGAGTACAAGGAAAGAGCTTGGCAGGGGAGGTTATGCTAGTGTTTTTTCTCAGAGTACCCAGCCCATCTGGAATGATGACCCACTTCAAGAGTTAACAAAAAATGCAAAAAGGCTGCAAGGTGTGGGCTCCGTGTTAACTAACGCCTGCAGGCTGCTGAGTTCTGCACTTAATACTTGTCCTTAACTAAAGGGGTTGCACCTCTCTATAAATCAGTCTCTTCGTTAAATCTATCTGCTCTGGATAGAAAGTTAGATTTGGTGACACCAATTTTGTAGAGTACAATTTAGTTTAAAACTGATTATTTGCCACTTTCATACAAAAATGTAACTTGGAAAATAAGAAGAAACAAGAAACTGAATATAGGCATGGGTGACAAAAACACAATTTCTGAGAATTCATCAAATTAAAAAAGTGTAAATCAAGAATTGTTAAAACAACAAAGATGTTAAAAAAAATGAAAATGTTCCGTGAGTGTTATAATACATCTACAGTTGCTCATTCTCAAGTTGTGAGAAAACAAAATCCAGATGGTACAAGAAGTGAAAGACTCCATACAAATAGCTGGAGGGACGTGAGCAGGGGGAACCATGTAGAAAGACAGCACAATAACAAAGATTAGGAATGAGAATAGTCTTATGCATGAAATATAACAGAAAATTCATATATGGATTTGTATTCTGTGGCACTGCATATAACAAGTACAGATCTATAAAAAAAATCATAAAACCTTTAACAAGAGGAATCCGACTAGAAAACAGTGACTAAAGCTCATTCACATAGGAAACATTATTATTATTATGAGCATAAGCATAATTCTTGTTTTCCACCTCTTATAAAGAATAGTGCGATAAGCACCTTTACTACTGCTTCATTTTTAATTGCAATATTTAATTGGGACCACCTTTGTGAGGGGAGAAACCAATCTGCTATTTTTTCAGCTTTTTATGTTTTGGTTTGACAGCAAAGCTGTCCCCAGACAATTATGTGATCATCACGAGAGAAGGACTTTAGCTCCAGCGGCATGTTGGAAGCCAGGAGTACTTGGTTTGATTGGGCAGGAGTGGTGTGCTTCCACAAAAAAAGTGCTTACCCTCCACACATCTGTGATCATTTTGTTTATTTATCCAGCTGCCTAAGCTTGAACTTTCAGGGACACACATAATGGAATAATATCAACGGGTCTTTAATAACTAGATAATTTATGTTGTTTTTATCTAGCAGCAGCACAGATATGAGGAGGGCAGTTAACCTTTGTGCATTTTTAGGTTTAGCATGAAAGTGCAACGGTCACCTGACCTTTTAACCCCATCAACTGTCACCTGACATTTTAACCCAATCAATATTATTTTACAGTTTTATAGAACAGTACACAAATACAATCTATTCCCATGCTATTTACTTGCAATGCTTTATATTACCATGCAACATTCATTTAATGTCAGGCCCATTGGCATTGCTAATGCTAGTTTACTGTTTTGTGTACAATTTTTGAAAGGCTTACAAACATTTTCAGGTGCTGAACTACAGAAAGTAAAAAGAGCTCATAAAACTCAATGTACTTTCTGTTCCTGCCTTAATGGCCCCAGATACCTGTAGGAGTAAAGGAAAAGTCAGGGATATCAAAGGGCAAGACATGGGTAATACGTGCTACTCCTGGCTACCTCTAATCAGCAAAGGGGTGAATTTGAAAGGCTGAGATTTTTTTTTTTTACACAGAACTTTTCACACCAGGAAACGCCATCAAATAGAGTTGTGGTCTTGAAATAATCTAGAAAGATATTGCCAGAACAGCTAGTTGATGGCGCCTACGTGCTCCCACTGTACGAATAAATGTACCTGCGTGCTCCCACTGTACGAATAAATGTACCTGCTTGGTACTGTGAAGTGCTCTTTATAAGTATAGCACGTCTGCTGATAAATGCTGGTAATCTCCTATTCAGATTAAAGATGTGCAGTTCCTCACTACCAGCCCAAGTAAACCATTGCAGGATGTAATTTCCCTGGACCAACCCCGGTAATAGAGCCACGACTTTAATTACACTTCCACTTCTGTGGGGAGGACAAATTATTAACAATGACAAATAAAGTCTGTAGGAGAGTAGGTTCTGCAATCCTATGATCACCCCAGATTTTTGCTTTTTGCTTCACTGGTTTACGACTTCCCTGGCTGTGGGCCTGCTAATCAGACCCACAGCCTAGCTGTTCTCTCACTAAATTGACACATGTACCTTAGGTGCATTTACCAATTGGTACTGGGCCACCTTATCAGACCCTGTAACTCAGGGCATAGGTGTACCCAGGGCCTACCAGGGGCTGCAGCATGTATTATGCCACCCCTGGCTGGCCATCTAAATCTGACACAACTGGCTGCACGACAGCTGGGGCAAAGTGGTGTAATCACCCTTTGCTGTAGATATAGTATACCTATATCTAACCCTAAAATGGACACATGTATTCCTATCAGTCACTCCTATGGCAGGCCTTGACAATCCTGAAGGCAGAGTGCTTGGAATTATGTGAGATGGTGCTCTGGCTTGAGCTGAGCCCGTTTGCAGCTTGCGGAACCAAGTCCTAATAGCTGTTCCATGATAACGCGTACCATATACTCTTAAGTGCATTATAATCCTCGCGGTTATATGCCAACTCCGGTATCGCTTTATCAAAACATGTCGAGTAAGGTGTCATACGAATTGGAATACTAACCCCTCGCCAATTCTGGTGACGGGGTTAGCATTCCACCCTTCTGGAGGGACACGACATGTATGTAACTGTGAACCCCGGTTAAAGTTAACTCAAGCCTCAGGATCACAAAATGGATGCTGCCACCACAGACACAAGTCTGACCTCCTGCTGCTGGGAGTCCTTCCAGCGAGGAGAGCTTAGACAAAGGGTTTCCTGTCAGGGGCGGTGCTAGCACCATCCTAGACAGGGTTTTGTGTATCCTGGGTAGGCAGGGCTGAATAGGTAGGTGACTGCAAGTGGCACCCCGGTGCTCACTATGCATAGGCCGGCTTGAACCAGTTCCAGGGGCACACCAGCCCCTGAGCTGGGGAAAGTCCGGCATGGGAGAGGGGTGTAACCACCCCCCTTCCTTGTCCCACCCATGGGCAGGACCTAGTCGCGTGCCAGCCCCTTTCCTTAGTATAAAGATAGGAGCGGGCCCCCTTCCCAAATTAGATAATTCCGAATCTTGATGACTTTCCACGAAAGAACTCTTCAACCTTTCTGAAGACTCTCCCTTGTGGCTAAGGAGTAGCCACCCTGCCCAGCAGGCACCACCTAAGCGCATCGCGGTTTGCTGTAAGTCTCTCCTACGGATCAAGACTGCCCAGCTCGACGAGACACGGATTCCCTGGCACCTCTGACCTCTACCCACATCATCAGCCCAGCTGAGATTCGTGGGTGCGACGAGGCCTCGAGGGACCGGCCATCTTCAGAACTGCACGACGCTTATCCCACACGACCGCCGAGGGATCCTCGAGTGAGTGCTTTGGGGTTTGAGAAGCCCTAACCCCGAGCAGCTCCAGCACCGGAGTTTAGCCCCCAGCATCCACGAGATCTGCGTGGGGCCCTTCTGCTCTTTGCTGCTCACCGCGTTGTCCGGCTACTTGCCTGCTGGCTTGTGGCCCTCCTGACAAAGAACCACGACACTTCCACCGCTGGTCTGGTTGCTCCAGACTGGCCCTGGCTCCCCTCCAACAGAGGAGCACCCCGGACCCTCCTGGTCCACTCCAGACGCCATTTTGAGTACACCGCGTGGGCTTGCATTTGCCAAGAGTTGTCCCAATCCTGGGTCCAGCGACGTCGACAGCAGATACCTTCGTGGGACAGCTCGCACCTCCATCCTGGTCGCCGACAACGCCTCCTGGTCCGAGAGACTGCAGAGCCCAGCGTCGCCCACTCACCTGGTCGAGGTGACTTCGTCCGGTGCCATCCTGGTGCCCATCTAATCACTGGCTAGTGATTCAGAACTTGGTCCCCTCTGCTTACAGGTACCCTCCTTCACCGATCCAGGCTTGGATCACATCGAACTTCATCACTGGTCGCCTGCCAGCAACTTCTTCTTTCAGGCTCCATAGACTGTAACGAGGATTCCCGACGTCTTTTTAACCCTATGCAGCCGCAGCCCCTGGGCTAGGTAACTTGAGTACTTCGGTGCTCCAACATAGGTTAACTATCTAAGGGTCCAGATCCTTTTTCGTTTCAGCTCTACCTAGTCTGATTCGTCCGATAACACTAACTTTACGAAATCTAGCATCCATAGACTTTGTCCCGCATCCCGCGTGAGAGTGCACACTCGGCACCCGATCTCCCTAGGCCTCCTGCTAGTAATCTGAAGGTTCAGTAGTCCAGTCCTAGCGATCCTAAAGCCTTTGAGACTAGTTACTTACCTGCTAGTATTTCGGATTCCACTTTTAGAGTATATGGTTTTTCGTGCCCCTCTGGCATTTGTGTAAATTGTGCGACTTTCAGTATTTCTTTAAGAGCTTTGTATTGTGCTTAGCACCCTGTCCTCATAAAGAGTCCAGGGTTGTTGTGTTCTAAATAAATATCCTTTTATTTTCATAACAACTTGTGTGGTGTCCTTTCACTTGGTGTTCAAGGGGTATATGTGATGGTATAACAGCTGGTTTAACACGCCCTCTAGAGTTTAGCCTAAAGACTGCTCTTGTCCATGCTACTAGGAAAGCTGGTCTATAAGGTTGACTTACAACCAATCATCAATAAGGGTCGTTTGGACTGATACATAGTGAACACTAGAATAGTGAGCACTGCATATCAGGCCAACTTCTCACAAAGTCCCATAATGTCTAAAAGAACCTATGCCAAACAACCTTTACAGTCCAGCAAATAACTGGCTGCACTATATTGATCAGCAAAGCAACTCAGCTTGCGTAGATATGTAGAATATTACACTTTAAATTATTAAATTAAAGATGGCTTGTCAGCAATAACCTATTTTAGGAAACACTTGACACTATTTGGCAAAACAAATCCGAGACATTGTAGTGAACACGAAAGAAATGTTTCACAAAAATTTGCAAATATATATAGCAGTGGTAACGGTCAAATAATTGTAATGAAGTGAGGGTAAGAAAAACACAAAAGGCCGTGAGTTTTGTTGTTAGTAAGTAGACTTAAAAAAAATCCGAAAAAACGCGCTTTTCTAAAAAGTTAAATGGGTAACTTATGACATGAAGAGACTAAATTTACATTGTTAAGCACTAGTTATATCCCTGGAAACGAGTAACGTTTCCGTGGGTACTCGTTTTACAGACTGAAAACAACTCTCCAGCACACGGAGCCAGGCAGGAAGAGTTCTGCACCACCATGTGCGTGGCTGGCGGGGTGATTGGATTTATTGCTCAAATGTACTCCATCAGCAAGGTCACGCGGGGTTTATTTACTCCTAATCCGAAGAAACGTCCCATCGCCCCGAGGGATGTTCGTGAGAGCTAATGAAGCACGAGAGAGAAGCTGCTGCTGAAGACATGAGGAAGAATGGCTGCGACTGCTGTTGCCAGGAAGCTTCAGAAACCAAACCACTTCCGCTCTGCCCGCGCGACCCGCCACCAAGGAGCGCGGCCTCTTCACATTTCGCGCGCGAGAAGCCTTTTCTGGCTCCACTTAGTCACGTACACACAAGTCAGTGTATGATCTATGCTCTGTGCACCTAAGACTCGGCTGACCAACAAAGTCAGGAGGGTGACATCCATTTTAGATTCTCAGGATACTGAAAAACATAATTTTTATACAATTAAATCAAAGCAGTGATCTAGAAATAGTTTACACCGAGCAATCTCTTCCCATAGGAGTAAAACATTTTTTTTAAAACTTGGGCCGCAAAGTGATATATGCTGTTAAAAGGTTTAACAGTGAAATTAAATATTTCCATGTAGCGCGATCATAGAAGTTATGGGATGTTTGCAACTGCAGTCTGTAGTAGAAGAAACTTGCAAGTAAAGGTGCAGACACCCAAATCCTCCTGCAAACATTTAACTAAAAGTGTATCCTGCAGTGTGTTCTGTACCGGCAGCATTAATATTGCGCTTCACACAATGAACACACACAGTTAAGTATGCACCACGGGCAGCGGTGGCGCTGCTAGTTTTCCTGACATAGTAATAAGGCACAACACAGTCAGGAGCAGCAGAAAAGACAAGCAGGCAGTGTCCCACTCGGAGGGCTCCTGCCCATACAGTGAATGTAGGAAGGTGAGGAGGAAGGGGAAAGGCCAGCTACTAGCCCCTTCGGTCCCTGTTAATGGTTTTCGAGAAAAGGTGGAAGCAGGTTCCTAGCCCCAAAGTGTTTATTCAGGTGGGGTATGACATGCTTGAAATGTTGAGTGACCAGCCTGCCACAGGGGCCTCAGTCACCATACAGTAATGTCCCAGAGGGATTCTCAAAGCTGTCAAGCACCTGTTCTTCTACCCATTCACACCCTGCCATCTGTAAAGAAGGCCCTCAGCACTCCATAACATACTGTCTGCTGGCTTTAGAACATAATGTGCATTTGTAAAGCGCACGTTCACCCGGAGGTACCTTGGCGCTGAATAACAGATGTTCATTGTTAGCCAACTCAATGGCACTCATTTTATCACTCACATATGGATAAAAGGCTGAGTGGACCCGCCGGGATTTGAACCTGTGACCATGAGGTCGAACAGGTCCTACAGTAAATACGTATATGGTCATAAACGCACACATACACATTGATTTGTACTTGTTAGTTTTACAGGCAACGTGCTTAAATAGCCTTGCAGTTCTGCCACTGTAGAAATTATGCAACTGTTCAATGGATTGGTTAGTAGTGGAGCGCAGCATCCATGGGTACCTTGTATATTATTTTTATTTTTTTTATTTTATAGCATTTATAAGGCGCGCAGCTACCCACAAAGGGTTTCCCGGCGCCAGAAACGCAGAACACTCAGAAATCACTGGGGAGAGAACAGACAAAGCAATTATTGATTAAAAAGCCACGTTTTTATGTTCTTTCTGAAATTCACATAGCTTTCCTCCTTGCGAATGTAAGAGGGCAGTGTGTTCCACAGCGTTGGACCCAGGTAGGAGAAAGATCTCCCGCCTATTCTGGCTCTTTTAAACCTAGGTACTGCAAAGTTTGCCGCAGTACCTGAACGCAGGTTACGGTTTGGAAGGTAGGGCTTAGCAAGGGCCTGAAGATATTTGGGGGCAGTGCCAGCTTTGATTTTAAATAAGTAGCTCAAGGCTTTGAAACGAATACGGTTCTCAACCTTAAGCCAATGCAGATCCTTGAGATGTTGGGTGATCCTAGCAGATCTGGGGATTTTACAAAGCAGTCTAGCCGCAGCGTTCTGCACTAGTTGCAGACGCTTTATCACTGCCTTATTTGAGCCCAGGTATAGGATGTTACCGTAATCAAGCCGAGATGTCACTAAGGCATTGACCACGGTCTTCTGGGTAGTAGGCGGCAGCATCCAGATGATTTTGCGTAACCATTTGATAATGGTGAAGCATATACCTGCTACTTTGTTTGCTTGCTGGGACATGGATAAACAATCATCAATGGTAACCCCAAGGTTTCTAACCTGCGAGGCTGGAGATGGAAGTTTACCCAATGATGGTGGCCAATGGGAATCATTCCAGAGATCTTTGCTATTTCCTAACAGAAGTACCTCTGTTTTATCTCCATTTAGTTTAAGTTGGTTGTCTGACATCCAGCAAAAAATTTCTTGGAGGCCTACTTTTAATGCAGATGGAGAAGACATGTCAGATTTGGAGAGTGAGAATAGGACTTGTGAATCATCTGCATAGGTCATTAAACTTAAGCCGACATTTTCTACAAGATTGGCCAGTGGACGTAGGTATAAATTAAAAAGCAGTGGGCTCAAAATAGATCCTTGTGGTACTCCGTGAGGAGAGTGGAATACCTCAGAGCAAGCTTCCGAAGAGGAGATCTGGAAAGTACGGAGGGAAAGGTAGGATCTAATCCATTCCAGAGCTTTGCCTTCGACACCATACTCCCCCAGCCTGTCCAGCAGTATGGAGTGAGAAATGGTGTCGAAGGCCGCACTGAGATCTAACAAGACCAGTGCTACTGTTTGGCCGTCGTCCATAAGCTCCCTGATCCTTTCTGTGACCCGAGCAGGGCCGTCTCAGTAGAAAAACCACTCCTAAACCCCGATTGAGACGGGTGTAGGAGATTATTGTTTTCTACATAAGTTGAGAGTGCCTTGTGGATATGCCTCTCTAGGATCTTGGAAAAGGCAGGTAGTAATGAAATTGGGCGATAATTGGCCAATATCATCGGGTCTGCGCCTGGTTTTTTAAGTAGGGGGCTGACCATCGCATGTTTCCATAGAGCAGGAACTATGGCTTGCTCTATGGATACGTTCAGTATTTCTGCTATGGGAGTTAGGGCAGCATCCTCTAATTTGTTTACGATACTGACAGGAATAGGGTCACGTGGGGAACCCGATTTGATTGATTTTAGTAGTTCCTTCAGTATATCTAATTTAATAGGAGGCCAGGCTTCAAGATGGCAGTTTACTCTTGGGACTAGGGTGGTGTTTCCTTGCCTGTCTGTTAACTTGTTAGCATTTTTAATATTAGAGACGATGTTCTCAATCTTATTCATAAAGAAAGAGGCCAAATCCTGGCATTGCTGGGTGTTGAGAGGGGTAGGTTCTGCTCTAGCGTTCTCCCCAGCTAACTCTTTTACCGTGTTAAAGAGAGTCTGGGATTTGTTTACGGCCATATTAATTGTATCAGTGACATAGCAAGCTTTGGCTTTCATGCAAGCTGAATGGTAACAATTTCTGGCCTTTCGGTAAACTTCTTTTTGGTAAAGGTCGTAATTTTTTCGCCACTGTCTCTCTAGGTTCTTACAACTAGATTTTTCTTTATTCAAGGCTTCTGTGAACCAGGGAGCAGGAGGGTGATGGACTTTCCCTTTGCAACGGGCTAGGGGCAGGCAAGTATCAACGGCGCCAGTTAGCCACTTTTGTGTTAGCTCTGCAATGCTATCCATATCTCCATCCAAATTTGGATGATTTTCCTTCAAGGCATTGTTCAAGTCCTCCACATTTAGGAATTTCCAGTTTCTTCTAAAAGATTCAGTAGGAGTCGAAATCGGACCTTTTTTGGGCTCTAGCAAAATGGCAAAACTTAGAAGAAAATGGTCTGACCAAAGAACAGGCGTGGTGTTAAGCCATGAAAGTTCTTTCATGTTTGATATTATTGGGTCCAGTAAGTGTCCGGCTTTGTGAGTTGGACCGCTATTTCGTAGTGTCATGTCCAACACCATGAGGTCATCTATAAGATTTTTACAGATCTTACTTTGGGCGTCATCTAGATGGAGATTCAAATCTCCTAGTACAGTGTAATTTTGGGCTTTTAGATGTTGGGGTAGGATAAAATTTGCCAAGTCACCTGTCATTGTATATTGTGGTCCTTACTCTTAAATTAGCATTCTGTACATATGGAATAATTACAGCTATTCTCTGATACTGGGTTAAGTTAAATGTAGCCATTCCAAAAATTCTGTGGGTCTCCTTCTGTGGAGATTTGTTGGTTCATATTGATATTAAGTCAACGTAGATTTGTGTGACATTAGTTTTGGAGTTGTTGAAATCTGGTGAACTTCTTCACATTTCCGGGACATTTTGTGTAAAAAAAAAAAAATCTACTTCAAGCTGGCAACAAATCAGTGCGACTCTTAAGGTCAGCTAGACTTGTATCTTGCTCATACCTGTAATGATGTGTAAACAGCAAAAGACTAAGTTTAGGTCAACAGGTAAAAGTTTATTGTTCAAAAACTATACATGTGAAAGCCAGAAGGGATTACGCAGCGTCAAAGGTCGCAGAAAAGCTGGTGGATAGAGTCCTGGGCAAACATTTGCTGCCTCCTCCCACTCAGTGTGTTGGGAAATTGAGAGGGCAGGGAAAAGACGAGGGGGGGACAAGAGAAAGGTGAAAAACAAACTTCAGATAGTGTTTAGTACACTGTTATTTAGAGCCAGGCAGGAGGGAGACTGCTGCAGACTACTCCTGCGTCCCTCTGAAAGTTGGCGCCCTGGGCATGGGTCCATCTTACCCATGCTAAAGGCAGGCCCTGGGTGTCAGTTATGATGAACAAAAAAACAACATATTTTAGGTCTCGACCACAGACCACCTTAGCCGCCTGTAGGCAGACCTATGGTTTAGAGTGTATAACATATACTTTGAGTGCCTTTTGGGTCAGCCCCTTGTCGGCGATTGATGGCTTAGTTGTCCTTCTCAGTTGTCCGCTCCAGATCTGATTGATTTAATCCCTATTACTCGGTTTGTACCACCCAAGAGCATTTTGGTCTCACAGAGCTCTGATTGGAAGAGTCATATTCTTCCACGATTTGATTGTGCAGAACCTGCTCAGAGGCCCAAAAATAAATAATGAAGCTGTTCCTAGGTTACGCAGGCATACAGGTGATGCTGACTAAGGATTGGTGATGGGAGCCAGCTACAGCAAGAAGGAGCCACTGTGGAAAATTAAATATAAGCAGTAAAGTTGAGTCCACACAGCTGGAAAGAAGCTCTTTCGGGGTCTTTCCCTTAAGAATGTGACAAGTTGCCCATTGAGCCATAAGGCACTGCCCCGATGTTCATATTCTGCAGCACAGCGATGTGTAAGCTATGCTGCTCCGAGTGGCAGAGCTTCCTTTCTTGCTCTGGTCCATGCAGTCTTGGCCTGCAGGTCTCGGTCTTGCCAGTCACCTACCTTGTGGTCTACCACCTAGCTGCCATTTGTCCCAAGTTTATGCATGGCAGGATAGGCTAGTCCCAGTTTTTCGTTTTCGAATTCTTGGACTTGTAGTCCTGGTTTTATCCTGGACCAAAACTAAGGGTGACCAGACGTCCCAGATCTCTCTGGATAGTGCCGGTTTTCAAAGGTCTATCCTGGTGTCCCAACACTTCTGTCAGAATTTAAACTAGGCTCTGTTTTCCGACGCCTAGAAGTCTTTTTTTCGTTTCACAATTCTTTAATAAGTAAGTTTTCCAAAAAAAATCCAGAAACAATAAATAACTGTCCTATCAATCCAAAAACAGAAAGACATTATCTTGAACAAAATATACAATAGGAATTAGAAAAACAAAGGATTGTAAAGTAGAAGATCAAGACAATGAGAAAAAAAGGAAAAAAAGAACACCAAAAGCAAAAAAAACAAAATTCAATACCAAGGTCTGAAATAATCAACATTTCTGCTAGGCATCACAGGAGGAGGTCGCAGCCTATTTCCAGAAGAGAGACATAGTGGGGAGGAGGGAGGGCAAGGTGGAGGTCCTGCTGTTGCTATTTGTAAACATAGGCTAATACATGTGTATGTGTGCATACAATATTTACCAAGATGAGATTTTATATATATATATATATATATATATATATATATATATATATATATATATATATATATATATATATATATATATATATATATATATATATATATATATATATTCCAAGCATACTGGGTTTTGCTGGGTACCTCCTCCCGTCGTCAGGTGGCGCGAAAATCGGCAAACCCGAAGCCGAAAGTTTCAATAAACAATCCACAATTCTGCCAATAAGCAAGGTCGCGCACTCAAGAAGATTCAGCCAACAGTTTTTTATTCACCGGAATTCCGGTGAATAAAAAACTGTTGGCTGAATCTTCTTGAGTGCGCGACCTTGCTTATTGGCAGAATTGTGGATTGATATATATATATATATATATATATATATATATATATATATATATATAAAATATATATATATACACACACACACACACACACACACAAACATATATGCGCACGCATATAAATATACACGTACATTTACATGGCTGCACAAAAAAGGGGCAGGCCAGATATACAAGTAAAATTGAAGGCTACTTTAATGTCCGCCATGTCTCGGTTATGCTTCTCCAAATCTGGTCACACTACAAGTCCCAGAATTCTAAGAAAAAAAACAAGACTGGACAATTTAGTCAGGCATGGACCTGAGAAACTTGGCAGCTATGGACTACCCATCTGCATGATATGAGCTGATCTTATTTGCATTCTCTCGATTAAGCATTCCATGGCCACTATCATGACTGTGCTAAGTTTTATATCTCTAGTTCAAGCATCGACTGGGCGTTATCTTTGAGTCTGCGTCCTCCTGAATGTCGGCAGGGTTAATCACTCACTGACTGAAGTTTCACCAGATTCGTTGTCCAGGTGCCGCCTACAGAGAGTGAAGCAAACAGCAGGGGTCTGTCTCTAAACGGGCCTTCGGCAGCCATTTAAAATACTCGCTGCAGTGTATGACTTTCCACATTTCTGCTGGATGGCGGCCTAGACACAGTCCAAGGGGCTAGACTGGTGCCCTGTGCGGCTTCATCGTGGATTCGCACAGGATGCAGGATGGGGGGCTTGGGGGAGGGAGCCGACCGCCGGGAGGTCTCCTCCCCCGGGCGGTTTGGGAGGGCTGCGAGGGGTTCTTTCCAGAAGTTGCCAGAATGTTCCAGTTCTTGGGCTGGTCTAGTAGGACCCGCCAGCCCAATTATAAATTCCCCCGTTCCCGCCTACTTGCCACCATTTTAGGTTTGGTGACCTGGTGGCTAGGAAGGCTTTTAGAGTTTTTTGTGAGAGAGTGTCTTGTGTGAACTGCGAGACTCTTTGTCAGGCTTTATTGGCTAGGATTATTGTTCAAGCTTCTATACGATGGAGGATTCGCGAGTTATCGAGGCGATGCGTCTACTGGCCGATGCCGGCCGTTTGGATTTGCTGGCAGGAGGTGGGCAGGCTAGGCCCCAGCGCCAGGCTTCGGCTGGAGTAGTGGCTGCGGTTATGGCATGTTCGTCGCCAAAGAAGAGACGCCCGAGCCAGGTAAGCGAGAGGGGCCGTTCCCGGACTAGGAAGCCGGCCTCTCAGCGGATGGTTCGTGTTGAGTCTGGCGCGGCGGTAGCTCCGGAGATTCACGGCGCTTCGAGTGTGGGCGGTGGAGAGGCCTCCCTAGCTCCGGCTCCTCAATTGGGAGTGGTGGCGGGGGGACCTCCGGGCATGCCAGGCGTTATGGTGGGGCAGGCGCAGGTGTCGGGGAGAAGGGGAAGAGGTGGTCGGGGTGGAAGCAAGAAGCGCTCCGCTTCGGACCCGTTGGTCGAGCGGCGCGTGCAGTCTACGGATGTGGCTTCTGTGCGCGGTGGGCGTAGGGGATCTGTACAATTTGTTTTACAAGGAACGGAACAGGAGCGGGTTGACCCTGGTACTCATGACGCCATGTTTGTAGTTGAGGAGTCGCAGTTTGTGCCCGAGACTGCTCCGCGAATGTTGCTAACCCCTTCGAGACAATTTTCTTATGAGGTTCAGGCTGGGGAGGGGGGAGATGCGAGCATGGTCAGACCTCGGGTTGGTTTGACCTCCGGTTTGCATCCGCCGGTTGGCCAGGAGGTTGCTGGCCGGGATGACGATGCGGGTGTGGGTGATGTTGGGGGTAATGTTGGGAGCCCGTTACTGTTTTCTACGCCGGGCTCTTCAGTGGGTGAAGTTTTGTCTGTTGGTGGTGGTTCTAGAGGTGAGGGTGAATGGGCTCAAATGGGTGAAGGAGGCTCGCTGTCTGGCGTGAATATGGGTTATGAGGCCCCGCGCTCGGGGAGTTTTGGGTTTGGGGTTTCTCTGGGACACGACGACAGACTTCGGGGTGAAGGTGGTGATGTTTCAATGGTGAGCGGTGGGACTTTTCCTTCCGGTTTGCATGTAACACAACCAGTTCTTGGTTCAGGTTCTGCGGTCCTTGACACTTCAGTTATGGATAATTCTGGAAGGTTGCACGCTCCCAGGGTATTGAGTGCGGGGGGTGTAGGCTTTCAGGGCACACTGTTGGGTCCTGATCGGGGCTTCGGCCAGGTGAGCGGCGGGCCGGTACAAGGGCCCAGGAGTGCAGCTCCTCGCTTGTCTGGGGATTCCAGGGGCCCTTATTTTATGTGTGGTTCTCCTGGGTGGGAGCATTTTGGAGCGGCGGGACTTGTGCAGCGAAGTTTTCAGAAGGTTGTTTCAGGCCATGAGTGGGGATCAGGGGTTCATATGCAACCTTCTTCTACGGTAGTGGCGGTAGATAATTTGGATCACAGTGGAGACGAGGAGGTAGTAGGTGGCTCTCCGGTCAGGGAGGTACCTTTAAGGTCCAGTGTTCGAGGTCGTTCTTTAGAACGGGGTCAGAGGTTGGATGTTTGTTCAAATCGGAGGGGGAATGCGTCTGGTTGGATTGTGGATAGTAGGAATCCTAGCACACCAGTCCAAACTTTTTCTTTGCAGGGCGATAATAGGCGCGGAGTTCCAGACTTGGCAGGGCGCGGTCCAGTCCCTTTTCGCCAAGGGGAATTGAGGAGAATGCCTAGCGCGGCCCTCTTAGTTCCACAGAGGGATCCCGCCGCGGCCAGCACACGAGGGTCTGGCGTGACCCCGCTGGCCCCAACGAGTAGCAGGTATAGGTGTCCTGCCTTGCCGGCGGCTATGGAGCTGCAGAGTCAACGCACAGGGAGGTACAGGCGCGTACAGTCTGCTCCCCCTCCTGGAGTTTCAAAGTCATTTAAATGCACGGTTGTTGATACCGGGTTGGGTAAGACCCGTGGTGATTTGTTGCATACCAGTGTTGATTCAGTGGTTTTGGACTACGACGAAGATAGTCCTGAAGAAGGTGAATTGCGGGATCTTGAGGGGGGGGTGCCCTCTCATGCTTCTCATAGTGTTTTTCAGGCTCCAGTGGTCCAGAGTCAAGTGCAGGGGAGAAGAGAGCACGGCCCATCGGTCAGGGCGCCTCGCAGACAAGATGCATTGACTTCGGCGCCACGGGCGGAGCCTTCGAGAGTGGTCTCTCTGTTGCCAGGTGAGCAATTAGCCACACAGGCCAAACCTATTATGGTGTCTGTGGGTACAGGTGATGAAACGGATGTTGTTATTGGTGATGGGCGTCTGCTCAAAGGACGTTACGTGAAGGACACTGCTGTGGGCACTGATGATGTGGTGGAAGTCACAAATAAAGTTGAAAGTGGTATTACTGCTGGTGCTTCCGGCACGGTTAAAGAGCCAGTGGCCAGTAAAGAATTGAAGGTCAAAAAGTTACCTTACATGGGGGTTACAAAACTTTTAGGTGCTCATTTGATGTTAAGTACCAAAGAACGTATTTGGAATGGGGAGTATGTGGAACTCCTTAAGCTGCTACACCGGGAAGTCCGGTCTAAAGAAGGGTCTAAAGAGGAGGAGTTTGAGCTGGCTAAACGCCCTAGAGTTCCTTTAAACATAGAAAACTGGACGGCTGCATTCCTCATTTATGCGAGTGTATACTGTGAAAAGTTCCCTGAGCGCAGCGTGTCTCTTTTTAAATACATGGACGTTATACGCAAGGCGCAGATTACTGGGGGTGGTTTTGCTTGGTCTCAATACGATGAGGAGTTTAGGGCCAGGATGGCTTGGGATCCCGAGGCTAAGTGGGGCGAGCTCGATCTGGATTTATGGCGGCATACCATGGGGTCTGCGTCAGGGGGGAAAACCATTTTCACGGCGAGTGGATTCCCGTTAGTTTACCGGCCCTTTCAGGGGAAGCCCACCCGGGGAGGGGTGGGGGTCACTCAACCACGCAGTCAGGGACAGGTACTTGTTGGGAGTTTAACAAGGGCGCCTGCACCAGAGAGTATTGTAAGTTTAAACATGAATGCTCTGGCTGTGGTAGGAGGCACCCGTTGTCCAGATGCTGGGATAACCAGCCATCGGGGAGCCAGCAGGGGAAGCAAGCAGGTGCAGGCAATTCAGGAACGCCCTCACAGTTTTCAGGGGGAAGGGGATCCAGAGGTGCTAAGGGTACTGGGGCCAAGGGCTCATACACCGATTAAGTTAGAGAGGTTGCGCCTTGCTTTGCAGGGTTATGAGGATGAGTCCATAAAGAAAAAGTTGTTGGAAGGTTTTCAATTTGGTTTCCGGCTAGGTTATATGGGCTCACGGGAGAGAAGGTGGTCTGCTAATTTAAAATCAGCTTCTGAACATGGCACAGTGGTACAAGACAAACTTAATAAAGAAGTACATGAAGGGAGGATGGCTGGCCCTTTTCATGATTGGCCGATCCTTAATTTGATTATTTCACCTGTTGGAGTGGTCCCGAAGAAAGATCCGGGGCAGTTCAGACTTATTCAGCACTTATCGTGGCCAGAGGTGTCGTCTGTCAATGATTTTATTGACCCAGAGGCGGTTTCAGTCTCTTACTCTTCGGTTGACGTGGCCATGTCACTTGTTGTGACCGCGGGCGCAGCTGCTGAGATGGCCAAGTGTGATATAAAGTCTGCTTTCCGGCTGTTGCCTGTCCACCCGGATGATTGGTGCCTCTTGGGTATACAATTTGCAGGTAAATGGTACGTGGACAAGGCTCTGCCGATGGGTTGCTCCATATCATGTGCTCTTTTTGAGTGTTTTAGTACTTTTCTACAATGGTACTTTACCCAGCAGTCCGGTCATTCACTGGTAACGCACTACCTAGATGACTTTTTCTTTGTCGGATCCCCGGGCTCCACGGAGTGCCAGACTGCTCTGGACACCTTCCAAGGGCTCATGGAGGATCTGGGAGTTCCTTTGGATCCCGAAAAAACTATGGGCCCTGCCACTGTTCTGTCCTTTTTGGGTATTGAGATCGATTCTGTGGTTATGTCTGCTCGCCTGCCTGAGGACAAAAGGGTCAAAATGGTGGAATTGCTCGAAGCGATGTTAGCCAAAAGGAAAGTGTTGGTGAAAGAGATTCAGGTTCTCTTGGGCCATCTCAATTTTGCTTGCAGAGTGGTGAGAGCAGGCAGGACTTTTTGTCGAAGACTGGGCAGGGCTCTTGCAGGTCATCAGTTGCCTCACCATCGTGTTCGTTTGTCTGCTGGTGTTAAGGAGGACTTGAGAATGTGGAAGTTTTTCCTGGCTTCCTTCAATGGTGTCCCCTTGGTCCGGGATGTTGATTTCCAGTGGGATGTGCAAATGTTTTCGGATGCAGCTGGCAGTGATGGTTTTGGGCTCTTTTGGAATGGCAGGTGGTGTGCTGAACGTTGGCCAGATGAATGGTTGAATGGTGGTCGCAGCATCACTTTTTTGGAACTGTTCCCTTTGTTGGTCGCTTTGACCCTGTGGGGGGAGGAATTGGCACACAAGAAAGTGCTGTTTCGTGTGGATAACATGGCTGTTGTGGAGATCGTGAACCGGCAGTCTGCCAGGGACGAACAGGTGTTGAAACTCATGAGAGTTTTCATTCTGGGTTGTTTGAAACACGACATTCATTTTCGTGCTTTGCACATCCCTGGCCTGGACAATGACATTGCGGATGCTCTGTCTCGTTCACAGTGGGGGAGATTCCGTGGACTGGCGAGGGACGCAGACAGACCCCCGACTCCGATGCAGATTCATCTGTGGCACGTCGGCGAGGTCGGGTCGTACAACTGGTTGTAGGTTCTTTGTCTGTGTCTACGCGTTCTGCATATTCCCTGGCCTGGAGGGAGTTTCTGGAATCTGGTGCTGTTAGGCGGGAGGAACTTTCGCGTCGGTCAGAGGATGTGGTCAACTTTATATTGGACCTTATGGATAGGGGATTGACCAAAGTAACCATTTCGGGGAAGTTGGCAGGGATTGCTTTCATGGGTAAGTTGTTGTGGGGTTATTCTCCGTCAGCGGGCGAACTTGGCAGGAGGATGCTTGAGGGTTGGGCCAGGGAGCAGGGGCACATGGGTAGATTCAGGGCTCCTTTATCTTGGCAGGTTCTGGCCAGGTTAATCACTGTTCTGCCTTTTGTTTGTTCGGATGATTTTGAGGCATGTTTATTTTCCATGTTGATGGCGTTCATGTTTTTTGGAGCTTTCAGGGTCTCGGAGTTGTTGGGGTCGAAATATAAGTGTGGCTTATTTTGGCGGGACGTTTTTTGTTCTGATGAGGGAGTGCATGTCTGGTTGGCCAGCTCCAAAACTGATCAGATGGGAAAAGGGAAAGGTGTGTGGTTACAGGCGCGTGCTCCAAAGCTTACTTGCCCTTTACTTCTAGCGCAGCGCTGGCGTTCACTATGTGGGGGTGGTGATGAGGCGCTTGTTTTTCAGCATATCAATGGCACCCCTGTGACAACTTACCAATTACGAATGGTTTTGCGCAAGGCTTTGCAGCGTCTAGGTTTCGATGGTAATGTATATGGGACACATTCTTTCCGGATAGGTGCTGCCACTGAAGCATTCAACAGAGGCTGGACTGAAAGGGATATCATGAGATTGGGGCGTTGGTCTTCAAATTGTTTCCAACGCTATGTGCGGAGCTCGGCGGAGGAGGCGCATGCGTCATCCTCCTTCCCATGATTTCTAATTCTCTTTTTTTTTTTTCAGGATCTGTTGCTGGGCCGCGCTCTTCGGTGGTGACGGTCTGGATAGTGGGGCATTCCTTCGTGAAGTGGGCCCGAGTCCAGGCAGCACGAAGTTACTTTGGAGAACTACTCGGTTTTAATGATCGAATGTTTAATGTGGTTTGGAAGGGAAAAGGTGGGATGCTCTGGAGAGAGTTAATCCCTTGTCTTAACAATAATATGGTGGGCGGCTTATGTCCAGATATTCTAGTTATTCATTTGGGGGAGAATGATCTCTGTGCTACCAAGGGTGTGGTTTTGCTTCGAGCTATGAAAAGAGATTTAGGCCTCATTAAGGAACTCTGGGCTGGGTGCCATGTCTTTTGGACGGAATTGATACCGCGTAGGATATGGAGAGGGGCTGTGAATCCCAGGGCTGTTGATAGGGCCACGAAGAAGGTGAACTCTGAGGTGTCCCGTTGCTGTCGGAGCCTTGGTTTTAGCAGGATTTCACACAGGGACATCAAGTTTGAATCGGCGGAATTTTTCAGGGATGATGGCGTTCATTTGTCCCGTGTGGGCATGGATCTTTACTTGTTGGAGCTCCGCGAGGTGTTAGCGCGTTCATTGGCCATGCAGCGTTGATTTAGCTCATTTTTCTTTTTCGCTTTTGCGGTTTGGGGGGCAGAAAGGGAGGCGGTGTAGTTTTCTCCCCCACCTACCTTTCTGGGTGGCGGGGTTTTGGTGTATCAGTACGGTTTATGATAGATTGTTTGTTGAGTATTGGATCGATTATTTCTTTGACAGGTTCAGGGGTATGTTGGTCATGGTTTGACCGTTCAGTTTTGTGGGGGGGGGTATTTGCAGGAGTGAAGGGTCAGGCAGGGTTTATGGTTATGGAGGGCCTGGCCGTTAATATTTCATTTGGGGTTTGACGAATAAAGTTTAAATGATGACGTATGTTTGATTAATGACGTAATGTTTTATTGATGACGTAATGTTTATAATGCTGTTATAATGTTTATTGATGTATTGTTGGGAGGGGGAGGGCCCAAAGTATTTTAGGGGTGGGGGCTGGGGGGCGGAGTTTGCAGTTATTTATTTAGTGAGGTTTAGTTTTGTAAGGCGTTGCCAAGGTTTGTATTTGTAATGTGCACCTGTTTCCTAATAAAGCGGCCTTTTACACACACACAAACAATTTTGGTCTACTTTTCTCCCACCCCTCGCCCTCCCTCCCAAGGGGGGCTTGGGGGAGGGAGCCGACCGCCGGGAGGTCTCCTGCCCCGGGCGGTTTGGGAGGGCTGCGAGGGGTTCTTTCCAGAAGTTGCCAGAATGTTCCAGTTCTTGGGCTGGTCTAGTAGGACCCGCCAGCCCAATTATAAATTCCCCCGTTCCCGCCTACTTGCCACCATTTTAGGTTTGGTGACCTGGTGGCTAGGAAGGCTTTTAGAGTTTTTTGTCCCACCCTCCCTCCCGATTTTTAGTTAGCCTTTTTTCTTCCCAATTCCTTCCCTGGGTTTTGCCCCTTTTTTGTTTTTTTTGAAATTTTTTTTTTCATTAAAGGCTGTTTTGTTGGTTATTGGTGTGCAGGGGTTTTTTCTTGTATTTTGTATTTGTCGCTAGGAACAGGTGCTGTGCGGGGTTTTGGTGTATCAGTACGGTTTATGATAGATTGTTTGTTGAGTATTGGATCGATTATTTCTTTGACAGGTTCAGGGGTATGTTGGTCATGGTTTGACCGTTCAGTTTTGTGGGGGGGGGGTATTTGCAGGAGTGAAGGGTCAGGCAGGGTTTATGGTTATGGAGGGCCTGGCCGTTAATATTTTATTTGGGGTTTGACGAATAAAGTTCAAATGATGACGTATGTTTGATTAATGACGTAATGTTTTATTGATGACGTAATGTTTATAATGCTGTTATAATGTTTATTGATGTATTGTTGGGAGGGGGAGGGCCCAAAGTATTTTAGGGGTGGGGCTGGGGGGCGGAGTTTGCAGTTATTTATTTATTTGGTGAGGTTTAGTTTTGTAAGGCGTTGCCAAGGTTTGTATTTGTAATGTGCACTTGTTTCCTAATAAAGCGGCCTTTTACACACACAAACAATTTTGGTCTACTTTTCTCCCACCCCTCGCCCTCCCTCCCAATCACCTGTGCAGCCGGGAGCCAGGCACCCGAGACGGAACCCGCCGCAAGGGACCTCTGACAGCAGCAGCTCTAACAGTCAAACTGTAATTCCTTTCTAGCACATACCATGAGACTTTATGGGTGCGTCCTTCCTGAAGACGTTTTTTTTCCGTGTATGTAGCGCTGGCATGAAAGTGGTTTCATAGCGCGCGAGTACCACAAAATACTGTAGCAGCACAGCAGGAGAGTTTAATGAATTGAACTCTGTCCCCGTTTCTAAGCGAGCCAGTCGAAATATGAGCCTGCACAACACTGATTAACGTGCAGGTTCACCCGACACTCCCTTAAAAAACCGGGACATTACCCAGGCACTAGCCAAAAACCGGGACATTTGCAGGCCCGGACTGGCCGTTGAGGGCACCAGGCAATTCCCCGGTGGGCCGCATGGTTGGGGGCCGGTTTTGGGCCCCTGGGGCTGTTTTTGTTACAGGGCCGTTATGCTGCAAAAACGGCCCCGTAACAAAAACGGCCGAAAACCGGCCCTGTCACAGAGCGCGGTCGCACCTCTCCCCCATCCCCTCTCTTCCCGGAGGGGGGAGGGGGGCCGGCCGAGCACTTTGCCAGGGCCGGTTCTGGTTCCCAGTCCGGCCCTGGACATTTGTACATTTGAGAAAAGTGTCGGGACAGTTCTCCAAAAACGGGGACCGTTTGGGGGAAATCCGGTACGTCTGGTCACCCTAAAAATACAGGTCTGTATGACCAGCCTCAAAGTGCTGGCAAAAGGAAGGCTCCGGTTATCAAGAAAGGAACATTGGTGGCTATTGTGAACGGGCAGCGAGTTCCCTCTACATCAGTCTGGCCTAGGGGTTCCTAATTCACTCACCATTACGCTATCTTCTGCCAAAAAACGTTATCAAATCTAGGCTGCTCATGTGATGGTAGGAGTTCACAATCAACTAAAGTTAAAAGGCACCTCAGCGGAGTAAAGTTTCACATGAGAGTGTGGCTGAAACTAAAAGTGCTACCCTTTTACTGCAAGTAATGTAACAAAGGGAGGGGTGATAATCATACTGCCCATCTTACAGCACAGAATTATACATCATCAACACAAGCCTCATGCAAATTCAAGAGCTCCACCCACAAATGAATCCGAACAGATGTGTTCTTTATTCTCCACACAGGAATATCTGCCTTGTTTTATTATTTACACGGTGTAGGAGAGTAGGGTCTGCTTCCTATGGTTATCCCCACTTTTTGCTGTGATTCACTGGTTTTCGACTTTAGTTTGGCTGTGGCCCTGCTAATCAGGCCCACAGCCTAGCTGCACTCTCTCTAAATTGATACCATGTACTTTAAGTACATACCAGATTGGTTACTGGGTCACCCTTGTGAGCCCCTGTATATGGTACCTTAGGTACCCAGGGCAAAGGTGCACCCTAGGCCTACCAGGGGCTGCCGCATGTATTGTGCCACCCCTGGTTAGCCTTCCAAACTGACACCACAGGTCTGTACTTACAGCCTGGGTAAGGTGGTGAGATAGATAGATAGACAGATAGACAGATAGACAGATCTATATCTATCTATTTATATATTTATTCACTTAAAAAACCATAGGTTTCAGGCTTTATATAGTTAAGAATTAGCATTTAAAAAAACATTGAAATTGCTCCTATATAGTTAGTCGTACTAACTATATTTCGCGCACCCGCAATCCACTGCTGATGATGTGACATATTAAATCATTCATGACATGGTCAGTGACATCATGGTTTTTTAAATGCTAATTCCTAACTATATAAGGCCTGAAACCTATGGTTTTTTCAGTGAATTTGCAAAATAAAAATATATATATATATTTTTTTTAAATCACAAGGTACGCCACGGTACGCGTACCCCGCAATTTTTTTGATTTTTTTTGCCCTTGGGGGTCCTTCTGGGACCCCCTGAAAAGGGCTAGAAGGTTGCGGGATCTCTACCCTGCCCCCTTTTCGTGTTTTCCACTCTTGTTTTGGGCTCCCTTGTGCCTCAGTTCTCCTGAAAAACAAGATGGTGGCCAACACTTCCTGGTTTGGAATGTTGACAGTCAACTGCCAGCCAATCAGAAACTCGCTCGCGCATGTAAGGGTACGCGCACGGTACGCGTACCGTACGCGTACGGTGCGCCTACGGTGAGCGCATATAGATATATAATTTGCTCAAATTCAATTTTCTCAACAACTACTGGAGGGATTTTCACCAAATATAGAAAAGGAACTACTGAATACCTGTCCCTACCATTTCCCCAAGTTTGGTGTAATTCCGTTCAGCCGTTCGGGCTGTAGCCGTGTCTAAAGGTCCCTATGGTAATTAACATGGGGAAAACACGTTTTGGGACCCCCTTTTTTCTCGGCCCCCGCTTGACGAATCCCCCCGAAACTTTCAGGGAAGGGAAGGAGCGGAGCGAAGCAATTTTAAGGAAAATTACACGCAGATTCCTCAATCGGCGCCAAAGTTATTCACAATAGAATGTTGGGGATTTCCTATGGTAACAAGGTCCTAACTATATATACCTACTGGAGGTAGATAGATAGACACATAGTAACCTATAAGTCAATCCTATGACAGGCCTTGACAATCCTGGAGGCAGAGTGCTTGGTTTTGTGTGAGAAGGTGCCCAAGCATGAGCTGAGCCCCTCTGCAGCTTTCTGAACCATCTCCTTATAGCTGTTCTATGATAAAGCCATACCATATACTCTTAAGTGCATTATAATCCTTGCGGTTAATGCGAACTTTGGTTTGGCTTTATCAAAACATGTCGTGTAAGGTGTCAAACACTTTGGAATACTACCCCCCCCCCCCGCCAATACTGGCGGCGGGGGTAGCATTCCACCCTTCTAGAAGGAAAAGACAAGTAGTTACTGTTAAACCTCTTTAAAGTTAAACAGAGCCCCAACATCACAAAATGGATGCTGCTGCCACAGACACAAGTCTGCCCTCCTGCTGTTGGACGAAACTCCAGCAGGGAAGGCCTGGACAATAGGTGCTAGCACCTCCCCAGACAGGCTTTGGTGTATTGGGGCAGGGAGAATTGCATTCAGTAAATGCTTTTCAGACACTGCCTGGGGCACACAAGGTGCTCCATGCATTTACCAATTCAAACCGGTTGCTGGGGCACCCAGCCCCAGCTCTGGCGCAAAACTGGACAAAGGGGAAGGAGTGTAACTACCCCTACCCAGGTACACCCATAGGAGGGACCTTAGAGTTAGTCCAACCCCTAAACTTGCTATAAGTATATAACCCCAGTCCCTAGGACTTTAGGTTACCCTGGACGAAACTCTGCAACATATATCTAGGACCTTCGACATTCCATATAGACTGGAAGACGGAAGAAATCTCCCTTGTGGTCAAGGAGTGACCACCCTGTTCAAACAGGCATCAACTGTATCTTTGCCGGTCTGCATTTTCGAGGCTCCCGCCGGATCCCCAAGAATCTGCGACACAGGACACAGACTTCCAGACATCTCGGACCTCCGCTCCCAGCAAAGCTGAGACCTGTAGCGGACATGAGACGTGGGACCTGCACTCCTTGACATCCTGCATTTTGCAACCTGCACCTACTTCCCGAGGTATCCCTAAGTCGTGCATTGGGGTGCTTGAAGCCCCAGCCCGAGCACCTTTTGCACTGAAGCTCAGAGGCCCACACTCCACGAGTGCCCCGTGGGCCCACTTTGTGCATTTCATCTCGACGAGACTTCGTGGTTCCTAGTCCGTTGGCTAGTGAGCCCACACAAAGACCAATCTTCACTTTCTTCAGCTTTCCCGGTTGCTCCAGGCTTGCTCCAACTCCTCTCTAAAGGGGGAGTTCCACAGACCTTGCTGGTCTACACTGAAGCCCATCTCGACATCCTACGTGGATTGCGTTTGCCAAGGCTTGTTGGGTCCAATCCAGATACAGACACCGCAGTCAACTAGATCCTTTGTGGGACAGCTCGAATCCAGCTCCTGGTCGTCGTCGCCTCCTGGTCCTCGTGGCTGAAGAGACAAGCTTCACCTTCCCACCTGAAATCATCCGACATTGGTTGGCATCTTCCTGTCGCCATCCTGGTCACTGGCTAGTGGCCCAGACTGTCTTCTCTGCTTTCAGGTTCTTCACATCTCCGATCCACCCGGCCACTTTTCCTCTGGTCGCCTGCAGCACTTCTTCGCAGCTCTCCATTGGAATGTACGACGAAACCCGACACCAAAAGGCACCTATGCACCCGGCTTCCCTGGGCGAGGTAACACGAGTACTCCGGTGATCCGGTGGGTCTTGACTCTCAAAGTGTCCTAGTCTAAAAGGGTTCCATCGTAGTTCACCTAGAAGTACCCTTAAACTGTAACTTTGTAACTTGTGCGTGCTACAAAGAAAGTCAATGGTAACCAGCGGCTGTGTTTAGACACTGCACGCGTCTCCTGTGGGCCTCCTACATCCTAACCTTTGGTGGTTCTAGGTAGCCCCGGTGGTTCTAGGTAGCCCCAGCGATTAGGGCATAACATATACTATGCAACTTATCGTATGCTAATTAAGTTCCTTGTATTGTACTTTTACCTCTGACCTCATAAAGAGTGCAGAGTGGTTGTGTTCAGAATAAATACATATATATTTGATATATACCTTCTGTGGTGTGCTTTCATTTGATCATTCAAGAGATTATAATTGGTAAAACAATTTGCTTAACTCGTCTCCAAGTCTTAGCCTGAAGGCTGCTCTCCACAGCTACCACTAGGATAGCTTTGTAGAAGGTTGACTTTATAACCTACCATCAATAAGGGTCGTTTGGACTGGTTACAGGTGCCCACTAGAATAGCGGACATCATATACCAGGCCAACTTCTCACACACTGCTCCCACTGATGCAAGTATACTTAGGAAGACGCACTCATCTGAATTAGAAGAAGTGCTGTAATTGATATTAAACTCCATTATAAATCATCCACACACACACAAACAGCATGCAGACACTAATCAGAGGTTGTCAACCCAGGCCCAAGTCAAAAGCAGCAATCCCGATACCTGTGAGCAAAGAAAAACATGTCTCAATCAATCAATCAGAATACTTGTAGAGCGCACTACCTACCCGTGAGGGTCTCAAGGCGCTGAGGGGAGGGGGGGTGCCGCTACTGCTCGAAGAGACAGGTCTTGAGGAGTCTTCTGAAGGTAAGTAGGTCTTGGGCCTGCCGTAGGTGGGTGGGGAGGGTGTTCCAGGTCTTGGCAGCGAGGTAGGAGAAGGATCTGCCTCCGGAGGTCGTTCGCTGGTTGCGGGGTACAGCGGCGAGGGCGAGGCTGGAGCAACAGAGCTGGCGGGTGGGGGTATAGAAGCTGAGTCTGCTGTTCAGGTAGGCTGGTCCGGCATCGTGGAGAGCTTTGGGTGCATTGGTAAGGAGCTTGAAGGTGATCCTCTTGTCGACGGGGAGTCAGTGTAGGTCTCTCAGGTAGGGGGTGATGTGGCTGCGGTGGGGGATGTTGAGGATCAGTCTGGCGGAGGCGTTCTGGATACGTTGTAGTCGAAGCAGGTGTTTGGCTGGGATTCCTGCGTAGAGTGCGTTGCCGTAGTCCAGCCTGCTGCTGACGAGTGCCTGTGTCACCGTCCTTCTGGTTTCGGTCCGGATCCACTTTTAGATCCTGCGGAGCATGCAGAGGGTGTTGTAGCAGGAGGAGGAGACGGCACGGACCTGCTTGGACATGTAGAGGGAGGAGTCTAGGACGAATCCTATATTGCATGCGTGGTCGGTGGTTGTTGGTGCTGTTCCCAGTGTGGTCGTCCACCAGGAGTCATCCCAGGCTAAGGGGGTGGTTCCGAGGATGAGGACCTCCGTCTTGTCCAAGTTCAGCTTCAGCCGGCTGCTCCTCATCCAGTTGGCGACGGCCTTCATTCCCTCATGGAGGTTGGTTTTGGTGGTGTACGGGTCCTTGGTGAGGGAGAGGATGAGCTGGGTGCCGTCGGCGTAGGAGATGATGTGGAGGTCGTGCTGGTGGGCCACTTGTGCGAGGGGGGCCATGTAGATGTTGAACAGCGTCGGGCTGAGGGATGAGCCCTGGGGGACACCGCAGATGAGGTCGGTGGCTTTGGATCGGAAGGGTGGGAGGCGGACGCTCTGGGTTCTGCCGGAGAGGAAGGACGTGGTCCAGTCGAGGGCCTTCTCTTGGATTCCGGCTTCTTGGAGGCGTGCCTTTAGAGTTCGGTGGCAGACCGTGTCGAAGGCGGCTGACAGGTCCAGGAGGATGAGGGCTGATGTTTCGCCATTGTCTAGTTGGCGCCTGATGTCTTCTTTGGCGGCGATGAGGGCTGTCTCGGTGTCGTGGTTTCGTCTGAATCCGGACTAGGATGGGTCTAGGATATTGTTGTTTGAGGTGGCGGGTCAGTTGCATGTTGACGATTTTCTCGATGACCTTCGCCGGAAACGGGAGCAGGGAGATGGGCCAGAAGTTCTTGAGGTCCTTGGGGTCTGGCTTGGGCTTCTTGAGGAGGGCGTTGATTTCGGCGTGCTTCCAGCTTTCCGGGAATGTTGCTCTTTCAAAGGAGATGTTGATGACCTTCCGTAGTTTGGGTGCTATGGCTGCCTCTGCTTTGTTGAAGACGTGGTGAGGGCACGGGTCTGATGGAGATCCTGAGTGGATGGATTTTATGACCTTTCGAGTCTCGTCGTCATTGACTTTGGATCAGGTCAGGCGGTTGAAGCGGGAGGTGTTCGCATGGGGGTGGAGTTTGGCGTAGTAGGGGCGGTCATGGGGTTGAGGCTTTCATGGATGTCGGCGATCTTGCGGTGGAAGTAAATGGCCAGTGAGTCGCACAGTTCTTGCGAGGGTGGGATGGTGTTGGCGCTGGGGTTGGAGAGTTTCACGATGCTGAAGAGTTCTTTGCAGTCGTGTGCGTTGTTGTCCAGGCGGTTTTGAAGGAAGATCTCTTGGCTGTTCTGATGAGGTGGTGATGTCTGCGGGTGGTGTCTTTGTGGGCTGCATGGCTGTCCGGTGTGCGTTCGTGGAGCCATTTCTTCTCTAGTTTCCGGCATGCACGTTTGGAGGTATGGAGTTAGTTAGTGAACCAGGTGGCTTTCTTGCTGGCGTGGCTGTTGGGAGGGTTTCGCGGGGTGAGGGAGGAGCAGCTGGGAGGTGGGAGTGGGGCGGCGAATGGAAGGCAGGGGGTGGGGGGGGCGCAGAGGCGAGAATCGGCCTGGGGCTACAGAAGAAAAGAGTGGGGAGTGGGGGGGTGATGAGTGGGACGCGAGGGAAGAGAGGGCAAACCAAGTACAAACAATTTAGAACACTACTTACAAAATGCACTGAGGATCACAAGAAAAGAGCAAAAAACGGGCACAGCAGACAGTCAGCACAGCAGGAGCGAACTCACCCTCAGCAGTAGCAGCGAGGAGGAAGGCACCGGCACACTAGTAGAGCTGTGCGGCAGGTGGAGAGCGACCTGTCCTGCAAGCAGGGTAAGGGGTCGCTGCTTAAGTGGTTAAGGTAGAAGCTCGTAATAATGTTAAAATTGAAGGACTAAGAGTATGGTTTTATAGATTAGGATGGGGCAGGCGCAGCAAGCTCTTGGACACATTCCTGGTACAACCAGGTCACCCGGAAGTGGGTGGCCGGTGTGCGGCCACTGGCCCATTTGGAATACGGCACCAATCGAGGGGTTTTGATGGTTAGGTTGTGTTTCCCCTTCCCCGTGCTTCGACGCTGTATATGAACTTCAGCATTAAGCACTGTAATCTACGACTGAACACCATCAGGTGGTAACATGAGATTACTTTAAGTAGCTCATGATAGGTTAAAATACACAGATCCAATATATCACTAGAACATTCAAATACTGAACGCCCCAGCCCCTCCACTCCAAAAACAAACGCACACAGACACACAATACTAAACACTACTATAAAACCAGGCATCTGCTTTCCCCCTCATCAAGGCATCAGATTAGGTTGTTTCGGTGTTTTCTTTTCTTTTGGCGATTTATCTTTTTAATCCTCACATGGTCTTCTTTTCTTTGTAGTTTCTTTTCGATTTTGGTGACCCCTACCGCCCCCCGTTTCTGGCACATAAGGAATTCGCCACAAAAATAATTAACATCTTATTTCTGCACACATTTTTTCTCTTCTCTATGCATGTCTGTTCACAGTTCTGGTGAGATTTCCCCTTGGACTACATACTTTTGTATGTGAATAGCAACTTTGATCACATTTTTGATTTAAAAAAACGCATTTTATAATGATGTTGTTGGTAAGCGTATTTGTGTTATACTTGCAGCCCTTATGAAGCCCAGTTGAGGGTGAAATATGTAGGTTGCGCCTTTTTTTTTTAGTACATACAATAAAGAAACATTCATCTTTAACACAGAAGCCTCAAGAACAATTATTTCATTTACTGCTTTGTTGCTTTTGTTGCCTCTCTATTTATGAATAGATTATACAAACCCCAGCAGCGTGGCAGCTTTGTACAGTGACCTCCCTCCCCTCGGCTCCAGCTTAACCCCTTTAGCGCGTCGAACATTCCGCCCCAGTGCGGACGTTCGATCGCGCTAACGGGATCCGGACGCCCAACGGTCGTGAGCAGCACCAGCGAGGTAGCGCGCGCGACGACCGTTGGACGTTCGAAGCAGGGAAGGGGTTAAATTGCAGAGTTTCGTCTGGAGATTGCTGCAGAGCGCGTGAGGCCGGGGCAGCTCTACTGTTTACATGGCCCACTGGTGCATGAACTGGGTTATGTAAATAAAAATTATATGTGGGAAAAAGGCAAGCCTTAACCAACAAAGTGGGCATGGCAGGACTGAGTGGCAAACCAGATTTAAGAAGAACAAGCATTTACAATGCAATGGTTTTGCCTTTGTTAAAGTTAGAGCTATTGGCATTGCTCTTGACATTATTTTTATTTATGTTTTTTTTAACATAAATAAATGGCATTGTCATTTACAATGCCAATAGCTTAATCTCTCGCAAATGCCACACACAAACACCCACACAGAGCCCCCCACACACACACAGAGCTCCCCCCCACACACACCCACACAGAGCCCCCCACACACACCCATACAGAGCCCCCCACACACACAGCCACACAGAGCCCCCACACACACAGCCACACAGAGCCCCCCCATACACACAGCCACACAGAGCCCCCCACACACTGCGAGCCCCCCCCCCCCCCACACACACTGCGAGCCCCCACACATTGCAGGCAACAGAGGCACGTAAACAGCTCTTAGGCGTAAGGCATTCTGAATCATAATTTGAGTAAGCTGAGGTGGGGTTGCTTTTGGAGAATTGTATGCTAGGAATGTCATTATATTGTAGAAGACCAAGGCAAAAATAAGTAGAAATAATATTTTCAACAACAATAGAAAATGTAAGGGAAATATATTTGGAGTTTCAAGATCATAGTTCTGACCTATAGAGAGAATATTTCAACTAGGAAGTTAAGCTACTTTGTTTAAGGATATCCAATTCCCTAAATTAACACTTTAGAAAATACTGGAATAAATAAAGGAAAATCTGCAGAGCCAGTTGGTTTTCCGGAAAAGATATACTAGTTATTAGAGGAATAATGAGTTACTGTAGTTCAAGAAGTTATAAACCAGAAATGGGAACATAAGGACGGGGACAACCATAAATGGTCAGAAGCTTCCATCCCCTTAATAACAGCAACTCAGAAATCCCATCAACTATATGGCACGTAGACCAATCCGAACACAAGTCAAAGACCAAGATATTAGAACATGTGTTAAACATTTTTTTTACCTTGCACTGTTCTAGATAAATAAAAAGTGTGTCATTCCAAACAGATACCAAAGCCATGCCAGGATTGATTGCCACCAACCCCACTTTTACAGCTTGGTTACATCAGGTGGTCGCGGGGTGTTAAAAAGTAAATTTTTTAAAAATAAGAAACTCTCTTACCTCGTGAAACATCCCTGGCTTGTGTGCACAAGTAATCACACGCTGGGTAAGGACACCCTGCCAACGCTCGCCGCACAAACACGCCCAGAAGACACATGTGCAACTGCACAGCCCCCGCCAGAGTTTCCACCCGGGCCTGTAGAAGTTACACACACACACTAGACAGGAACTCGCACTTGTATAAGGAATACCCTCTCTTCCCCCCCTCCAGAAGTTCTCTCAAGCGATAACAGGCTGTGTTAACGCCATTGAGCCGTGCCTCGCTGGTTAAATAAATAAAACAGCGGCAGTAGCGCAAGTGAAATAGTTTTATTAAAGTAAATTAAGCGGGCGGCATGATTTTGCACAGTGCCGTTGCATGACACTGGCTTGTATTATACCTGCCCTGTCTTTTGTTCCAAGCTAGTAAAATTGGCGGCTGGTCTGCCCTCAGACTGAGCAATGGGAGGGATGGCTTTGATACTTTCCATGAAAACAATAATGATCACAGGGGAGCAGTTCTACCTCATCATACGCGGCGGTCATGCATATTAAATTAGGCGGGCGCCGTGATCATCCGGTGCTCCCGCAATTATTAAATTAAGCGGGTGCTGTGATCCAGCGCGGCTCCCGCAAATGTTACATTAAGCGGGCGCCGTGATCAAGAGCGGCGCCCGTGCATAAAAATACATACAATGCCCTTGTCCCTGTGGCTTGAAAGTGAAAGCGCGCATGGCACGCTGACTGTGAGCAAAGTATGTTGTAGTGCCCGAAGTAGGAGAAACTCAATGAAGAATATGTGCTTACAAGTCTAAATAACACACACAGTGTAACAACCAAAGTAAAGGGGCCAGTTACCATGGGAGGTTACAAATGAAGACAAGGCCGTAGTAAAGGACTAACAAGCCAATTACTGAACCAGCCAGCATTTACGAAGGACAAAAGTACAAGTCAATGAAAAATATTTGTGGGGGCTTCTCATACATACTCTACTACAGCAAGTCTCACACAGCAGCACATGCCCGCTGACTCAGGCTCGACCTGGAAAGGGGTAAAACATTCTTTCTTTCGTGGGCATAATTATATATCTAAACCCACAGCGCACATGGACAGGAACGGGATCGTCCATGTGCTTCATTTATTTACACACGGCAGCGCCCTTCCCCACCTGCTTGAGTGCGGGTTCTCAGTGTACAAGGAACATTTGGTATTTCAAAAGCTGTTTCCGTTTTTCAACAGATCCCTGTCCTTGTAAAATGGCAAGAGAGTATGCAAGCACAGCCGTGCCTCTGCAGCCGTAGCATTCCAAAGCTGCTGGATCAGACAGCCCAGCGCCGGGCTGCAGCTGCAGGCGACTGTCAGCTGGTTGCTGCGTCATACCAATGTGCGAGTCTCCAACCTCCTGAACATTTTCCAAGAGTCCACGAGTTCTGCTCCTTCAAGGGATCTAGTGGGATGGAGGTAAGCAGTACGCCCCCCGGCCAGCAGCGAGCCCTTCCCACGCCACGCTCATCTCCCCAACATCCGGCACATGGTGTCAGGAAGTCACTGCATTTCCTCGTCACAATCCCGGCTGGAGTTGACAACTGGAAAGGGGTAAAACATTCTTTCTTTTGTGGGCATAATTATATAGCAGAGCTGCTCTTCTAAACCCACAGCGCACCTGGACAGGAACGGGATCGTCCATGTGCTTCATTTATTTACACACGGCAGCGCCCTTCCCCACCTGCTTGAGTGCGGGTTCTGCTCCTTCAAGGGATCTAGTGGGATGGAGGTAAGCAGTACGCCCCCCGGCCAGCAGCGAGCCCTTCCCACGCCACGCTCATCTTCCCAACATCCGGCACATGGGGTCAGGAAGTCAATGCATTTCCTCGTCACAATCCCGGCTGGAGTTGACAATATTTGCAGACTTAGTTATTTTTTCTATTCATCTCCGCACAGGGTAGTTAGTGATCGCAATCAATCTTTCACTCGTTACTTTGTGGGAAAAACATAGACAACTGTAGTATTTTAGGAGGTAAGATTTGTGGTGTGTTTCACGAGGTCAAGCAAGAGTGCCAACATTACGATTTTCCCTGACAGCCCCTCATCGTACCCACGGTTTGATTTCCCCATTCTCCATTCACTTCGTATACAAACGGCGGCCTTCCTCCACCTCCCCTCTCTCTGCCCCTCCTCAGCCCCCTGCCTGCTGCACCCCGTCCCCAACTGAGGCCCCGGCTGGAGGGGCACAAAGGCCGGAACAGGCCGCAGCCGGGGCCTCGAGTAGGCCACTCCCCCGCTTCCCCGCCTCCCTCCCGGGGTGCCGTTCTTACCTGCTGGACGGGGGTGTTGGGCCCCGGAAACCTGCTGGAGCCGTTTCGGTAGGGTGAGGGGGTCAGGAGCCGGGTCCGGGTGGAGTGCGGCCGCCGCGCTGTGTCTGTGTCCGGGCTCCGGGGGCGGGGAAGGAGTTGGGAGGAGCCGTAGGAGGAGTGGAAGGCGGGCACCCCCGACAGAGCCACCCCCAGCCGCGCCACCCACCAGGGAGTACGTTTTCATACAGGGTGGAAGCAGGGGGCGGGAAGGGGTAGAATCGGCTGCGTGGAGGAGGGGGCGGCGGCGGAATTTGGAGGAGGGGAGTGAGTGGGTGTGAAGAGGAGTGGAGGGATAATTATTCCCGTCCGAGCCTGAGGGAAGAAACCGAGAAGGTCAGGAAGGCGGGTGCCGTCTCAATGCCGGAACAGATTCGGGGGCGTTCCCGGCTTTTGGATGACGTCGCGTGACGCCGGCAAAAGCCAAAAAATCTCGGGAACGCTCCCGAATCTGGTCCGGCATTGACGGACAGGCCCATCGTCCAATGGCTAGGCTCCATTTATGGAGCTAGCCAATAAATGACGGGGGCCGTTCCAAACCACACTACAGTACTCATTAGGTTTTCGCCTGCGCGAAAACGCTGCGCAGAGCGCAGCTTTCGCCAGGCAAAACCTAAAAACGAAAACCAACACTAATTGCTACTATCAAACAGTCCCCCACACACACCCCACACAGCCACTGGGTGTCTGCCGCAGGCCAGGTGGAACACCTGACCTAACAAATGTGGTGGAAGAGCTCTACTATACCTCACTAACTTTTTAGGTCGAGCCTAGACAGTGCTTGCAGTGCCCCTCCCAATCTGTGAGTGTGTGTAGAAGCTGTGGATAATGTGCTGTATTGCTAAATGTTATAAGGTCCCAAAGGCAAACACATAGTGTATTTTATCTATCATTTAGAATGCCAATAGCTCTAACTCTCCCAAAAGCGAGACCTATATCATTGGAAATACATTTCCTCGGTTTAGGGATTTATTAGATGGCGGCTCCAAAAGCAGGGAAGATTTTTTAAAGTGTTTAAAGGCCACACCATGCGGGAAATTGGTTTTCGCGATAGAAAGCCAGTCTATTCATTTATGGCAGTTTGTTTTTTGACGCCATAGGTTCAACATCAGAGGATCGCCAGCCATGCGCTCGCAGGCTGCTTCATGCATGCAGATGAGATTAGAAAAATGCATTGGCGATGCCAATAGGTCAGTCTTTTAGAGCAGAGACCTGTTGGCTTTGTCAATGCTTGCTTTCAACATGAATTATGCAAAAAAACAAATGTAATAGTCAAGAGGCTGCCCTTTGTTTCACTGGATGACCTTCTGTCCTGATATGATTGTGAGGCAGTGTGAATGGCACAGAAGGACACTCAGAATCCCCCTCAGGGCCACGAGCCTCCCTGGCACGACAAACACCCCACAGTTCAAAGACCTCCAAACTAAACGGAAATCGCGTTCCTGGTCAGTGATTAGCTTAAAGACGTGGCATAGATCCGGGTCCTAAGCGGGACACAACGATATAGGAGCAAGGTGGGAAGTCATTTTTAAGTGCTACTATGTAAAGTATTCTTAACAATAGACTAAGGATATGTCCCTATTATGTAGTAATGAGTTCCATGTGCAACATCTTTTAGAAAGCCCCAGAAGCATACCCAAGGGGTACCCCGTTATGAAGTATACAGTTTCAATATAAACTTTGGAAATCCACGTTCTCTCATAAAATGTCCATCAGCCAAAAATGTAGATAGCTATCCACGAATCTACTTTGTGTCCAAAAACAGTGGTATTTTTTATTGAATTATTAAAGAATCTTGGAGTTCCATAAAATCAGCTATACCTGTTTTTTCATATTTATTTAAACCTCGGTGTAGGGTGTTCGGTTTATTGGAGGTTTAAGAATTTTGATAAATTAAAACTAAATGTAGCAGTGCTGATATCTCAGTTGCTGACCCGAATAGATCAGGACTTCCATTTCCCTCTCTGCCACCAACGTAAAGCAAGAATTAATTTGCCTTAATGTACATCTTAATGTAAAGGTAAAAACACAAAAAAATGTTACAGGCTATTCAAGATTGTCTTGAGAGTGTAAGATCAAACACCCTGAGGGGGTTATTTATTGTAATTGGAAACTTAAACACCAAAATCATTCACTCTTCTGGAGTTGTTCTATTTGGAAGCGCAAGGGTTAATTTTGCAATAACTTCAGTATCCCTAATGATATTAATTATATCACTCACTGCTGTGAAACAGTACTTTAAAGTACTTTAAATCCATGTAAAGTATGGTCAAGCTTCCTCGCAGTTGGAAAGGATCAAGGATTACGCCAATTCTTTAAAAAAAATAGTTGATCCTTGTAATCGGTCGGCCTAACTTTTAATCTCCTTACTTAATGCAAGTTTCAGAATGTTTACACACATTTTGGTATATGTAAATAGAAGATTGATCCGACAGCCTGGAACGAAACCCAAATGAACAAGCAGGGTTTTGCCTGACCAGACCACAGTTCACCAGATCTTCGCAGTAAATTACATTTTACACCGTTTTGGTAACGTATGTACAATATATGTGTGTTTTCTTGTCTTCATGTCAGAATATGAGGTATAGGGGTCTTCGCTGGACAAAGCTTGCAAGGTTGAAAATCCCAAAGGGTAGCATTTTACATCAAAACTCGGACTCAAGTAAACCTAGTGGACGAGCAAGCAATAACTTTACACATATTTGCTTTAAACAGTCTACGAGATGGTCGAGTTTTGGCTCCATTGGTTTTTCCCCCAATTGTTAAAGAATCTTCCAGAAACTTCTAAGAAATCACAAGCCAATCCCCCTACATTAAACGCAGGCCAGTGAATGCACTATTGTATTTGGACAACCCTACACAACTTGATAGAACTACAGTTGTACTAGTAAGTCAGTTAATTTCCCCCGAAATGTATTGTAAGGCAAATAAACGAATTAATATTAAAAACCCGAGGTCAAGCACAATAATAGGAATAGTTATTTTAGCTGGACACTAAATAATGCACAGAAAGCTCACGCCTGTGAACCCTCATAAGTATGTGGGAGTTATATTTAATAATAAGTTTTATATTTGACAAACATGTGCAGTATGCTTTGAATCAAGAAAAAATATCCCTTTATGGTCTTCTCCGATTTAACCAACACTATGCGGACAAATGGTTATTACATTTTTAAGACTATTCTTCTAAAATAAATCCTATTCTGAAATACGGTAATGCAGGAATAATAAAGGGTGAAGCCTCCGATTTTAAAATATATGGTATGGATGAAGGGTACTTTGCCAAGTCTTAGGCCTGTCCCAGTGCGTCAGTCTCAAGACATTATTCAGAGGCCACAGCACTTTAAATGGGAGTTGGCTTGCAATTTTTTTATTTTGCTAATTCGAGAGAGGAATGTACGTATAGCTAGGCAGTGTCTGTTAAATTTGGGTAAAGTCAGAGCAAAGGTTTGCAAAATTAGAAAAGCAGTATAAAGGCTGCTCAAAAATGAGGATATGCTTAACATGTTACAAGAGTTTCTGCATGGCAACCCAGGCTTATTGATAAAAATGCACTCCAGAGCTAATACAAGTATAATATTTCCCTGCTAACAGGGTCGATGTTTCAAGTAAAAATACTTTAATACATTACTACAGCATTAGGCAATAGGCTAGGAAAGGAGATTATTTTTTTTTCCAAACATGCTCTTAGGAAAAGTGGGCTTCAGTCTGCAAACATTGCACTTGATTATTTATTTGCAGTTCAATCTGGAAAGCCACACACTTCCAGGTACTCCCTTTTTAATGCTATTTTCTGCAAAGGAAGTATGCTTATAATATCTGTCATTGATATTGCTTTGTATTACGTGCGTTCAACATGTTATTATTATTATTATTATTAAGCTGTTTTATAGCGCGCACAATTACTCCGGAGTATCCTGGCGCGGAAAGAGGGGAACAGTAGTCGCAGAGCATAGACCAGCAAACGTACTAGACAGCTATTCTAAACAGGTGAGTCTTCAGCGCTTTTTTAAAAGCAGTGAATTCGTCAATGCTACGCAGAGCCGCAGGGAGGGCGTTCCATGCGCTCGCGGCCTTTACTGTCACAGAGTGGCCTCCCAGCCGGACACGCCGGAAGCGCGGGACCAGCAGCAGATGTTGTGCTGCTGAGCGTAAATCTCTGTTAGGGAAGTACCGCGTGAAACGTTTCATCAGATAGGCAGGGCCACGCCCATTGATGGCTTTATGGGCCAGAGTCAGAATTTTGAAGGTGATTCGATGCTGTACCGGCAGCCAATGCAGGCTCTCCAGATAACTTCTAACACTGATCCGCCTGGAGATATTCCCCAAAAGTCTGGCGGTGGCGTTTTGAATAATCTGGAGCCGCCCGATCAAATAGGCCGGTGAGCCACTGAACAGGGCATTGGCGTAGTCCAGGCGCGAGAGAATTAAAGCTCTCGCGACTGACTTGCAGGCCGAGGCAGGCAGATAAGGGAAAAATTTTCTAAGAGACTTCAGAGTCCCGAAGCAGCCACCAGTGAGCCTCTTGATGTGCCCCTCAAAGCGAAGGTCTTCCCCAAACCAGACCCCAAGGTTTTTAGCCAAGGTGTTTGAGGCACATGGTGCAGGAAAGCCCACCGGCCACAGTAGGGATCGAAAATCAGGGGGGAACTGGCCATAGAGCAGGATTTCGGTCTTGTCCTCGTTGCACTTCAATTGAGCAGACGCTAACCAATTGAAGACTGAGGACAGACAGTTCTGAATCTGCTCAGTGTCCAGCGCCTCTCCAGGCCAGGTAAACAACAACTGCGTGTCGTCCGCGTAGGCTATAACTTTGGCTCCCAGATGTTCTGCTAGTTCAATCAAAGGTGTCAAATATATATTAAAGAGCAAAGGGCTCAAAGTCGAGCCCTGTGGGACTCCTGTCACGAGTGGTCTAGCCAATGAAGAGTAAGGGGGGAGCCAAACCTGTTGGGATCTAGCCGACAGAAATGAGCTCAGCCAATCTAATGCAAGACCTCCAATGCCAATATCGGCAAGCCTGGTCAGGAGGCGTTGGTGGGGAACCGTGTCAAACGCGGCAGAGAGGTCCAATAAAATTAGAGCCGCTCTGCCGCCACCATCCAAACACTCTCTGACCGCCTCCGAGATTTCCACAAGAGCCGATTCTGTGCTGTAGGCAGCACGGAACCCGGACTGTGCCTCATGAAGAGCTCCGGAGCTTTCCACAAACTTGTTAAGCTGCTGAAAGGCCAGTTTCTCTCCAATTTTTGCCAAAGCAGGAAGCAGCGATATCGGACGGTAGTTAGTCAGAACCGCCGGATCAGCACCGGCCTTTTTAAGGAGGGGCAGAAGTTTGGCTTGTTTCCACTCAGAAGGCAGGCTGGCTGATTTAAATGAAAGGCCGACTAAGTGTGATACCTCCTGAACAACTACGTCGGCAACAGCCGCTAACACTCTTGCTGGACAAGGGTCCGATGGTGACCCGGATTTCAGAGATTTAATCACAGCAAGAGTGTCAGTAGTTGAAGGAGGGGCAAACTCCGTCAACCAAGCCGCTGGAGCCCTCAGAGGAATAAGGTGTGTTAAGGCATTTGAGGGAATAATAGCGGCAAAGATGGCCTGAATAGCCGCGATCTTGTCCTCAAAAAACCCAGACAGACTCTCACACCAATCTTTAGAAACTGGAACTGTCCGCTCCTCCGCACAAGGGGACAGAAAGCTGTTAACAATTGAGAAGATCTCTCGGCTGTTATTATTGGCTTTGGCGATCCGATTGGCGTAATAGATGCCCTTTGCCTTTTTAATGCTGGCATAATAGGTTCTCTGTTCTTTTCGCAGTGTTTCCTTGGCCAAAGGGCAGTAAGATTGACGCCAAACACGCTCAAGTTTTTTACAGGCCAATTTGAGGGAACGTAGCTCCGGGGAGAACCACGGTTGAGAGGGGGAAGAGCGCAGTCTGCCTCCCCTCCCTTTGGACGAGACTGAAATCCCCGACACCATCCATTCGTTGAAGGATGATACCGCTGTGGTAAGGTTACTACCCAAAGTAGGGCGATTCTTAATCAAAGTAGCCGCTAAAGTAATGTTATTGATTTTATTGGTGCAAAGTATATTAGCCCTCGCGGTAGAAGGTCCCAGGGATGGCCAAGTAAACCGAATCAGCTGGTGGTCGGACCATGTCAGAGGTTCAGGGGCTTCAACCTGGAGAGGAAAGTTAGAGGAGATCACATCCAGGGTATGCCCACCTGAGTGCGTGGGTAAAGAGACCCACTGAGACAGGTGGGCCAAGTCCAAAGCGTCACGCAGACTTTTACTCTCTGGCAGATCCGCCTCCTCAACATGGATGTTGAGATCGCCCAGCAGTAAAAAACTAGGGAATCTGAGTGCTCGGGGGGTGATAAGATCACTCAGACCCGAGAGGAATGATCCCACCGGGCCAGGAGGCCGGTAAATGAGGGTGGCCCCTAAAGTGAAATGCGGAGAGAGAACCACAGAAAAATTCATAGCTTCGCCCCCGTCCAAGATAACCGGGGGATCCGCATGAAAAGTCAGTGAGTCTCTCAGAATGATGGCAACCCCGCCTCCTCTACCCAGCGCTCTGTCCTTCCTGTGAATTTTATAGCCACGGGGGACAGCTAACTCGACAGCCGGAGCGCTGGACGCCGTGCAATGATTGTATTTGTTTATATGGACAAAGAATGTTTAATAAATGTTAAATTTCATCACGAGCACTACAATGCTTTATTAAGCAAGTTTTGAAGCAGTGGGTCATAGGAGGACAGTGTGGGAAATGCTCACTCTCGTGCAGCTGAGAAAAGTGGGTTGTAGGTTAAATGAGACCCCCCAACAGCTACACTGAAAAGGTGCCTACTAGAGTATCGGGAAACTAACTTACACAAAAAAGCAGGAATTGTAATGTTTTTACTTTCTTTGGAAATATATTTCTTTTTTTAATCCAATTTGATGAAATATACACACTTTAAAAAGAATCCTTAAGTATCAAGTAATTATTTTCAATTTTTAATAAAATACGTCATGTAGTGTTTATATACTTTTACACGTGCCCTGCAGCATCACTTTGTCATAATCAGATTCTTAAAACCCACTTTTAGATGCATCTTTCAGGGCTTCGGATTACATTAATAGCCTGCAGCTTCTGACTTGTTCTCACAGTAATCTAGCCTAAAAAAGCACCTACTTCAATTAAAGAAAGGCGAGTCTATTAATATCCCCAGGGTGTGTGTAATGCATTGCTTGCATAGTACATCTTGCAACAAGCCCCTTCCGTTCATGGTATCAAATGTTATGTCACATGTCTGTCTAAAGATTTACACTTTTTGGAATGGGTGAATACGAAGTCAATGAATATCATATGTGCAGGTCCAACAACGGGAATACCAATAAATGCAATATCAACATATGCCGTAACCTATGTCCACATAACAATGTCAATACCCATAAATGTAATGTCAATGTATGCCATAATCTACAACTGACAGTAGGTACCTGTAGTAACAATGCCTATGTATACCATGCATAACAATTTTTTTACCAGTAGAAACAATGTCAATGTATGACATGATCTAGGCATGCATCACTATGTCAATATCAGTGAAATAATGTCGATGTACACTATGACAACTCTACACACAATGTTGAGAATGTCGGTAAAATTATTTTAATGCTAGCCACTTTATTTTCATAAGTTCTAATGAACTCATTTAATTGCAGTCTGATTCACCCAAGGTGACCTCCCCATCAACCCAGAGTCATAGATTCATGGTCAGACAGGCCCTGCGACTCCAACCCGAGTGACAGATCACAGGTGGGGGTCTCATATAGCCCAAAGACAAACAGACCCAGGGAAAACCCAGATCGATCCTTCAGATAGATAACTGCACCACAAACACATCAGGGGAAATTAGCCTCAATAAAAACACATTTGGCCAAAGGTGCGCATTCCCCGAAATACCACAAAGCTAGATGCCACATGTAGATAGAAACACTCAGCCAATCAGGACACGACATGCACACCACACGTAGAGATCAAGTACTCCCAGCACTGGCCCACATTAGCTGTCTGGTGTACAGATCCAGCTGTGTGCTTATCAGATGCCCAAAATAATTTACGACTATGATGCTTTTTCAAGAATGCAGTATTGGTTTATTGTACCTCACAAGATGTATAGATTGCTGGCGGAAACTTTGTACAAAGAGAGACTTTCTTAGCACTCTGTAGAAGACTCTCCCGGCCGCTGTGTTTAATAAAACCAACTTATTCCTTTTTTGCCAAACGCCTGGTCTTTTCATTTCTTTAAGGTAAATTCATATCCAAGCAACATATTCCCTCAAGGAACAGTTATAATATCAGTGACAGAATATTACCTCCTCTGACCGTAACAACCTCACCAACATCACATATTAAACTGCTTTAGAATGATTTCTTCAAATAGAACTTCCAAATTCAATGTGTCCATTATATTATTAAACATAGATGTGTGCTTTAAATGGTGTGTTTCGGCTGTAATGAAATCCTACCTTCAAAACTTTTTTGTTACTCTACGATGGAGTTTATGATAAAAGTTTTATTTTTTCACTGCTTTTCAGAGCTGCCAGACTTTTCAGCTGACAAAGTCTTTCGATCACTAATCAAATTCTTATAGTAATAACAACCCTTTAGTCAGTCAGAAACTCAAAAATACATGTTTTGTAAAATCCGTATAGAAATTTCAATCGCAATCAAAATATTCTAATTTAAAAATGATCTCTCTGGAATTCTGCCTACTTTCCAACCATCTTTTAATTAAAACGTGATGTTCAACACAGATCTGTTTTTTTAAAACATGGATTTTTGTTTGTTGCAGAAATTAAAGCATTGGTAAGTTGATCTGTAGGACTGCAAGTGATTCCAATAGCTCAATTGTACTCAGCACTCTGTCATGCTACGACAGATGTGCAGCCACATAGAACAAGCACATAGCAACTGTGCTTCTGCATTTCTCCCTAAGTAACTGCCAAAGAAGTTTCACTGGGCAGATTTCTGTAGGCAAGAACTAAATAAACAAGTAAATGCATTAGGATTCGCCTATGGGATTATCAGTCAGCAATTTTTTTGTTCTAAGTTTTAGGTCACCAAGTACTAGTACAATATAAGTTAGAGAAAGTCTGTTAAAGTGTTATGACTTGTTTATGTACAAAAAGGCAATACTGTGCTTTTACTAGAGGTTTAGTGTGGGTAAGTAATAGCAACATTTTGAAAAATGAAAAGAGGGACAGAATAGATATTATTTGATGCAATAGTACATGTTTAGAGTAGTTCTGAAAACGTTTGGGCCCAGTGCCACTGAACCTGCTGCACCATTAAATTATCATGCCTTTATTGCCTGTAAGGCAACTGCACTTGTGACTGCCTGTTTAGTAGTCAAATATAGCAATAGTGTGTGTTTAAAGGAGTTATGACTACTTTTTAACCTGGTGCTACTGCACCTGCTGCACCATTCAAATCTTGATCCTGTTGTCTACAAGGTAACTGCACTTGTGGCTACCTGTTTAGTAGTAAAATATAGCACAGCTCTTGTATATTGACTATTTTTAATGTGCAATGTTTTTAACAACATTTACAATGTGACCATAATGACCAAATATATAAAGTTTAAAAAAAATTATGCCTACAAAGTGCAAAGAAAGCTACTGAGTCATGAACAGGAAACGTCACAAATGTTCTAAGCCTAAAGCATCTGCTTTAAACAACTAAGTAATAAAAAGCAAGCATTCCAGCATACTGTAAGAAGTTGTCTGCCTTTTCCGTTGGAAGAGATTATCTTGACAGTGAATGGGGCTAACAGTGTTATCAGCTTTAGTAGAAGTATCGGAAATGGTGCAATCAGGGGAAGTAAAAAAAAAAGAAAAAAAAAATTCCGCACAAAAGCGAATTGACACTATAATTCGGAAACGGTAACTTATAATAACTCCCTTTTAAGATGTATTAAGTACAAGAGATTTCACAAGCACAGCACAAGCACTGTGCAGGCAAAACCTAACATGCGCTATGCAGGCGAAACCTAAAGAGCAGGCAAGTTATTTTTCTTATCCTCCTTTAACTAAGTAGTTGACACACCACAAGACAAAGCCAGCAATCAAACCAGTTCCTTTTTTCAATTCTTCTCTCTTGTATCAGAGTTGTGATACTGCACTTTCCAGGTTTGGAACGGGTGGCTTCTTCCAACAGTGAAATAGAAAGAATTTCAGATTTTAAGCATGAAGGATTTACCATCAGTACAACAAAATGTCACTCAGCAAGTTAAACACAGGACCATAGGGTGTGTATCAAGGCAACATCAGAATGCTGTAGGGCAACATACACAACCCAAACCATTTAGACAGTGTTTTATTTTATCTATGATCTTACAATAAAGGAAAACAAGCAATGGCAAAACCAACAGTCATAGCTTTAATGTTGTAACACATGCAAACTGGGGAAGCACATGCCATTTGCATGTGTTAGCACATTAAAGCCAGGCCTATTGACTTTCTTGATGCAGTGTCCTGAATGTAAAACATTTTCATTGCCCCCAAGGAAAAATATATTTTGCTGTTTGGCCACCTTCTTGACTTCCACAAAGTTTTTTGTAGGCAAATTCAATCAATCAATCAATCAATCAATCAGGGGTTTGTAAAGCGCTAGCTACTCACCCGGCGCAGGTCTCAAGGTGCTGAGGGAAGCGAGAGGGGGTCTGCAGATCAGGAAGGTTGACCGAGTTCCATTGAAGAGCCAGTTCTTGAGATCCTTTCGGAACTTGGGAAGCAATGCTGTCTGTCGGAGGTGTAGAGGGAAGGAGTTCCAAGCCTTGGCCGTGAGGAGGGAGAAGGAGCGCCCTCCTGTTCTGCTTTTCTTGATCTAAGGTACTGCTGCGAGGAAATGCTGGGCCGAGCGGAGAGAGCGCCGGGGAGCGTGGAACACGAGGTCGTGGTTCAGGTTGGCAGGACCGGTGTAGTGGAGGGCCTTGTGTGTAGGTGAGAAGCTTGAAGGTGATTCTCTTCTCGAGGGGCAGCCAGTGTAGGGTCCGTAGGTGCTGGCTGATGTGGCAATGGCACGGTAGGTTGAGGACTAGTCTGGCGGCGGAGATCTGGAGTTTGCGGGAGTGGTTCTAACTGAAGGTCTTGCGGAGAAGGCATAGGGTGTGGTAGCAGGTGGAGGTGATGGCTTTGACCTGGCGGTCCATTTTGAGTTCCGAGTCCAGAATGATCCTGAGGTTGCGTGCCATGTTCGTGGTGCTGGGAGGGTCGCAGGGGGCCACCAGGTGTGGCGTCGGGGTGTGGGCCCACGATGAGTACCTATGTTTTGTCAGTGTTCAGTTGGAGGCAGTTGTTCATCATACACCTGGCAACTGCTTCCATTCCGTCTTGAAAGTTGCGTTTGGTGGTGGTGGGTTTGTTGGATAGGGAAAGGATGAGCTTTGTGTTGTCTGCATATGATGTGATGTTGAGTCCGTGTGCTCGGACGATGGATGCAAGTGGGGCCATGTAGCTGTTGAACAGGGTCAGGCTGATGGAGGATCCATGTGGGACTCCACAGGTGGTTGTGTTGTTTCTGAGAGGAATTTGGGGGGGGGGGGGGTTTGACTCATTGCATTCTGCTGGAGAGGAAAGAGATGATCCAGTCGAGGGCCATGTTCTGGATTCCCGCTTCGTGGAGTCTGCAGGCTAGGTTGCAGTGAGGGACTGTGTCGAAGGCTGCAGAGAGGTCGAAGAGGATGAGGGCCACAGTCTCTCCTCTGTCGAGGAGGGAGCGGATGTCTTCTGTGGAGTGCGGTTTCGGGGCTGGGGTTCTTCTGAATACCGATTGGGATGAGTAGAGGATGTTGTTCTCTTTGATGAAGGCAGCGAGTTGGCTGTTGACAGCTTTTTCCATGACTTTGGCCGGATAGGGGAGGAGGGGGATCGGTCTGAAATTCTTGAGGTCAGTGAGTTCTACTGAAGGTTTCTTCAGGAGAGCGTTGGTCTCAGCGTGTTTCCAGTCTTCGGGGAAGGATGCGGTCTATGACATTATGGGAGTTCGGGGGCGATGATGTCTGCGACTTTGCGGAAGATGTGGTGGGGGCAGGGGCCCGTGGGGGCCCCGGAGTGGGTAGTTTTCATTATCCTCAGAGTGTCTTTGATGCTGAAGGCGGTCCAACTCTCGAGTGTTGGTTGTGTGCTGCTCTGGGGGACAGGGGGTGTCCTCGTGGGGTTTGTTGTCGTCGAAATGGTAAAAAATGGTCTCGAATTTGTGATGGAAGAAAGCGTGGAGTCTGTCGCAGAGGTCCTGGGAGGGAGTGATGTCTGTGGACTCACTGTTGGGTTGGGTGAACTCTTTGATGATGCAGAAGAGTTCCCTGCTGTTGTAAGCGTTGGTGGAGATTGTCCTGTAGAGCTTTCTTCCTGGAGAATCTGATGAGCTTGCGGTGGGCCGTGGTAGCTGTTTTTAAGTAGTCAAGGTCAGTCGGGGTTTTGGAGCTTCTCCACAGTTTTTCTAGTCATCTGCAGGTACAGCTGGAGTTTCGCTGCTCAGTGGAAAACCAGCTGGCTTTCTTGGCGGGGATGATGATGTTGGCACAGTCGGTGATCAAGTTGTGTAGGGTGTGGGCGGCGGTGGTGGGGTCACCGCTTAAGGCAGTGGGAGCGGAGCTGCTTAGGGTGGCGGCGAGCTGGTCATCTGGGATTTTGTTCCGATTCCTGCATTAGAGCTGATGCGGGAGTCTGTGGGGGATGTTGGATTTGAAGGTGAAGTGGACGCAGCGGTGGTCCGTCCGTGGGAGTTCAGAGGTGTGACTGAATGTGAAGGAGTTCCCTGCTGTGAAGTCAGGATCGAGGGTGTTTCCTGCTGAGTGCACTGGTTCGGGTACGATCTGCTTGAGTCCGATGGTGTGGAGGTTGTGCAGGAGGGAGGCAACGTTGGGGTCCCAGCGGTTGTCGAGGTGGAAGTGGAGGTCTCCTAGTAGCATGAAATCGGGGGAGGTGATGGCATGTGGCGTGATGATGTTGGTGATAGAATCGGCGAAGGGAACGCAGGGTCTGGGACCCCTCAGATGAGGGTACCTCGGAGGGTGGAGGATGGGTTGGTCTGAATCTTAAAATGGAGGTGTTCCATCAGGTCTGTGGGCCCGTTAGAGCAGGTGCACAGTTGGAGATTGGCTTTGAGGTTGATGCCTCCCCTGGGGCGGTTGGGGCGGTCTTTCCAGGTAAACTTGTATTCTTCAGGGATGGCGATCACGATGTCTGGGCTGGAGGCGGTGCTCGTCCAGGTTTCGGGAAGGAAGGCGACGGCTGCGGCGGTGCTGTCGACGAAGTCCCAGATTTACATTGCGTATCTTTGGAGGGAGCGGATGTTGAGGAACATGCTTCTTAGGGTTTGGGGTGTGATGGAATTGTTGCTGGAGGGCAGTGGAGGGTCCTGGGTCTTGGTGAAGGAGTGGTGGCAGTGACGGCAGGTGAAGGGTTTGTGGATGTCAAGAGGTGAGGAGAGCTTGCAGTTGAAGTTCTTACCGGTGTTGAGTTTGTGGAGGGCCGAGGAGCAGTAGCGATGGCGGGCTGGCAGACCAGGGGTCCTGGCACCGGGCGCTGTCGGGTCGCAGACAGGCTTGCCTTAGGCGCACCTTTAGCGCCGACCTGGCGAGGGGCAGACTCAAATGATGAAGCATGACACCTAGCTTGCAAGGTGTGAGAGCCCTAGTTCCAACAAGGAGAATCTCCTCTCCTTACCACACACACCTTCAGCCTTTCTTGACCACACTACCCCTCCAAGCTCTTGACCTTTGAACGCTTTATCACTGAGGAACTCCGTACTCCTTTTGTACCACAGTCTAAGCCCCTTGTCCCTCATTTTGTTGACATATTAGTCATGGCACCATGCATGATTGCACAAATGTCATAATGCATCAGCCATTTTGGCTTTTTTAAAATGTATTCTCCAAGGAGGATACAGACCTTGGAGTGGTAAAGTAGCCCAGTAAAACAATCCCTCGTTCACCACTGTACAAGCACTCCATTGTGAAGGGGGGGATGATACCCCTTCCAATAGCAAGAGGTGAGAGAAATACACCTCTGGGTGGACCCAACGCCCACTCTATGTAGTTTAAAGAATTATTAACAAAAGGTAAAAAGAAAGCTGAACTGTAAAGCCAGACCTAAAAAAAGTCCATGTTCCAACCGGAGTTGGAAAGTTAAGTAAGTGTGCAAGAAATTAAAAATAGTTAATGGTTTATTTTTATAACTTGAAAAATGGCCCTACCTATGTAAGTGGTCGTTTGCAGGGAAAATGTCACAGACCTGCAGTATTTATATCATCCTACCCCTAATCATATTCCTTAAACACCTTAAACATAAGAATGTTTCTACTATGTATTATTTTGCTTTTTCTGTTGTAAGAATCAGTAATGTACTTCTCGATTAACCGGTGGTCAAAAATCATAAACACTTCCATTCAGTTCCATTTGATAAAATGCTATCCATGCTATGAGAAGGAGGAGAGAAATAAAAAAAGAAGGGCCCTGTGCAGCTGTCAAATGATGAACTGCTAAATCCTGGCACTGCCCCACGTGCATCCTGTCCGGGATATCACCCGCACACAGATTATGCACTTACTAGTGGAGTTCACATGTACCTAGCTGGGTTGGTGCTACATAATCTCAGATGAAAGCCGCAAAAGCGTGAGCTGTGTTAAGAAGATTTTTACTAAAAACAACTATTGGGTCAGTTGCAAAAAATGTTATATGCAGAGTGCTCCATGGGGACCAGAGAGTTGCAGAGCAAGAGAAAGAGAGATGCAGAGATCTATGTAGGGACCCAGAGCTGGCGGGCGATGTGATTCGCCAGCCTAACAGCCTATCCACTGTGCAAGGGTTACCTTCACATTTGAATGTTCCCGGCCTGGATCCACTTCCAGGCTTCTACTAGCACCAGTCTAAAATTCTGTTGAGAAGTCCGCCACAAGAAGAGACCGTAATCACAGTCCTCCATCATCAACCAGTTCTTTGTAATATTGACAAGCCCGCGGCAATAAGTGAAAGGTTGCAGAGAGTGGGACATGAGGGCCCCAGCTAGAGGAAGGAATGTGTTCAGAGTGAGCATGTGGAGGGTCTCGAATGATCATGTTCTTTTTAAGGCCCGAGTTTTAACAGTGAAGCCGTCAAACAGACCTATTGCTAGCAATATACACAGATTGGGCCTTAGGTCCGACCATCCTTTTTCTGCCATTGGCTTGCATTGTGTTAATCACATCTTGGCTCAGCTCAGTGAAGTATTCATCTCTCACTTAAAACTACTGGCCGTTTGGCTGTATCCTTCCACCTACACTTCAGTAACTTGCGTTGAACTGTATCAGGGGCTACTTCACAAGCATAGCCCTTCTGTTGACTCCTGCTGGCTCGCTCATATGCGTCTCGCTCTAATACTGCATGCTTTTTAGCACATTAAACCCAGACAGACAGATTGACTTTGCCAATGGTGGTTCCCAAAGTCTTTTATCAGCAAATGCATGATACCGTCGTTATGGAGGGGGTAAAATAAATTCCAGACTTCAAAACAGTCATGAGGAAATGATGGAGAATGTATCAGAATTGCAATTGTTACAGCAGAAAAGAAAATGGGTGCACTATAAATCTAGCATTATTTTCTATCTGGTGAGAGTGAGCCAGCAGCACCTACTCCACAACATTTACAGTAAAGAAAGAAAATTGTAATCATTGTATTGGGAAGTTGCTCAATGATGTGCATTCCGGCCTCTGCAGAGATGTTAACCAGAGATATTCAGCCTGGGCTAGGGGGGAGTGGTTTGATAACTGGGTCACAGTAACAAAAGCAGATCAGATAACAAGGACGCCATGTTCTGCAGAAAGTCGCGGCTGTGTTTGGTGCTTGAGTAAAGAAATCTTTCTGACTCTTGCACATGCTCCTTTTTTTACCGTTGGTCACAGGACAGAGCCATTAGGATCACTGGCTGGCTCACACTTCAAAAATAGACGCCAATGCAAGCGAGCCATGGATTTAAAAGGACTGAAAATGAAACATGACTGCACAATCAAAATCATCTCATGACACGAAACAACACAAACACGTTTATACTATTGTTGCGTTCACCTGCACTTTGCCTGCATTGTGCTCAACTAAATGTCAATGCCTAGTTCACTGCTACTACACCAACATTCACTCTCTTTCCCGTAGGCACAAGTTTATGTCACTCCTTCCTCCATGCTCCCCACCCTCACCCTTCACTATACACCACACCCACTCGCACGCGCTCTCAGACACTCGCTTAAGGCCATGCACTATTCACCTATTCCCCCTTCCCCCTCTGACCCCTTCTCCATCCACCCTCACCACCTCTCTCACATTACTCTCATGTTCCTCAGTGCCCGACCATTTTCTCTCGCTGCCTCCTTCTCAAATAAAAAGCTAAATTAAACAGTCATTTTTCTACAAATGAAGCAAAAATTTAAGGGTTTGAGAATCTCTTGCAAAATCAGGAACTGTGTATTCATTTTTAGGTCCCACCTGAGCCAGCGTGCATGCGCTGCTCTGCGAGGCTTTTAGTAAGGGCTTTTGACCTCCGACCACACGCTCATGCGTGTGCTTTTTCAGGCTTATGGCCTTTGCGTGCAGACAGCACACAAATGGCCAAAGACGGCAGCATGTCCCCCTTTCTTCTAAAAGTGAACTCCCACGGCCTATGGCCCTCAGGAGCGAGCAGCGACGCGCTGCATTCCAGGAGGATCAGGATACTGATTAACCACGACCGCGCTTGTTTTTTTATCTTATGGGCTGATGTAGAGTAACTGGTTTGCCCAGAATCAGAGAGTGTTTAGGAGAAGCCGTGATTCGAAACTGAAGCTCAATGTTGAAAGGTCGGCTGGTCTAGGTATTAGGCACGTATTATCTCTGTTTTAATCTCTCTGCCACGCACAGTGACTTTTCGGCTCTTTCTCCATTTTGGTACGCAGTACTCCACAGTTCGTATGGCTCTAGTCTGCCAGGCCTCTGCCCTCCGTGGACTCTGACTACAACACCCAGTGCACAGCCCGCTCAGCTGCCAAATTGTAGCGGCCCCGGCGTGCAGAGCTGCTCAACTCCAGTTCTTTGTTTTTTTATTCTGGGTCTTGCTATCCCAGTTTTATAATGGAATAATCAAGACTACAAGTCTCAGGATGCAACGAAAACATGGCCTGGAGCAGCTAGTCGCGCATGCACCTGGAAAACTTGGCAGGGCTAAGCCCTATGCCGTGCGGCCTGTTTGCACCGGTCACCTTCACTGCGCCTCTACCTCAGTCCGTTGCCGAAACACAAGTAGCAAAACTTAATGGGTCGATAACAGCCTTCAGTTACGCAGAACAAAACTAGAAGTGTGTAATCACAACACCCATTCTGAGACAAGAAGAACACAGATAAGAGCTGTAAATCACATGATTTTCGAATACCTGTCCTAAGACTCTATGGTGACTGTATTTCTCTCTTTCATATTGACTCCTTCTCTTTCTACCTCTCTCTAACTGCTGATAAAAAGCATAACTTGGGCAGGGACTACACTGCGTTTTCAACGCCCTTAAGTAAAATGCAAGTTAACTGGGAAGTCACAGATTGGCGTACCCATGGTGTGACTCAACTTTTCACTGTGTTGAAGGGATGATAAAAAGTGACTGTCAGAGAGTTATGTGGCGGAATATCTGGCCAGTTGCTCTGCGACTTTCAACCTCTTTTTATGTTGGTCTTTTTTTTTTATCACGCCTCAATATGTTGTGATTTTTTTGGTGTAGAAGTTAATGCAAAAGCTAAGGTCGCCTCAAAGCGCTCATTTGGGAAGGAACAGGCAGAAAAATTAGCAGTGCGGAACGAGGGGGTGGTGCACATTGCCTCGTGAAAGGGTGAAGAGATCTCACCCAAAATGCGAATATTCAACTGGCAGCTTCCTTTGTGCCGGTGGTGGATGTGACGTGCATGAATGTTAGACCTAGCATCATTGGCGTGGGTCTCCCTTCCTCTCTACTCTCCTTATCTTTTATATTGGTGGATTTAGATGTTCTGGGCACCGTGCCACTGCTACTCAGTGCCACAGCGTGAGTGCTCCCTGTATATAAATGACTGCATGAATAAGGATAACTATAATACCTACATCAGTGTAGCCTGTTTGGGGCGTGGCTTGGGCGCCGGTGGCAGAGGCGGCGTAAGCTACTAGCTCCGTGCCCGATCCCCGCATTAATCCTGTTAAAACGCTGCTGGCATAGCTGTGGTGATAGATTCGTCAACTGGAACACCTGGGGCAGCCGGCTGGTTCCGTGGGCTGAACCGGGAGGGTTTCGTTGGACCCGAAAACGGCGACTGGAATTGAAGAATGGTCTGCTGAGAAGAAAGCAATATGGCGGCGAGGAGATGCTGATGGGTCTGAGTTGCGGAGACCTGAGCATTTCCGGCGGGTGCGCCTCCGGAGAGTGACCGAGGGACTGGTGTGCGCCTGGAGCCATCGCCCCTTCTGAAAGGTTCGCCCTGTTCGCCCTGTATCTGTGGCAGTGGCGATCGGCCCCGGACTCGGGGAGCGACCGTCCCGCAAGGAGCCTGCAAAATGGCACCCGGCAACGAGAAGAAAACGGGCCGGAGCGGCCTGCGGCGGTAGCAAGCTGCGGTGAGGCCCCCCTGGTGGACTGGAGCTGGGATACGGCCCGGGCGGTGAATAAGTGCCTCGCTCACATGCTGGTTGGGAGGCTCAGTGCGGGCGGGGGACGCTGAGAAGCTGCAGTTGCCGATAGCGAGTCCCCTTGGCGGAGTGCATCGGGAGCCCCCGCGGAATCTCCAGAGCTGTGGGGATTGAGCGCTGCACACCGCCTGCACGGACGGCTGGCGGGAAGGTGGGCTGCAGGATCGCTCTGGGGGCCCCGCGAAGGTGAAGACAGCGGAGGTTGCCCGGCGCTTATGTGGAGAGAGCTGTGAGGATCTACTGAGGCTGCATTGCCGGGGCCTGAGGGACTAGCGACGAAGCGCCTGATCAGCAGTAGGAGTCCTCGCGTCGCCCAACGGAGAACGGCGAGGGGTGCAAGGATTGGGACGGGCCTGCCTGGAACTACCCACTCTGGTGCACGAACAACAGGGCACATTGGCTAGGGATCAGCTCTTGCCCAGCAGTTGGGAGAGACAGAGGAGGGCACCTTGGGGCAGAGCTGTTACCCGCCTGGGTGATTTGCAGGAGGGGTGCAATGGAGGGGAGCACGTCGTCTGCGGTTTCTGGAACCCGGAGGCGAGGCGATGAGCGGCCATGTTGCGCAGAGTGAGTACCTGCGTAGCGCCGGCCTAGGGTGTGGCTGAATACACCGGCGGAGTCCCCAAGTGTCCTGGGAAGCAGTAGGTGTGCGGAATATCGCTGATCGGTGGTGTACTGGACCCACCGCGCACTCGCGGAAAGTGCGGATCGCAGACTGCGGCAGTTGACACCGGGACTGAAACTCCTGCGGGCGGTTGTCCCATTCTTCCTCCTCCACCCCCTGAGAGCGGGACAGTCGGCGACTAGCTGGCGGGGGCTGGTGACCTGGTGATCAGCTTCGTTGATATGAAGCCCAAAGGCAAAACGGAGGAGGTCGCGGCGTCGGATGGTGCCAAAAGTGGAGAAGTGGGCGAGGAGGCCGGCGGAAAGGAGACTGGCTGACCGCTTGGATAAAATCCTGGAAGCCATTGCAGCGACAAAAGACTCCCTACATCAGGATATATCGCAAGTAGCCACCGGACTGGGGCTCTTGAGAGCGGACCATGCGAAGTTGGTAGACAGGGTCAAAGGTGCCGAGTCCACCATATCGGAGCTGAAACCGTCGGTGGTAACGGTGGAACGCAAGCTGGAAGATGCACTGCAACGTTTGTCGAACCCGGAAAGGAGAGCAGAGGATTCCGAAAGTCGTAAATCGACGCAAAAATTTAAGGGTGGTGGGTCTGCCCGAGAAAATTGAAGGAACGGACATGGTGGCATACCTGGAAGAGTGGTTCAAGTCACGAGTAGCGCCAGAGGGCTTGTCATCCTTCTTCACCCTGGAGAGGGCGCACAGAGTGCCGGCCAGGCCGCCCCTGCTGGATCACCCCCCTCGTCCTGTGGTGGCCAGGGTGCTTCATTACAAAGACCGGGACTTACTAATCCAGAATGCACGGGCGAACGGTCCCTTTAAAGTAGAGAACTGCTCGGTAATAATATTTCCGGACTATACTCAGGACATTCAGCGACGCAGAGCCTTCTACCTAGCGGTTAAAAAAGAGCTTAGAGAGGAAGGAATTCAATACTCGCTGTTATTCCCTGCAAAGTTAAGAATCATCGTGGATGGAGTAACGCAGTTTTTCCTAACACCGGATGAAGCATGGTCTTGGCTCGAGTCATATAGAGCGGAAACGGATCGCAGGAATCAGGGGCCCAGTACACAATATAAACAACCGAGAATGCGCCAGTCACAGAGGATCCGCAACAGAGGAAAAGCTAAAAAAGCACCCCCAGCCACGCATTAGCGACGGACAAACTGGGCACGCTGCTGGCCACCGCTGCAATTACCGGATCGCAGACGGAGACCTCGAATAGAGGCACAGACTCTGAAGAAGACAAGCAGCATTCGGGGCCCGAGTTCTCGGACACAGATAGTATTAGAGGCCCGGACATAACGCCCAGGCTGGCTGATGACTTGTGACTTCCGCCAACACCACAAGGGTAAATACTGTCCTACTTGAGAGGAACCTGCTGGGTCGGTTGCAGTCCTTCCTGAATGTTTGGCTGTACCATAAAATATGGGGATTGCGGGCTGGGGGCTGGGATGCGGCCCGCCTCGTGTCGGGCCTACGCCACCTCCCTGTAGCCCTTAAGGCGGCCTGTGGTGGTGACTACAGGGTAGTAGTGTGTGGTTGTTGTGGAGGTTTGGATGGGGACTGATAATGTGTTATTGGGTCCTGTTCTGGGGGGCAGGGGGTTGGGTGTTGTTCTACAAAGTGCTGGGTTAAGGTTTATAGCTCTTTGTGTGGGCTGGCAACGGTGGAGAGGTGAGAGTTCGATGGGCCTTTTCAATGGGGACATTACCTGAACTGAAATGCATTACCTGGAACGTCCGTGGATTGCATATTATGTCCAGACGCCAATCGGGAATCCTTTCCTGTTTCTTGAGCTATTATACAACACTGTACCGTAGTCAACTGGAGGCTGGGGAAATGGAGATACTGGAATACTTACAGGAGACCCCGCTGCCACAACTGGAGAAAGATGACGCAGAGGGGTTAGGAGAGAAAATACGATTGGAGGAAGTACGGGGAGCAATCAAGCAGATGGCTAGGAACAAGACGCCGGGGGTAGCTGGGCTTCTGATAGAATTTTATGCAAAATATGTGGACGTCCTAGCTCCACGATTAGTGGAGGTCTATAATGAAGCTGCGGAGAGGGGCCATTTACCGCAATCTATGAGAGAAGCACTAGTGATCCCCCTACTTAAAACCCGGAGGGAGGGTAGTGACGTAACTTCATACAGGCCATTATCAATGCTGACAGTCGACTATAAAATTTTGAGCAAAATATTGGCTACCAGGCTGTTTCCCCATTTGACTACCTTGGTACACGTTGATCAGGCAGGGTTTATTCCGACACGGAATACCTCGATTAATGTCTGCCGCCTGGTACGAGTGCTGGAAGGTGGGCTGGAGGATGACATGTTTCTGGCTGTATTGTCGGTGGACATAGAGAAGGCCTTTGACAGCCTAGAGTGGATCTACTTAGATAAGGTGTTAGAGAAGTTTAGACTGGGTGAGCGATTCAGGAGATGGACGGCCATTTTATATTCATTAGCGACGGCCAGGGTGAGATTGGGGCCTGTTATCTCAGCGCAATATCCGGTGCAAAGGGGCACGAGACAGGGCTGTTCGCTCTCGCCTCTGCTGTTCGCACTGGCCATTGAACCTCTAGCGGCCCGGGCCAGAACGGGGGAGGCTCTATGGTGGCATTCTGTGTAGTGGGGGACCACATTATATCTCGCTGTATGCGGATGATCTGCTCCTGTTCCTAGAGGACACGACTGTGGCACTAGAAGGAGCGGTGTCCCTGCTGACAGACTTTGGGGCACTTTCTGGCCTCAGGGTTAACTGGAGTAAGACATGTGTGTTCCCTCTGAGGGCCGACATGCAGCAACCACCGCTGCCCACTGGACTAGTATGGGAGAGGTCATGTTTCACATACCTGGGGGTCCGGATCTATCATGACACGGAATCCATGTTGGAAGGGAATGTAGGCCGCTGTATCAGGGCTCTGAGGGGCTGTATGGCGTTCTGGGCTACGCTGCCCCTATCGGTACTGGGGAGAGTGGCATTTCTGAAGATGGTGGCTCTGCCCCGCCTCCTGTATTATTTTCGCACCCTCCCACTCTGGATACCCCCAAGGTTCTTCCGTGACCTGAGGACGCTCACGATAGATTTTATATGGGGGCATGGGAGGAGACGGGTAGCTCTTGATACACTATTGAGGCCAAAGTTGGACGGAGGACTGGCTGTCCCCAATTTTGAACTCTACTATTTAGCAGCGCAGCTACAGATCCTCACGCAGAACGTTGCAAGGGAGTTCAGGGGCCCAGAGGAGGTCCGCGGGAAGGGAATCCAGAGGCATGTACTTTCTTATATTGTTATGCAACAGAAGCTGGAGGTAAAGGAGTTGACATCGGAAGAAAAAACCCTGAGGTTGTGCTGGAACAGCAGTCAGCGCAGGGCAGGTGTAATCCATCCGTATGCGCCTGAAATCCGCTTGGGCATGCTGACGGCGCTACCACATGGGGGGGGACTGGTCAAGATTAATGGACTGGGAGGAAGTGGGGCTTCAAGTGGTAGGAGACCTCTATGCTGAAGGGGAGTTTTGTCCTTCCCGGCACTACAGGACCAATTCGGACTTCCGGATGGCAGTTTCCTGTTGCACATGGCTGGGGTATCCGCCATGAAGAAGCACTGGAAATTAGGGCAGTTAGAACCCAAGACCACGATGGCCTGTCAATATGTAGTGATGGCGGCGGGAACCTTCAAGGCGGTTACCTGTCTCCAATCTCGCTTGCTGCAGGAAGTTCTGGCACCATTGGAGGCACTTAAGCAGAAATGGGAAGAGAGTGTAGGGAAGCCCATACCGGATGTGACTTGGGCCCAAATACTGAACAGGACGTGGAAAGGGAGCAGGAATGCGCATTTCCAACAGGTGCACTTTTTTGTGTTACACAGTGCATACCTCACTCCAGGGAAAATGAAGAAATATTTCCATGCATAGGATGCAGCTTGCCCCCGATGTTTGATGCCTGAGGCGGAGCTGGAGCACATGTTCTGGGACTGTCCCAAGTTGGGACGCTACTGGGCGGAGATAGGGGGAACTGCTGAATGACGCTACGGACAGACAGGTGGAATACGACATGCCGACATGTCTGCTGCTGTGGTTCCCCCATTCGAGGAAGACTAAGATATCCAGTAAATTTATTGACCTGTGACTTATGTTAGCGCAACGGAAGATAACCTGGCACTGGAAGTCGAAGGAGGGCCCGTCGAATAGGAGATGGGCGAGTGAGATGTGCAAATGGGCCAGTAGTGAAGGAGTGCTTAGACGTAGGCAGGCGACCCGCACAGCCAATGAAAAGTGCTTGGAAATGGTGAGAGCATGGGAAGACATGGCACAGACTTTTAAAAACAGCCTAGAGACTGAAGACGAGTGAGTTTGTAGGGTTCTGAATGGTAATTCCGGGAAATACACTGTATAGGGAATAAGGACGAGTTGACCTCATCACTGGCTCAGATATGTAGATTAGCGTGGCCCACACTAGTTGCAGTTAAGTGGGAGGGTGGGACAGGGGGGGGGACGGGACGGAACGCAGCTGTAAGAGATCTTGGTAGGGGGGGGGCTAAGTGAGCAGTCACCAGGCACAGGAGGGAGGTATCGCCATGCCGAACTGAGTCCACTTGGGGGGGTTGGGTACCCCAATATATCTGTGAGTTAGTCGGGAGGTTGCAGACGGAGGGAGAGACGTAGAGTCTGTGTGTGCTGGGACCTACAAGGAGAACTGCAGCGCGGATTGTCCACAGTTTGGGAGTTGGGGGGGGGGGGAGATAATATTCAAAAGCAGATATCAGATCCTTGACCGACTGCTGATCCTAATATCCCTTGTGCCATTGCCAGGGATGAGTGTTACCGGTTCCTGTGCCGCCCAGCCTCCGGGATGTGGGCTCTCCGGCTGTGTAACGATTACTGGTGGGGACTGTATGGCTGGGAGGACGGGCAATCGCATCGGTCTGTACAGTTGTGTGTTTTCTATTTTATGTCTGCAATAAAAACTATTTTAAAAAAATCAACAACAAAAAAATCAGTGTAGCCTGGTTCAATAGTGAGTTACCCTCCATTTCACTGTCGCTACTGCAAAACGATCCATTGTCATAGGCCAGGATGGCTGGTTAAAGATTGCTTTCCATCATCCTATCTGGCCTTAGGAACCGGATAGGAACCTCGAGTTTGATATGTATCTGCTCAGGACATTGAGGGGCACCTTCTAGAAAGGGCTGTTTATATATTACATGTTTTGAAATACCCTTCCTGAAAACATGGTAGTTTCTTGCCTGTGCTTTACTGTAGGCTGATGCGAGTAGGTGTATTGGCCGTCTGGTTTTGGACCAGCTCGGTCAGACCAGGAAGGGGAGAGGGAGAGGGAGAGGGAGATATCAGTATTCAGAGCATGGGGCGTGGGGACTCTTTAATCCGAGCAGGGCTGTGCCTGGCAAGCGAATGATGGCTCCACCTCCCACTAGATGTCTGATAGCAGACCCCCTCATTCTGAAAGTACAGGATGTCACCTCCTAAACCAAGTGCTCCCCGATCCCACTGATCTGGTTCTGACTGGACCGAGTGATTTGTGACTTTAGAGAACAAAGACGTTTTAGGTATTAAATGCTGCACTGGAACCCTGTCCAAGTGGGTTCCTTCTGGATGTCAAGACAAAACTCTGTCCGAGTGAACAGAGGAAAGGACTTTGCAACTTCCATCAAGCTTGCCGATGCAACTACCTGAGGGCTTAAATCGAGAGCGTCTACTGCAGAAGTCTCAAGGATATTAGACTTCACCCCTTCAGTGGTCGGAATTCCTATGCGAGGAGTTCTGCTTGCAGGTGAGGCCTCCGTCAAGTAATCCAGAGCTTCTAGTTCTACTGTGAGGACTGCAGACTGGGCACTTCTGAACTTGTGTTAAACCTGTGCGAGCCGCTGCAGCGAAGAGAGAACTGCCGCCGCTGACAGCCCACCTGAATCATAATGGAGACTTTCTAAACTTTTGCTAGACCTGTGTGGGCTGCTTCAGCTACGAGAGAGCTGCCGCTGCTGAGCACCCTCCTGACTCTGAACCTTTGAACCTTTTTGCTAAATTTGTATGGGCCACTGCAGCTAAGAAGAGAGCTGCAGCCGCTGAGAGCCCGCCTAAATCTGTATCTTCAAACATTTAGCTGGATCGTGTGGGCCGCTGCAGCTAAGAGAGAGCTGCCGCTGCTGAGAGCCTGTCTGCCGAGACAAGTGACGAGCCAAGAGGCATTGGGCAATGGAAGGGCAGAAGAATACAGTTGGTCCAGGCCGAGGAGCCTGCGCACTCTATCCCAGGCCCAGCAGGTAAACGAGACCGTCTGTATGTCCTGCAGGTCCCGGTGGAAACCCTTAGGAAGAACGGTGGAAAGCGATCCAGGCAGGACCAAATCCGCTTCTGGTTTTAAATAGAGAATGTGGGCGTCCGGGTGAAACCAAGAATATGCAAATGAGCATTGTGCAACTAAAAAATATAAATAAAAATCTGGAACGCCAAAGCCGCCCTTCTCATATGGGAGGGTCAAAACCGGCCAGGACACCCGTGGATTTTTTGTCACCCCAAACTAATATGAACTCATTTTTGGTACTAGAATGTTGGTTGAACAAAAACCATTTAATATCAAAGATCGTTTGGCTGTTTTACAGGACTTAAATGAAACAAGAAGAAGTGTAAGCAACACCAGTGAAAAGCCAACGACCACTGAAGAAAAACCACCTGTCCCAGCAAGACCCGTCTGGATTCCAAAGGTTGGGGATCTAGTCAGGGAGAAAATAGCAGACAAGAAGGAATTTGGGCCTTCTTACAGAAAACCAGTACCTGTACTAGCAATCCACGGATCAAGAACAGTGCTACTGCTGCCCCTTGCTGGAAGAAAGGAGAACCGGTCTGTATCGATTGACCTGGAAAAACCACACCATGTGGTCGATAATAAGTAGTAGGCTCAGTGGGCTCCCAAGATGTAGCAGACGACCAAATCTTGCTACTATCCAAGGAGGTTCAAACTGAAAGACTCATCACCTTTGAAGATTCTAAAGTGAGAAAAGTAGGACTATGCAACAAAGCCATGGAACTTCTGCCTCTTGAAACCCAAATAACAGTTCTTCAAGAAACTCCTGTCTACAATGATGTAGCATCTGACTATACAAACATGTCAAGGGAACAGGCAACTCCAGCAATTTCAAAGAATCCGGATGCAATACCAACTATTGACAGAACTGCCTCTGGCTATTTTATCAACTTTGATAACTTTTCTGAGGATCCCAGTGAACCTGAAACTACGCCAGAAAATAAAACCTTCAAGGAAAAATTAACAGAACTTGCTCAAGAGCTTGCTAAAACATATCCGGTTTCACCATGGGTTGAATTTTGGATCAGGTTAGGTGTATTTTTTCTCCTGCTGTGGCTCATTCTTGTTTTAAGTTTGGGAAAGCTGATAGATGGAAAACACATTAAAATGGACACAGCAAGTAAGAACATCAACTTGCTCCTGAAGCCACACAAATGATCTCATCGTGAACAACGAGACCTGTCATCAGTAAATATCACAGCCGTTACTCTACCAGGTGGAATAGCTTGGGATACAACTGATTATGACATTTATGGCCCGGTCGAGCTGCTGAAAATTCCACACCAATTTAAGGTTTCCTTGAGTGACTTTGCATCACCCAGCACATTTTCTGATGATTGGGACTTTGAGACTGTTAATAACATGATGGCAGACTTAGAAATGTCAGAAAAATTTACAAAACATGAATACTTAGAAGGTTCATCAAATTATGAAAAAATGTATTGTTTTAATCAATTTGGCCATCATTACTTGCATAAATCTGCAAACCCTAGAAATGTTTTAACCTACAATCAATGGGAACATTGTCCAACACCTCCAAAAGGTAGTTCTAAAACATTTGTTAAAAATTTTCCATATTTTACAGGTTTTAATGTTACAAACCCAGAAAGTTTTTACTTTAAAAATGTTAATAAGACAGGAATGAAAAGTATGTTGACAAATACTAAACAAATTTATTCTGCGGCCTTTTATGCTCAATTTTCCACCTTAGGCTTTGACTTTTGGAAAGACAACATTGAGACAAAAACTGGGGCACAAAGGACTGGCAGGTACAAGGTTTAGAAGCATTGTTCGGAGCCTGCATCATCCAAGAACAAATGATGTTTTTAAATGACACTGTTCAACGAACATCTTGTCTTGGCATTGCTAAGATAAAAGATGTTTAAAAAAACGTCCATACCTAAGCCCACACCCGATAGTAATTTAACTTCAAGTGAGGAGGTAGACGTAAACTATATTTTACAACAGAACAGAACAAATCCTGAATGGAAAAAATGGTTAATCTGGCCCACAGACACAAATAACTCAAGATAGATTCCTGAACAAGACACAAGAGTTCACAGTAACTCGGCCAGATCCAAGATATATCCAAAGACAACATCCAGGGATAATAACAACTTATAGTGTAGGAAAACACTGCCTTGATTGGCTGCAGAGATTTACACTTCCAGAAATAAAACAACGCTTATCTTTGCTTAAAGATGGCGTTGATTTACGAGAATTCTTACTGGTACCTCGTAATCCACGTCATAAACGTTTCATATTCGCTGGTATATATGCTGCATACAATGAAGCATGGAAAGTCGCGCAAATTGAAACAGCTGAAAGAATCTGAGAAATCGATTGTATTCATTTAGAGAAATGACTCTCTGTAGCTGACAATGGGTTAACGACTCTTTCGCCCATAATATATTCTTTGGACAGCATTGTATCCTCTGCCATAGACATAATGGAACAGACTTGCTAATGTTACAACATGGCCAGTCTCAATTACGTTCTATAATGCTGTTAGGCTGGACGTTACAAAACCTTCGTTCTGGCTATGTGCCTTGGCGTTTAATCAACACTATGTCATTGTTTACTGTGTTTAACCTTACAAATAAACAAATCTTGTTGGCACAGAGGGGAACAGACTATACGGTGCTGAGCATAGAAAAACTGGAGAGATTACCATTAGCCGTTTCTGAGAAACCATTGGTTGAATGGATAATACATGGTACCATCATAATACCAGTGACAACTTTCCAGTTTCAATATTGCTTAAAACACATACCAGCAGGCCTGTATGAAAGGTTACGTAAAGAATACATTAAGTCCACCTGGGATTTACCATACACACACACACATGTTGGAGTGGGGGAAAGGAGGTATTTCTTAGTGGTAAAAATTGTGACTCATTAAGCGGTACATGGTTATGCAGTGCTTTAAGTGGGGAAAATAAGTGCAGGTACTCATTAAAATTAGCTAGAGGCGTGGCAAGTGGGCGGGGCTAGGGGCGGGGCTAAGGGCAAGACATGATGTACATAATGACTTCTATACCAGTTGCAGCGCATATTAAAACACGGGGAATGTGTTTAAGTAAACAAAACCGGTTAACTCATTACACAAAATGAAAGCCAAACAGGATGATATGTTAACATTTCCTTGTATATAAATATATACGTTAACAAGAAATACAGCAGAGTTTCAATTTTACACACATTTGTGTAAAAATGCCATTTCTAAGCCCCGATTTCAGAACTGAACAAATATCTGGTATTTTTAATCTGAAAAAGTGTCGACCCTAACTTTACCCTGTCACCTCACTTTTGTGCATTCCCCCTCCCCCTTCCTTCTATGCTCACCTCATTTTCCCCAAACCTGACCCACTGCTCATCTTGTTTTCCCCCCAACCAGACCCCCTGCCAGTTGTCACAGGAGCTCGTTCCTGGGGTGCTGCAGCGTTCCCTCCCATTCATTGCTCCTTGGGCAGGGCTACCTTCACACCCATGGATCCCTCCCTGTGATGTAAATGCAGCCATTAGTGCGGGAGGAGCACACAAAGGGAAGCAGCTCCTGTGTTGAAGAAAACAAAAATTAAAATAAAACCGGCTTTGGGGAAGGTGTAGGATTGTGCTGCACTGCCGCTCGCTTTAGTAAGGCCAGTGCAATACCCTAAATAGGACTGGATTACTGACCACAGCCCTAGCCCAGGCCATTTCATGCAGGAGTGGGCTGGGGGTGGGTGGAGGAGGGGAAGGGGTTAAAGCACTGGCACCTGAATGGTCGTTGAACGCCTAATTAACAGTACAGGGTCTGCCTAGGCCCTGCACTGTTAATCACAGTGTGATCCAAGTACGCTCAAACCCCTGCAGCGTGGGTAAATTCAAAGGGGCGCCTCTGGACTTTAGTAGCGTTCCCTCAAAAGTCTACTTCAGAGGAGGCTCAGTGCAATTGTAAGATCCGGAAGCAGAGCGGCATCTGTCCTGCGTTGGAGGAGATACCGAACTCGAGCGTGCCGTGCCATCAATCAGGGTACCGGTACTCTTCCCTGACTACAGCAATGTGCCGGTACTGACGGGTAGAAAATTTAGAAGTGCCGGTACTCAGGACCGGTGAGTGCCGGCCCATTTAAAGCGCTGTGGTTATTTCAAAGTATTAATTTACACAGAGCCTGCGAAGGTTCTTCCAATAACCTTTCTTGCCACCTGCAAGGCTCGCCCACAGCGGTGATAGATCCAATTTTCAGGCAGCTTTCCAATGGTAGCTACATTATGTTAAATGATCACAGCTGTTGTGGAATGATGCCCGGAATAAGCTATCTCGTAACGGTGTCAGCCAGGGTCACTTGTTGTATGCAAGTATTGTTTCCTAAAACTAAGACAGACGGGGAGTCGCCGCTAAGGCCTTCACTGAACATCTCTTCTATTCGAATTGATACTTTAAGCAGAATGAAAACCATTCTTTTACAAAAAACTGTGCCACTGACCTCGACCAGAGAGACGTATGATCTGCAAGTTGCAAGGACTTCTGCAGAGATACATGCATTATTATAAACAAACTGCCAAATACATTTCGCAGAAATGTTAGGTCGTATCTTTAACATGTTTGATACCAGGGGTATTGCACATGTACTTAAGATGATTTTTTTGGGACTGTTAGCACCCTTTGAAGTAGTCCTGGGCATTTCTCCTAATTTCGTACAATCTGTGTTCAGCGACCTGCTTCTCATTTTGGGACTTGTAGCAGGGATCTTATTTTTATTCCTTCAGCTTCGGTATGGCAAATCCGGCCACCAGCAATACACAAGTCAGCATGGAGGATGCGCTCCAGGCCATGAGGTATCGTGAACACATAACACAGATCCCTGGCTTGGCTCGTTTGAGAGATCTGAAAACTACATGGTTCCTGTCATTTAGACCAATCTGGCAAGATTGCATCTTACCTGTTCTACGATGCCTGCTTTGTGGAGAGGAATGCGTGTTAGATATCTGTCTGACACATCCATCAGCACTGCCAACGGATGCTGACACATTACTGGGTCCGGTAACGGCTCATGTGTTGTGTTGCCCCCTGATGACAGCATTCATTGAGATCTCACCCTCAAATCCGACTGGAGGTGAGATAAGCGGACCAACAGGCACACAGGTACCATCTACTATGAACATTGCTAACGCGGCTGACGCTGACGGTGAGGCTTCTCATCTGTGTACAATTGATCTTCTTAATGAAGTGGTTGAACTTTCACCAACTGTGGTAGACTATTTCTTTCTATATTACTCATACTGATCATTATTCTTCGTTTGACCATCTACATATCTGTGTAATGTGTTTCAAATTGGTTGGGAGCTAAGAACCTTACTCATACTGATTAGAGACGAAATGTAAATTTGTTATTGTGTGGTGCGCCCTATATTTGATTATACCTCCAACTGTAGCTTAATACTACACTTGGGTAGTAGGACTGCTTATCTGCAGTCCGTCCTACCACCTATAACCAAGAAAAGGGAAACCTTTGTTTTTTGTTGTCTATATACCTGTTCCCTTTTCAGCATAAAGGGTGTCTCCCTATTTATTTTATACACGTAGACTATTTCTTTGCCAGCCTTGATGACAATGTTTTCTCCTGACAGCGAGAATAACTTGAGATTATCACACGCGTTCTTTTCGAACTCTGAAATTCGACCTTCACTTTTTTTTTCATAATAGAAGCTTCCAAGTTTGGAACTCTATTTCGCTACAATTTAATTTGATGTTTTTCCCAAAACAGACTGAACTTTGGCACAAAGTAATCTGCTTAAAGTAGAACTATTCTTAGAGAACAAGAATTCTTTGACTACTTCCAAGACTACTTCCAAGAAACAGTATTGACCTAATGCACAAATCAAACTAGCTTGTATATTCTGTAATGGAATGGTCTCGACCTTTTTTTCTGTATCCAGAGCCATTTCATAAATGTAAATTTTGTGATTCATTTGGTTAGCATTTCTAATATCATATCATATGCTTACAATAAAATCATTGCTTTTAGATGCATACAGAACAAATGCTCATTTTGTGTACGACCATTTTCTTAAAAATGCATTTCATGTATTTTTTGGGTGGGATTGTAAAAACACATACTCTGGCTTCTATGTTTTAGTATTTACTCTTAGATTAACATAATAGCGTGGAGTGGTTGTTGTAAACCATTTTAGGACACTATTGTAAATTTCCCGATTCATGCCCTTATATAGGTATAAATCACTATGTCTTTATATAGTCATAAGAATCATAACCATACTTAGACATAGCTCATGCAGTCCAAATACGGCAAGGCTACTTCCACTAGTTCCGAAAATCTACAACGATTTCTTGGAAATCTCGGCTTCAGCAGCTAGGGACTTTCCCTTGCTCGAGAACTGACTTGTCCAAGAACTCATGGAGTTTCCAAAGAACAGACTCTTTGATGATGTTATTATGTCCACTTTTACGTCAAACTCGGCAACTTCAAGGTATAAATATGCCCACACTTGCCTTAGCAAACACACGGTGGTTTTGCAGCAGTTCGACTATCTACTTGCCCGACGCATCCTGCTACAGCAAGTCCCGAAGGAAGCCGACCCTCCAGCAGACGCACTGAGAGAGACGCTGTCTTTTCTCCTGCCGAGAAATCCAGCTCCAGTGTTTCCAAGCTACCCTTGCGGGTTGTTGGGAAATCGAGTCCTGAGACGGACCTTCTCCATTCCAAAATGCTGATTAGACCCTAAGAGAAAACCAGGACAGATTCTTGGCAAAAGAATACTACATTTATGCTACACCTCACTTACTTCTTCCCTCGTACTAAGCTTAGGTTAGGTACACCGGGGTAGGCGTTTTTTAGAAGCACCAGTTGAGTGCTTTTAGCCTCTATTATTTATGTATGTATTTATCTATGGTTTAGGAACCAGACAATGCTCTTACAGTATTATTTTATTCTACTTTTTTTACTGTATGTGTTCTATTTTACAACCAGTTTTACGATTGTAGCAGTTCATTTCTTATGCTTGAGAAAGAAGACTGTTCAATAAATACCTTTTATTGAAAACGCCTGTCTCTCTATTTCTCTGCACCTCTGGTGAAACGAAGCATGCACGATTGACTGAGTGAAATATCTATCTATTGTTTCCACGACTCTGAAGATCAGTTTTATCTTGGGCAAACAAAGTTGTCATGTTTATGCGGTTGTCAGAACCTAATCCCTTCTTGTTTACCCGAGAATGTTTCCAGTGACCTCTGAGCTAGCTGGCACTCACAATTAAGTCTAGTATATTCGATAGCGACCTAGTCGATCCAATTTCTACGTCTAATCTATAGGATATAATATTCCAATGCACAGAGCCTAGTGGGAAGTTAGGAACTATACTACAAGTGGGTGTGTAAGTACTGGTATGGGTGTGTCAATGGTTTTGAGAATGCTAGTATGGAAGTTGGAGTGGGTGTATGAAACGTTGTATTGGGCTGTGTGTCAGAGATTCTATGGATGATGTCATCAGACATGTCGTGAATGATGTCACTGACCATGTACTGAGTGATGTAATATGTAAATCATAAGCAATGCTATATGTTATAGCTCAGCTAACTAGAACTGCTGATTTTTTCTGGTTTTGTACAAGTGAAATGTGAGCCTAACTATGAGGTCCCTGTAACCTTTGTTGTTTCCAGTGAATTTCCAAGTTTTTTTTAAATATTTCATAACTATAACGTCCCTGTAAACTTTTTTTCAGTGAATTTGAATACATATACATACACACACACACACACACACACTTACATAGTTTTTTGCAGCAAACGAGGGCAAAACCTAAACCGGCATTGGCAAAGTCAATTGGTCTACACTGCAGTGGACACCTAGCAATCTGGTTCTGAAGCAACCACAGCACAGAGACTGCACTCCTCGCCGCCACTGACCACATCCGCTCCCTCCTCGACTGGGGCGAAACCGCAGCACTCATCCTACTGGACCTATCGGATGACTTCGACATAGTCTCCCACTATACCCTAATCACGAGACTCCACAACACCGGCATCTTTGACAAGGCACTGGACTGAAGCCATACCTTCCTGGCTGGCCGAACACAGCGAGTCAGACTACCCTCATTCCTCTCTGAACCTACATAGATCAGCTGCCGAGTGTCCTAGGGCTACTCCCTGAGCCCCACCCGCTTAGCATCTACATGGCTCCCCTCGCAGCCATTGTCAGAAGCCACAGATTCAACATAGTCTCCTACCCCCATGACACCCAGCTGATCATCACCCTCACCACTAACCCACAGCCACCAGAACAAACCTTCACAATGGAATGAAGGCAGTTGCCACCTGGATGCAAGACCGCTTCCACAAGATCAATCGGACAAGACTGAAGTACTCATCCTGGGACACACACCCTCAGCCTAGGGCAACTCCTGGTGACCCGCTGCGCTAGGAACCTAGCCCACCCCTATGGACGACGCACGCATCCTTGGCATCATATGGGATTCCTCCCTCTCAATGAACCACCAAATCAACGCAGTATCCTCATCCTGTTTCCCACATGCTTAGACTGCTTCAAAGGACATTTAGATAGCTCCCCACAGAATTCAGAAAGAAGGTCATCACCAGTAGACTTAACTACGGCAACACACTATGCCGGTGTCACCCAGAAACACCTCAGGAAACTAAAGAATGTCCAAAACGCTGAGGCCAGACTGGCCATCGACATCCCCTGCCACAGCCACATGAGAACAACTTCAACACCTCCACTGGCTCCCCATCAACAAGAGAAGCACCTTCAAGCTCCTCACACATGTCTACAAGGCGCTCTACGATGCAGGACCAGAATATCTGAACCACCGCCTTGCTTTGCACACACCGGCCAGACAAGTCCGCTCAACTTGCCCTGGCCTCCGTCCCACGGATCCAAAAGACCATAATCTGAGGAAGATCCTCCTCCTACCTCACCACTAAGACCAGGAACATCCTGCCCCTCCACCTCATGCAATCTGCAATGTTGACCCAGTTCAGGAGAGACCTCAAGACCTGGCTCTTTGACTGTACCTCAACAACCAGACAGTCCCGCCCCCCCCCCGCACACTCTATATCCCCCCCCTACACGATATACCCCCCCCCCCGGCCCTCCTCCTCCTCATCACCTTGAGATCCTCACAGGTGAGTAGCCAGGCTTTACAAACCACTGATTGATTGAGACCTACTGGCCTTGCCAATGATAGTCAACTATAAGAATTTCTCATATACAACACAAGAATAGCAGTCACCACTTTGTAGTTATTTTTCAGATGCACATGCAATTGAAAAGGATTTTTGTTTTTGCCTAAATGTGTGCACTTTTGTTGGTTTGGTGAAAAGCAGTTCAGTACATTTTATCCCCTTCCGTGCGGCCGCGATTTTCCCCGTGTGCGGCCGCCGGCAGATCACGGGCGGGCCATGACGAACCCCAGCCGTCATCAGCACACGAGCACTGTAGTGCATGACGGCTGGGGTTCGTCACCAGCATGGAAGGGGTTAATTTTAAACTTTTTTTTTTTTTAAGGTGGTGCCAGATAGGCTTGAAAGGGTTAACACTTTGTATATCTCTGTCCTGTAAAGTTGCGATTCAGTGGTTCACCTATCCCGTCAATCAGATTTGAATTTTTCGAGAAATGCCACTGTCTGGCGCCGATCTCTGTAGAACCCAGAGTGGGTTGGACACAGGCACTGGCTGCCCACAGCGGGATGAGACTCAGGCAGGTTACACCCTTTTAATTATTTTTTTTCAACAGAGAAATAGAATCATTTTGCTTTTAACACTTCTAGTTACATCACTTCGAAATTGCAGTGTTTTCTATTGAAATTATATAAATGCAATAGAGCTATAAATATCAGTACTTGCAGCTGATATTCTGAACAGTCAAAAAACTGTTATAAAACACACTTTACATTAAACACGTTTCCAATGGTGACACTAAACAAATGTACCCATAGCTCTATACCCTAATCCATTATCCAATGCCTTTAACCCCAACCCTCAACCTCTATCCCCCATGACTTAAACCTATACCTCCACCTCCTAGCCATAACACCAATATCCTAAAGTCCTCATACCCTAGCCCCTAAACTCTACACCCTAATGCTTTAACCCTCTTTGCGGACACAACAGCCATAACACTTTAACGCAACCTTTAACACTTAACCCAACACTTATAGTTTAACCCTATAACTGTAAACCTAAAAGCCCTGACAGCTCTTTCACGCTGTACTTACTTCAATATGCTCCATAAACACTTTCAGAAGTGTTTCTTTTTCAAAATATTTATTTCCAGAACTAACGGTTGTAACAAGGATTAATTTCGAGGTTTTGTGGCAACAACATCCAAGAGGGGGCCAAAAGGCACCAGAGACTGGAGGAAATTAAACTGGTTAGGAGGGGTGCAGGGAAGGGAAGGGAAATGAAAGTGAAAGTGAAGACAAAAAGGCACCAGAGACTGGAGGAAATGAAACTAGGGAGGTGGGATGACTGGGAAGGGAAATGAAAGTGAAAGTGAAGACAAGGATGGTGAGAAGAGACAAGTCATGAACGGTAGGGAAGCAGTAGTGATGATGGGGGAGACGGGCCGTGACGGCAGATCATGCTAAGGGCATATATGCAATATATAACTTTGCTTACTAACTTTCATGTTTTTTCCCCTTGGTTCTATGGGCTGAATAGCCCGATGCAGGGATACTGGTGGTGGTAGGCAGTCACTCTGGAAACTGAGTGCATCTCCTGTATTTTTGGAAGCAGTCGCCCTAAGCTTGACACCAGTCACTTGTTCGAACTGAACAACTCTACAGCTTAGACAAGGAAGAGCTCCTTAGCTTTTCCTTTAGTGCAAGACGGTACAATGAAATGCAGCAGTACAGAGAGGCAAAGGGCTGAAGTATGGGAGAGAAAGGCAGATCAGGGTGGGACAGGAAGGTGAAGGCGACCGACAGGAGGAGAAGAGAAGCAATGAGGCGGAGGGACGGGATGAAGCGAGAAACCAGATGAGGACACACATGGGTAAGCGGCCATGAGCTCCCATCTCAAGTTTAAAGCACAGAAAATTCAAACATTAGAAAGGAAAAATTGTTCTCCAATGTCACTAGGAGAAAGATAAAACTCATCCAATAAAAAAGGAGGGTACACCAAAATATTCCAGATGTGGGACCAACAAGAATGGGAAAGAGCCCCACTGAAGCTGAAATAGACAAAACCTCCACCAAATCACGATCAGGGAGCTGATAAAGCCCACTTTAAGTAGGACCTTACGGTACTGATAACTGTAGACCTGTCAACAGACAACCTGTAGCGATCCGTAACAAGTAGTAATGTAATAGGATGAAAGCACTGGATGCCCACTACGGCCAGTCTGGCCCTGACAGCATGTGCCCCCCTGCATGCACCCCCCTGGCCCAGGAGCGGCAGGGAGCCCTGTTAAGGCCCCTTAGTTTACTGACCGCCAGCCTTTTCTTGGCAGGCTCACTGCAATGAAAAGGAGGGCGGTGAGGAAACTCGCAATATGCTCTGCAGTGCTAGTGCAGCACCGCCAGCATATTACTTCGTCTGACCACTGCGCCACCACTGTGGGATAACGGATCCCCGGCGGTTGCATCGGTCCAGTGGTGATCCAACTGCCAAAGTGGGTGGATCTCCAGTCTGGCGGTCCACGGACCACCACCCCAACTACGGCGGTCCAATGGACCGCCACAGCCAGAATCAAGCTGAAAGCCTCTTTCATCCATGGGTGAGATTTCTAGTCAAGAGGGACTCTGTGCAAGAAGAGGTTATGGAGCACACGTGAGCACCTTTCTACCCTCCTTCATCCACATGGTTTGCGTTCCAAGATGCTACTACAGTGCCAGCATGCCAACACAAGGCAGCAGCAAGGAGACATCACAGCCCACCAAGATGTACGCTTGTCGCCACGCAACAGTAGGTTTTCTATGTTACCTAAGATTAGGGCCTGATCTAGCATGAAGTAGAAAAGGAGTGAAAGAGAGAAGAAGAAATAACATCCCTCCATCTCCAAGAGAGCTGGCTCAGCCCTAGCTAGAAGGGGGTTTTGAACCAAAGTTGTGGATGCTGAAGCTACCATGCCGGCTGATTTACTGTTAGCACCACACAGCTTTAGCAGCCATTCTGCACTGTGGTCTCAGATTTGCAGATCTTATTGGGAGCTATACACAAGCTGCTGTGTCGACTGGGAGCGTGCAGCTACTATTACAGGTTTATAGAGCCATGGACTGGCTAGGTTTTAGCCTTTAGTATCGTGGAAGAGGGTCAGCAGTCCAACCCCAAACAAAAACACTGGAATGTCCCTGAATGGTACCATTCCTCTTGCCTCCATTTGCTTACGCACTATACTGGGTGTTTGCTGGTGGATCAGCAAACAATGTGCACAGAAAATGGATACATGAGTTTAAAGTGCTAAAAAGAATCCACATCACTCCTGCACCAAAAACAATTAATAGGCTGCATTGGTCGCCATTATAAATATAATCGAAGGCGACATAGATTTCCGAATCGGTGGTTCTTTCTGTTGCCGTGTCACGGTCATGCCGTGTGTTATCATGGACCAGGCCCTAAAAGGTGTAGGTCAGGAGGCGCGAGGGGCGGGCCTTGCCCCCTCCCAACACTAAGCACGTCAAGGACCAGCTCCTTTCAACCTTGACCCATTTCCAAGAGAACGTCCAGCTCTGCGCACGTCACGCTGCGTGGGACGGGGGCGGTTTCCTCAACAGGGCTTACAACACTGATTGTATTCTTAGTACTAAACTGGCGAATCCAAAAGGGAACAAATAATGAAATGATATACACTCCAGTATAAAACAACCTCGTGCTTACAAAATTGCTATTTCGTCAATCTAAAAAACCTCACACAACACTGTAGCAAAAAGGCTAAAATTCTAATGTTTACCCATCTGTCACCCAGTGTAGTTCAAACAACAAAATGACCGTGCTGGCTCCTTGACACCAGGAGGGCTGTGGTCCGTAGATCACTGGTTATAATCCTTATATGGAGTGACAATCGCGAGGGACTGAAATGAGTAGGTGTAAACACCCTTTTTCATTACACAGAATTGAGGGTACATTAATAGTTATACCACTACCATATTTTCCTGATACACAATTTTAAAGTCAATACTCAAACGTGTTGCGTGGACGACTAGAAACCACAGGATTTACAACATTACAGAAGTATCTGTAATGTTGTAAAACCTGTGGTTTTAGCCTTCAAATTCACTCGAAACAAATACTAGGCCTTGACGATTACTCTTTAAAGCGCAAACACAACTAAGCTGTTTATAATATAACATAACGTGTATTTGTAAAGCACGCGTTCACCCAGAAGGGTATCTTTGCGCTCAATAACAGAGGTTTATTGTTAGCCAACTCAATGGTACTCATTTGTTCGACCTCAGAAGGATGAACGGCCGGGATGTGAACTTGTGACCATGAAGTCGAACACAGGCCCCTACTGTGGTTTCCGACAAGCTTTCCATGTCGAGCTTTCTGTCAAGAAACACTTGTAGGAAAGTGTCTTTGAAGGGCCCCCATGCCTCGCGGCCTCCTGTTGGGGGTCACCTATGGTGCCCCTTGTAAATCCCTGCACCATGAGGTGCCTGCTACGATGGGCAGGAATTTACAGGAACTACCATTTCTCCATTTGGGAACTTGTGCTGCACCTGTTTCTGACGGCTGCACAAGCTCCTGCTGGAAAATGGGAGTTTGCAACCGCACCATGTGCAGTTGCATTGTAATAGGGTGTTCTGAACCATCGACCTACGGGGAGTCAGTTCCCACCCCGAAACGGTGTCTCAGCCCGACATTATAAATAATCAGGGCCCTAAATACTTGCAGCACCTAACGGAGCGGGCATTTAGGTTTCCAGTTTCATGCGTGAGTAGGACCAGTCAGTTTTTTTCTTTGCATTCTGTTATGTCTGTCTATAACTAGAAGTGCTAGAATTCAAAGAGAAAACTAAAGTAGCTGCACGCAGATGACATTAAGAAACGTGGGTGTCTAGAACAGGAGTGTTGTTTTTTGTGGCACTGACAGCTTAACAGAAGCGAGTGGAAATCTTGCAATAGCGGGACCCTGCATTATTTGACGTCAACCTGCCAGCTGAAAACGCAGTGCACGTGACGCGACTGTACTCCCGTGGTCTGCAGAAGAGCATAACTTCCTGCATACCATGTGCAGGTGCCACCTGTCGGCCAAAGTCCCTGAAATGGGCCGACCTACGTTTGGGTGGTCTTTTGCGTTTCGAATGTAAAAGTTCAAACTCCTAATGGATGCGGCATGTCCTCTACGGGACCAAAGCTCTCAATGTCAAAATTGGGTCAGAGATTATGAAAGGGCGCGTTGCCGACTTTAGAAAAACTGTCCAGAGGATTGACGTGATCTGATGGAGCATTATGTCCGTTTTCCCTGCTCTAATAGGGTCAGTGCATTTATCTAGATGACTTACGATGCATTGGACTCTTTGCAGCAACTCCTGTGAATGTTACTAATGAGCGGCCATGACAGCAGAAAGCTGTCACTTGAGACTGGCCACACAATGTGGCGGCAAGCGAGCAACAATAACTCACCTTTAACAGAGCCCACTTCACAGGGTTTTACTTCAGGTAGCCATTGCTTTAATAGTAGAGGGCATCTCCCTTTATCGATACTGTGGGTCATATTGTTCCTGTGTGAGAACGCTGGAACCACTGCACATTCGTCTATTTTTAGAATGTTGTTTTTAGTTCCTCTTCGTTGGGACTAGTTTTAGTATTGGTTAGTTTGCTTTGTTTCTTGTTCACGCTGTTTCCGTTCAGTTGTGTTGTCCTACCCTTATTTGCATCGGGCTTCCCTCACCAACTTGGGGTATAAAATCGAATTCCGGAGGCTCTTATAATGGTAGCAACATGATTAACTCTCAAGCCTTTGGAATGTAATTGTATTTACGCAGCGCATCATTTCCGGATCGTGGCGCTGAAGCAGATTAATGCCGGAATTACTAGGTCCTGCCCAAAGTGCATCCATGTGGCACCGCAATCCAGGACTGGCATCCCAGCAACAAACGAGCATTCTGGGACAAGTAGTTTCAGGTTTAACATTATAATCGGGACCTACAAGTCAGGCCTTTCTAGAATATAAATTACAGTTTGAAACCAATACAGCTGAGCTAAGGCAGGCTGAAGCGCTCATATACCACGGGGGTCATCTGCAGGGTCGGATTGGGATCACAATTCGACCCGGGCACTGACGAAAAAAGTGGCCCACATTCAAGAGGCGTGGCTCATATTTAAGGGGCGTGGCCCACATTCAAGGGGCGTGCCCTTTCATGAAACACCATTTGCACAGACAAGGAATGAAAGTGGGAGGATACTGTTCATGCACACGACACAGGGCCAAGGTGACAATGGCCTACATGCTGAGCAACTAAAAAAAATAGCAAGGCCCCTTTTTGTCACAAAATTATTCCAGCCCTCCAGCACAGGAGCACCTGAAAAGCAGCAAAGCCCCTGCTATTACTAACCTACGTAGCCCTCCCCAGACCTTCAGCTCAGGAGCACAATAACAGAGGTAAGGCCCCTGCAATTAGTAAATTAATCAACCCTCCAGGCCTTGGGAAAATGTCCTGGCAGGGGAGCACAAAACACAGCTTTCTGGGTCATCCCAGGCAGCCAGGTAGCCAGGGGGAGGCTGAGGTGAAGGTGGTGCATGGGAAGTGCCTTCCCAGTGTGTTCTGGCAGTTTGAGTGTTTACCATTTACTGTAGTATTACCCTTGTACCTGTGTATGGTACCCTTTTGTAACTTGCACACGTCACTTTTCTCTTGTAACACACTGTTTGCTACCTCTTACATTTTGTTTGCTTTAGATACTTGGACAAGTGCCACCATTGCCTATGTAACCTTTGTTCTTGTGCTGGAGTGTCTGCCATTAATTGCAGTATTATACCTCTACTTGTATTTTGTACGCTTTTGTAACCTGCACACATCTCTTTTTCCTCCTGTAATGTATCGTTTGCTCCTCTTGTATTTTGGTTGCTCACTATTGTCACTTTTGATTCATGTAACTTAACGTTTGCTTTTGTAATTTGTCCACTTATAATTTTCTCATCATGTATTATTGCTGTTCCTAGTGTGAAGCGCTCTGACACCTTCGGGTAAAGTCCATGCTATATAAAATCGCATAAATAAATAAATAAAACAAAAAAATTCCAAACATCACCAGGCCCCCACAGCAAGACCCATTCTTCCTCGCCCACTATGCCCTGAATGTGAAGGGCTGTGGGCGAGGTGGTAAGACTAACACCGTTTCTGGGCTGCATGGGCCCCAGGGGGGCCGAGGTGAAAATGGCTCAAAGGCCTGAGAAACACCTGGCCCCCAGGGAGGCCGATTATTGCAAACAATCACCCCTCCCCAGCCCAGCCTCAGCTTGATTGCTTGGCAGGGTAGGGGTGAAGGAGAGCCCACAGCTGACAATCGCTGTCTGGCCGCACAGCGAGGCTGCTTTCATTTTCTCAGTCTCTGTCTCCGTGTACTCTGTGGGCCGTTTTTTTTCTCCCCTTTCCTAGTCCACTCTCTGTGGACTGGGACAGGGGAGAAAAAAACGGCCCACAGAGGGCACCGAGGCACCGGCCCTTCGGCCCATTCCCGAATGCCCGCCTTGCCAATCCGCCCCTGGTCATCTGACAGTGATGTCACTAGGAGAACTACGATGCTTAAATCTGCCCAGCTTGCTTTTATTACTCAATTACCTCGATACTGACGTCAGCTTCATAACTACTAAGTGGATCCCTGCCACGTGCTATTGTTACTTAGTTGTAACAGCACAAGTGCACCACCACCACCAGGCTTTAACATAAATAACAAAAAGAACAGGAGATTGCCTAGCGAGACGTATATGCCCTTTTTGTAATGCTAAAAACTGAAACTACTAGTCCCAGACTGCAAAGCGTTCTCTCCTACCTAAAACGTCAGAATACTTTAAACGTGGAAAACAAAACTGCATGGAGCACTAGCTGACCGTATACACATCAGTTTCCCGGGCTCGTCACGACTGTCCCCGCCATGCACACAAACCAGAAGCTAGGGCAACATCTTTATTCCCACAATGCACAACAGGGTCAGAAAATCAAATAGGGTGTACGCCACCAAAACGCTCAAATGAATTTTTGCTGTCGCAAATGTTCAGTTGGAAGAGAGCAATACCTCCGCCTGCACAGCAGCCATGTGTGCGAAAGTAAAAGCCCCACTCCTGCGCCCAGGAGCAACACCGCGTAGAGCCCGCGTGGCCTGGAATTATCGCCCACCCCCTCCCCCCCAATACGCACACACACACACACGCATCAGTGAAGCCCACACTCACCGTGGTTGAAGCTCTCCATGCTCGCAGAATTTCCGGATCACTGAAGTCCACGCTACTGGGTCAGAGGAACCAGATGTAAACATAAGAGGAAGCCGCACACAACCAGCTACCAAAAGCCCAATTGACAGTGACAGCAGCCAGTCACGGTGGAGCAGCAGTAGCAGCCTCTCTGTCCCAGCCGACCAGTGCCCGGGTGCCGGGACGGGTGCGGCCGGCAGTGCCTCCCCGAGCTCCCCGGAGGCCTGGCTGCGATGGCCGCCTCGCCGCCCTGTGCTCACACTGGGCTCAGGCCTGCCTCTCCCCTGCCCGGCCGTCCGCGCCTGCCCGCGCCGAGGATCACTTTCCGCTGCTGCTGCCGCCGGTGCCTCTGTGTGCCGCTCTCTGTTGTTAGCCTGCCTCCATCCGGCGGGAGGGCGGAGCGCCCCCGCCGGGCGCCTGCGGCACGGAACAAGCGTAGCCTGCTGGGTTGGTCCAGTTCAAACACGGAAGCTTAGGGATCAAAATAGCCAAGGTGCTTCATTTGCAGTGCTCTTTTGACAGGCTTATATCGGAGCAGATCTGGCATACCCGGAGAAGGTTTGAAAGCGACATTAAAGTTGTTTAAAAAAAACGATGCATTGATGCAGTTCGTGCATTGGTCCACCATACACTTGGTTATCTCTTTTGCAATACTCTTTCAGCAGCATGCCATGCCATGGTTCATTGTCCGCGCCACACGTTAAGTTGAGGGTTTCTGAATTTTTCCACTGCTCAGCAATTAATAGGGAGGCCAAGACAATGTGTATATAAAAGATAATCCATATATTTCTTAGGTAGTAAACCTACTTTACTCCTCAAATAGAACATTACTCCCATCAATTTGTATCTGCTCACCTGTAACAATAGTGTCCTGCTGATCAGGAAGGCGATATATTGCGCATAGATATAATGTTTGCCAGGCCCTATTCTGGCTGCTTAAATCTTGGTCATTGGTTGCATGATGTAGTATAATAAAGGGCTGTATGTGATATTGTACCCACAGAAATTCTTCGTAGATCAAAAATATACAATCCTTTCCAAATGTATTATAAACACAATTGTCTCTAGGTGCCCATCAGTCTATTATTATTTTAGTTTAGTCATTCTCCTCTTGTTACAGTTTTTAGTAAATTATAGGATAGCGATATTCAGAAAAATATATTACCCTGAAAAATCTTGTTTAGGCCCAAGTGTTTCACAAATCTTGTGAGTAAACGTCTCTTTCAGCTGATAGCATAGTAATATTGGGAATCCATTGCTTGTATCTTCCCTTAATGTTTGAAATGTCTTTAAATTCCACAATTCGTTTATGATATCTCTAACTAGCTAAATAGTTTCAGAAACTTTAGATCTGCAATAACAGAAATCTTTTGTATTTTCAGGTATTTTATTTAGTTAAAAACTGTGGGTGGGGATGGGATTAAACAGAAAACAAAAGCAGGTGTAGTTACATCTGTAAGGTGCCAACTGATATAGAATATTTGGTAGATGGGCGGCCCAATAATATTTTTTAAAGTTTGGATGGCTCTGAATTTGAACACCCAGATAGCAAACTTGTTTTTTATTCTTAAGTAAAGTGGAAATTTGGATCAATCCATTAAATGGGATGTTCCCAGTCACAGCTTCTGTTTTGGTCACTTTAATATTATATACTGAGAAATAACCAAATCTTGTTAAAGTCTCTAATTAACATGAATCGCTCGGGTTCGAGGTAATGACCAGTTAGTTGCCTGCAAAAAGTTTGATTTTGTGTGTTGAAGAAGCCACATTGATCGTGATATCATTGAGTTATTTTTTTTAAAAGCCACCAATGGATCTTTGAAGCTGGAAAATCACAATGTGGAGAGAGGAGGGTCTTTGTCTAGACCCCCTGAACATTTGAAACCCCTAACTTAGAATAGCGTTTATGACCAAGAAAGCTATGGTTTTTGGAATAGGACTTGCACTGATTTAATAAATATAGGGATTATTTCCCATGCACTAAATTGAAAGGTTCCTCTGCATCTGTTACCATAGCCACCAAAGTGAAGAAGTTACAATCAGGGAGTCTATACAGACCTATAATGCTGCTTTATTCTTACTTGTACTACGGCCATTTATAAAACCCCGCTGGACTGGGTGATTAATATTCATAAATGTATTTTGTAATCATTCATCTAATATCTTACAGAGATTTTATTATTGGTATTGAGGGTGCTATATGTCAGTAGAAGAAATAGGGTAGGGTGTTTATCTGGTTTACTGACATAAATGACTTTTTCCATGATCAGTGAGTGGTATTCGATGGAAAAACCTCCTGACTAGCACAGTACAATGGTACAATGATATACTCAATTAGGTGTTTACAAAGATAAGCCAGCAAACTGTCAGGTTCAGATGCTTTCCGGTTCTTTTGCAATTTCACCCCATGATAACTTTGATCTTGAGAGGTTAATTTAGAATTTTTTGTTTATCTTCAATTACTGAAAGGAGAGCTGGTTTCTGCATAAACTCTCAGATCCGACTTGAGATGTTTCCTATGTGTGGGTTGATTTTTCTGATCAAATAACTATGCGCCTAATAGATACGTTTCTTGCTGTAATACAGCTGCAAGAGACACCCAAGGAGTTTCTGAAAGACCAATCTGAATGTATGGTATGTGCGTTTCTTTTGTCATTAGTATACAAACTTCAGAGTCTCCTAGCATTGGTAATACTGCCATCTATGAAGTTGTCAATTAATGTTCAATTCCCATTATAAATAGTTTAGCCCTTTTTAATTGTTGAGAACATAATCACACTATCTCTTCTCTCATTTCTTGGCTGTATGAAGATCCTTCTTTTTTCTTTTCTCCTACCACCCTTTGCTTCACCACTTGCACCCTTTCATATCCCCTCAGATCCTTTCTTACTTCTCTCTTTTGCTTCCTACACTGGAGAAACGTCCCTCCCCCACTATTCCTTCATGTGCCTATCATCTCCCCGCTCTTGCAAGAGATCCCATCAAAAGTATGTATGTAGGACCAACGGCGTGTGTAAGGGTGAATGCAAGCCGCACTACCCCATGTAGAATTACACGGGGCACACGACAGGGGTGCCCGTGCTCACCCCTGCTCTTTGCACTTTACATAGACCCATTAATTAAGAAATTGGAGCTAAATGATGGAATTAGGCCGCAAGACACTAAGATGGGGCTGATTAAGGTACTAGCATACGCAGATGATATTGCGATTATCACACCCTCACCATCAGAGGCCATCAGTAAAATAGAACAGGAGGCGGAGCAATTTGGGCGGGTCGCGGGGTACGCACTAAATAAAACTAAGACACAAATCATAAAGAACATATTTGCAACATGCACGGATTCACGGGTGGTGGCTGAGGGGGTTTATCTAGGAATAACAATCACGGCTGACCTGGGCAATCTAGTGGACATAAACACTTCTCCTATCATCGCGAAAGCGAAGAAGGATTTGGATAGGGTACATAATCTGCACATGTCTATAGTTGGCAGGGTAAATTATATTAAAACGAATCTCCTCCCGAAATTGTTATATATATTTAGAACTATACCTCTATTTTTTAGCCCACTTTTGTTTGGTAGAATAGAGCTCATAATAAACCGGTTTATTTGGTCACAGGGCAAAACAAGAAGGGCACTAAAATATATGGCATTACCAAAAGAGAGGGGGGGGTGGGCACTACCCGATCTGACACTCTATTACTGGGCAGCAGTGTTGCAGCAAATAACGGGCCTTATTGGCGGGGGCGAGATGGAAGTAGAATTCTATACCGGCTCGTTAGAGATCTTCGGTTTGATTTTAGGCCAGGAGGCACAGAATGTGTTCCTGAGATATACTGAACCGAGTTACTTCAAGAGAACCAGATTCAAGACCCTGGAGGCAGCCTATAAGGTGTGGAAGGCGTTTAAAAAGAGCTTTGGACTGGGTAGATACCATGCATACACTAGGTTAGGGAATGATCCCACATTACCCCCAGAGATCTTTGCTGATACTGTTTTCAAGGAATGGGGACGGTTAGGAGTGAAAAGAATGGGGGATTTGATAGGCCCGCTAGGAGTGCGCCAATTCTCAGAGATACAGAGAAAATTTGGGGTCAGTACAAGGACGTTTTTTAAGTATTTGCAGACAAGAAGCTTATTGGCTGGAAAGAGAGGAGGACCTCTAGGATTTGGAGACAATACAATATTACAAATAATAGAAGGGGGACACACCTGCACGATAAAAAGGTTCTATGCCGAACTTATAGCACACAGGGGAAATGACTTGGGTAAATTTGAAGCAAAATGGATGGATGCACTAGGGATTCGGGAGGGGATCTTTGAGAAGTCATTGCGGATGGGACAGGAGGTTCTCCGCTCTTCTTCATTGCAAACCCAGCACTATAAGACCTTGTACAAGCTATACTACACCCCAGCCAGAATTGCACAGTGGGGGGGGGGGGGCACACAAGGCATAACATGCCCAAGATGCGACAGCCAGGAGGCAGACATAGCTCACATGTTTGGCGAATGACCCAACCTAGTTCTTCTGAGAAATCGAAGGGTTTTTAGATAGATCACTGAATTGTAAGTTAACAATGACACCCAAAGCAATATTAATGGGGTTGGACGGGACTGGAGAACAACCACAGTTGGAGAACTTTCTGTTCGTAGCTATAGCAGTATTTCGTCTATGCATAGCTTCAGCATGGCGAGACAAGCTCCCCCCCCCCACTATGCAGCAATGGTTGGCCAGGCTTTTGTATATATAGAAAATGGAAAAAGCGCTATACGCCAGAAAAGGGAAGAATGCTAGATCCCTAAGTCTGCAGATCTGGAAACCAATAACAGATTGGAAGAATAGGGTGGCAGGAAACATAGAACTTCCATAGGGCCTCAGGGCAGGTGTATAATGCAATCAGGAATATTATTCTAGCTGTATACATGGGGTTATGTTTGGTTGTTCGCCCTTCAAGGGGTTTCTACCAGTTGTTTTTAATAATGCTCTAGCTTACCCAGTATAATTTGCCAGTCTGAATTATTGTAAATTGTAACTTGAGATATAGTAATGTCATGGAAAAAAAAAACTTGATTGTATTCTTTTGCTATTTTTCATGTCCTGTGCGGGGGGGGGTGGGGGGGGGGGGGGGGGGAGTAAGGGGAAAAAACGTTGTAAAAAAATTTCTTTTGAATAAAAACATTAAAAAAGGAGAAACGTCCCTCCCCCACTATTCCTTCATGTGTCTATCATCTCCCCGCTCTTGCAAGAGATCCCATCAAAAGAATGAAAGGAACACCCACACATGCTGGAGTTCTGTATTTTTGGTTGTACATTTTTTTTATTTCTATTATTATTATTATTATTATTATTATTATTATTGCTTCTCTCCCCTTATCTTTGTCTTATCACCCCTCCTCGAGTTTTTGATCAATTTCTCACTCTACTGCATGAAAAATGCAATTTTATAGGAGCCAATACCATGAATCTCACATTTAGAAGGTTGGTGAATAAAACACCATAGCCTAAATTCTATTCTCCAGGAATACATTGTCAGAATTCTTATCTTCCATGGTCTGTTTATTTTGAAATGTGAGGTGTAAAAAAGACCCGCTAATTTCTGTATTGAATGGTTCTAAACGTAGTTTGCAGAATTAAAATTAAAGATTTTACTTGGCTTAGAAGGATACTTTTGTGATTCAGAGAATGGGTTCCAGTGAATATGCTAAATGCCATAATTAAGATCTGTAAGAAATGTAGTTATTGATTGAGTGGGGGGTCGAAGCCCCACTTAGGCAACAAGCACAATCTTTGTCAGGGTGAACCACAAAAGTCACTAAATTAACTGTTATATCTAAGGTTTTTACCTTACATCTTCCCTGTTTCTCTGCCTCTGCTGTTCAGCCAGTGTGAGTGGAATGTTAGCGTGAGTGTGATGTCATTGGAGTGTTTGGTATTCTGTGAGTGGACTGTCAGTTGGATCCTGGGCTGAGCAGCAGAGAGGATGCTCCTAGTGGGGCTTTGATTACATATATACTGGAAAACCTATCTAACCATCTAAGAAGAATAAACTTATCTTCTGTAACCTATCCAAGTCTTCTGGAATTCCTTACCAGGATGTAACATAAATTTGGCGACGAGGTGGAATAAAAACTACACGTGAAAAGGTACTTTTATTTTATTTTATTTTATTTTATTTTATTTTTATTTTTTTATTTTTTATTTTTTTATTTTATTTTATTTACTTTTATTCAAGCTTTTGCTCAAAACGAACCTACTTAAGGATTTTACGCCCTCCCGCCCCACCAGTGTCCATATTTCACCGGACAGCCCTTTGACAAGGCGTAGATTTCCAGTTACCTGCTTCTTCCTGCCTAAGTCCTGCTGCTTGATTGATTACATATATACTGGAAAACCTATCTAACCATCTAAGAAGAATAAACTTATCTTCTGTAACCTATCCAAGTCTTCTGAAATTCCTTACCAGGATGTAACATTAACCTGTACTTAACCCAAATGTGGTCAGGCTGAACTTAGAGGTACTATGTAAAGTATTCGTGCAGCATTCAAACAGTAATAAAGTGAAAACACAACACAAAACAATGTTAAACCAATTTAGAAACATAGAGTACATTTTAATAAATAAAATGATATCAGAACAACAAATATCCAATCATAGAACCGGAGATATTCAATTTTAAAGTTTTATGTAAATATAGCACATAAATGAACATAGCGTCAGTCACAGTCATCAGGTCATGCCAGACCAGGGGAAAGTCATAAGTTCAGGCCAACTGCAATGGGGCTTGGGCCAGATTCAGGTACCAGGTTAGTCCTGCTGAAAAAGTTACCTTCTCAAAGTCTGGTGTGAATAGTTCTATTCTTGGTGGAGTAGGCCACGGAAACCAGGGAGAGCACTGCAGATTGTTATTGCTGTAGTGTGAAGAGCAGGCCAGGCAAAGCAGGCTGTTGTCACTGTAGTGCAAACAGCTGGTTGGGCATGATGGACAGTTGCTGCTGGAGCTTCGCATTTGTGGTCACCAGGGTTGTCGTTGCTGTTGCATGTAGTGCAGTTCATTTATTGCCAATCGTTGCTGGTGATTGCTATAGCTCGAAGTGTCGGGTTCACCGGAGCTTCGCTGTACCGTCCTTCGCAGGTGGCTGAGGCTTGGCGCAAATGTGCCTATTCGTGGTTGCAAAGATCCCCAAACCTCAGGATTTTATCTTTCTTCACAGGAGGAGTTCAACTGATGCCAGCCAAAGGTCTGGAACACGCTAAGCCACTCTTGGGGGATCAGAAACTCACACCAGCAGGGCTCAGGCAGACCCAACTCCAGGGCAGCCAAGCAGGTCTAGTGCAGCAAGTCAGCTGGGCAGTTGCAAGGAGGCCTCTGGACTTTGCTGTGCCCCTACAGCTCAGACAGAAAGTCTGCCAACTGACCCTTGTAGTCACTCTGGTGGCTTGGGATGAAGGAGGCAGGCCCAGTCTTCCTTCTCAGAAAGCAAGGAAGCCCACATTCAGCAGGGCAGTCCTCTGGTAGTGACAGGGCAGTCCTCTTAAAGGCACGGCATTCCTTCTTCTGTAATGTCCATAGGTCAAGGATTGTCCTGAAGAGTGTCCCTTGGGGTCCAATATTTTATACTGAGTGCCAGCTTTTGCATGTTGGGAGACACCCTGTCCTACCCCCACATCTAGTTCTGGAAAGTACTTCGTTTTTCCTGTCAAGGCTTCAAGAAGTCTGTGGTGACAAGAGGCTGGTGTCATATTCCTTTGTGTATGCTGCAGGCAAGCCCTTTGAAGTGAAAGTGCATCAGGACACAGCTCTGCCCCAGCAATCCTGGCAGCATAGCCCATCCTGTCCACACCTAAGCCTCCTTTGTTACACTGTCTAGGAGGAATACACACATTCCACCAACAGAGCCATTTACATTCATTTGACCCAGGACTCTAGCAGAAGGCACAAGAAGTTAAAACAAGAAAATCTGAAGTTTCTAAAAGTGGCATTTTCAGGATTGTGACTTAAAATCTGACTACCATTAAAGGGATGTTGGACCTGACATCCTTGGCATGGTTTTCCCCAACTTTTTGGCTTCAATCCTCCTCTGTTTGCTGACTTAATTTATTTTTGCTGGCCTTAGGATTCTGAACACTTTCCCACTCTAAGCAGTGCTAAAGTGCTCGTGCCCACTCTCCCAAAATATGGCAACATTGGCTTCTACCAATTGGCAAATTCAATGTACATGTAAGTCCCTAGTAAAGTGGCACTTCATGTATCAAGGGCCTGTAAATTAAATGCTACTTGTGGGCCTGCAGCACTCATTATGCCACCCCTTTAGTAGCCTTTTAAAGCTATCTCAGGCCTTCCATTGCAACCTTTGTGTACAGTTTGAAACTATCTATTAGACCTGGAAAAATATGCCTTTTGCCAGGGGTAAACCTACCTTTTAAATACATACACACCACCTCTAAGGTAGGCTCTAAGAAGCCCCTAGGGTATGGTGCAGTGTATTTAAAAGGTTGGATTTGCACTTTTAAGTTTTATGTGTCCTGGTAGTGAAAATAGTGAAAAACTCTTAAATTCATCTTTCACTACTGCAAGACCTTCCTCTCTCCTAGGATAACATTGGGAAAACTTATCAAATTTAATAGGTGATAACTTTCAATTGGGAGCTGGTGGGAAAGTCGAGCTTGGTCTCTAAGGAGTGTAATGTAAAATGCCCATTAATGGTAAAGTAGGATTTTCAGCCACAATTCTGAAAATACCACTTTTAGAAAGTTGGTATTTTCTTGTCCTAGGTATTTAGCGCCTACAGGCTGTATTCTGGGTCACTTGGCTAGATGTAGCTGGCAGTTGGTCTTTCTGTATTACTCACAGACAGTGATATAAAGGGTGAATGGGAGTTAAAGATGGGCCATCTTGGTCAGGATGATTGGGAGGGGCTATCACCCAACGCACTTACTCATCACAAAGGCTGTGCCTCAGCACATCAACAAAGGGTCTTACATTAGTTGTTCGTGCCCACAGACAAGCTGAGATCAGGGCAGGGAGGCAGGAAATTCCAGAAAACTCTTTAGGTGTCTCCAGAAACTTCTCCTACTTCATAGTGGGCACCAGGTCTAAATATTGGACTCTCATACCCAAGTCTTCAGATCACTTCTGGACCTGTGGACTCTGCAAGGGAGAAGCCAGCCCTGCTGGCTTGCTTGCTGACCAAGGACTGCGTTCCTGCCAAGGGCTGCTGTTGCTGCATCAGAAATCTTCTGCTGTGTAAGCTGCTCTGCTGAATCCAGCCTGCTTGTTTAGACACAGTACTCCAGAAAATCTCCAAGGTCCCGCTTTTCAAGCCACAGGGCCCCAACAGGCTTCTTAAACACTTCTTCACACATCTCTGCGCAGCGAAACGCAGTCCACCATCGATTTCAGCCCAGCACAAAGCTGCTCATCCTTGATACTGAAGACTAGTATTGCATCATGTCTCTTTCTCAACCAACATTTTGATTAAAATTGATCATGAAGCTTGAGTAGTACCAGATATTGGTCACTATGTAGGGGATTTCTTGCAACCCAACGACCATCTGAATAAGGCTACCACAAACTGACCCACGATGAGGGCACTGTTACGAGGTCCTTAGTATAACTTGGTAATGTCCTGTATCTTACTCTCCTGTTTGGATGTGTAGGTCTTTAGTCTTTCAAACTTCTCAACTTGGTATCCAGATACGTATTCTAGAGGTACACTTGTGCTGCGTGAGGTTTTGTATCACTTCTTTTTACTCTAAAATCCACCTAATTAGGTGCTTCTTTCACATAAAATCACAGGTCCCATATACGGAGAACCCTGGAACGCAGGCGAGTTGAGTACTGCGCGGCGTCCGTTTTCTAAATGAAAAAACACTTGAGTAGGGTTTCACCGCCCTCATCCAGCAACCCAATTTCCTGCAAGCGCATTTTAAATTACAATTTATTTGAGTGTAAACATCATATCCCTATCTGCTCTCAATCCAAAGGTATCACTTATTAAATACAATACAGTAACACAGTTTTAGTCCATGAGAGAGATAGGCATTACAACAGGGTAGAAATGACTTTAGGAGTTTTACACTGCCAGGACATATAAAACTTTGGTACACACATCCTACTTTCAAAATACAATGCACCCTTCTCTATGAACTTTTGGGGTCTACCTAATGGTGACTTTCGTTTATATACTGAAAAGAAAGTTTTAGTCCTAGCAAAAGGTGTATGTTACCAGGTCAAAATGAAAGTATAAAAATGTACTACAGGCTGCAGTGGCAGGCCTGAGCCATGTTTTAAAAGGCCACTTTAGTGGGTGGCACAGTTAGTTTTGCAGTTAGTTATGCAGGCCCTGGGTGCACGTGGTACTACTTACTAGGGACTCACAAGAAAATTAAATGTACCCATCAGATAGATGCTAACTGTTGGAAAACGAGTCAGCATCTGTGAGGCCTGCACAAATAACATGACACATTTGTCCTTCACTGGGAACCAAACACCCTAGGGCAGCGCCTGACTCTCAGAGGGTAGCGTTGCAGAGCAGTCTGAGGCTTACTCACGGGAGGTTGTGTGGGCTAGTAATCGCCATTTGCAGGTGCGCAAAAATAACACTCAATAATTGATTGTCCAGTCTGTACTTTGCTTTATAAAAGTAAGAGTACATTTATTAAACACACAAACCACTCAATACTATACACCAATTTACAAATATACATAAGCTGTTGGAATTACTTTGTGACATTGCATAACATCTCCACCCCTCCCGCAGAGGGGGTGGGGTCTAGTACCACCACTCCCATGTATGCACATCGTCTTGCCCCCAATGCAATTAGTTGAACCTATCCTGGAACGAGGGCCCTGCGCAATGGCAGACTTCCTCCCATTACCTCAACAAGCATTAAACAGGGGTACACCTGCCTTGGTGACACATGACCCTGACCAAGCATCTCCTACTGACCCTAAAGTATACACCTCTACATCTTAAGGGCTAACAGTCTGGGGTCTTCACCTAAGCGCAACAGCAAGACTACATGTTTATGCACACTTTAGAATGAGAGTACTCAGCACATTTGGATATCATTAAAAATGCATTGCAATTACAGCCCCTAAAGACATCACAGATGATCACAGGATTAAGTTGTAAATACCGTCAGACACCCTAGCAGGAGTGTCTAGCCACTTAAATCCACTTTGCTTGTGACATCACCTTACACCAGTACTTCACATTGAACACCAGTCCCTCTAAAAGAAATAACCATTAATAAATGCATTTCAGTGCAAATACGCCATTTCACCTCCAGGGGATGCCCTTCTCGAGACATCTCCAACTCAGCCCTTCAATCTTTGATGCACTTCTCCATACACCTCCAGCTGTAGAACACAAGTTCCAGCCTAGGAGGTGATGCAGTCTTCGCTGAGAGTTGAGGGGTTATTCTTTTTAAATCCTCAAGAAACTTAGGGTGGGACTTAGCTTTGTTCTGGGGGCGAGACTGCGCTGCTCCAGCAGCTCCCCCAGCACCTTTTCACATTCAAGGGTGACCCCTCTCCTCTGGGGGCCACCAAAACGCCAAAAACAATCCATTCCTAATGCCTTGCAAGGCAACATGGGGCGCTTCAAGCTCCTGCCGCTTTCTGGGGTCTCGGTGGGGGGCCCGGTTCCACCCGGACCCCCGGGTAAGGGTATGCGACGCGGGAAGCCCACACCCGGCCGCTCCGCGCTTTGGTCGGGGGCCCGGTCCCACCCGTGCCCCTGACTCCTCCTTCCTTGTTTGGGGCCCCGGTCCCACCCGGGACCCCCGCAAGCTCTCCACGTTGGAGGGCAGTCCCCGGGACCTGACCCACCCTGGGGGCCTTTCCTGGTCCAGCGGCAGAGCCTCACGCGCTTCGCCGCCAGGGGGCCACAGGTCCAAGGTCGCTCACCTTCTGGGGGCCATATCTCAGGCCCTGGAGGTCCGATCTGCCCCATTTTTGCATCTTCTTGCTCCTGGCGGCGCCCCCAGCCACTGGGAGCCCTCTCCTTCACTCTCCAGGTCTCCAAGAGGGTGCACTCTGCAGGGAGTGGTCTGCACTGGCTCCCTGCGCCAGCCTTTCGCCTGGCTCTCCTCCTGCGCCTCTCTTCTCCCTGCGCAGAGGCCCCTGCTTCTGCGCACCGCTCCTGGGCACTTCTTCTGGTGCTGTTAGGGGCCTGGGTGACAATCAGGGGGTCTCTCCTTCCAACTGCCCATTGCCAGGCTCCAGCACCTTCCACCTCAGCAGACCACACCCCAGAGAGAGCTTCTCTTCCTGTGCAAGTACTTTTTAAAAGTTGAGTAGGGGGCTGGCAGAAAGTCTCTGTGGGTCCTATCAAACAGCGACACATCACTTCCCTGCCCCTGCTCCCTCCTTCTTGTCCAGCCTCTTGGTTTGTTAAAAATGGAGTCGTCCAGTGTCTCCGGCCACATGGCCTCTGAAATCTAACTCTTTCCTTCTTGGTGCAGCCTGGTGCCTGGCACCCAGTTACAGCTGCTAATGGATGAGCCTGTAGCCCCAGCCATCTTCTTCTTTGTGGAGAGGAGACCCTAGCTTGTGGAAGGAAGGTTATCAATCCTTCCAGCTGAGGTCAACCCTCAGACTGGGTCTGGTCATGGCTGGCTCAGAGAAATATGACAGTTCTGTATGACCCAAAAGCAGAACAAATATGACTTTGGACTCTGCAGAATACTTATTTTCACCTACTCTACAATGGACTTTAGTGCATGTCTGGAATCTGTAGGCTTTGTGGAAGTCATTTTAGCCATGGGCCCCACATCCCCATAGAGGAATAATGAAGTGAAAACACAGTAAAATGCACTGACTTTCCCTGGTATGTTCCTTTCCCGTGTATAAAGCCTATTCCATGTCACCACCCAATTCTGCATAAGCCAGCCACACCATTCACTCTGTAGCTGCTCCTGGACTGCGCACGCTAGGAATCTCCTCTGCGCAGCCCCTACACGTGTGCACACGCATGTACACCTGTGTCTGCATGTAACCAGCACAGTGCCCCATACTCCAGCTGCTGCGCAGCGGCCTAGTCAAGCCAGGGGGACACTAGTAGAATCTCCATGCAGTCTGCTTCATTGTGAGTTCACTGTGGGTGAGTCCCAGATTAGGAGGCTCCCCCACAGTAAAAGCTCAACAATTAGGTGCTCAAAAAGCGAAAAATCCGGGCGGCCCATAGTGTCAGAACCACCTTCTAACACTAACCGTATCATGTTTTTAAGCAGACACCCCATGCACGGTACCACTGGTTAGCAGGGGAAAAAGTGCACACATTCCTAATGCCAACAAAAAATGGTGTCAGCAGCAGAAGGGAAAACTTTGGTGGAGCCCCTGCAAAAAGGTCTAGTTCCAACAAGGTATATCTGGGGGTGGCAAACTTTTCACATTCTCCTTTAAAAAGTGTATAATGTTTGATACCAATGTTGTGTTTATCTCTGTGATGCCTGGGACTCCAATAATTTGTATGAATTTGTAGTTTGGGAATACCTCTCCAATCTCTCAATGTTCATCTTCAGAATCTCATTTGATAATTATTGTAATTGTCTACCTAGTCTCCTACATTACTACAAAGGGCCGTTAAGTCAACATCTTGTGATTGAATCTGACTGTGAATACTCTTTCCTTTTGCTCCTACGTTGGGACTGCGAGCTGCTGAACTTTTGTGTGCTCTTCCCGTTACTGCTAGCGGTACCAGCTGCGTGGGTCCCGCTTCGTGTGGGGCTCGTGTAATTGCACCATCTGCGACGCCTGGCTGAAGAGTCATCCATTCTACGCCTGTGGTGATATCTTTGGGCGTTTGCTGGAGCAGGGCTTCGAGCGAGTGTGGTCGCAGGACTACAAGTCCCAGGAGTGCCCGCCAGCCTCTATTGCCAGCACCTGGGCCACTCTCCCTGCAGGCTCCTCCCCACCATAACCAATGTAAAAACCTGTGCACCTGGACATTCGCTGGAATACTCTTTCCTTTTGCTCCTACGTTGGGACTGCGAGCTGCTGAACTTTTGTGTGCTCTTTCCGTTACTGCTCGCGGTACCCGCTGCGCGGGTCCCGCTTCGTGTGGGGCTCGTGTAATTGCACCATGTGCGACGCCTGGCTGAGGAGTCATCCATTCTACGCCTGTGGCGATATCTTTGGGCGTTTGCTGGAGCAGGGCTTGCGAGCGAGTGTGGGCGCAGGACTACAAGTCCCAGGAGCGCCCGCCAGCCTCTATTGCCAGCACCTGGGCCGCTCTCCCTGCAGGCTCCTCCCCTCTCACACTGATCCTATAAACACAACAGTCTGGTCCCGCTGCGCGGGAGCGACCGGGAGAAGCCCGGGACAAGGGCGGGACCGTCTGTGGCCGTCAGGGGCCGAAGGGGGCTGGGCTGGGCCACCCCTCTGACATCTGGACATCGGGACAGTGGTATTGTTGTTAAATATTGGATATAGCCCACTGTAGGATCCATACTATCGTAAGCTATGCCACATATGTTTATCTTTGTATAATTGGGTTTGTTGTACATTGTTAACTCGTACACCTTAAGGGTCTCACCTACAAGTTTTAAATTATTCCATACACTCAAGATGTCTATATCTGATTCGAACCCTTTACCAAGTAGTGTAGGGGTATCTATTCTTGGCCCATTGGACAAATACTTTGCTAGAGTCAAAAAAGAGATAGATAGAGAGATCACGTTGGCTGAGAAACGGGCTGAGCGCCGTTTCTCTATTGAACTCCTTAAAAAAACAGTCACTTCCTGCTCTACAGAATGTTGATACATGCACCTTATCGGATACTACTACACACAAAGAAACTGATGCTGATTTATTCAGCACAGAAAATATTCCATTAATATTTCAAGACACTCAATCAATACCAGATGATTTGGTAGTTATTCCTGATTCCAATACCATTGAACAAATTCAAATATCTAATTCCCTAATTGACCTAAGTACACCTTTACCTATAGATGTGGCCCCCCTGCATAATATAAATGTACCTTCCCCTGTGTTTACACCCATAGGAGCAGACTTTCACTCACTATAGTAACTGGTAAAAAGTCTAAAAAATCTCCTATTGAGGGAATTAACTGTGTACTTCACTCTCCGCCAAGAAAGAGGAGAAGAAAGGGAGGGATTAGAAAGGGGAACAGATTTCTACCTATGGCTACTAGTAATATGTACCCTCAACACAAGATTCCTAAAGAAGTAGGGAAGGAAGATTCAACAGGGCATTCAATTGTAAACTCGAAATTTGCCCCTAACTATAAAGGGCTATTAGAGGATATTGAATGTCTGCTAAAAGCTCTTATACTTCCACTCACTGAAAGAGTTAAAAGGTTGGGGGAGAAAATGGACCAGATCCTGCTATAGCGTAATGCGACAGAGCATCCAAAACCCAATAACCAAAGCAAAACGCGCTCGGTAGTTAAACAGCATACTAATAATCCACCCAGGCAACAAACAGCTACAACCATACCGAAAAATACGTCAGTTGCAACAAACTCCAATGAATCAGCGGGTACTAAAACCGCTACAGCTACCGAAGTAATAAGCAAAGAAAAACTCCACTCAGGTATACCAAAAAGAGGCCATACCAAAAACGATTCCCCTAGTAAGGCTACTTATACAATTTGATCAAAAACTAACCATAGAAATGTAGCAGACCTGCCCCCGGAATCGTCAAATTATGTTATCATTCTTACAGGCGTTCCGGTTGTGCCAGTTGGAAACTTTGAACATAACTCCAGCCTTAAAAACAAAGTCATTCACTGGCTGCGTAAGAATAGACCGCTCCCTTTGCATCTAAATGGAGACATAGTCTCAGTGAGACGGTGCAACTGGGTGGGCTTACGACCTAAGGACATCGAAGGGGATGTGATAATAGTTAACTTTAAGGACCACAGACTGGTCACATATATTAGTGATTGGTTTCCAGGGAGAAGTGAGGGAGGTATATCAACGCGGAATCTGAGCTATTTTTACCCAGAAGCTCTGATGATGCCCTTACACAATCCATCAATGTTGTCCTCAAACTACCCTCCAACGATGCATAGACTTGATGCACCATATCGATCCAATCTAGCACCAAACCCTGTTGTCCCTAGATATCACAGCAAAAATGACACCCCTTTTTTCCCACCCTCAAACAATCCATCAATGTTGTCCTCAAACTACCCTCCAACGATGCATAGACTTGATACACCATACCAATCAAATCTAATACCGAACCCTGTTGTCCCTAGATATCACAGCAAGAATGACACCCCATTTTTCCCACCCATGTATCCAAACCTACACCGATCATTGCTTGATAACAATTATCATCCCAACAATCCAAGGGAATACTGGAACATACCGTTACATAATCTATTCCTTCCTTTATCCGGTATGGATGAAAATGAATGACTCATCGCGCCTTGTTTGAAGGAGAAATCTACTTGTGGGTACATGTCCAATTGTCAATCCATAGTAGAGGCAGGCAAACCTGATCTAGGGAAGTCTAGCGTAGTTAATACGAGTGTTGCATCGATAAGGGAAGTTACCTCAAAAGAAAATAGTATCGGTAATAGTGATGACCCTGGTCGAGCTAAACCTGCCAGCTTACTGGAGGAGCTTAGTGTAACTGAGAAGCATTACAAAACCATTATAGGCAAGGAAATCTTGGAGGGAGGTTTCCCTGAAACCATAATAGACAGTGGGACACGCGACAGCCGAGGATTATATAAAAGCTCCCGGGAAAAATGGACTATTTCATTTTGGAACATAGCCGGTCTCAGGGCAAAAATAGATAATCCAGAGTGGAAGCATTTCACTGAAAATTGTGATGTTATATGTCTCCAAGAAACATGTACAGAGAGTGAATACCATATGTGTGGCTTTAAAACTGTTTCTATCCCTGCTGTAGGCTCGGTACATGGTCGAGCGAAAGGGGGACTATGTATGTACATTTCCAATCGCCTAACCTGTAAAAAACTCCAGTTGTATTCTCATACCTCCTTCTTTCACATTGTTGGGGTACATTTTAGTGGTTCTGTTTCCATTTTAATAGTTAATTTTTATAACATTATCCCTTCCGCAGATACATTGATGGTACTTAAAACCTTGAACAATAATCTAAATGGTATAGTCAACAGCTCTAATAGATTGTGATTTTAACTGTTCTCTATGGGAATGATCTGGAACTGGAACTGGAAATCCATGGATAGGGATACTAACACATCGCATTTTGAGCACTCATCATTGGGGAATGCACTAAATGAGATCATGTTTACTTACGATCTAGGGTTCGCAAACGAATTATGCCATATAAAGACCCCGTTCTCCCCAACCTTTAATGGCAGAGGTTTAATTTCAACTATCGACTTTATCCTTATTTCATCATGTTACCGGGATTGTATTGCTAGCCATAATGTTTTAATTTCCCCCCTAAGTGACCATTTCCCGATCATGATCGAATTACTGAATACACAACTAACGGTGCACAAAAGAGCTGAAGTTTTTTCAGAAGATGTAGACATAAATAGGCAAAATGGATATGCCCTAAAATGGACCAGGGTGGTTCCCGAGGTTTTCCTTAGTAAATTAGTCAATGCTTGTAGTACAAACTTTGACGCCTGCTTGGACCCGGAAACTGAGGATGCAGAAATTATAAGTATTTTTAGAGAGATAACTGCCAGTATAAAAAAGGGTTTATGGGTTAATGCCAAGGTAAATAAGACTCAAAGGAAAATCAGAGGCTGGTTTACACCTGCTTGTAGTAAGGCTCATAAACAACTAAAATTGGCCTTGCACCAGCAGGAGAGAAACCAACCACTGATAAGGACCCTACGAAAGGAGTATAAAACTCCACTAAAAACCAAACGACAGATGATGAAAAATAAAGCATGGACAGCCATTATGGAGGCTTCAGAACTAAAGGACATGACAGCTTTTTGGAAAGCAGTCAATGCTCCATTTTTCAAAGATAGTTCAAAGGCCCGTATGGAAATAGCCGTGAATGAAGAAGATTGGGTTAAGCATTTTGAAATTCTTTATAACCCAGTAGCAGCTACCTCTGATTCAATAAGAGAACCCATGCCTAAGAGAAAGGATGCAGAAGGGCAGCAATTTAACTTCTTACTGGATGAGGTAATCAAGGGTATTAATTCCAGTCTTGGGGGTAAGGCACCAGGCCCCGATGGTGTCCCAGTAGACATTTTTAAGAAAAACATCTATCTCTGGGCTCCCTTGCTCACTAGAATCTTTAATGCTGCCATCTCCATAGGATTACTTGACACCTGGTACAAGTCGATTATAATCCCAATTTTTAAAAAAGGGGACAGATCAAGTTGTGCTTGTTACAGGCCCATATCGTTGCTTGACTCCACCATTAAAATAATTGGCAGAGTCATTTTAGATAGACTGCAGAAATGGGCAGAGGAACACCATATCATTAGCGATCTTCAATATGGGTTCTGAGAAGGAGTTGGTACTATTTAGCAAGTACTTAATCTATCAATGTTGATAGAGAAACACACAATAGCCAAGGGAGGTAGACTCTTCTTAACCTTTCTAGATCTTACTTCGGCCTTTGATTTTGTAAATCATGGTAAAGTGTGGACTATTCTAACCAGTTTGGGAGTTGAAGTAAATATTATTAGTTTTTTTAAGAGAACTGTATAATGGGGCTAGGGCAATGGTCAGATATGGCATAAATGGGGAGTGTACAAGGGAATTCAGAGTTGCAAGGGGCGTTAGGCAGGGGTGTGTCCTCGCTCCATTTTTATTTTCTATTTATATTAATAATTTAGAGGATACATTATTACAGGATTGTAATGATATGCCAAATGCCTCAGCCCGTCGGTTACCTGCACTTATTTATGCAGATGACACTGTGCTTATGGCAAGAACCCCCTTAGCCATGCAGGCCATGATTTCATCCTTTAGTGCCTTTATGGATAAACTTGAATTACAGATAAATTGCACTAAGACATTCGTAATGAACTGCGGTGGTAACGTCCGCCAAAAGAAAAAAAACTATGTTCATCGGATCAACCCCTCTACAGCACACCCGAACTTTCCCATATCTGGGGATTCTGTTTGATCATACTGGGAACTGGAATAGTGCAATACAGGCTAGGAATTTATTATTCTCCAAAGCCATAATGGCCCTTAAGACCTTTAGCAGAAAGATGGGCAAAAAGCCAGTCAAAGAGCTTTTATATATATATATATAAGACTAGCTGTGTCTCGGTGGCACTATATGGGGCAGGCATTTGGGGAAATTTAAACATTAGTATTTTACAAGTAACTGAAAACGGTTTCTTACGATACCTTTTGGCACTCCCAATGAGCACGTCCAACTATAACTGCCATACAGAATTGGGTATCCCTTATTTGGAAGACCTAATTAGGATTCAACCGATGCTTTTATGGCATCGGGTATGGACCAACGAGAAATGCCATCTAAACAGACTTATATTGGGGGATGCATTAAAATTAGATGGGGTAAAAAGGATAAAATGGTTAAGCTATATATAGAAACTGTTTGTAACAACATCAAGCATCCAGAGTTTTTTGATGAGCCAGATACTATGTTTAATATTACCAGGAAGGCATTGAAATATCTGTGCCTAAACTTCCTTGAGAAACAAAGACAATCGAGTGAACTGGTAAAAAAGACTGTGATCTCCCATCAAATGATTATCAAAACAAGGACCATCCAGCCCTACCTAAACCTACAAATGAAAGAGCAAGAAAGGTTCTTATTGACCAGATTTAGGTTTGGAATTCTGTTTAGATTATTGAGCTTCCCTGCCACAAATGACTGGTCTAAGGATTTGTGTAAATGCCCCTGTGACAATGTCTCTGCCCAATCGGATATACACATCCTATTCTTCTGCAGATTTTATGTGACATCTAGGAAGAGATGGATAATGCCAATTTTAAAATATTTGAATTTGAGACAGTGTCGTCCAGCGTTTCTAGCCATACAGATTTTGGAGGACATTTTTTCCGTCTCTTCCGTTGTGGCTTTTCTTAAAAGTATATTTTATTTGCGTAAGACAATGATTATATGACTTTGGCCTATGTATATATATATATATACTGTGTACATTGTATTCTTTTTTTTTTTCTTTTAATTAATGTTGATGTAAAAAAAAAATGTATGTGATTTGATGTACTTTTCTGGTTATGAAATATAACCGAATAAAGTCTTTTGAACTGAACTGACTGTGAGACACTTGATGCTTGGAAAGATCTCTGGTGCTGCTTCTCAGCCTGGGTGGTCTGGCCTTCACAGACTTAGGGCCCGATTACGATCCCGTTTGGAAGGGCTCCGTGTTAGATTTGGATTTTCCGAATCTGATTTGGATCCCTTGTTTCCGACCGAATCGTACACAGTTTCCAATGACCAATTACAATGCCTGTAAACCGTTAGGGCTGCCTGAATTGGTTCCGAAAGGCATTCGGACAGGTTGTGTCTTTCGGAGCCGAATCGTACAGCTCTATGGACTCAGTTTCTGAGCAATCGATTACGATGACTGATTCGGACAGCAGTTCCGATTCAGTTTGCCCAGAACAAATCGGCTGTCAGAATATTTCTTTGAGGGCCTGTAAAAGGGCCCCTTCACCCGGGGCCCTGCAAATCGGGCTTGTGGGGGTCCCCATAGGTCCCCTCTCCCCAAGCATTCATAGTGTGGCAGGCACCATGGGGTGGCACCACAGGGTGCACGATTTTCCCCATATTCCCCATACCACTACCCCGTTTCTCAATGGATGCCTGGGTTCTCATTCGGAACACAGGCTTCCATTGAAGTCAGTGGGAGTCTGACCGAATCGCATCTTGAAGCATACTGATCATCCAAATCGCTCAGTTGGACACCCCTGATCCTAGTCTTTCGGAACGCATTCCAGAACCGATTCGGTCAAAATGGTTTCGATACAGTGCCTTGCAAGAGGAGAATCCACAAAACCCACCCACGATTGCGGTGGCTGCTTTGGGCTATCCCTGAATGTCTGTTGATACTTCTCAGGAGTCAAGGGAAACTTACAGATATGGGAATCCTAGGTCTGATCAGCTACTTTTAGGACCAATAGGGTATCCCTCCTAGCAAAAGGCATGTGCTTCCACAGACTGGCCCCCTAGTCCTCCTCTGGACTCTCTGCATACATAGGGCTACCTCATATGCTGCATATCACTTATTTATATCCCCCTATTACCTAACTAGGTACCAGGTCTTTGCGATGTGGCTTCTTTTACCTATTCTTGCACTTCATTTTCCCAGCCACCATCTTCCTTGGACTCAAATACCCTTCAGGACCTTGATTCACCTTGTGCTGACTCCTCTCATGGTCAGTAGGACCATATTCTCCTCTAAAGCCAAGTTCAATTTTTTTTCCACACGTGCAAGAGTTGCTACTGTGTTTTTCTCCTTTGCAGCTAGAACTGCCATTCACTCCTCAGAAGCCCGCTTTCTATCCTCAAGTGCAAGGGAATACAGTTGCAACATCAAGGCCGTCTCCACATGTCTGTCCTCCAGCTCTGATTGGGACTAGCTGCAAAAGGGCACAGTGCTCCCTGCCCAGGACATTGCCGGTGATGCTGCTCTTTGTGGACAACACTCTCTTGATACTGTGGTTTCCTCGATGTCTTCCTCATTTTCCTCCTCAACCTCATTATTCTCTGAGGTGCACTGTAGTTGGTGGGCTGCCTCCCAGGCTTCATTCTTGGACTGCTTGTTCAACTTTGATCCTTATGCTTGCACTTGCTTCTCAGCTCCGCCATACTAAGGCCCTCCATTTTATCCAGATCCAGCTGCCTATTCCCAAAAACATAAGGTGCACAAAATGAATTTTGGAGAAAAATCAAAAATGCCCTTAATATAATCATAAGTCAGTCATAAAATCCAGAATGCACATTTTTGCTACAAATGTAAAAATCAATTTTTATTTTAACTTAAATCACTGATCAGAACTAAAAAAAACACAAGTCCTGATCTCACTGCTGAAAACCAATGTTGGAAACTGGATTATTATTTGGGGTGGTACCTACCTCAAGGAATAGTCACAGCCCTTGTCAAAGTGAGCCCTTAAAATCCCTTCATGAACCCGAGCTAAACCCCCTTGTATATATGCCACAGAACAGACATGCATAATTTAGGACAATATGCGAAGGATTCATGCTGTACCAAAACAGTAATAAAGTCAAAATGCAAAACAATAAAAAAAATCCAAACTGAGTTAGAAAAATAGAGTGAGCTTTAGTAAATTATAAACAAAATAATACCAACATGACAAAAAATACAATTTAGGGAACTGGAGATATTAATTTTTAAAGATTTAAGGGAAAATAGTGTCAAAAGCACAGAGAGCTAATGATAGTATATGGTCCCAGTAGACAGGTTCCGAGGTGCAATTTCAGTCTGACTGAATTGGAGTGTAGGTTGAATACTCCAACCAGGTTTGTCACTATCAAATCCATCTGACTTAGGCCTTAATTACGAGTTTGGTGATAAAAACAACCAAACTTTCAAATTGGGTAAAAGCCGATTCCATGGGTTTTGGTAACTAACAAGTGTGTTAATTAACACTCAGTGAGTGTGTAGTATCCTCCATATATTTATTTATTTACGAAGTTTTATATAGCGCAAACTCGATCCCGAAGGATATCATAGCTCTTTACAAATTGAGGGAATGAGGTAACATCAGTACGAGAGTCAAATAGGGAATATACATAGAAAATGCAATAATTGTGCACAGGAAAGGACCAATATAGGGCTTGGCTAGGCGTAAAATGTGCTAGGCATTGAAAACATAACGGCAAGGGGGGCAAATACAATAGAAAAATACCGGAGTGACATCCATTCTTGGAGTGTGTCCGATGCGCTAAGAGCTGACCATCACTCTTCTTATGAAGTTAGGAATTTGTTTGTGAGGAATCTTTTTGTTTCAGTTTGAAAGCAACCTTTAGAGGAGATTCTCCGGATTTCTGGTGGAAGAGAGTTCCAAATATTTGGGGTAGATCCCGAGAACGCTCGTTGACAAGTTCTCTTTTTGCGGAAGATCTGGGGTTTCAGGAGGAAGGAATTAGCACTCCTTGACGGTCTCCCCCCTCCGGATAGTTTTAACTTTTGCGCCAGGTAATTGGGGGTTTTGAAGTGGAAGGCTTTGTGCGATAAGCATGCAATCTTTAATTGAATTCTAGCTTCGTAGGGCAGCCAGTTTAGAGATTTTAGGACTGGGGAGATGTGGGCATTTCACTTGGTGCCCGTAATCAGTCTGGCCGCAGCGTTCAATGAAGCCTTTAGCGGAGCCAAAGTGTATTTGGAGAGGTCGCATAGCGTAGCACTGCCATAGTCAAGCCTCGGTAGTACAGGCACTTGGAACACCTGCTTGAAGTCGGCTTGAGGTAAGAAAGGTTTGAGGTTCCTGAGAGTTCTCAGAAGGTGGTTAGCTCCCTTGCTTACGTTGCTGATATGGGTCTTCATATTCAGGTGTTTGTCCAATGTGATTCCTAGTGATTTAGCTGAGTCAATAATACGGGGGGAGCAGTTGAAGGCTGTGAGTAGGTTCATCCAGAGGTCAATGTTAGGAGTGTTTTTCGGGGAAGAGATGAGGAGGAATTCGGTTTTGGTGGTGTTTAGCAGGAGGTGGTTCTCAGTTAGCCAAGTTTGAGTAGTCAATAGGGTGGAGTTGAGTGAAGTGATGTTGTCTGGGGAGGAGATTTTCAGGTAGAGCTGGGTGTCGTCTGTATACATATCGAATCGAATGTCCAAGGATTTTAGTACATCAGCTAATGGTTCCAGAAACAAATTGAAGAGAATGGGAGATAAGAAGGATCCTTGTGGTACCCCCATGGTGACTGGGGATGGGTGAGAGAGAGAGTGGTACGCCTTATCTCTTTGGGATCTGTGCTGGAGGAAGGACGAAAACCATTGCAGCACGTGCCCAGAGCGGCCCATCCTTTGCTCCAGAATATCTAGGAGGTTGTCGTGATTGACAGTGTCAAAGACAAAGGAAAGGTCGAGTAGGATAAGGAGGCAAGATTCATTTTTGTCAAGAATTATTAGGATGTCATCCATGACATGAGTGAGAGCCGATCCAGTTCTGTGCCCACTACGATAGCCCGATTGGTGTTGGTCCAGGAGATGAAAGTTTTTGATGTGTGCACATAATTGAGATTGGACGCATTTTTCCAAGAGTTTGGCTAGTGTGGGGATGCTGGAGATGGGGCGGAAGTTGTTAATATCTGTACTGTCTGCTGTAGGTTTTTTTAAAAATAGGTGTTACCTGGGCCTCTTTTAGACAGTCTGGGATCGTTCCCTGTGAGAGAGAGGCATTGACAATCTTTGTCCAGATGGGGGAGATAGAATATTTAATTGCTTTGAAGATGGTGGGAGGTAAAGGGTCTTTGAAGTGATTAGATGGGTTGATACTCCGAAGGACCTTATTGATTTCATTTTCGTTTAGGACGGTGAAGGTGTCCCAGGGAGCGTTGTGCTTGATACCTCTGCTAAGTGGAGCAGCCTTATCTGGTGGGGCCAGGGAGGGTGCAGGTCCGTTGGATGTTAATAGAGACCTCCTGGTTTCTAGATCAATGTTAATAAGTCTGGTTTTCTCAGCAAAAAAGTCAGTCAAGTCAAAACATGTGGGAGGACTGACATCAGATCTGATCGGTTGGGGGCTATGACAGATTGTTGTTTAACCAGTTCGAACAATTTCTTGGGTTGATTGGCAGCTTGGTTAAGTTGGGATCTGAAATATTCCGCCTTGGTTGTTTTTTTTTGTTTGTTATAGGAGCTTCTAGCTGATCTGAGGTTTGTTAGATGGACCGCTGAAGGAGTGGATCTCCAGGAGCGCTCTCGGCCCGAAGATTGTGACGCTCCGAATTTAGGTTGCTATTGAACCAAGGTTTTGATATTTTTGAGGGCTGATGGAATTACTTTCTGACATTGCATAACATCTCCACCCCTCCCGCAGGGGAGTGGGGTCTAGTACCACCACTCCCATGTATGCACATCATCTTGACCCCAATGCAGTGAATTGGTCTTAACCTGGAGCGAGGGCCCTGCGCACTGGCACCATCCCAGTGGTGACTGCCCCCCCACACCCATTACCTCAACAAGCATTAAACAGGCTACACCTGCCTTGGTGACACATGACCCTGTCTGAGCATCTCCTACTGACCATACAGTATGCACCTCTAAGTCTTAAGGGCTAATAGTCTGGGGTCTTCCCCTAAGTGCAGCAGCAAGAATACATGTTTACGCACACTTTAGAATGACAGTACTCAGCACATTTGGATATCATTAAAAATGCATTGCAATTACAGCCCCTAAAGGCATCACAGATGATCACAGGATTAAGTTGTAAATACTGCCAGACACCCTAACCAGAGTGTCTAGCCACTTAGCTTATGACATCACCTTACACCAATACTTCACATTGAACATCAGTCCCTCTAAAACATGGGTACTCACAAACTTTCTCTCGGGGGCCAAATTTACAGTGTGGTGTGTGACCGAGGGCCGCACTGGTGGGGGCGGGGTCAGTGGGGGATGGGGCGGGGCTAGAAAGGGAAAAAAACTGACCATGAGGTTGATCACAGGTCCCTGCAGCGGACGCCTTTGTCCACTGAGCCACCAGACCTGGCATACACACATTTCTCTTTCTCTCTCTCTCTCTCTCTCTCTCTCTCTCTCTCTCTCTCTCTCTCTCTCTCTCTCTCTCTCTCTCTCTCGCTCTCTCTCTCTCTCTCTCTCTCTCTCATTCTTTCTCTGTCACACTCTCTCTCTCTCTCTCTCTGTCTCCCTCCCTCCCTCCCTCTCTCTCTCTCTCCCTCCCTCTCTCTTTCCCTCCCTCTTTCTCTATACCTCTCTCTCCCTCTGTGTCCCTCTGTCTCACTCAATCTGACTGTCTCACTCTCTCTCTGTCTCCCTCTCTCTGTTTCCCTCTCCCTCTCTCTGTTTCCCTCTACCTTCCTCTATTTCTCTCTCCATCTCTATCCTTCCCTATTCCTCCTTCCCTCTCTTTCCCTCACCCTCCTTCCCTCTCCCTCCCTCCCTCTCCTTCCCTCTCTGTCTCCCTCTCTCTCATTCCCCCTCCCTCACTACGAGGTCTCCCTCACTCAGATGTCTCCCTAACTCTGATGTCTCCCTCACTCTGAGGTCTCCCTCACTCACTCTGAGGTCTCCCTCACTCACTCTGAGGTCTCCCTCACTCACTCTGAGGTCTCCCTCACTCGCTCTGTCTCCCTCCCTCGCTCTTTCTTTCCCTCGCTCTCCCTCTGTCTGCCTGTCTCCCTCCCTCCCTCGCTCTCCCTCTCTCTCCATTCGTCTGCCTCTGTCTCCCTCCCTCGCTCTCCCTATGTCTGCCTGTCTCCCTCCCTCATTCTCCCTCTGTCTGCCTGACTCCCTACCTCGCTCTCCCTCTGTCTGCCTGTCTCCCTCGCTCTCCCTATGTCTCCCTCGCTCTCCCTCGCTATGCCTCCCTCGCTCTCCCTCTGTCTCCATCGCTCTCCCTCACTCTGCCTCCCTCGTTCTCCCTCACTCTGCCTCCCTCGCTCTCCCTCTGTCTCCCTCGCTTTCCCTCTGTCTGCCTCTGTCTCCCTCCCTCGCTCTCCCTCTGTCTGCCTGTCTCCCTCCCTCGCTCTCCCTCTCTCTGCCTGTCTCCCTCCCTCGCTCTCCCTTTAGCTGCCTCTGTCTCCCTTGCTCTCCCTATGTCTCCCTCGCTATGCCTCCCTCGCTCTCCCTCTGTCTCCCTCGTTCTCCCTCTGTCTCCCTCGCTCTCCCTCACTCTGCCTCCCTCGCTCTCCCTCTGTCTCCCTCCCTCGCTCTCCCTCTGTCTGCCTGTCTCCCTCCTCACTCTCCCTCGCTCTCCCTGTCTGCCTCAGTCTCCCTCGCTCTCCCTTGCGCTGCTTCCCTCGCTCTCCATCTGTCAGCCTCTGTCTCCCTCCCTCGCTCCCCCTCTGTCTGTCTCCCTCCCTCGCTCTCCCTCTGTCTGTCTGCCTGTCTGTCTCCCTCCCTCGCTCTCCCTCTGTCTGTCTGTCTTTGTATCCTTCCTCCCTCCCTCTCCCTCTTCATCTCATCATGCCTGTGTGTGCCCGGGCTGACACAGCTTCTGGGCACACACACACTCAGCCAGCCAGCCGCACCTGAGCACTTCACACCTCTTTAAGAGACCATTCGCATGCTAATGAGGCTTTGTTCAGCTCTTAGGCCCCTGCAGCCCCACTCTGACGGAAATCGCCCGGCCCTCACAGAGAGTCTCTACATCGCGCTGCCGCAGGGGTGTTTGCTGAGATTCTTAAAAAAACAAACAACCACGGGTACAATGTCTGCACGGTCCGCGGGCCGCCAGGGAAGGCTTGCCGGGCCGCACCTGGCCCGCGGGCCGTACTATGAGTACCCGTGCTCTAAAAGAAATAACGATTAATAACTGCATTTCAGTGCAATTACACCTTTTCACCTCCAGGGGATGCCCCTCTGCAGACATCCCCAACTCAACCCTTCACTCCTTGATGCAATTATCAAAACACCCTCAGCTGAATAACAAAAGTTCCAGACCCGAAGGTGTTAACAGCAAGTTGATCCCTGGAGGGGTTGATTCCTTTGAATCCCCAAGACACTTGGGGTGGGACTTTGCTCTTCGTGCTGTGGGGAGAATGCACTTCTCCAGCAGCTCCCCAGCACCTTTATACATGTAGGGTGGTGACCCCGTTCTTCTGAGGAAATATAAATTTTATGGTCAAGTAATGTTCCCTAACGTGTACCCCACCGTCTCCATGTACCAGCTTAAAGTGCATGTAACTTCCCTCCTGTGCCAGCTATGAAGACGCAAATACATTTGCGTCCAACGTTAACATGTCCTCTTTCAGACCCACCCTGAATGGGTTGAATATTCCGTTCCTAAGTATGCCATGCCAACGCCTTTTGTGGTGTACTTTACATGTTTTTCAGCTCAGGCGAAGTAGGCCTCTGAATTCTGCAATCGAGCCTTCTCCTGCCTTCTGACTCTGAACGCCTCAGCCTGGGCTGCCTCTGTACCCGTGACCTCTGCCTTACTCCCTGTGCGGCTAACGGCGCTTAGCCCAGCCTGCTGCCTGCCAAGACTGTATTCAACCTTCGAATTATCTGTTCCGCTCCTCAAACATACATTCCTGCCTACTAGTTTAAGTAAACATCCCCCCAGCTGCAGAGCAAAGGGCCCGGCCTCACTGTCTCCGTGCAAGTAATTCATAGCCTCTGTTACCATGGTAGGCCCATGCCCCCTCGCATCTCATGCAGACACTTAGACGCTTATACACGCACTCACAGTCAGTATAGAATAGCTTCTGCCCCAGAGACCTTTCCTTCTAGATAATATGGTTCCCAAACATCAGATATCAGATATGATATAGGTACGAGTTGATCTGACATGCCAGACTTCTGTCTCTTTCCGTTAGTGTAAATGTCAAGTCCCCTGCACCCTCCAGTTTTACGTCAATTACACGTCATGCAGCTGCGCGCGCATCCAGGCCTCAGATTTCTGCTGACATTGCCAAATTCTGCTAAGTACCCACCTACTCGTGACACTTATATGTGACGTTTCTAGCACACGCCTCTATGTACACGCCTAGTTCACGCCTTCTAATTACGTATCACTACCACGTGTATGCTGTTATCTTGTTTCTCTCAGCTGTTACGCCTACTGCATTGGTTTCTATTATATGATTTAAGTATATAAGCTATGTATTGTCAATAAAGTATGGCTCTATCCCTTCCGGCTCTATCCCTTCCTGCACCCCAGTGGTGTCAGGAACATGATATCCGATCTGGTACCATGACCATTCCTCTTTAAGGAATAAAACCCCTAAGAACTCTAACACCACGGACTCTGCCTCTTTCTTTCCGATTGAGTTATTTTTGTTTAAGTACTTACCTGCATAGAAATTAGGACGGTAAATCAAATATTTACCACATTATTCTGGCGCCCGAATAGGGACCCCTCCCCCACCCCACGCGCCGGTTGGTGCGTTGCAAGCTTTGCCCCCTGCCATCAGTCAAGACGGAACTACGCGTACCCGCAGGATTTCCTGTATCTCCCTCTGGCCCACGGAGGTGACGGAGACTGCGATCAGCACCCAGACGAGGCGGTGAGGAGTGCGGAGGATCCCGACCAGAGCCTAGCCGAAAGAAGCAAGTTCCGAGGTGTCAAGAGGCCCACCAGTTTCCGAAGTATCCACGTGTCGAGTCGAGTCCAGTCCGGTCCAGTCCAGTCGAGTTTTCCGAGGCCTTCCGATTCCGTGCTTCCCGGTGAGTACCATTGCTGGGACGTATCTAGACGGGTGCATTATTATGCATCCGGTAAAGACGGGTTTGGGTACACAAACACGGTCTGCACTGTTTTAGACAGTGTATCTGTACTGTTTAGCAGTATATCAGTTATTCAAGTTCTTGCGCTGTCTTCGACAGTGTATCTGTGCTGTTTAGCAGTACATCCAGTATCTAGGGTAGAGATATATGTTCAAAATGTTTTTCATGTGATTAATGTCGTGGTATGAATGATTGTTTAATGTACATTATTGTGTTTTTGTGTAATCAGTTGTGTTCAGAGTTAAGTAGCAAGGATTGAGTATACAGTACCAAGTAAACAAGATGCCGTTTTTCAATAAGTTAAAGCAGATAGGAACTAGGAAAGGGATACTAGAGGAAGAAATTCCTATCCCCCCTAGGGACACGCCAGGAAATTTCATGTACCATAAGCATGGCTTAGATGCCATATTGTATCTAGATTTATGGGCCGATTATACTAAGCACCTAGACGAGAGACACAGATGGCCCGTTACAGGAACATGGGATGCCGAGTGCATCGTGAAGGTAGAAGAAGCACTATGGAGAAAGAAAGCCAGACAATCACAGAAAGATGCCATAGAATTATGGCGTAAAGAATCACATAAACGAGCCGAGAAAGAACTCCGAAAAGAAGACAGACTTAGAGAGGCGTCGGATAAAGTCCGAGAAAACGAATTAGTTAAAGAAGGAATCTGAGTAAAAGCAGAACAAGTAGACCGCGCACGAAACAATCTTGTAAATGGCATGTACTTAGTGGCCGAGGGTTCGCCTGAAGCCACTTCAGAAATACCGAAAGATCTGCCGCCACCATTGGTTCCAACTAAAGTAAATCACAGGACTACTAAAGACATATTTCTGAATTCCTATCTAGATGATGTAGCACCCGCTTACACCAATTCACGCGCCCCGCCTACTGACGGGGACGGGGACGGAGGTGGCAACCCGCCTCCAGACCATATCCCGCTACTGCCGCAACAAGGTTCACCCGTTCGACAGTCTGTCCCTCCACCCCCACCACTTCCTATACCAAAGGTTAAGATACCAAATCCGTTTTTGCCTGATCCTATTAATAGACAAGTTCAAGTACACATACAGACTCCACAGAGGGATAATGCCCAAGCGTCCGCCTCAGGAGGTGCGACTGAGGGTTTCCAGACCCCGCCAGCAACACACAGATTACACCTTAGGGACATGCAGAAGCACCCTACACTCCAATCACCCCGTCTCGACATACTCAAAGAACCGCTTCCAGTTTGCAGATACGATCCAGTACCCGGCAAAGACGATAGAATGTTGATAGCATCACTACGCTTGCGACAAGCTACAGATTACCTAGTGTTATTCTCAGGGATGACTGATCACCTAGATAGAATATATCATTTTGTCCAGACTGGGGAAAATCCTGAAAGTATTAAGGAGGCCCTGGCACATCAGAAAGTTGACACTCAAGCATATATATTACGTTTTTTCATAAATTGCTTAATAAGAGACCGAGACAGGCCTGAGACAGACCAGGATGAAATGGAAGCACTAAACAAGTGGGGTCAAAATATAGCCGAAGGAAAGCATGATAGAATAAATTGCATATCGAGCATGTATAAGAAAATCAGAAAAACAGTAATAGAAATACACGAAAAAGAAAAAGAAAATGCCTCCTCCGAGGAGGAGGAAGGATCTGAAGAACGAGAAACGACTACAGATACAGTAGCGTATGTAGGTAAGGGAACTTACCTTAGGAAAGGCATTCGTCCAGAAAGCAAGAGAGTTTTTCTCTCTGGCATATCAAAACCGAATTCTCCTGAATATCTGTTTCAAGATACTGATAAAATGCTTCGAGAACGAATGGGGTACCATGTACTCAATTCTATGGATGAACAAGAACTAGCCCGGTCAGCAGTATTATGGGCTGACAATCCTAATATATACAATGATGACACAGTAGCGCAGACATTTCTGAACCTATCCCCAGACGAGCAGAAATTAGCAGGTATATATATGATTCAGCACCTTCTCACGTTATACAGAAATAAACATTCTGATCCAGGTCCCTTACACGATACATTAGAAGCACTACTCATGGATAGATGGAGAGGCCTAAGTACCAAGTTAATTCAAATAATTCTAGGACAACGGCACAGATACAACACTTTCTTAGGCCCACAATATGTTTCCGCTCCGCCCCCAGAAAGAAGAATGTTTCATATGGAGCGTTTTGAAAGGCAGAACCCATTACGAGAAGTACATCCAGTTATGGGTATCGATAATACCTTGAAACGTGTGTATGTATACACACCTCTGACCAAGTTAGAACTATTAGAAATGAAGAAACTAGTACCTTGTCACGATAAAGACCCTGCAGGTTTTCACAGAGAACTTAAAGACATGTTACTCATGGGAGATTACACATATACTGACATTATGAAATTGTTAAAAGTACTGCTGCCCACCGGCATCTACGAGAAACTCAAGGAAAGAGAATGGGAGGTGGGAGACAAAGAGATTATATGGACAGAAATAGAAGACGAGGAAAAACTTCGTACTCCAGGGCTAGGCCTTGGGGAGAAAGCTAAAGCATTACCAGGTTTGATAGTACAGGTTCTGCCAAGATTACTGACCACTAAAAAGGAAGACTGGGACGCAATCTCAGCCTGTAAACAGAAACATGATGAAGACACTAGTGACTTCTATTCAAGATTCGAGAAATGTTTCATTATTAATAGTGGCCTAAAACCAGGTAGCGAGTCGTACCCGCATCTTTTTGTAACGAAATTAGTCGAGAACTCCCTGACATCAGTTAAGAACCGTGTATATAAAGTTGAAAGTACATGGCAAGCAAATACACCATCCCAGATGTTACAGATGTTACAATACCACCAGAACAGAATCAGAGAAGAACAGGATCACGAACAGAGACGCATGAAAGACACGAAAATGAAAATGTTAGTGGCCCAGTCGGTTCCAGCCGACGGCCAGAGAAAGGGTACGGCCCAGACAGGTAATGCCGCAGCTCCCGTTAAAGGGACATGCAATTATTGTAAGCAGCCAGGTCACTACGTACATGAATGTCCAGTTCTGAAACACAATATAGCAACAGGTAGAACTGAGGAAAGACCGCATCCGCCTAGACAAGACCAGGGCCAGCAACAGACTTCACAGAATGCACAACCTATGCATGCTCCACCACATACAGGACAAACAGCAGCGGTATCACAGCCACAGCCCATTGCCGCTACGCAGCAAGTTTCACGACAGATGAACCAGTATGCCCAATCTGATTATCCCGACTATCAGCGATACACATGAAACAGCCTAGAGAGGGAGGTTGGCTTGCCTCTTATTGAGATTCCTGTAGATCAAGAGGGTCCTTATGTACACAGTCAAATATTGGGAAAAGACAGAAAGTTTTTAATTGACACAGGGGCAAGCCGCACGACAATCAGCCATAATGAAGTCCCAGGGGCACCCCTCTCAGGCTTACAGAATGTTTCCCTTGGTTTTTCAGGACAGCCTATTGTAAATGAGGTATCGAAGCCAGTCCCCCTGGCTGTGGGTCCATTATCACGTGTTACAGACTTGTTACTTACAAAATCATGTCCAGAAAATCTGTTAGGTTTAAAAACATTGAAGGCTCTAGGAGCTGTGATATGTTGTTCTCCGGAAGGAGTTAGACTTTTCTTGCGTGACTTTAAGGGTCACTATATATTACGAGAGTTTGATGTCAGATTGAAAAATGTACCAGAACACCTGTGGGCACAAGGCCCAACCGATGTAGGCTGCATGCACATTACACCATACCGTGTTACACTCAAGCCAGGTGTTGTTTTACCCCGAATCAGACAATACAAATTACCACCCGATGCTGTAGTGGCTTTACTGGAAATCATTGAAGAGCTCATTGCCCGCGGAGTGGTCGTAGAGACCGACTCCAATATCTGTAATTCCCCTATCATTCCGATTCTTAAACGTACTGATCCCAATGCACCGCCAGTATATCGGCTGGTGATTGATTTACGAGAACTGAATAAATGCGTTGTTCCACAGTACCCTGTGGTTCCCGACATCTCATCCTTATTGACTGCTATTGATTCAGAAGCAACGTTCTTTACTGTAATTGACCTCAAGAACGCCTTCTTCAGTGTGCCCATTGATCCAGAGAGCCAATACCTCTTCGGATTCAGTTTAAATGGACGAAGTTTCAAATTTTCACGCGCACCTCAAGGATTCACAGAAAGCCCCAGCATCTATAGTCAAGCACTGAAAAGACAACTCGATTGTATTCAAATGCCAGTTAATACCGCCTTACTACAATACGTCGATGATCTGCTGATCACCGCACGAAGTGAGCCCGAATGTGAACAAGCATCACTGACAGTTTTACATTTCCTGGCCGACAAGGGACACAAGGTGTCTCCTTCGAAGCTACAATTCTGTGTTCAGCAAGTTGTGTACTTGGGTCACTTGCTGTCCAAAGTGGGGAGACAGCTCACTCCTGATCGCATTCAGTTAATTGTAAATATGCCCCAACCCCAGACACAAAAGGAAGTACGGGCCTTTATAGGCCTCACCTCGTACTGCAGACAATGGATTCCTCAGTATGCATTTCTAGCTAAACCACTCATTCAGTTGACAACACAGGAGGCAGCGACTTCGACTGTCCTCCCTTGGAATCAGGAACATACACAGGCCTTTGAGGAATTAAAGAAAGCTTTATGTCAAGCACCAGTTTTAGCGACACCGTGTTACAGCAAACCTTTTACACTTTTTGTTACAGAACGTGATGGTACAGCGTTGTCTGTCCTCACTCAAGATCAAGCAGGATCGCATAAGCCTTGCGCTTATTTTTCAAGTACATTGGATTCAGTAGCCCAGGCACTCCCTGCGTGCTTAAAGTCAGTTGCAGCGACAGCCCTAGCTATCAGACAGAGCGACTCAATTGTCTTAGGGCATCCATTAACAGTACAAGTTCCACATTCTGTAGAGGTTCTTCTAAACCGAACCCAGACTCAACACTTGACTATAGCACGACTGACAGGTTATGAATTGACACTATTCCAGCCACACATAGAAATCAGACGCTGCAGCATTCTAAACCCCGCAACATTGTTACCTTCAAGTATGACTAATACAGCCCCGCATGATTGTGTAGAGATCATTAATGCAGTAACAAAGCCCCGACGAGACTTAACAGATGTTCCATTGACAAATCCAGACCTGACACTTTACGTGGATGGTTCATGTATGAGAACAAGTACAGGAGAATTAGTGGCCGCGTATGCAGTGACCACTGAGACTGAAGTTAAAGAAACATATCGCATTGATACATTGTCCGCTCAAGCAGCAGAGCTCATCGCTCTGACCCGAGCCTGTATACTAGCCAAGAACAGAAATGTTAACATATACACTGATTCACGTTATGCTTTCGGAGTCGTACACGACTTCGGAGTGTTATGGCAAGAACGAGGTTTTTTGACCTCTCACGGTGCCAAGATCCAACACAGTCCCCTCATTCAAGCACTGTTAGAAGCAATACATCTGCCTTCAGGCATATCCATCATGAAGTGTAAAGCACATACTAAAGTTACAGATTCTGTTTCCCAGGGTAACGACCTGGCAGACCAAACAGCAAAACATACAGCATTGACTCACACCCAGACAACTGACGTGACAAAGATCATAGTACCGACACATTGTATGGCAGTTAGGGATCCCACACTAGATGTAATCGATATTCAGACACATGCTACTCCAGATGAAATAAAGAAATGGACTGAACTAGGAGGGATCCAGACAGATCAAGGATGGATGACGAAGGGAAAATCTACATGGTTTCTCCCCGACTCTATGGTTCAAGTCATAATAAATACAGCACATAGTCCAGCACACCTAGGAGAAAAAGCTATGTTAGACAGTTTACAGAATCTCTGGTACAACAAACATTTACGAGCAGCAGCAAAACAGAAAGTGCGTACTTGCATGATCTGTTGTCAGTTCAATCCAGGTAAAAGCGTCCCTGTAGAGCAAGGTGGATTTCATCCTCCCGATCACCCTTTTGAAGTCCTCCAGATGGATTATATCCAGATGGACCGTTGTCGAGGATTCAAGTATGTCCTCGTAGTTGTTTGTGCACTTTCCCGTTGGACCGAAGCATATCCAGTCCCAGATTACACTGCTCCGACCACTGCTAGGCAGCTGGTTCGAGAATTCTTCCCACGGTACGGCTTGCCTCGTATCGTGTACTCAGATAACGGACAGCCATTCTCATCCGAGCTCATGAAACAGGTTTCCCTCCTGCTAGGATATCAGTGGAGATTCCATTGTGTCCGACATCCCGAGGCCGCTGGCCTTGTAGAAAGGCATAACCAGACACTGAAAACACGACTCGCTAAAATCTGTAAAGAGAAAGGGGTCGGCTGGATAGTCGCCCTGCCAGTTGCATTGTTCTATATGAGGATGGTTCCCCATTCGAGATCAGGGCTATCCCCGTATGAAGTGGTCTTTGGCCGACCACCGAATATGTGGGGGACGCCCATGCCTAAGAAAATAACAGATGTTGATTGTAACATGTTGACAGATTACCTTGCCTCCTTGATGTCTGCACTCCAATCATGTCGTTCACAGGTTGCCGCAGCTTTTCCCGACAACACTGATGTAAAGCCACACGATGTCCGTCCCGGAGATACCGTGTTGATTAGAAACTTCGACAGGAAAAGCCCGCTGGAGCCCCGCTGGAAGGAGCCGAAGATCGTCCTTCTTACCACGAGGACCGCAATCAAAGTGGAAGGCCGAAAGGGGTGGATCCACACGAGTCATATTAAAAAATGTAATGAACTGCTGCCAGAAACTGACTCGTCCACCCCCTCAAAGGACTGCCTCGATACTAAAGACTTCCAAGTTCCGAAAAGAGAGAAAACTCCCCAAGAGGAGTATCGAATAAAACTTCGATCTAGCAAGTCAGACAGTTTAATTGTTTAAGTCCTCCCCTAGGTGAATCGGTTAAATAGTTTCTGACATGTATCCCCTAGATCGAGATAGAGAGAGAGAGAGACAACTCAAGAAACGTACATATTGTAAATCACTACGCAGTCACTGTATAGTGACCTTATTGATTATGTTTTTTCTAAGTCTTCTGATTATTGTTGCCAGTATATTGCTTCCCATATACTACCCTATCTTCAAGCGTGAACAATCTGCTTATAATGTTTCTGCCGAACATTCTTTTAGTGAATTACCTCCTCACGAACTATCTTACAGACTTGCGCTGCGCAACAATACATTCATTAGTATGTTACATCACTCCCATCAGACTAATAATGCTACAAACTGTTGGATATGTGGCCGACTCCCTCCCTATCAGAAATACAAGGGAGTTCTGCCTCTCTTTCCGTACCCGTTCACTCACAATGGCTCCTGTGGTGCATGGTTTAGATTAATTAATTCTTTAGATCCTGATATTGCTGTTTTCGAGGGGAATTGGATTTGGGGAAACCTGAACCTAGTTCTGCTCAATGCCTGTTACCCTGATAAGAAGGGACTTCCCATTAGGATAGGAACTGATCTAGAAAATGAAGTATATGGATTAGGTAATTATACAATTAACCTCATGATTCTTACCGTCGAATCCGAAGCTGCACCAGTTCTCCCTGCTATGTCAGTATTACCAGTCACTGGTGATTTATGTGTTAGAAAGAAGGGTTCAGTACACTTAGGTCATAGTAAATGTACTACTGTGGTCGAATTCAGGGATCAAGGCAAGTCTTCCTTTAGAGCTACTCGTCATTCCTATTTTGTTTGTGGCCATACCGCATACATACGTTTACCTCCTGATTGGGATGGTACCTGTTACATTGCATTCCTTCTGCCACCTGTTTTTCTAGCCCCTCCTGATTATCACAGAAATCCAAATCTAGTAAAGAGTAGACTCCGAAGAGATCTCCCGATTGTCGACTATACTGAAACGGCATGGGAGCAATACACAGATTTCAATAAAGGATTCTTTTTCTTCACAGGCCCCGTCCAAAACAGTAAACTAATACGTAGATTAACTAGAACACTCGAAGCAGTAGTGAATGAAACTACCTCCGCTCTAGGTAACTTAACAGAGGAGCAGTCCGCCATGCGGGTTGTTGTTCTTCAGAATCGTCTTGTTATTGACGTCATCCTAGCAGATAGAGGCGGAGCTTGTAAGGTCATCGGGTCAAGTTGCTGTGTTTTCATTCCAGAAAACGCGCCAACAGTATATAAAGCTATCACACGTCTTCATAAAATTGCAAGTTTGATACATCAGAATCCAGGCACCTGGACTTGGTCCGGTTGGTTCTGGACAACGTTGACCGCTTGGGGATGGAAAATCCTATCCTTCCTAGGCATTGCCCTTGTCATAGTATTCAGTTGCTGCCTGTGCCTGCAGTGTGGGCCAGCGATTTGTGGTCTGTGCGCCACATCGTGCATTGCACATTCCAGTTTTCACTCAAAACGCGAAAAGAAGAAAGAAGAGCAAATGATATTACAAGAACAGACTGATCGATTCATGAGGATCGATATATCATGAAGGGTCCGTAGGGAACAAGGAGGGAATGAGGAAATATAAATTTTATGGTCAAGTAATGTTCCCTAACGTGTACCCCACCGTCTCCATGTACCAGCTTAAAGTGCATGTAACTTCCCTCCTGTGCCAGCTATGAAGACGCAAATACATTTGCGTCCAACGTTAACATGTCCTCTTTCAGACCCACCCTGAATGGGTTGAATATTCCGTTCCTAAGTATGCCATGCCAACGCCTTTTGTGGTGTACTTTACATGTTTTTCAGCTCTGGCGAAGTAGGCCTCTGAATTCTGCCATCGAGCCTTCTCCTGCCTTCTGACTCTGAACGCCTCAGCCTGGGCTGCCTCTGTACCCGTGACCTCTGCCTTACTCCCTGTGCGGCTAACGGCGCTTAGCCCAGCCTGCTGCCTGCCAAGACTGTATTCAACCTTCGAATTATCTGTTCCGCTCCTCAAACATACATTCCTGCCTACTAGTTTAAGTAAACATCCCCCCAGCTGCAGAGCAAAGGGCCCGGCCTCACTGTCTCCGTGCAAGTAATTCATAGCCTCTGTTACCATGGTAGGCCCATGCCCCCTCGCATCTCATGCAGACACTTAGACGCTTATACACGCACTCACAGTCAGTATAGAATAGCTTCTGCCCCAGAGACCTTTCCTTCTAGATAATATGGTTCCCAAACATCAGATATCAGATATGATATAGGTACGAGTTGATCTGACATGCCAGACTTCTGTCTCTTTCCGTTAGTGTAAATGTCAAGTCCCCTGCACCCTCCAGTTTTACGTCAATTACACGTCATGCAGCTGCGCGCGCATCCAGGCCTCAGATTTCTGCTGACATTGCCAAATTCTGCTAAGTACCCACCTACTCGTGACACTTATATGTGACGTTTCTAGCACACGCCTCTATGTACACGCCTAGTTCACGCCTTCTAATTACGTATCACTACCACGTGTATGCTGTTATCTTGTTTCTCTCAGCTGTTACGCCTACTGCATTGGTTTCTATTATATGATTTAAGTATATAAGCTATGTATTGTCAATAAAGTATGGCTTTATCCCTTCCGGCTCTATCCCTTCCTGCACCCCAGTGGTGTCAGGAACATGATATCCGATCTGGTACCATGACCATTCCTCTTTAAGGAATAAAACCCCTAAGAACTCTAACACCACGGACTCTGCCTCTTTCTTTCCGATTGAGTTATTTTTGTTTAAGTACTTACCTGCATAGAAATTAGGACGGTAAATCAAATATTTACCACACTTCTGAGGCCACCACAAGCCGTGAAAACGCTGTGTTGCCCTTTCAGGCAGGTCCTGGCCTGCAAGGCATTATGGGTGTTGCCGCATATTAGATAAGCGGCCCTCCCGCTGCTCCGGGGAGAGCCGCACTGGCGCTTTGCTGTTTTCTGGGGCCTCAGTGGGGGGCCCAGTCACACCCGGACCCCTAGGTGAGCACAGACGGCTCGGGGAGCCCAACCCTGGGCGTTTCTCCTCTGTTCTGGGGCCCGTTCCCACTCGGGCCCCTCGTACTGCTGCAGGTCTTCCCTGGGGGGCTCCGGTCCCACCCGGGACCCCCGCTGTCCTCCTTGGTTGGAGGGCAGCCTGGGGAGCAAACGCCTAGCTGCCCCCGCCGGCTCCCCGCGCGGGCAGCACTCCTCCGTGCTGCCACGGGAGCCGGCCGATCCCTTCTGGTCTGCCCGCTCTGACGGGCAGACTCGAGGACTCCCGCAGTCCCGCCGCACTCCCCCGGCCTCCTCCTCTTTGCTGGGCCTGGGGATGGGGTCCCAGGCCCCCGGACATCTTAGGGGGGGGGGCGCAACGGCGCTCCCCCCATTCTGGCACTTTGGGGCCCAGAGATGGGGTCCCGGGCCCCGCCTCCTGTCTTCTTCGGGGAGGGGGGGTGCGACGGCACCTCCCCCCCACCTCCTCACACAGGGCCCGTAGTTGGGCTCCCGGGCCCCTCCTCCTGCACCTCTTCACGGGCAACGCAACGGCGCTCCCCGGGGTAGGGTGGGCACCTGGCACCCCGCGGGTGCAGCTTCATGGGGTGCGTGACAGCGCACCCCAGCTTTACTTCTTTTGGGGGCCAGTCCCTGGGACCTGACTCACCACGGGGGAAACTCTGAGACCGGTGGCAGAGCCCCACGCGCTTCGTCGTCGGTCTTCTTAGGGGTCAAAGGTTGCCTACCTTCAGGGGGCCATATCTCAGCCCCTGGGGGTCCGATCTGCCCCATTTTTGTGTCTTCTTGCTCCTGGTGGCGCTCCCCAGCCACTGGGAGTGCTCTCCTTCATCCTCCGGGTCTTCACCCTGCAGGAAGCGGTTTTCACTGGCTCCCTGCGCCTCTTTTCTCCCTGCGCAGAGGCCCCTGCTTCTGCGCACCGGTCCTGGGCTCTTATTCTGGCGCTGTTAGGGAACTGGGGGGCAGTCAGGGGTGTCTTCCTTCCAACTGCCCATTGCGCAAGGCTCGAGCACCTTTTGCCTCAGCAGATCACACTCCAGAGAGAACTTCTCTTCCTGTGCAAGTATTTTTTAAAAGTTGAGTAGGGAGCTGGCAGGAAGTCTCTGTGTGTCCTATCAAACAGCGACACATCACTTCCCTGCCCCCTCCTTCTTGTCCAGCCCCTGGGTTTGATCAAAATGGTGTTGTCCAGTGTCTCTGGCCACATGCCATCCGAAACCCAACTCCTTCCCCCCTCACTGCTCTCACTGTGTTTAAGCTTGGTGCCTGGCACCCAGCGACAGCAGTTGATGGATTGGCTTGTAGCTCCACCTATCTTTTCTCCTTGGAGGGAAGATCTTCGCTCTGGGAAGAAAAGTCATTAATCTAACCAGCCAGGGCCAGATCCCAGCCAGTAACTCAGAGAAATATGACATTTCTGGACGACCCAAAAGCAGTACAAATATGACTTTGGACTCTGCAGAATACTCATTTTCACATCCGCTACACTGGACATTAGTGCGTGTCTGGAATCTGTAGGCTTTGTGGAAGTCATTTTAGCCATGGGCCCCGCATCCCCATAGGGGAATAATGAAGTGAAAACACAGTGAAACACACTGACTTTCCCTGGCATGATCCTTCCCAGGGTATAAAGCCTATTCCATGTCACCACCCAATTCTGCATAAATCCAGCCACACCATTCCATTTGTACCCGCTCCTGGACTGCGCATGCTAAGAATCTCCCCTGCGTAGCCCCTACACGTGTGCACACGCATGTACACCCATGTCTGCATGTAACCAGCACGGTGTCCCATACTCCAGCTGCTGCACAGCGGCCTAGTCAAGCCAGGGGTACACCAGTAAAATCTCCATGCAGACTCCTTCATTATGAGTTCACTATGGGTGAGGTCCAGATTATGAGGCTCCCCCACAGTAAAAGCTCAACCATTAGGTGCTCAAAAAGCAAAAAAATGTGGGCGGCCCATAGTGTCAGAACCACCTTCTAACAGGAGGTTTGGTCATTGAGTGTGGGCGGAGTTCCAGAAAGCCTTGACCGGAATGTAGATTGGGTGTGAGGATCTGGAGAGAGGGGAGGGTGTCTATAAGTGATATAGAGGTCAGAGTCATTAGTAGGGGAATACGGTGTAATAGGATGTTCATTGGTTCTTAGCAGTGTTCTATAAAGTGAAGGCCCAAGTATTGATGGTGGTGATAGAGTTGATGGCCTTGTATTATGTGGTTCAGGCAGATCATTGGTCGGCAAGGGCAGAGGAAGGGAATTGGGTGAGGGAGGAGGTAAATCTGAGGAGGAAGTGGGGGCGTCGCATTGTGAGGTGCTTGAGGTGGATAGATCTAAATCTTGTCGTAAAGAATACAAGTTGTTCAACATAGAGTATTTGATCTTCTGAAAGAGCTTGTCAAATTCCTCTAGGTTTCAATTGGAAACTTGAATGAGGATGATCCCATTGTCGTAGATAGTAATGGTAAGATCTATTTTGTATATAGGAGAGGAAGTAGTGGAAAGACTAAAACCATGTGGGGTTTTCTTTATTTGTTTGCACTTGGCATAAAGATAGGAGAGATTTCCTCCATTGGGCCATTTTGTTCATGAAGAAAATTAGGTCTGACATGATGTCGCCATTAGAAATGCTGAAATAAGTGTCAGATATAAGTGTTTTCGGGTTTCTTTTGATTAAGTTATGTTTGAATTTTTTTGATGCATTTTTAGAGAGGTATTGGGAATAGGTGATCTTATAGGCACTGTGGCCAACTTGAGAGAGCGAACCTTCGGTCGGGCTGGTTATGTTGGCCTCCATTGTGTAAACCAATCGAGGAGTCAGTCGCTTCGGGTAGTTTGGAAGGGATCTGTTCACCCCACTTTGTCAGGTGGAAGAACACTAGAATGATTCCAAGACAGGGGAAAAAAACACATTCCAAGATGGCCGCCAATCTGTCGAGCCTTGATCCAGTTGTATTATTAGTCCTTTGTTTAGTTTTATGACCAAGGCCACGGACAAGTCCTATTTCCATGGGGATGTCTAGTGCAAAGTTTTGGTAAACAAGACGACAATTGTGAAGTGTAATTCCCCATTGGGTTACAAGATAGGCACCATTTTGAAGGAATTGGGTTGATGATGAAGGGCTGAGCCAGACAAAATGGAGAGATTCTCCTGTGGTAAAGTGGACCCTAATGAGAGCTCAGAAACGTCCAGGTTATATAAATCAAATAAGCATGCCTTTACCGGCCAAGGAACATAAAAGGAGCACAAAAAGTTCAGAGAAGATACATCCACTGTAGAGTCTGGAAAGCTGATTAGTCGTGCATTGTCCCAGACTCGAGGTCAAATACAAAACATGGTTCCACTAGGCGGGCGCTGGATCGTACCTCTTCTTGGCCGACAACTGTGATTAAAAGCGCACTGTCCCTTTAAGACAGTCCCAGTCTCGGAGTCAGTTTCATGCCGGCACCGGGTTGGCTCTGGAGCGTCAGCTGCAAGCACACAATCGGCAGCTAGACTCCATCGAGCTGAACATCCCCAGGAGAGCCTCGACAGATGCCAAACTCGCACCCCGGGCAAGAACACAATTAAGATCCATAATAGCCAGGTAGACGGGCGACCACCCCAGAGCCTTTCCACCTCTCAGCCCGCCAAAAGCAACCGTGGAAGCAAGGATCATGAGACTCACCTGAGCTACGTAGAAAAGGTCCCAGCCTTGACGCTCCGGACGGCGGCTCCCTGCAGTTATCGGGTGCGGGGAGGGATGGGGGGGTGGCACAGAGTTCCTGGGCCCAAACCTTGCACAGCTGGAGATCGGCAGTCGAGAGCTGGTCTCCGTTCAATCGCTCACCGCTCCAGCTCCAGAGGGAGCACGGTCCCCAGACGCCTCTGTGACCTCAGGGCTGGGTTCGCGAGGAGAGCGAACGGCCGCGGGCACGTCCCCCTGAAGAGCAACGGGCAGCGGGGGCTCTGTGCCGTCGCTCAGCCGCTGTGAGGCGAGGAACTGGCAGCGAGGCTACCTTGAACTGATTCACTTGTCCCGGTAGGTAGCGGTGTGCAGCGGGCGGTGGGCGAGCGGGTTATTCAGGGATATCCACCGTTCTAAAAGCAGATCTTAGGTACCTGACAAACATGAGGACCTGAAGATGACGCAGTTTTAAAGAAACTACAATGGCTACTACCACATTGTACAGAAACGGAGGTATCCACAGGAAAGGAACTTTTCCAACAAGAAACAAGTATGTTCTACAATTAACATACAGAAAGATTACAAGCAAGAAACTATCATCAAAAGAAAAGAAGACTACACAGGTAGGATGAAGCACTACGCCTTTCAGCCCCACCAGTGGCCTCAACATCGGTCAGCCCTAACCCAGGCGTACTATGCTCATCTGCATTACGCTTTTTGGACTTTAGTGAAACATCTACAATTTGTGCCTTTTTGCACATCTACTTTAATGGCAAAACATTCATTTCTATCACGCTGGCGCACTCTGTGGCACACACTCCACGACCCTGACTTCCACCACTACAAGCGGCAAGTCTGGAGTCATTCTGCTGCCTACGCTGTGTGACCTTGTGCACATCTACGCTACGGTTGGTGGATCTTTAATCTTTCTACATGTGGTTCTGTCTGAGTGACCACCATCATTCTGCTGAAAAACATTGTGTACATAAAGGATGACTGCCTTCATTTTACAGTGAGCAAGCCATGTGTGTTTTTCTGGATCTATCAGGGAACCTGGTGGCTGACACAGTGATTTATGCAAGCTACATTGCGTGATCCAGTACACACTCTGCCTGAATTTCAAGAGGTAAGGTACAAATAATCGCAGCAACGTTTGTTTTTGTCGTGTTTCTGAGGTAGAGACAAATCTCTCCTCACCATACCTTCAGCTTTAGTTTAAATGCTAAACAGTGCCTTAATCACTACAGAGTGTTTTGAAAGCGTGCCGCGGAACCAGTATTTCCTGCATGTGTTAAATACCAAATGTGTGCTATTTATCGCATGTAGTGGATATAATACCTGTTAACTAGCACATGCAAAAAGCATTAGGTGGTGTCCATTTTCAGGCATTGGAAGTTCCTGGAGTGGGACAATGAACCCCCTAAATAGCAGAAACAGCCAGAGCAACACACAGCAGCTCCTAAAGACACCCTAAAGTAGATCATCAACTCCATTTTGTGTGAATAAGAAACCGGCATTGATGTCATGTGGAAGAAGAACTTTCGAACAAGACAAACATAACCCATTGCCATTCTCTGATATTACTCAGTCATAACTAGCAGAAACCTGCCAAACAAGACCCCAGCTGGGAAAGAAAGTACACGTTTAAGGATCCTGAGCTAGCAATAATGGACAAAGAGAATTCGTAAGAAACCAGGACTATTTAACATACCTTCTCATGCTTAAGATCTGACCACAAACAAAGAAGAATATAACTGACAAAATCAATAGTGTATCAACATATCCACATGATGCTGAACGCATTACAAAGGTTCTAAACCTTGAAATGCTAGGTACTTAAGCGAGTTTCCAAGCACAAGCATTAACACATGGCAACTTCTGGTAGTTCTCCACCTCAGTTCTATCCCAAGCCATGGGAAGAAAACATTCTCAACTTGTTTGTAGTGGAAGATTTGGTAGAAGATCTTGAGGTCAGAGGAATATACGCTAAGTAGCATAACAGTACATGTTGGTAAAAAGTTGACTTGGCTGACGATCATCAACATTGTAATTTGTTACACATATTCACGGTGATCCATGTAAATGCTGCCTTAGGAGCTAAGAACTCTCTAATGGTACTGCTGACATGTACTGAGATTGGACTGAAACAGTTATAATGCATTGAAATCTTGACGAAGGGTTGTTTTGTCTGCCCAATACATTGAAGGTGATGTGTCACCACAGTATGACTAATGTTGCTCCTCCGCAGGATCTGGAACTGTCATTTGAACCAGGCCACCTAACACAGCAGTTCAGTATACACTGGTCCACATCACTCAGCATTTGCATATTTTATGGTTGCAGCATACCTGTGTACAAGGGTGCAGACAATTGACCTGAAGATGTCAGGAAATCCGCCAGTAGCATAGATGCTTGCTTTGCTAGCAGATCCTTTGTGGGCGTCCAAGGGACCCTTCTATACTGCCCACTCATTCTCTCCAAAGCATCCATCACTTAGCAGAGTATTTTGCTAAAGGTTGGCTGAGAATTTGTATGCACAAATGCTACTGTCTGCTGTGTGGTGCCTTTTGGTATGAATTCTAATGCTGCTAACATTTTCAGGAATGGAGTTGGCAGTGGATCTCTATGTTATGCTCCAGGGTATTCTCATTGATGAAAATAACTTGTGAGCAGACGACTCGGACTTGGTAAACCCATGCTCTATTTATCCTGGCACACAATAATATGGCTGACTCATAATCAAGGCCTTAGTCTTTTGAGTTCCAATCAGCCACAGGAGGACACCTCTAAAGCCCCTCAGAACCTCACAGAATGCAGTTAGAGACAGACATGGTGTCAGGTAGAGGCCAATAGCAGAGTCCAGTTCAGGTGCAATTACCACTGTTCAGCTGGGTGCCTCCAGGAAAAGGCCTCTTGAAGCTTGTGGGCCCTCCTGTAGCTACACAGTAGCCATCCATCCATCCATCTATCTATCTATCTTTCAAATATTGCTTTTCACATATTTGTATGCCCACTCTCCATGATGATAGTAGAAAATACTTCTGTTACTAACATAGATGTCAACATGAAAAAAATACTGGCTGTATGTTTCAACCGTAAGGTGCAATACATTGTCTTACATTTGTATCTGAGCCACTGCTTTGACCCAGTGTGTATAAAATGCAATTTAAGAGTAGATCTACTTTAACCCTACCACTAAACCTAAAAAACCCTTGAACTAAACTCACATGTAGTTAAATACATTCAAGATATATTTTATTTAAAACGTTAAGTTAATAGTACTTAGTAACATCTACCTAACCATAAAACTAACATTAACCAAATATTAAATTAATAAAATGAATGAAAACAAGCTATATTAAATGATATTAAATATTCAAACTCAACATAATCTAAATGCTAATCTAAGCTTAAATATAATTAAATCACATTAAGCATAATGTATCACCTTAAACTAATCCTAATGCATATTCAGAACCTAATTTAAATTAAAACCTTCAGTGATCTTAATACCAGCCCAATGGTAACATAAACCATAATATTACCATTATTTAAAAAACATTAAATTAAAGTAAGTAAAGTTGACCATTCTGATGTTACCATCGAATTTACCGAATTCGTAGTGATATCAATATGGTGTCTCTGATGCAGTGGCATCAGTATGGGGTGAATTTGAGGTAGTGGGGTTGCTCCAGAAGTGCCACATACCAAGTGCTGGCATTCAGTGTTAACTGAGAATTAGAGCTAGTGCTGTTGAGGATTCCATGATAAAATAACAACTCTTACATTGCGGATACTTGTAATTTCAACTAACACATAGTTAGCCCACTGTTGGAAACAGAGTTACTGTTTGAGTGGGTTGTAAACCCCGGCTCAAGCTGCAACCTCAATCCTAGTCAGAGGTAAGGCACAAACAAACCCCAAATTAACTTGTGTCCCATTCCCTGGTAGCTTGACATGGACCACTCAAGTGTAACTCTGAGGCAATTAGTAAAGTATTAGTGCAACACTTAAAACAGTAAAATAGTGAGAACACCACACAAAAAGATCCGAAACCAGATTAGAAAAATAGAACTTAATGTAATAAATAAAACAAGACCAAAAGGACAAAAATCCAATCAGTAGAAGCTAAAGTATGCATTATTTAAGAATAAACAGTAAAATAGCACTTAAAAGGAGAAAGCGCCAACTGCGGCTATCTGGTGGTGCTAGACCGGGTCAAAGTCAAAAGTTCACTGTGGGTCGTATACAGTCCCAGATTAGTCCTGCTGAAGTTTCACCTTCTCAAGTTTTGTGGCAAGAGTCCAGTTCATGTTGGGGAAAGTCGCAGGGGGCAAGGAGAGCATCGTTGATGGTGGTCAGGGTGGCGCGAAGGAAAGGACATACATCACGGGTGGGACAGGCTGGTGCTTCGTGGTGGCAGTCCTCCGCGGGCACAAGGTGCTTGCTGTGCGAAGAGACTGGCTGGCAGTGGCTCGAGCTGAATTTGGGAGTGACCAGGGTAAGTGTGCGAACGGGTCTGTTTGTAGTTGCAAAGAATCCAAACTCTTAATTTAAAGAGCTCGTGAGCCACACCAAGGATCCAGGAACTGAAAGGGAGCACTTGAGGGTCTGGAACTTTCTGCATCTGGGTCCAGGAGCTGGTTGGGGATCGTTTTATGTCTCTGAGCCTCAAATCAGGAGGCCAACAAACTAGCCCTTTGAGCTACTCTGGGGTCATGGGTTGAAGATGATGTTGCAAGTCCAGTTCTTCTTTCCCAGGCAAGAGGACAGCAGGCAGCAGGTCAGCACAGTAGGGCAGCAGTTCCTTTAGAGCAACAGTCCAGCAGAGTGGAACTCTTTATTTATTTATGGGATTTATAGAGCACGAACAAATGCCCAAAGGCGTCTCGGCGCTGAGGACGAGGCAGAAAAGGAAGTAAAAAGAGAAGATTATTGGTTAAACAGCTCTTTGTAGCAGCACATAATTTCTTCTTCCTGGCAGAGTATACACAAATTCAGAAGTGTACTAAGTGTTGGTGTCTGAGGTCCAGTATTTATACACATTTGTTATGTTATGTTAGCCTCCACTTATAACGCGCACGGCTATTCGGAAATATCCCGGCGCGAAAGCCAAATGGTAAAGAAGGGAAGGAAATAACCAAACATAAGATTACTTAAGTAGCAAGGTTTTTAACGGGTTTTTTAATACCCCGAGGCTCTCAATGTTTCGGAATTCCAGAGGCAGAGCATTGCAAGCCATGGCCGCTTTAACAGAAAGCGAACTGCCGCCTAGCCTGGTCTGGCGGAACCTGGGAACAATAGCAAGGCTTTGTCCTGTAGAACAAAGATAGCGCGACGGCTCATAAAACGAAAACCGTCTCCTAAAAGATTGAGGCCCTACCTTGTAAAGGGCCCCATGGACTAATGTTAAAGCCTTAAACCGTACCCGCTGCTCCACCAGGAGCCAATGCAGCTCGCGTAGGTTCTGACTGGCACTGGATCTACCCGGCATACCCAACAAGGCCCTAGACGTCACATTCGGGACAATCTGGAGCTTTTTTAATGGATTAGCCGGCAGACCAATGTACAAGGCATTGGCATAGTCTAATTTTGACAGAATGAGCGTATTTGTGCCTTTGAAGTGGGTGGGGGAAGCTTATAGAGGTATCCCTTTGAAGTCCCCAGACATGCTGCCTTCCCTGCCCTGGTTCCACACTAACTAAAGGGGCAATTCAGCCCTTTGTGTGGAGGAAGAACACAGCCTATTCAGGTATACGTGAGGCTGTGCCAGGTTGCTCCCTCCCATCCTACAAGTGTTGGCCCATTCAGGCACACCTAAGCTTTCTATTGTGTGTTACTGTCTGAAAGGAATACACAAAGCTCAACTGTCAGCCACACCCAGTTATGTGACCAGAGACAGGCTGCAGGCACTAAATGGCTAAGGCAAGAATATGCTGACTTTCTAAAAGTGACATATTCAGAATTGCAACTTAAAATCTGACTTCACCATAAGTTAGGATTTTAAATTGTGATTCCAGAGACACCAAACATAAACTGATTATCTCTTCCCATTTGGAAATTACAGTTATTAAATGTAATAAGGCAACTCCGATTTTATTGATTGGGGGATATGGGACTTGCAGTAGTGAAAAACATATTTAAGAGATGTTCACAACCAGGATATGTAAAACTTAAAGGTACATGCCCTACTTTTTAAATACACTGCACCATGCTCTCTGGTGTGTCCATGGCCTACCCAAAGGCTGACCTAAGTAAAAGGAAGGGTTTGGGTCGCAGCAAAAGGTTTATTTTGCAGGTAGAAATGGTAGTTTGAAACTGGATACACAGGCTCTGCAATGGCAGGACACAGACATGTTTAAAGGGCCACGTAAGTGGGTGGCACAATCAGTGCTGCAGGCCTACTAGTAGCATTTAATTTTGCAGGCTCTGGGTACATGTAGTACCACTTTACTAGGGGATTATAAGTAATTTAAATATGCCAATTGGGAATAAGCCAATATGACCATGTTTAGAGGAGAGTACAAGCATTTTAGCACTGGTTAGCAGTGGTAAAATGCATAGAGTCCCAAGTCCAACAAAACGAGTTCACTGCAAAAATGGAGGAGGAACGACATTTTTTGGGGGGAAGACCACCCTAAGGCTGACAGGTCCAACACCCATGTTGTCATTCCAAAGCATCCCCATTTCGATTTTCAGCGAAGGAACAGAACACACCCCCTGTACAATTTACATCTCAGCAGCCTGCCCAGTTCCTGTTTCACCTGACATTTAATGCATCAATCTGCTTTAAATGATTTTGTCCAGTAGCTGGTTTCCCTAGTTTGGCTACAATGCCCCTCAGCCATTTGCTATTATTTGCAATGTTATGCGGTGCAATCTTGGCTGCTTTTCGCTGGGACAATGAGCCACAGAGGCTCCAAAACAATTTCACCTAAAATGAGACCCAAAAATAGTCCAATTATTGATGGACAGACATTTAATTTGCATTGGTGCATGGTTGAAAAAAGAAAGTGCACATTTTGCATGGATTAAAATTTCAAGTGTTCTAATATTATAGTAAGACATTAGTTTTCAACAGGAGAACCGCAGGGAGCAAGGACTCAATGTATGCAAACTTAAAAGGTGAAATACTGGTAATTATAATGGCACACTTCCGTCCTTACTAAGCCTCTTAAATGTTTGAGAAGGCAAGGAGTGTTTTTATTGCATGTTCAGAGAGAGAAGGCAGCACCGCAACTGACTGTAAACTATTTCTGATTTTCAGATCATAAGCTATTTTTAAATTTAAAGGTTGACTTTACAATTTTCAGAGCACTCCTCTGCAGAAAACAAAAATAAAAAAAAGTTTCTGCAAGTTCTCAATAAATAGCAAAACATTATTACACTGGTGATAAACTTTAGAAATGTGATTCCAGAGACCATAGCAATAAAAGCTTAATATCATAATTCCGCAAAACATTTGAAAAAATAGAGCTCTATTGTGATGGGGCTGAATTCGGTATCCTAGATTTACTCAAGAATACCTGGCCGATGGTCTTTATTGCCTGCTAAGAAGTGTAGAGGGAAGAAAACAATTTACCAAATTATACATTTCCCCTCCCATCAACTTCCAATAACTACGAACTCTGAATTTAGCTTTTGTAGATTTATTACAAAGCCAGGAACAACAAGGTGTAAAGATACATGTAAACTAATACAGAGTCCAATCTACAAAAGTTCATACGACATAATAGGCAAAGAACAATAAATTCCCAAATCAGAACACAGCTGAGTATAGACACTGCGTCCAAAACCTTTTTTATTTGTATTTCCGAATTAATGACTAATCAGTCCCTACTCTACTTCTAAAGTGGCATCCCTTCCTAAATTCTCAGAACAATTTACCCAAAGGTGTCAGCACATTTTGACTTCCTAAGAAGTGCCCTCCCATTAAATGGGTCAAGTAGCGTAAAGCTAGAGAGCTTGTTCTAAGATGCTCTCCTTCCTCAGTCAAAAGCAGAAGTCCTGCAAATCTGTTCCTGTGCCTAATACAAAAAGTCAAAGTTACACCCCGAACGGGTCACATGGTACATTAATCGGTGAGCACCTTCTTTGAGTAACTTTCCACAAAGTCCAATTAATTTCACAGCTCTGTCTGCTGACCTTAGTTCCCAAGTTTCACCAGGCACGGAAGGTGTCCTCCCTTCTCTCTGTCCGAGCTCTTCAAAGGCATTCCTTTCCTCCCATGTATCTTCTTAAATCTAAAATAACAAGGTCAAATTCCTGCACCTGCAGTAGGGGTGAAAAGAAAACCATCTACACACACACATGTTAATTAGCTTCTGGCCTGAGAGCACACAAGGAGAAATGAAACCTTTAAGAAAAATGAAAGTTAGGCCTACATTTCTGGCTAACTTAAGAACATTCTTTAATATGCACATGTTATACAGGCCTTTATATGAGTCTTATAAGTGTGAATACATTTGGTTTACCTACTAATCATTATATACATGCACAATTACATGATTTCTCTAAATCCGTGCAAAATACTCATCAATACTGTAAAGGACATCACAATTTCATTCTACAGATTTTCATATGAGGATATATAAACTTCATTTTAATATGCACAAAGTTCAACTAAACATTGAAGATAGACGAGTGTAGTTCATACATGAATATAATGCACCCCTTACAAATTTAAGAGGATCAATCGCTATATCAGATCTCCCCTCTAATGACAAGTATCATCATACACAACACTTTTCCCCGCTATGTTCTCCTTGCCAAAAAGATCGACCTAAACAGAAGTTGTACCCTGATTTCCCTGCCTGAACTTCTCCAGATTCTTACGGTTCTAATAGTGACTGTCCTGCAGTCTTTCCATCTGCCTTTCCAATCTTCTAAGGGTACTCTCAGCCTGTCTTGCTTTGTGCCACTTAAAAGCTCTAAAGGCACCCAACAATACAATAATACAAATCACAACTACTATGGGAGGTTTTTGGATATAACCGATAATTCCCTGTCCCAAGCTTCCCAAACCAACTTCCAACCTTTGCAAATCCTTGATTAATTTTATCCCAGATTCCTTCCGTTGCCAAATAATGATGTATCTCAGTGATGTTGCTTATATATCTCTTTAAATTATTGCTATTATCCGGAATATAAGTGCAACAATGTTGGACTCTCAATAATTTACAATCTCTACCTTCTTTTGCCAATAAGACATCTAGCACAAGACGGTTCTGAAGCACCATGGCCCTTATAGAGACCATCTCCCCATCAACAGGCAAAAAAGCTTGAGCTGCATTCACTTACAACTTGTCCACTAGTGTTGACAACCATCTAATCTTTACATCATTCCGAACCACTCCCAAACTTGGTATCATTGCATCAAACACATCACCGACAATTTCTCCTGCAATCGTGCCACGTTTCTCTCTACACAATCATTTCTCTTCCAATGGCCTCAAATCTTCCACATGGAATATTTTTGGAAATACCACAGCCAAATATCATGTTCTGAACCAATTTGTAGGCAGTCAAACATATGCATTTCTTCCACATACAATATATACATTGGGCACTTTTGTCAATTAATCCAATAGTGCCTTCTTTATCGATTCTTCAATCAGAAAAATTTGCTGACATTCACTCTATCCTACGCATATTTTACCATAATATGTCTCTGGTTGTCTAATACATAGTTTCCCATTTTGCTGCAAATCTAGAGCAATGGGGCCAGAACTTCCTTTCGCCTTATGATCTAGCTTTTCTTGGGTCCATGGAATCACCTCCTGCTTGGGGTCAGCCCTAAATCATGTCTGTCTTTGTCTATCCTCTATTTGGTCCATTAATTTCTTTTTTATATCAGATAACATACATGTCAAATTGTGTCTATGGGCATATGCAGTGACTAAAGTTACTGTGGGCACACAATACTTTGACATCCTATACTCCTTAAAATATTCATACTTGTTCATATATTTTAGTACAGGGACTTCAGGGAGCACTACATCATAATTAGAGAAATAGTACTCAAAATGGGCTTTGCCATAAAACATACTCAGCAGCACACTACACGTGATGCCTTAAGTCAGGGGTAAGTAATGATATCTAATACCCTCCTCTACTGATGCTGACAACTGCATACACACATAGGAATCCTTCGCCTCCATCATGTCCACATACTCGTACAACAACCTTGCGTATGCATTCAAAGAAAAGTCACGCTTAGCAAGATCTACATGTAATAGACGACTAGTTTCCCTTATCATACCCTCATCCAAATCTGATGCACCCTCTCGCAAAATCCTCATCACACGTCTGTAGTGTAATATTAAATAGCAGTGCATGTTTACACAAACTATAAACAGTTTCAGAAATCTTCTCTTTCTTTTATTCTTTTCTTCCTGATCAGCCAACACGTGTTTTGTCGCACAAACTGGGAAATCGTATTGAGAATTTCTAAAGGCTTCAATGTCATTGGTAGCAACTTTCCATGTGGTGATAATTCCATCCCACACACTTTAGACTGCGAGTGAGTCTAGTATCCTTGCTTCGAAGTGAGCAAATCCATAATTGTCAGTAAAAGCACCCCGCTCTGCACCGTAGTACAGCCGCAATTAGATCAGTCTGTCCGGTCCTCGATGCACCCTCTCTTATATCTGGTGTAGAAGGTGTAAGTGTCCCTCGTTCCCCTTCTTCCACGACATTGGACTTGACTATAGCAGTGATGATCACTACAGTAATGACTACGATTACCCCCACGATGAGTGTGCCTATCATGCATTTCTGCCTGCGGTTCGAATTTCCAGACTCCATATTGAATACTTTTTCAAACTCGGTGCAGGAATGAAATAAAGTCTCTTCCCTTCTTATGGGTTTTGCACACAAAGTTCTTACTAGATTCCTTTTGGATGCCTAGAATTCTTCTATATTCAGTTAGAAAATGATAATCTAAAGTTCATGAATAGCCATCCCTATCCCTCTTTCTTCTTCTACTGGTAAATCCCTACATTTATTCTTCTTCCACTCAGGCCTAGGTTATCTTCTTTTAGAGCAATGTTCATATACTTTCTTTTCCTTTATTCAGTTCAGTTTTAATCATAGATCATATCAGTGCCCAGAGCATCAACAACGAGTTCCAAGATTTCCATACGAAACACTGCCAATTCTTGAGCTGAGGGATGGCGACCAAACGTTGGGAATATAAGTTGATTTAGGATCAGGAGTCTCAATCCACTCAGCCTTGGAGGATCAGGTACCGTCAGAGTCAAGAGCCCGAGAGCCTCGACTCCTGGGACCAACAGTTCAATCTCAATATTCAGTGTGGTCTCTCCTCGTCACACTTTCCCAGACCTCAGCCTCCTGGACCTCCCGGGTCCCTACATCTGTGACTAGGTATGTTCACTCGGGAGCAGCGTACTTTCGACACAGCACTTGTTCTCTTTTTGATCTCCTTAAGCCTTCTTGACTAGTTTCTGTATTACTTTCGTCAGATTATGAAGTTTCAGAGATGGGAGCAAGATCCTTTTCTGATGTAAGCCTCAGATTCAGTCACTCCTTTCTCACTGGCCATACTTCCCTTCCACCTCTGTTCCACTCCTGTCTGATCGGCTGGATTTGACTCTGCTTCAATTTCAACGTGTCCATCGCACTCGATGTCTGTACCGGGATCCAATGCAGCGCGATCCCCTCCAACTTGACTCAGTGAACAGTCTGACTCAGCAGAAACCCCCACAGCTTGGCTTGGCCCCTCTTCCGAGTTTATATTCTCAGGTGAGTGTCTTTGATGGAGGGGAGCAGTTTCCTCCAAGGGTACTGGAACTCTACGGGTGTGAGATTCATAAATCCAGTTCAGTAAGCCTCTGCACTTCACAGCTGTTTTAGTAACCAAGATCACTTGGTAGGGTCCGCTTCAACGTGCATCAAGGCAACTCTTCCTTACATGTTTCCTGACCAAAACTAAGTCCCCTGGGCTTAAGTCAAGCAGGAGTTCCCTCGATGTAGGTGCAGACGCAGCCTCGACCTGGCGAGACACAGAATTAACCACATCAGCCAATCCCTTGCAATAATCAAGAACCAAATCATTGGTGGTGTTTATTAATGCTGTCGCTGGCAATGCAGGCGAATGCATCGCCCTCCCCATCAGTATCTAATGGGGGGATAATCCTGTTCTCCTATCCGGAGTGCTATGCAAACTCCTCAGCACCAAGGGCAGCACATCCGGCCATTTTAAAGACATCGACGAGCAAACCTTTGCCACTCTCATCTTGATAGTCCCATTTATCTGCTCCACTAGGCAAGACGCCTCCGGCCTGGAGCTACAATGCAATCTCTGATCCACTTGTAAGGCTGCACACAACAGCTTTATGATTTCACTATGAAAGTGAGTTCCTCTGTCTGATTCCAATGACGTCGGAAATCTGAACCATGGAATAAACTCTCTAAGTGACAATTTTGCGACTGTGACACCTCCTAGTCGGATACGCCTCCACCCATCTCGAAAAAACACACACCACCACCATAACGTATCTCAGTCCATTGCACCTGGACATCCTTATAAAGTCTAAATGCATCCGATTGAAAGGACATCCTGACCTCCCAATGTAACTCAAAGCAACCACAATTTTCTTTCCTGCATTCATCTGCTTACACATGACACACCTATGACATTTTGCCTCAGCGTACACACGGAACCGTGGATTGAACCATGTCTGATGAAATACCCCCACCATGGCGTCTCTTCCAAGGTGAACTGCTCCATGAATATGCCTTGCCATAGGACTCAATAAACAGTTAGGTAACACTGTTCTTTCATCTAATGACACCCAAATGCTATTGCATCCGTTCTCACAACCTGCTCCAACCCATGCTTCTTCTTCCTCTTCAGGAACCTCTTCTTGAAGTCTCTTAATCTCATCACAGGTGTCGGCTATATCCAACATCATGCTGAGCTGGGTCTTTTCTGTGCTCTCTCCCACATATTCTCCATTACAAATACAAGCATGTATAGCACGAAAACGAGCCACTTCGTCGGCACGGCGGTTCCCATTTATGACGAAATCCCCCCCCTTCCTGTGTGCTGCATATTTCACCACCGCTATTTCCTTTGGTTTCTGTAACTCTTCTAACAGTGGTCTCACATATTCCCCATTTTGGATAGGAGATCCTGATGACATTAAGAACCCCTTTTGTAACCATAACTGCCCGAAGTCGTGAACTACTCCGAACCCATACTGACTGTCTGTGAAGATACTTTATAACAATGTGTATGGACCCATAGTTGTGGACTAGGATTTCCCGACTCAGTATAGTGATGAGAGCACAAAAATCCTCTGGATTTTTTAGAACCCTCACCCACCAACCTAGTTGGTGCCATGCTTCATCATGGGGTTCCCAGCTGGGCTGCCGAGTGCAACCCAGCTGTGCTTGGACGCCTGGATTACAGTGGAGAGTTTTTTTTAATTGTGAGTGTGGAAAAATGTGCTCAAAGAGTGGTGCTGTTTAAAAGTATATTTAGGATGCCTAACCTGGTACTGATTTATTCACAGGGTCCTAGGACACATTAAAAAAAATATGAAATATTATGAAGATAACACTGCTCTTCTATTTCTCTGAAATACTGGTCGACATGTTTCAGCCTAGCATAAATTGGTAAGGCTTTCTTCAGGACCAAAAAGCGGTGATGTGGCTGCGAAAATTGGAAGTAGCCACGTGTGTGTGAGTGATATACAGCACACGCGCTAAGGTGTGCTGGGAGTGTAGTGGAAGAATCGTACTTACGGATCCACAGTTGGTGAAATCTGCAAGAAAAAAGGGACATACAAGGTAAAGGACAAACACAACAAATTAATATACATGCTGTTAAGTTTTGGTTTTCATTCCTTTGGTAAGCTTGGTGCTTGCATAAATTCTGTCTTGCACTTGCATGGTCGGAAAACATTCAGGTTAGTGCCAAAATAACCTGTTCAAACATACAAATATTATAATAGCCCAATGCCATGCATGGTGAGGTGTCAGCATGCAGGTTCATTGGTGCATATACTGCTAGAGTGGTCACAAGTTTGCACCTTATTGGCATGAGATTGCCATTATACTCAGTATATCTTTAGAAGCCAGTGAAGGGTTTAAGAATACATTTACATAGGTCGGTACGGCCGGGGTATCGCCGGTGGTATGTTTTGATAAGTGAGCGTTATGTACTTGAAATTAGATTGCCATCGTACTCGGTATATATATACAAAACTTAACAGCATGTATATTAATTTGTTGTGTTTGTCCTTTCCTAGCTCAAGCAGATTTCAAGCAAGTGGTCCAAGTGCTTGTTTTGCCGAGACTTGACTATGGCAGTGCTATGCTATGTGGCCTCCCCAAATACTCTCTGGCCCCCCTAAAGGCTTCACTGAACGCGGCAGCCAGATTGATCATGGCCACCAAGTTTTAAAATCTCTAAACTGGCTACCATACGAAGCTAGAATTCAACTGAAGATTGCCTGCCTATCACACAAAGCCCTCCACTTCAAAACCTCCAGCTACCTTGCACAAAAACTAGAACTATCTGGAGGGGGTAGACTGTCAAGGAGTGCTGATTCCCCCCTCTTGAAAGCACAGATCTTCCGCAAAAAGAGAAAATGCCAACGAGCCTTCTCTGCTCCTAAAATTTGGAATGCTCTTCCACCGGAAATTCGGAGGATCTCTTCCAAGGCTGCTTTCAAATTGGAAGCAAAAAGATTCCTCATGAATAAATTCTTACCTTAACGTGAGTGCCAATTTTGAGCTCTAAGTGCTTCGGACATACTATAGTATCGGTTATTATTCCAGTATATGATTATTATTTTGTTTTTGGTTATTATTCGTGTACATGTTTATTGTATTTATGCTGCTTAAGTCATTATGCTCCATCGTCTAGCCCAGTCTTCGCTCACCCAGGTGTATAAATGATCTGTTAGATGTTCACCACTTGATTCAATGTCGATAAGACTCCCCATTTGACTCATGTTTTGATTATTGTTTTGGTATTGGTTATTATTCCTGTATATGATTATTGTATTTACTCCCCTTATGTCACTATGCTCCATCGTATAGCCCATTTCTCGTTCACTCAGGTTTTATAAATGAGCTGTTATGCATGCACAATTTGATTCAATGCCTATTAGATTCCCCATGTTTGACTAATGTTTTGATTTGTTACCTTTCCCTCAAATTGTAAAGCGCTCTGATATCCTTCCGGATCAAGTTTGCGCTATATAAAACTTTATAAATAAAATAAATAAGTAAATGGGTCGGTACAGCCGGGTACTCGCCGGTTGCGCATTTAAATACGTGAGCGTTCTGTGCTTAATATGCACTGGTATCGCCTATAGTTAAAAAGGTTCCTCGTGTCACAAATAAATAATAAACTAGGGCAGAAATCAAGGGTCATTTGCGCGCGTTTTTGATAAATAAAATCGCATTATACCTTTAGTAAATACTAAACGGTCAAACGGATCCAGGAAACGGGGGTCTCCTGTAGTCACACACTGTAAAACAGAAGTGCAGCGCAAGATGTACTTACCTGCCAAGTAGCGCTGAAAGTGAACAGTTAGCTGTAGAAATCTAAGGGAACTTACTTCGTCAAGGATGACTGCCCTTGTACAAACCTATTCTGGTCTGCCATGAATCCCGCCGGTGAGGGCTCTGCGTGGATGTTGCCCTTTGAACTGTTGCCGGTACGTGAGTGGGGGCGTGGCAGCGTGGTCGCGCTGTGTATGATGCGCGCGTGCAAATCACTGTAGGCTGCTAGAATGCTGACTGCTACAGGAGAAAGCCTGATGGCTTAACCACTGGTCTGCATTTTGGAAGTGGGCTGTTGCTATGTGCTTAACAGTATCTTGTATACCTAAAAAAGTGATATGCAATAGGGTGAATGTATGTTCTAAAAGTGGTATGCTGCCGGAAAGTCATTAAAGAAGCGGTACGTGGTGCTTAGGAAACCCAATACATGGCGCACAGCATATTTTAAATGTTGTGCCCTTCTTTACCTAAAACAGTATATTATAAAACGATAAACGACCACTGTTCCAAAACTTTGGAACAGGAAGGTGGAGGGTACTGCCTGTGCCATGATCCTTAGTATAATGCATGCGCATACATGATGATAGGTTCATTTGTTCAGAATGTTAGAACCCATATTTCGCAGTGGCAGGAGATTGTTATAATATACCCCCAATTATGGTCCACCTAAAATTAGGATACTCAGTGCAGCAGGATGATTGGCAGAAAAGCTACGAATAGTGAAACAGAGCTGTATATTACATAAGAGGGCCCTGTCCAATCCCTGTGTACACTAGTTTGTAGTGTGGCTTATTTTTGTGTCGCAAGCCGGATGCATGGATAGTCCTTCAAAAACATTGTGTGGCTCGGAGGTGACCTATTTAGTAGGTTCCATGGGATATTATCATTATGTCCTTTATTGTGTGTGTCCGGATGGTACACCCAACGTTGTTCTTTTCCATGAAGGCGAGTTTGCAGGTTGGTGAGGTTTTTATCAAGCTGTTCAATCACCACCCATCTCATATCATTTGTGGTATGGCCTAATTCAAGGAAATGGTTCGTCATTTTTGTGGTGTTTCTCTTGCAACAAATGTTGCTCCTGTGTTCGCAAATTCGTACGTTAATTTTGCGGATGGTCATCCCCACATATTGGAGACCGCAGGGGCAGGTAATCAGGTAGATAGCGTTACATGAGTTACAATTTGTATATTTCCTGATTTGCCATATTTTTCCCGGTTCCAAGTATAGCATTTTAGTTGGGTTGGTGAGATGACACATGCTACAATTGCCACAAGAGAAGTGGCTAGTCACGCTGGGAAGACCCCACGCATTTAGGACTGTGTTTGTGGGGTTTATTTTTGTGGGTGGGCGTGTTGACACCAAACTATCCTTCAGGCTCTTGGCTCATTTGTATGAGAACAGTGGTTTCTCCCAATTCAGTTTTCCACTCGTAAGTATTCTCCAATTTTTTGGGATGATGCGTGCCACTCTGTTGCAGATAGTATTGTAAGTGGTCACACACGTCAGTGGTATATTGGTCGCAGTTTGTTGTGTTTGTTCTAGTAGGCCTTCTCGATTTTGTTTTCTGGCCCATTTTTGGGCTTTTGTGGTAATTCTGGTAGGATATCCCCTGGCTTGCAGTTTTGTTGTCAGTGCAACTCCTTGTTCTTTGAAATCTTTTGTGTTGCGGCAGTTCCTGCGCAATCTAATATATTGCCCATATTGGAGGTTTTCGCATAGGGGCCTTGGGTGGAAACTCTCAAACCGTAAGAGGGAATTTCTTTCGGTAGGTTTGAAATTAGTTTTTGTGGTTAGTTGTCCATCTTCTACAGTAATATCCAAGTCAAGAAATATAATGATGGGGCCGGGTCTCGCAGCTGATGGAGTGAGACGCACGTCATCTGAGCTCCGGGCCGCCACCAGCTAATTCATAATTTTTTAGTGGCACAATGGCCCCAGGGTTGCCCTTATTTGGGGGCGAGCGGAAGAGCCCAGGGAGCTATTGGGAGGCCCCGGGAGTGAGTGACAGCAGAACACATGATGCTGGAGAGGAGGCCCGGGCCCGAGGGACAGCGCCCGTCATTTTGTGCGACTGTATTTTGCGCTCTCTGGAGAACACGAGCTGCAAGATCACTGGCTGGGGGCTGCTAGCAGTAAGGCGCAGGAACGCTGTGAAGATTGGACTATGCCAAGCCTCCCTGACATCCTACCCTGGTCGTTGGGAATCAAAGAAGAGAGTGAGGAACTAGAGTAGCTAGTTCGTTTCCCCAGGGGATATGCAAAGATCAAAAAGAAACTAGCTACTTAGACAATGTACGTGTTGTATGTGTCTGCATAAAAAAACCGATTGGTTTTATAAGAAAGCCCTCACCCACCAGCCTAGTTGGTGGCATGCTTCATCATCGGGCCCCACTCGAGGCACCGAGTGTGCCTCAGATGTGCTTCGATGCCTGATTACAGCGGATCAGGTTATGTAAAGTGAGTGTGCAGTGGGAGTGTATTGAGTGGGGTTTTAAAATACTGTCCTAAAGGCCCCAAAGGTTTATCTATTAGTGGGCCCTAGGCAGTGTTAAAAAAAAAGGCATAGGGACGTGCTTGAAGAGACTTATGGTCTCCCATATCCAGTGTGATCAACTAGTTTCAGCCAGGCCTTTTAATTAAAACTGGCTTTCATCAGGACCTATGTGTGCTGGGGTGAAGTAGGGGACTCATGAGTTATCAGTACCCTTATGTGTAGCACGCACTAAGGTGCTGGAATTGCAAGAGGAGGATTTCCTCTCAGTTTGCACCTGTGGAGAGAAAAGCGACAGGACTGGACAAACACATAGACACATATAGTTTAAAACACGTTGATTTAGAGGCACATAGTGGGTGATGGCATAGCCTGGTGCCTAGTATGTGAGCGAGTCAACCGACAGTGATTAGCGGTAGTGTCACTGACCATGTCATGAATGATGTAATATGTGACATCATCAGCAGTGGATTGCGCGTGCGGGAGATATAGTTAGTACAAATAACTATATAAGAGGAATTTCAATGGTTTTGAATGAGTGAAATGTCCAGCTAACTATAACACCCCTAAAACCTATAGTTTTTTTCAGTGAATTTCCAAGGTTTTTTAAATGCTAATTCCTAACTATATCAGGCCTGAAACTTATGGTTTTTTTCAGTGAATATATATATATATATATATATATATATATATATATATACCAAACAGCTCCCAATTCCACTGCAGAGACGGTAATCAATCAGGACACGGACCACACGGCAAGTTCCAAATTCAAAGTGCTTTATTTCCCATCAGACAGACATGACGCGTTTCGTCCGGTCACCCCGGACTTGATCACATGACATGCCGTGACCACCACAGTGCATAAATACTGTTGTCAATTACCTATGGCTCCTCCCCTATTTACAATGGATATGGCAAATAGACTTCAGGAGAATATCTAAATAAATAAATGCAATGCAATATGTGTATATCTACAAGAGTCTCCCTTAACAATTCTGTGATAAAAAAGGGAATAGACCTTAGACATTGATACAATTAATATAGAAAGGGGCTAAAGATATAATGGGCAAGTGCCCATAATAGCAAAAGAGTATATATCCTTTGTCGACCATGTATTCAATATAATCTTGGGCAATTGCCCACATATACACTAAATATATATTCATTACAAGCAGTCCTGTTGTACATTTAGTCCAAAACTAAAAACTAACCATAAGGAGCCATATAAAAAAGAAAACAGTTAATTTCTCTAATAGATGTTTTATATGAAAACCCAAATAGTGCAATTAAAAAACTTATAATTACGTGAATCCGTGTTAACGGATAATTGGCATATTTCATCAACTTATTTCATCACATTAAATGACAATATACATTAGTTTATATGTACATCTGTATATATCTTTCTGTATCTGTCATCATTAGCATATTCAAATGAAAGTGACTAGTGCAAAACCAAAATAATCAGAATATCTTTTCATAAATACCCCAAAGCCTCGTTCTTTGCTCATACTAGCTTAAGTGCATCCAATTATAACATCCCTCCTTTACTGAGTCAAGGTGTATCTTAGTACCTAGATGTATATATAAGATGACATTTTAAATTTAAAGTGGCAAGTGCAAAAATAAATAAAGCAGTAGTCTTGATTAAGATGTCAAAAATGTCAGTAGGCAAAGTTCACAAAACAAACTGTCCATATATGTGCAAATAGCAAAGCGTAAACATTCTACCTGAAGGACACCAGACATAAATTGGTAAAACCCGTTAAAATCCAGTATAAATAAGGCCAAAAATTCACAAAATACCATCTACACACATAAAAGATATAAAAGACAGAGATAAAACATAGGAGTTAAAACCATCCATATGACAGACTATTAGGATACCAGCAGATATGAAAAGACTTGCATATTTATATTTCTAAAATGTTCCGCTAAAAAACATTTATAAGAAATTATATAAATCCTCCCCTGTATTTAATCCATTCGGTATTTTAGTGTCAAACTGCATGATATAACGACTTTCCAGCTGTCTTAATTACTGTCCCTGTTTCCTCCTCTCAGTTCCTTGGGCACCGCATCTAATACAAAATAAGTTAATTCATTAAGATTGTTATTATGTACAAGTTTAAAATGGCGGGCCACAGGGTAGCTGGTGTCTGAATTGACAATGGCTCGTAAGTGTTGTAAAATACGTGTGGATACAGGTAACTTAGTGCTGCCTATATATTTGAGTTTGCAAGTGCATTCCAGGACATAAACTGCAAATTCAGTTTTGCACGAAAATAGACCTCTCAATTGATATAACTCAGTAGAGAATGCATTTTGAATTTCCCTTATAATGATACCGAATTTACAAGCTCTGCACGAGCTGAATTTATAGAAACCTTTCCTGTTAGTTAACCAATCACTCTTAATTTTTACTTTAGTTGTTATCTCCGGCATAGTCCTGTCTAAAAAGTCCCGCATAGAAGGCACTCTTCTATAGGTGATGCTAGGGGAGTCTTCAATTTCAGGTGCCAAAGTTATGTCAGATTTAAGAATGGGCTATCTTTTAGCTATTATCTGTCTTACTTTTTTATGTTGGCAATTGTAAGCAGTAATCAATCTAAAAGGTGCTCTTTCATTTGTGGTTTCAGTGTTACCTACTAACAGGGTCTCATCTAGCGTAGTTCTAGGTGTCTCCAGTTTCAATAATGATTTCTTGAGATCCTCTATTTTATATCCTCTAGCTGTAAATCTCTGCACTGCTTCATCTAGGCAATCCTTAAGTCATCACCGTTGCTGCAAAATCTTTTAATCCTTGAAAATTCTCCATATGGGATGCTTTTAATAAGGTGTCTCGGGTGGGTACTGCTGGCATGAAGAATGGAGTTTCCCGCCGTGGCTTTTCTATGTAATTTGGTGTTAATTTTACCCTTAGAAATATAGATTTCCACGTCCAAGAACTCCACCCTTTCCTTGCTAATATTAGCCGTGAATCTGAGATTCAAATCATTAGTGTTAATTTCATTAATGAATGCCTGAGCTGATTCCACAGAGCCCTGCCAAATAACACAAACTTCATCAATAAATCGCCACCAAGCAACTCCCTTATTAGAGAAATGTTCCTCCAGGATGGGCTTCAAGACATGCTCCTCCCACCAGCCTACATGTAAACATGCAAAACTGGGGGAGAAGCATGCCCCCATCGCCACACCCCGGAGTTGTTGGTACACCACTGCATTGAATATGAAATAATTATTTTTGAGACACATATCAATCATTTGCAGGATCATTTTGTTGTGTTCATGGAATTTGATCTCACGTTTAGACAGGTAAAATCTTACTCCTGCCAGACCCTGTTCGTGCTCAGTGCTAGTATACAGGGCACAAATATCCATGACAATAAAACAGTAATGCTCACACCATACTATTTTACTGAGTTTCTCTAAAAAATGACCCGTGTCATTAATATATGAGTCAAGAGCTTCCACATAGTTTCTAATGAAAAAGTCAACATATTTGAAAATGGGTTCCATCAGTCCTCCCTATATATATCTCCAACAGCGAAAAAGAACTTCCCTGAACCGGAGACCCTCAGGAGGTGGCACGTGAGCGGGCAAAGCAACTGCCAATCAATCTGAGAAATGCCAGGAACCACAAAACAGGTGATGTTGATACAGTAGATTTATTAAGTCATAAATCTAAAAGTGACGCGTTTCGCCCATCAAGGCCGCTTCACACATATATATATATATATATATATATATATGGCGATGGTGTGGGGAAGAAAATAAACAAAAATTCTGCACTATAACTTGGGTCCGTTCTTGTCTGTTCGTGCATGGACTGTGACGGCGCTTATATATATATGATCAAGTCCCCCGTTAGGGACGAAACGCGTAATGGCTATTGCTGCGCTGACTATGGAACCTAAATAAAGTTTAGCTGACGAAGCCACTGTGGTCTGTGCTCTTTTCTTGCCGAGGTGTAAACCGGGCTATCAGGGAAGAGTTTTTCTACATATACAACACAGGCACTCCCTTGACCTCTGGAATCTTCCAAAACAAATAAAGCACGGACCACAGTTCAGTGTTTTAATAATTATTTATTCCTCACAAAGTGTGTGGCAGCCATATATATATATTACTTGCTTCTGAACCATCAGGATTTCTCCAAACACGGACCCAGAGATAAGTGCTTAGAAGCTTCTTTTTATTGCTCCTTCGCCATTATATATATAGATATCTCTGTATGGAGGAGATATGAAAATAGGAGCAAATACTTAGTACAACATGACACAGTAATCAAAAGAAGTATACATATAACCAACCTTAAAGAGATTTAGCGTAGAATCCAAATAAACCCCTAATTATTCATATCCAGTAAAATCAGGAGAAAACCAAAAAACATATTCTCCATCAAAGGATCATAAATAATACATAATACAAAAAAATACATAAAAATGTGCAGGGCTAGTTACTAAGAATATACTACTGCCCCTTATGTTTCAGGAGACAGAAATATCTATCTTTTATATTTATAGCCATCAAGCAAATGCCAGCAAGGGAGCAGAATCTCCATGAACCAAGGAGACTATCTCAGATTAGTATCAAGAATACTTTATACATTAGTAAAATAAATGTTACCATTTGGAAAATGTGGATTCTTTGTGAAACATTTCTTTGTTTACGTTTTTTGTAGGAAACAACTGAAGGCCCCACGGCTTCGGGAAACAAGAGCAAAGCAGGACCAAGATTTGAAGGCTCTAGCGGGGTCTGGAAAATAACATCAGAGCAGAACCCAGAATTGAAGACCCCCGCTGCGTCAGGAAACATCAGAAGAGCAGAACCAGGATTTGTAGGTCCCCGTGGCATCTGAAAACATCAGCAGAGTAGTACCAGGATTTAATTAGAGGACTCCAACAGTCGTCGGAGCTACCCGGAAGGCGTCAGGTAAGTGTTGCAAGGCAGGATGGGAGACAAGCACGCGTCAGGAAGAATAAAAAATTAGCTAGCTTTCGATTATGCTTCTATTTCTATTTATTGCCACTCAGAGCAGCCAATCAAAACGTTTTTGTATGTAATAAAAACTACATTTCCCATGATGCTTTATCCGTACATCACTTCCTATATGATCCTATAAGAGCCACCATGCCCATTAGCTGAGCCCCTTTCTTTGCTCGAACAGTTTAGACAATTAACATTAATTCAAGTCCAATCAAACAGCCTCCAACGTGGAGAAAAAACAGAACCAACTGGAACGTAGATATCTTCTTAACCAGAAATACTTCTATTCAGAACCTGAAAATAATGAAACACAGGAAAACCCCGTAATTTCTGCTAAAACAGAACATAAATATATATGTGGGTGGGTAAACATTACAAACTTTGTAATATAACCGGGTGGGATAATCCTCGCCTCCATGTCCTTAATAGAATTGAGCATTCTTGGCGTGAAAGCTAGCTAATTTTTTATTCTCTTACAGGACCGGAGACTTCAGATTATGCTAGTTTAACGCTTATCAAAACACATCTACAGCTATATTACCCACCTGCTTGTAATAAACTGTGTAAATATAGATTGAGAAAACCAATCAGCAGAATAAAAAGTCTTGAACAGTAGAAATCATCATAAAATATTGAGATGCCATGGCACCACGAACAGAAGGTGTCCCAAACATTTGGGTCTGAATGCCGGCCTTTTGGCATAACTGCCGTCAATCTCCTGGCTATAAAGCTGCAGACACATGGTTTACCAGTTGCTATAATGTGATCATTAATCATGCAGAACATTTGGTTATAAAAATCGAGTACATCCTTCGCAAGCCTCAAGGCATTGAACCCCACACAATTTGCATTAGCTGGAAAAACGTAATATGAAACAATACTCCACAAGTTGTAATCCTGACATCAATAGTAAATGAAACTTCTTCCGGAGAAGATACTGTACCTCTAAAATCCAGGGCTTTCTCTTTATAGGAACACCAACAGGCAGATAAGCCTAATAACAGCTTGGACGATAATTGCTGTCAACATATTCTTAGTTGGCCTGACATCAAATACGGAAACTATAAAAACATCCCACAAAGGGGAATATATCATTTTGGGAGAACTTTTCTACTCTAATACCTTCAATAACTAACAGGTTACTGGCGCAAGCCCACCGGTCTGCCTTCTATCCGAAAAAAAGACTTGCAGAAACGTCCAAACGGCAGATGTGAACCGAACGATAAGCTAATCCCTATGACATTCTTTCTGATAAACATTCACAACGTGGGGAAGTCAGTCGCCACTAATTGACTCTATATTGGGGTCCCCTCTCTGGAAATTGGAATGAACAGATGGAAGCCTAGCCCCTTTCCACTGACCGCTGAGGGACGGGGTAATCATCGATTCGCTGATATGGAATGTTTTCTGCAATGACGAAATTTGATGATTCGAGCAGAAGAAAGAAGTCCTGCAATAACACCACTGGTAGAGGTGACCGTGTACCTTCCAACTTGTCGATAACTCTCACTGACAAGATATAGCGCATGTTGAGTAGGAGGTAACAAGAGACCTGAGTGAGAGAGGGTCCAGATCGCGAGCAACCCCACCGGCCGCTCCAGACAGTTGATCTGAAGATATAAGTCTTGCAAAGACCACCTATTTGCTATGGGGAAAATCGTTGCAGCTTGCTCCCCATACCTTAATGGCTGGTGATTGACACTAAGGAACTGACTGGAAGCCGAAAATCTATGCTGTTCTAACCATCATTGCATCTCTCCTCTCACTTCTTGAGAGAAAGGCATCAGATCTGTAAGACAGGCCCGTATGAAAAAATCTGAGGGTCCCGAAAAGGAATGGAGGGCAGGGAAGAGTATTTGAAAGATGATGTTACAGCACCACTACTCTGGCAAGTGCCCAATGGGGAAATGTCTGCAAGGGCAACACCGGTATGAACTCCTGGCTGAGATCCCTCAAGTCAGAGCGTGTAAGACTGAGTTGAACTGTCTGGGCGGATATAATCAAATCAGAAGACCACTGAAGAGGGACTTGTACCCTGGACCCTTAGATTTAAAGTCTGATGGTCTACCAACTGAGCTATCCGGGCTTCAGAAGTCCACCGCCAGAGACGGACAAGGGGACAAGATAATCCTGAAAAGTTCAAAACCAAGAACACAAGAATTTTGAATTTGCAGCCGGAGTAGACCGTTTACTTATTGTATCCCAGAAGGGAATGGAATTCTGAAGAGGAGACCTGATGGCAGGAAAATTGTGAGGCCAAGGCCTATATCTGTGCAATAATGAAAAAACATATGCCGAAAAAAACACGATCCGGAGGATGCCCCGTTCCTTTAAGTGAGCAATCACTGATTCCCTCAACTATGTCTAATATCTTGGAAAAAGAATAGGTAAACTCTGGTAGGAATCCCTAAAAAGTCTGTAAAGGTCCTACATCATGAAGATTCTCATGATTTCAGAGGAAGTGGCCAAGAAGGTTAACATTCCTACATATTGAGTGACGTCTTGTAACGAATCTGTCTCCGGGGGTACCCCCGCTAAGGGCCAGGCTTTGCTGCCGCTGTATCGTCAATGTTGTCGATCCTCCTGAAAAGATTTGCGTCTTGCGGTAGAGATGGTGCAGTTGCGTTCCCGAAAAACATATTGCTCATTGTGTCCCGTGCTCTAATACATCCAAAGCCACAGGAGTGTCCGATACCTTTGCAGCCAAAGTCCTCACAAGGGTTTGGCCTAGGGCCCTGCTCTGACTATGAGTGTGTCCTGGCCTCTCCGAAATGGCATGGTTAAACTCTTTCTTGTGATGTTCACAACTAGAAGGAGAGGAGTCTACGTCGATAGAGTGGAATATCCGGCAGCGGCACCCTAATGCAATCTATTGCACCGGTCAGAGTGGATGGAATGCAAATAAAGTAGAGATATCTGGTGTATACTGCACAGCCTTCTTAGAACTTGTCATGGGAGGAGTCTCTTCTCCCTGTGTACCTACCTCTCGGTTCGTTCTACCACACTAGTATTTGAGGGGAGAAATTCACGACATGCTACACAGTGCTAGGGACTGTCATTCCTGAGGCCCAGTTGACCAACTCGTGGGCGGAGCATCCTGAGCGTCAACAAAGTTCGTCTAGGCGACCTTCTGCGCTCCACAGAATAGATCTCATCCTCTTTATAACTCACCCATTCAATGCCTATGGGTATGTATATGTAATATTGTAGTACAAAGCACAGACTATCGGAGGAGTCAGAGGGGGAGCTAACCCTATGCACACAATAGTGAAATAATGTACCCAGTTCCTCAGCAATGCTGTAGTCTAAGTTATTCCAGCCCCACGGGCGTCAGAGCCATAGCCAGATACAAGGAGCATGTGTGCACTCCAAGGGCCAGCCTATTGTTGCAGCCGGATAGGCGTAAAAGGAAAGTGCCCAGTGTAAAGTATGAGGCACCATAAACCTCGGAGGAAACAGGGAACGCGTGCGATGTGTGTAGTCCAGTTGGGCTACACACATTGGAGTGTTATCGGCTCCATACCGCACTTGGCAACTAGGGAAAGCCTTTGTCGGGTAAGCGCTAGGCCGTGCAGTAATCAGAAACAACCATTATGGAAAAACACCAGGATTGTTAATGCAGAAACCACATTCATGAAACATAACCTTTTGAGTAAGAGTCGGTGACCCTAACCACTACGCCACCGTCACTCATGAGGAACGCTTCAGTGGGCAACGCGGTACCTTCGCTCGCGATGGAACATCCAAATTCTGTGCCCGGATGGGCTAAAGCTTGGTAAGATGACCGCACGCATATGTCCAAATAGTCATGCAGCGAGTAAGCTTTTGCGAGAAAGCATTTGTGCGCGATCACCGCTCCCGTCTGAGCATCCTTATTCTGTGCCCAGACGGGTTAATTTCTTAGCGCTATCGCACACATATCATGAACCGTGCAATGGAGGAATTAGGCGCAGATCGCGAAATTGCGCATGAACCACAGCTCAATGCACACATTGCTAGCCCCATCAGTCGTGAATCCGTAGTGTCTGAAATTATCATGCCCAAGCGGGTCAACAACAAACTATAGCTGGAGCGCGAGACCCCAATCTGGCATGAAGAAGCTTATAAGTAACAACATATAACCCAACAGGAGCGTTCAGGCAGACCGGCCGCCCGCATGAATGAAAACATCCGCTGCCACGCTGGGAGTGAGGTGAGTGCTTGCACTCTAAATGCACAGTGCGATGCACGCGCTGGAGACAAGGGATTACCCCTGCAGCGAGATGCGCACCTGAAAGGCAAACCATTGAGGACCTGTAGCGTTTGCTGGAAAAATATGTAGCTGCCATGTCACCCTAGAAGGCATTCCCTCAAAGTCGAAGCACGGTACCCGCAAAGCGTGTCACCGCTGCAGCCCGGGAGACAATCATAGCGCTTCTGAAGCCGGAGGTCTGATCGCCCTGCCAGTGCCTGCAACCAAAGTCCTCACAAGGGTTTGGCCTAGGGCCCTGCTCTGACTATGAGTGTGTCCTGGCCTCTCCGAAATGGCATGGTTAAACTCTTTCTTGTGATGTTCACAACTAGAAGGAGAGGCGTCTACGTCGATAGTGTGGAATATCCGGCAGCGGCACCCTAATGCAATCTATTGCACCGGTCAGAGTGTATGGAATGCAAATAAAGTAGAGATATCTGGTGTATACTGCACAGCCTTCTTAGAACTTGTCGTAGGAGGAGTCTCTTCTCCCTGTGTACCTACCTCTCGGTTCGTTCTACCACACTAGTATTTGAGGGGAGAAATTCACGACATGCTACACAGTGCTAGGGACTGTCATTCCTGAGGCCCAGTTGACCAACTCGTGGGCGGAGCATCCTGAGCGTCAACAAAGTTCGTCTAGGTGACCTTCTGCGCTCCACAGAATAGATCTCATCCTCTTTATAACTCACCCATTCAATGCCTATGGGTATGTAAATGTAATATTGTAGTACAAAGCACAGACTATCGGAGGAGTCAGAGGGGGAGCTAACCCTATGCACACAATAGTGAAATAATGTACCCAGTTCCTCAGCAATGCTGTAGTCTAAGTTATTCCAGCCCCACGGGTGTCAGAGCCATATCCAGATACAAGGAGCATGTGTGCACTCCAAGGGCCAGCCTATTGTTGCAGCCGGATAGGCGTAAAAGGAAAGTGCCCCGTGTAAAGTATGAGGCACCATAAACCTCGGAGGAAACAGGGAACGCGTGCGATGTGTGTAGTCCAGTTGGGCTACACACATTGGAGTGTTATCGGCTCCATACCGCACTTGGCAACTAGGGAAAGCCTTTGTCGGGTAAGCGCTTGGCCGTGCAGTAATCAGAAACAACCTTTATGGAAAAACACCAGGATTGTTAATGCAGAAACCACATTCATGAAACATAACCTTTTGAGTAAGAGTCGGTGACCCTAACCACTACACCTCCGTCACTCATGAGGAACGCTTCAGTGGGCAACGCGGTACCTTCGCTCGCGATGGAACATCCAAATTCTGTGCCCGGATGGGCTAAAGCTTGGTAAGATGACCGCACGCATATGTCCAAATAGTCATGCAGCGAGTAAGCTTTTGCGAGAAAGCATTTGTGCGCGATCACCGCTCCCATCTGAGCATCCTTATTCTGTGCCCAGACGGGTTAATTTCTTAGCGCTATCGCGCACATATCATGAACCGTGCAATGGAGGAATTAGGCGCAGATCGCGAAATTGCGCATGAACCACAGCTCAATGCACACATTGCTAGCCCCATCAGTCGTGAATCCGTAGTGTCTGCAATTATCATGCCCAAGCGGGTCAACAACAAACTATAGCTGGAGCGCGAGACCCCAATCTGGCATGAAGAAGCTTATAAGTAACAGCATATTACCCAATAGGAGCGTTCAGGCCGACCGGCCGCCCGCATGAATGAAAACATCCGCTGCCACGCTGGGAGTGAGGTGAGTGCTTGCACTCTAAATGCACAGTGCGATGCACGCGCTGGAGACAAGGGATTAACCCTGCAGCGAGATGCGCACCTGAAAGGCAAACCATTGAGGACCTGTAGCGTTTGCTGGAAAAATATGTAGCTGCCATGTCACCCTAGAAGGCATTCCCTCAAAGTCGAAGCACGGTGCCCGCAAAGCGTGTCACCGCTGCAGCCCAGGAGACAATCATAGCGCTTCTGAAGCCGGAGGTCTGATCGCCCTGCCAGTGCCTGCTGGAGCGGGATGAAAAGCTTCAGCGCGAGCGCGTGAAGAGCATAATAAGGGGGTATTGGGGGGAGCGGCGGACCGGAGAGAGGTCTCCGCCTGGGCAGTTTTGGAGGGGCGGGGGAATGGGGGGTTGCTGGCCTCGGGCCTGCCATTTTAGTTTTGGGTTCTACAATTTTGAAGCCCAAATAGAGCCCAATGGAGCCCAACCATAAAGTGGAGATGGCATCCCTATTGGAGGACATATATCTAGCCCCCTCCTTTTCTCGCTACCCGGTTCATGTTTTTTCCGTGGGGGGTAGTTCCTTGGGGAAGGGGGAATGAGCACAGGTGGGGGGTGAGACAGTATGCTGAGTTTTCTTCCCAGTGGGAATACCGGGGCGGAGAGAGCGGCCTCACCAGCATGGGGTGGGGGGCCGGGGGTGTCTAGTTGGGGGTTAGAGGACAGAAGCATTTCTGCAGTGTTTGAGGTGGATCGATCTAGGGATTTAAATCCAGCTGGGGAGGGCCCAGCTTGGGAGGGTCTGGATATCTTTCCATCATGGGTGGAAGGGGTTCGGAGACTGGGAGGGGGCGCCTGGAGGGATTCTCCCCTCCGGGGAGCGGAGTGGGCTCTAAGGGTGCCAGGAGGCCATCGGCGGGGGAAGGGGCCGGGTAAGGGGCGCTTAGGTTTCAGTGGGGGGGCAAGGTGGTTGGGGACTGGGGCCCTGCTTCTGCGGTAGTGCAGGCAATGCTGGAGAGGAGTGGGGAGGAGGAGGGGGGAATTCCCCCCTAGGGGGAGTTCGGGCAGGTGTGGGCAGACAAGGCAGGACTCGGGTGGCTCCCCCGCAAGGAGGATATGAAGTGGCCATTAGGGCCGGCATAGGGCAGGTTCGGCTACGTAAGGCTCGGGGTGTGAATTTTGCTAATGAGGTGTTTCAGTCGGATGAGCTTATTGAGCTGGATTACGATGAGGACAGCCCCGAGGAAGGGGAAGTGAGGGAGACAGAGAGGGGGGGTCCTACCATGTTTTTCATAGTATTTTACAGGCACCAACGAGGGCAATGGATAAAAAAGTAACAGCTTCTGGATCCAGAAGAGAGCGCAGCCCCTCGGTGAGGGCTCCTCGGACAGTGGATCACATGGAGACGGTGGCATGCCGGTCGGCACCCGACCGGGCGTCCTCCTTAGGCCAAACCAAAAATGGTGTCTGTGGGGAGTGGGGGGGGCTGAGGGGATATTACACAGAGGTAAATAGGTCAAAGACACTGGGGTAGGGATGGACGAAGGAGGGGCAGGTCGAGGCACGAAGGTGGAGAGTGGGACCAACACAGAGGCTGCAGGGGAGGGCAAGGAGCCATTGCAGAGTAAGGAGTTAAAGATTAAGAAACTGCCATATATGGGAGTGACGAATCCCTTAGGGGCTCACCTAATGCTAGCCACCAAGGAGCGTATTTGGAAAGGGGAATATGTGGAACTGCTGAAGCTATTGCACAGGGAGGTGAGGTCCAAGGAGGTCTCTAAGGAGGAGGAATATGAGCTGGCCAAAAGGCCTAAGGTGCCGGTAACAATAGAGAATTGGACAGCAGCATTTTGAATGTATGCCAATGTTTACAGTGAAAAGTTTTTTTCTGTCGTTGCATTGAACCCAGCTTGTCTTCCCTAGCAGAGCAAGGTTTTCCCCTCTCCTTAGCCTCCCCTCCCCCCGCCCTCCGCTGACCAGCCCCAACTTGGCCACTCACTCGTCCCAGAACCCCTCCAGCCCCCTCCCACAGCAGACCAACCCCAACTTGGCCTAGCATGTCAGTGTCCCCCTCCCAATGCACCCCAAGTAAACTCAGAAAATCCCCAAAGGGGACCAAACAGTGCACACAGCGCAAGGGCCGAGGTTGCCAGGTGTATTAGCCTTAACTTCAGCTGGTACCTGCGCAATCATCGCCCCCGTCGCCAACGCCAGAGGTGATTATCCCAGCCCGAGCCGTCAGGGTATTGTGTGACTACAATAACACATCTTCAGGTTGGTGCGCCCTCCGCCCGGAACGCTCCAGGCTATGTCTGGTGTATGATCTGCGCTAGTTTGTGATTTGCATATAGCAGCTGAGCAAGTGCATGCATTCTAGGTGTGGCAACAACAGGTAAATTGAAACAGTCTCACCAATATGTTGAATCCTCCGGACTCCCACGGTCCCTCCCTCAGAGTCACGGATATTGTGCACTCAGGTGCCCGAAAGCTTCATGCGGCAATGCCAAGCCCCAAGTCCAAATCAGGGCGCCCGGCGAACAGCCAAGTCTCTGCATAAGGCAAAACTCCTATTCCATGTAACATTCCTAGTCTTGCTTCTCCAGTTGGCTGCTGAGTTCCTCATCGTCGTTCTGACTCCTGGGGCTACCCCTGCGCTCCTTTGTCCAAACCTTCAATGCCTTGTGGAGGTCCTTAGGGTCCGTGAAGATGTGCGAGTGGACCTGCCGATTAATTCTCAATTTTGCTGGATATAGCATGGCGTAGTCCAGCCCGAGGTCACGGAGTTGTCTCTTGAACGGAGCAAACTGTCTTCGTTCTTCTTGCACCTTCGCAGTGAAGTCCGGATATATAGAGATGTCTGATCCCTCGTATTGCAGTGTCTTTTTCTCTCGGGTTATCCGCAGGGCTGTGTCCCTGTCTCTGTAATTCGGAAGCTTGGCGATGATCGGTCTCGGGGGAGCTCCTGGCTTCGGACGCTGGCCCAGCGTGCGATGCGCCCTCTCTACAATGAACATTGGCGAGAATGCATCATCTCCCAGCAGCGTGGTCAGCAGCTTCTCAACAAATAGCTCCATCTTCCCAGTTTGAGTAGTCTCTGACACTCTGGTAATTCGTATGTTCGATCTGCGGGAGCGGGCCTCCAAGTCCTCTGCTTTGTCTTGAATAACCTGCAGTATCCTGTCATGCTGCTTTCGAACTTTGTCCTGTTCCGATTGCGCTTCTTCCACTTCGTTATGCGCCTCATTGCCATATCTAGGCGCTCCGCATGTTTGTCAACTCTTTCTGACATGCGATCCATGCGATAAGAGAGCGCATCGATTTTGGAGCCCATGGATGTCATGCTGTCCTGGAGGCCCTTTTCCATCGTTTCCAACAGAGCTTTAATGTCGGCGTAAAACGAGCCTTCCGCCCCTCTAGTCTGTGACGTAGTCTCCATTTCCTGCACTTCTGGGGCCTTAGTGCGGCGTTGTTCGAAGGGTAGCTTAGTTTGGGTTTTGTCTCCCTTGCCCATGTTGGACTCGAGTCTCAGGGCAACTCCTGGTGAAATCTCCTGCAACATCTGAGCTATATCGCGCCGTGTGGTCCGTTAAACAGCCCTCTGATCAATCAATCAGCCGCAGCCACCGCAACTGGGTTTCTAAGCAGGCTCGGGCCCAAGGATCGCAGCCTGGCAACCCTTCTAGGACCGTTCACGCTGCGGGTTTGGAGTTGTAGTGCTCCCCCCTGCTACGTCTCCAGGCCGGCACCAGGGTACGCCACAAATAATCCACCTGGGCGGGCCGCACTCACCGCCCGTGATTGTGTAGCGCAGTCTGTTCACTCCTCTTTTCAGCTGCTACGTCGTCGCAATGTGGGCTCCCCTGGGCGGGCCGCACTCACCGCCCGTGATTGTGTAGCGCGGTCTGTTCACTCCTCTTTTCAGCTGCTACGTCATCACAATTTGGGCTCCCCAAGCTGCCGTCAGTACCAAGGCTCCCAGGGACCCCACAATCCTACTCCAGGGGTCGTGCGCCACCGCCTTCCAAGCCCCGGGCACCTTGGATCATGTGTGCCAAGTCCGGCAGCGTAGATGGGACACCGCGTGTCTCCGCTAAGAAGGGGCTCCAGTAACCCAGATCTCGGGGCCATAAAGCTTAATGCCAATTGTGCATCCTCAAACCGTCCGAAGGGGACTCCACCCTCAATCAGTAGAGCCACGCAGGTCGTGCTGATGCAGCCCGTTCCTCTCCAGAGCCGCAGTGACTTCCCCCGGGCCCCCGCAGCTCTCCGCCTCCTCACCGGGTCGACGCCTCTCCGGGCCGCCGCACGTCTAGGCACGCACACCGGCCGACGTGCTGAATCCAGGTCGGGGATGAGCGGCCCAGGGCGACGACACTCGATCTCCCGCTGCCAGCGATGATGCACTTCGTAGCGTCTCCGTTTTTGCTCGCTCCTGGTAGCGGAGGACTCCGGGCGTGTGTGCGCACCACTGTATCCCCTCAGGCTCTGTAAGGGCAGGATAATAACAGGATTGTTCTGGCGATGGCGCGGAGCTTCAAGATCAAGAGTCCGCCATCGGGGCTGGCAAGTTCCGCCCCCCGTTTACTGTGAAATGTTCCCCCTAGCTCTGCGTAGCCCTGTTTAAGTATATGGATGTCATTAGAAAGGCACAGATCACAGGGTGGGGGATACGCTTGGGCCCAGTATGATGAGGAGTTCCGGGCCCGGATGGCATGGAATCCAGAAGCAAAGTTGGGGGAACTGGACACAGATTTGTGGCAACACACAATGGGGTCTGCCACAGGTGGCAAGACAGTGTTTACAGATAGAGGTTTACCACTGGTGTATCAGCCCTTTCAAGGGAAGCCCACCCGGGGAGGGGTGGGAAGCACAGCGACGACACAAACTGGGACAGGAACGTGCTGGGACTTTAATAAGGGCCTATGCACAAGGGAATACTGCAAGTTTCGTCATGAGTGCTCAAAGTGTGGAAAGCACCACCTCCTTGTTAACTGTTGGGGCGTCAAGCCACAGGGAAATTAGCAATGGCAGCAGGGAGGTAGCAGCACCCCTAGTCCCTCACAGCAATTCCAGAGCAATAGGGGGGCAAGGGGCCACAGGGGGCTGGGCCCAAAAGTTCCTACGCCAGTTAGACTGGCAAAATTGGTTGAGGACTTGAAAGGGTATGGGGACTTGGGGGCGAAGCAGGTTCTGATGGAAGGGTTTAAGTGGGGGTTTCATTTGGGTTGCCAGGGGCCAAGACAGGGACGGTGGGCAGATAATGTGAAATCAGCATCAGAACACAAGGTGGTAGTACAGGAGAAATTGGACAAAGAGGTGCACGAAGGGTGGATGACTGGCCCCTTTAATGATTGGCCAACGGAGAACCTGATCATATCACCGTTCGGGGTTGTGCCCAAAAAGGAAGTAGGACAATACAGGTTGATCCAGCACCTTTCATGGCCTGGGTTGTCTTCACTTATCGATTTCATTAATGAGAAGGCGGCATCAGGTTCCTATTCCTCAGTTGACGTGGCCATGTCACTAGTTGTGACCACGGCACGACTGCAGAAATGGCAAAGTGTGACATAAAGTCAGCTTTTCGGTTGCTTCCAGTTCATCCAGAGGATTGGGATCTTCTGGGTATCCATTTCGCGGGAAAATGGTACGTGGACAAAGCTTTACCGACGGGTTGTTCTATGTCATGTGCTTTATATGAATGCTTTAGCACTTTTTTGCAGTGGTACTTCACGCAGCACACTGGTCACACATTGGTGATTCACTATTTGGATGATTTCCACTTTGTCGTGGCACCGGGCTCCACAGAGTGCCAGGCAGCTGTGGACACCTTCCATGAGCTCATGGGTGACCTGGGGGTGCCATTTGCACCTGAGAAGACAATGGGTCCTTGTACGGTGATGTCATTCTTGGGGATTGAGACTTATTCAGTAGAAATGCAGGCTTGCTTGCCGGAAGACAAGAAAGTTACAATGTTGCAAATGTTGGAGGGCATACTGTCCAAACAGAAGGTGACAGTAAAGGATATTCATGTGCTCCTCTGCCATCTTAATTTTTCATGCAGGGTGGTCCGAGCAGGAAGGGCCTTTTGCAGGCATTTAGGGAGGGCATTGGCAGGAAAGCATTTGCCGCACCACCATGTTCGATTATCAACGGGGGTGAAGGAGGATTTGCGCATATGGTCAGTTTTTCTGCAGTCTTTTAATGAAGTGCCTTTGGCAAGGGAGGAGGACGTACAGTGGAATGTACACATGTTTTCTGATGCGGCAGGCAGCAAAGGATTTGGTGTCTATTGGCAGGGCAGGTGGTGCGCTGAGCAGTGGCCATGGCAGTGGAAGGATGGTGGGATGAGCATAGCTTTCCTTGAGCTTTTCCCGTTACTGGTGGCATTGACACTGTGGGGCGAAGAGCTGGCACACAAGAAGGTGTTGTTTTGGGTAGACAACATGGCGGTCGTGGAGGTCATTAACAGACAGTCCGCAAGAGATGAGCAAATTCTGAAGTTGCTGCGGGTTTTTGTGCTTGGCTGCCTCAGACACGTCATTGCTTTCAGGGCATTGCATATACCAGGTGTGGACAATGACATAGAGGATGCTTTGTCTCGTTCACAGAGGGTGAGATTCCGTGGGCTGGCCAAGGAGGCAGACAGGACACCAACCCCAATGCCAGAGCACCTTTGGTATGTAGGCAACGTAGGGTGCTACAACTGGTGGTAGGCTCTCGGTCGGCTTCTACATAGGCAGCATATACACTATCCTGGAGGGACTTTTCGGATTCTGGGGCACGAAAATGAGCGGAGGTCTGGCATCGGGCAGATGATGTATTCCAGTGCATCTTGACACTCATTTACAGAGGCCTCACGAAAGTTACCTTTGCGAGAAAGTTTGCAGGCATTGCGTTCATGGGGAAACTACTGTGGGGATACACTCTGACCGCGAGAGAAGTGGGTAGGAGGATGTTGGAAGGGTGGGCGAGGACAGGGGAGGAGAGGGTGGCACGCCGCCCGCTTTCCTGGCAGAAGCTTGCGCATATATTGGAAACCCTACCGGCAGTCTGTAGGGATGAATTTGAAGCCTGTTTATTTCCTACCCTTAAGGTAAGGATGTTTTTTGGGGCTTTCAGGGTGTCAGAACTCCTGGACAACAAGGTCAAGAACAGTGTGCGGTGGAAGGATGTGTCCATTGGGGAGGAAGGAATACATATTTGGTTGGCCAGTTCAAAAACGGACCAGAGGAGTGTGGGTTAAGGGGTTCGGTTGGAAGCGGCGGTGCCAGTCACAACGTGCCCCCTTGCGTGGGCCCGACGTTTGCGGGTTTTGTCGAGGGGCTTGTGGCCACAGCCAGTTATTAGGCACGCTAATGGGAAGAAGGTAACAGTTCACCAGCTGCGCATGGTGTTGTGGAAAGCTTTGGTCAGCATTGGGGTAGATGGGGTGGAATATGGGACACATTCCTTCAGGATTGGGTTGGCAACGGAAGCGCATAACAGGGGCTGGACATGAGGGGACATAATGAGGCTGGGGCGCTGGTCTTCAGACTGTTATCATCGTTATGTAAGGCAGAATGCGGAGGAGGCGCATGCGTCATACTCTTTTGTGTAAATCTCATTCCTTTTTTTTGTTACAGGTTTGCTGGCTTGGCCCCAGGCGAAGGAACTGACCATTTGGATTGTGGGGCATTCTTTTCTCAAATGGGCACAGGTCCAGGCATGTCAGTGTTATTTTGGTGCAATGTTGGGCTTTAATGAACGTTCATTTAACATTGTTTGGAAAGGTAAAGAGGGGACGCCGTGGAAAGAATTGTTACTGTGTCTTAATAAATGGATGATGCAGGGGCGGTGCCCAGACGTCTGCTGATTCACCTGGGGAGAACGATTTGTGCGAGGTTAAGGTGGTGGTATTGATGAGGGCCATGAAGAAGGACTTGGCGAGGTTGAAGGAGCAATGGGCTTGGTGCCACGTTTTGTGGACAGAGTTGGTCCCGCGCAGAGTGTGGAGGGGTGCTTTGAACCTGAGGGCCATTGACAGGGCTCGGTGGAAAGTGAACTCTGAAATGTCGCAGTTCTGCCGTCATCTTGGTTTTGGAAGAGCTACACATAAGGAGTTGCGTTTTGAGGCTGTGGGGTTTTTCAGCGGTGATAGGGTACATTTATCGAGTATTGGCATGGATCTCTACTTGGAGATTAGTGAGGTGTTAGCAAGATGTTTGAAGGTTCAGGCGCATTCTAATTAGAAGACAAACAGTTGGCCTAGTTGGGGGCCATAAAGGGGGGGGGGGTAGTTTCTCTCCTCCCCTGCTTTCTGGGTGGCGGGGTATTGGAATTTTTTGTCAAGGTTGACAGCGATTGTTGGGTTTTTGTTGGATTTGGGTTATCGTCAGGGAAAGGGTAGGCAAGTTAAGTAATAGTTAGGTTATGCATGTTCAGGGTTTGATGGGGTTAAAGAAGCAGGCAGGGGAAGTTGTTTAATGGATGGGCTGAATTTAAAGTGTTTATGTTTTGATGCATTGATGTATATGGTTGTAATGTTGTAATGTATGGGTGGGGGCGGGTTCAAGGACATTTTGGGGGCGGGGCTAAAGGTCATTGCATGGTTATTTAGAGAGGTTTAGTTTTGTAAGGCTTTTACTGAGGAATCTTTTAATGTGATGTGCACCTGTTTCAATAAAGCGGCCTTTTACACACAGCTCCCAGTTTGTGGTCTGCTGCTATCTCCCTCCACCCCTCCCTTCCAAGGGTGGTTTGGGGGGAACGGCCGACCGAATGGGCGTCCCCCCCGGCAGTTTGGGAGGGGCGGGTGGAGTGGGGGGTTGCTGGCCTCGGGCCGGCCATTTTAATTTTGGGATCTACAATTTTGTAGCCCAAATAGAGCCCAATTGAGCCCAACCATAAAGGGGTTGGGTTCCTGCTCCCAGCCATCATTTTAGGTTTGGTGACCTGGTGGTTGGGAGCCCTGATGCTTTTTTGGTTTTATCCCACCCCTCCTCCCGTTTTTTCTTCGAATTTGTAGTTTGTTCCGAAGTGAGAGGCGGCATTTGTTGGGACAGGTGGGCAGGGGTATGGATATGTATTGTCGCTGGAAACAGGTGCAGTGCGAGGGTTATTGGACGTTTTTGTCAAGGTTGACAGCGGTTGTTGGGTTATTGTTGGATTTGGGTTATTGACAGGGAAAGGGTAGGCAAGTTAAGTTATAGTTAACTTACGCATGTTCTGGGTTTGACGGGGTAAAGAAGCAGGCATGGGAAGTTTGTTTAACAGATGGGTTGAATTTAAAGTGTTTATGTTTTGATGCATTGATGTATATGGTTGTAATATTGTAATGTATGGGTGGGTTCAAGGAAATGTTAGGGGCAGGGCTAAAGGTCAGTACATGGTTATTTAGTGAGGTTTAGTTTTGTAAGGCGTTTGCCGAGGAATTTTTTTATGTGATGCGCACCTGTTTCAATAAAGCAGCCTTTTACACACAGCTCCGAGTTTGTGTTCTGCTACCTTCCCTCACTCCTCCCTCCCAAAGCATTACAGCTGCAGTAGAATATATGAAGCCGAAGCATTAGCGTGTTACGCGCAATCTATACATAACACCTCAGGAGTATATTCACTGCTCCCAGCGGGAGCGCACCACACTGCAAACATCGCTCCCAGCGGGAGCCTTTCAAAACGCCCGGAGGCCCGATAAGAAAGCGCATGCCAGCGCTGATGTGTGGGATCACTCGGCAACACAGTGCGATGCACGCTCAGCCGAAAAGGAGAGGAAACAGTCAACAGCGCGATCTGCGCGCACAAATGCGAAAGCCGTAATTTTAAACGTAGTGCGAGCCACGCGCAAGCATAACCACACAATAATGATAAACTTAAAACAATTAACGGTCAAAATAGACAAATATCATATTATAGTTATTAAGCACTTAACTTTCTGTGTGAGCAGCAAAGAAAGAGGCTCAGATAATGGGCATGGTGGCTCTTATAGGGTCATACAGTAAGTGATGTATGGATAAAGCATCATGGGAAATGTATTTTTTATTGCATACAAAAACGTTTTGATTGGCTGTTGTGAGTGGCAATAAATAGAAAGAGAAGCATGATCTGAAGCCTCCGGTCCTGTAATCGAACTTAAAGCGCTCTTCTGTCCTGCCCAGCCCCTTTTGTCTCTGGCCTGCACCGGCCCACACATACGTGGAATAGGATGTGTACCTGGCAGCATGGGCGGCCGTTACTTCTGTTTAGATGTCCCTCCTCTTCTCACCAGCAGGAGCTTCACCCACTACAATGTCTGTGCAGTTTTCTTTCTGCCCACACGGCCACTGCCACAACCGGGGAGGCCTCTCACTTCTTGCATGTGGGTCAGCAGTGTGGAGGTGCCTCGAGCAACAGCGTTTGCTGCAACGCTCCCCTCATTGTATAATTCCACAGACCTCATGCTGCAGGTCTGGTCAGTATTACACCTGCTGGTGCCCCTCTGGAGGACACCGGTGCGTGCACAGGGTGGCCTTCCTGTTGCCCTACAATAATTGACATCCAGCTGGCGGTAGGTGTGGGGGTGAACCTTTGACTCTGGCACTCTTCCCTCCGTGACAAATTGAAGTGCTGCTGCAAGCTGACACACAGAAACAGACCCGCTCGTCGCCATTGTGGTTGCATGGGCCCTAGGTCCTCATGTGTAGAGAATATAGAAACAGAGGCATAGTTGCAGAAACTATAACTGGCCCAGGGCACATGTCCCTGGCCCCTTTTCTTTGCAGGGTCACCTGACCAGTGACACCTGTGTTGAATGGGTATGGGGTGAGTGTGGGCGCTGGCCTTCAGTGAGAGGCTGGATAGATGGCACATTATAGGAACACTAGAACGTGTCCCACTGGACACTACAGGTAGTACCGCTGTAACAAACATCCAAAATAATGTGGCATTCATGGAACCATGCAGGAACGAAAAAAGACTGAGGGAGACAAAAACATACATATAAGTACCATCAATCAAGGAGAGAAAAAGGGTCCGAGCTGGGAGGAGTACTTACCTGGTGGACCGGTAAGAGGAAAAACAAGAAATGGTGGATGATGACCGGCTGGATGCAGACTAGAAACGTTAGCCGAAACACCAGTGCAGTCATGCAACCAGTTGCCAGGCATTGAGCAGTGAGGAAAGGATGTGGGTAAATGCCAGAGCTTCAGGCTTTAGAACTGGGGAACCTTGTTTGAGTCCTGGTGCCCGCTTACCATTATGTGATTCGGGGCAAATCACTTAATCTACCTGTGCCTAAAACACACAAAAATGAGTGTGCGATGTAACTGGCGCTCACGTAAAGTGCTCCAATACCTTCGGGTTCAGTTTGCGTGATATAAAACTGCATCAAAAAATTGCACTGCCTTTTGAGGTGAAGATACTTGCTCTTCCCTGGAAGTCATAATTCATTACCCAGAAGTGCACTGATGCATGACTGAGGTTAGCAGTCTAGTTGTCAATACGTCACATAACCCCCACCTCCATGTTCTTCAAAGCCTCTTCCAGTCCAGTTCTTTCTCTCTTACTGTCTCTGTTGAAAAATCATTTCTCACGTATGACCTGGGATGGACATGTCAGGTACTTATGCTGTTATGGCGAATCCTGACTCGAGGCCTCACATCTACGCCTACTTGGTTGCTGCAGCAAAGATTTTGAATTTCTAATTTTAAGCATTTACTACATTGCTGTGAATGACAGTTTGGCATTGCAGAAACAATGTTTGTTTATTACCTATGCGTAGGACAAACATACTTAATTATGTCTTGGAATAACATACTATCCTGAGCCAGAATCAAAACCACATATTGCAAATATTGTTCAAGGCATAATGCCCAATTTTGTTCCTGTGAGGGTTAACATGTTTTTCATATTTCTCTGCCAGAAAATGTAATGCCACACATGGAAGCTGAAGAAACACATGACAATCACCAGCTTCTGCCAAACAAGCTCCAGTTAAATACATATTGCAATAGGCATTGGAGCCTGGATCCTCTCAAAAAGGCTTCTAAACACAAAACACAAAGGGCCGAGTTCCCAAGCATTTTTGCATTATAAGTATTGCGGAGGTGCACAAAAAAGTCCAATTACAAAAGTAAATTCTACATCTTCATTCACAGAATCAGAATAATTAGAATTCTCTGACTGTAGATATCAACTGGCTGAGTTTATTGACATCACTTTTGAGAACGAATTGCATGTTAAATGAAGGAATCCTGCAGTCATTGGAAATCATTAATGGTTAAAGAAACTAGGCAGACTTCAAGACAGTGGTGCGGGAACAATTTTCAGAGTGGGGGTCCTGGGGGAGTGGAAGGAAAGGACTGTGAAAAATCCAAGCGTAACACAAAGAACATGTTTAGCAAATGGGTCACACCCATTCAGCAGGAGAGTGATAAGGCTGTGGAATGTAAACGGTGGTGCATTTTGGAGCACACTGTCCCAAATATATTACTAAACCATGGTGTGGTATTACACCATTATTTACATACCGCAAGCACCTTTTCCATTGGAATCAACACTGACCTAGATTTACCGATAAAACTATATAGCACACAAACAATAATGCGTGATATTGGTATGCAGCAAATATTTACCATTTGTGCCTCACCAAGTGTCTTCTTTTAATTTGCTTAATTGTTGCTTTCCTGACTGCTGATATACAGCAACATTGTCAGAGAGTTCATTTTACAAAATCTTTTAACTTTGTAGTTAGAGGAAGAAAAGTAAATACAAATTTCCATCATAAAAGATTAAGCAGCAAGTTGTCAGAAGACCAAGCCTGAGATTTGAACTCTGTTTCTGAACGCACAGCAGATGTGACAATATAAATATATTTTAAAGGCATCTTTATTGCTCATGCACCTTCTGAACTTCAGCGTGGCTATTTTAGGGTTGCCGCAACACCCCTGCAACCATAGTCCCAGCACCTCTGCTTCAAGACTGTGAAATTGTGACTCTTTAAATTTAGGATAACTTTCTCACTAGGACTTAAGAAAGGCAGAGAGAATGTATTGTCAGGTCCAAGCAATTCGAATATAGCTATAGTTGAGTCTTTGCCAAGTGTTCCATTAGATCATATAATTAGATAAATTGCAGTTGTGGCATGGTATGAAAAAGCTAAAGAGATATTAGTTCCTGGAGGAATTGTGGAATAAATTAGTAACAAAGCCGATCAATATGAGGTTGAAGGAAATGTACTGTGTGAAAATAAATGTATGTACCAACAAAAACTATGCATCCTTTTTTAAAACTGAACATAACTAGGAGTCTCCTGTTGTATGAGCACAAAAGCATAGCAACACTGCATGCTTCCAACTAAATGCCAGTTTATGCATGCAACACTTTTGGTGGACCTCACGGCTGCGGCCAAGATTGCAGAACAAAGATGGCGTAGGCTCACATTGACTGTACATCTCCAGCAAGACATAGGGAATGGTATTTATAAATAACTTCTGCCTTGAAGATTTTATGATTGTCCTTTTGACTTTATTCAATGTACAGTAATCGAATGGGGTGAAGAACCTGATGACAAGAAAAAAGAAGTGCTACTTGATAGTGTATACTCTTAGTAGAATGCGCTTTCATGCAAGTAGTCATTATTTTTTTTTCTGACATTATATGGACATCTTGGGCCCAACATCAACTATCAAGAGCTTAACAAGAGCACAATGAAGAATCATTACCTGCTGCTATTAATGTCTACCTTACAGGAAGGAATCAGGGATCTCCTATTCTCCCCTTCACTTAGTCTAAGGGTCAGGGGCATAATATTTACTCTACATTAGATAAGGGGGCTGTCACAAGCTCACAAGTTACTTGTAATTCAGGTTTCACAGGAATGATTCATTTACCACTCACCACCACAGCAAGCTTACCTATTCTCCAGTTAGAGTTTATAATAAGATACTGAGATGGAAGCTTTAGGGAAGCTAAAGGAGTATTCACCTCTTATATCCACCTTGTCACAGGAGGTGCAAAGATGCAAACACTAACAAATTGTTCTATCAAAAAACCACCTTAAAAAGGAAATGCCAGTGTCCTCTCTACTAAGGCAAGCCACATTCTTGTGAAGCATTATTCTGAGTAAATTATCATAATTATTCAAATAGCCAAACTTTTGAGCTGAAAAACTTTACCTTCCAGGACCACAAATGTTCCCTTTTGCAGTGGTTTATTTATGCACTTGTAAAACATCAACCTTCTGGTAGAAAATATTTATTTGGCACTTGAATAGCAGGCATTAGACTTTCTCCATTTACACACCTGGGGCCTCATTTATGAAAAGTGACGCATCGCTGCGTGAAAACAGAGATGCGTCACTTTTCATTGCGCCCTCCTTGCGACACCAATGATGCGTCATATTTACATTATGACGCGTCATTGCGCAAGGAGTTACAGATACGTCATTATTTCTGACGTATCTGTAAGCGCAAAAGTGACGCATTGCTGGAGTGTGTCACAAAAGTGACGCAACTCCAGCAATGCGTCCTTTAAAGACCAGTTGCAGTCGTTCCTTGGAATGCTAGAATTGTATTCACAATTTGTACTGAAGTGTAAAGAAAGGACAAATATTATGAGGACCTTATTAAAGAAAAACCTGTGGTTTGAGTGTTTTGTGGAGGTGGACAAGGAATTTAGTGTGATGAAAGAAGAGATAGCAGACACTATATCATTCAAGTTGTTTGACACTCATGTTCCATGCATTCCAGTAACTGGTGCCAATCAGTACAGACTGGGGTGTTTATGCAGGAAAGGGATGGTAAGGCTAAAGTAGTAGCATTTGCATTGCATGCTCTTCGAGGTGCAGAAGGTACATATTCTGCTTTAGAGAGACACGCTTTGGCGTGTTGGTGGGGAGTAAACCACTTTAGAAAGGATTTGTGGGGGTTGAAATTTACCTTACGAATGGACCACAAACCATTGTTCATTCTATTCCCCACTCGGGGAGCTTGCAGAGCAACACCTTGGATTGCTAAATGGTACTATAGGTTGCAGGAGTCCCAGTTTAATGTGGAGCACATACCTGGGGTGAAAAACATCTTTACCGACTGTTTATCATGGCTGCCTTTGAAGCAAAGGCAAGTATAGATGAGGATAAAGATGATAAATTCTGTTTTAGCATCTACAACAATGGGTGAAGGGGGTTGCATAAAAGAAGAGGAATGAAAAGAAGCGGTTAAACAAGTTTTAATGCTATAAAAGTTGATATCATATAGATAAAGGGTGGCCCAAAAGAGGAGTGGAGGACTCACTGAAGGTGTACGAGGAGATTTTTGATTAATTTAGCGTGTCTAATAGGATAAGGAGACATTCAAATTTGCTGGTGGAGCCTCACTGGGTGAGAGCAAAGGCTCTGGAGTTGGCAAATGAAGGGCACATAGGTATGAGAGTGATGAAAACGAGAGTCAGAGATACTTTTTTATGGCCAGGATTGGACAGAGCGGTGACGCATTGGGTAAGAGGGTATGTTGCTTGTGCCCTGAGTGATACATCACTAGCGATGGTGTGAACTCCAGTAGAAACTGTGCTAGTGCCGGACTGGCTGTGGATTAAACTTGGCACGGATATTATAACATGCAGAGGGAAAGCCAGAGATATGGAATCATGCTGATAGATTATTCTCACAGGCCCAAGGTAAAATTTGTCAAGACCATAAATTTGTTGGAAGTGGTGAAATCTTTGCATGCACTGTTCTTACTTGAAGGTGCTCCTCCAACTGAGTTGGTAATAGATAATAGTGTACAATTTACATCTGAGGAATTTGGCATGTTTATTAACAAGTGAGGGGGGCCACTCGAAGGAGTAGATTGCATTTTGGGGCACTTGGACCCAGAGGACTGCCACAACCAACCAGCTCCCGCCCACAGCCTCCAGCCGCCATATCACTCCTCGCGGTCCCCGCTTCGTGGGTGCCGCTCGAAAGAGTAGAGTGCATTTGGGGGGAATTGGATGCAGAGGACTGCCACAACCAACTAGCTCCCGCCCACAGCCTCCAGCCGCCATATCACTCCTCACGGCTCCTGCTTCGTGGGACGAGCGCTGGCACGCACCGGGCTAAGCCCGGGCCAAGGGCGGGCCCGTTTGAGCCCGTTAGCGAACGTTTGAGGACGGGACGGGACCTTCTCCTAACATCTTCTTTGGGAGGTTAGTGTAAAGTCTATCATCACTATTAGCTGTTATTACATTCTATTAGCGAGTAATTACCAAGGCACTGACCTCATTTGACTTTAGCTCTGATTTACATAATGACTTCACCCTTGGGGAAGAAAGGCAGAAAGTCCATCACTGGCGGCTCTATAGTAGGAACTTTGGACCAATTCTTAATAAGAGCATCCTCAATCCTAGCCCATGAAATTGTCCAGACAGAAAAAAGACTATCTCTGGATATTGCTTTGGAAAAGCGTTCCTCATTGGGTTCACTGGCACAGGCACGGTCAACGTCACAAACTCATGTTTTAGAAACCAGTGAGGCAGACTGTGGCAATGTGGGGGAAGGGAATAGTATACTGCTACAGGCAGAAAGCCTGCCTTGCCTACCTGTAACTGGTGATGCAAGCTTGTGTTGCAGGAACGTATTGAAGTTACCCCTTAGTTCTCTCACTGAATCATCAGCACTATGTGTTAAGACTCGGTCCCCATGTAGTGCAAAGCAGGATTTGCCACAATGATTTACCGGTCAAAGTCCCAAGAACTTAAGCTCAAAAAGGAAACGTTGGGGCGTAAATGTCAAAGGAAGGAACGCCAAAAACCGGAAACTTAATATAGATAATACGAATGCAGCATCACCAGTGCTCTCTAGTTTGGACCCAGCCCAACCTACCAGCGAAGTGATAATTGTGCCTTGGACTCCCGGTGAAGAGTTACCTGCTGAGATGGGATCGGACTTTTGGTTTAAACTGGAATCTATCTTTAGAAAAACATGTCTCCCAATTTATGACAGATTGGGCATAATCGAAAACAGACTAGCATGCCTCAAGCTTTCATTTGCTTCGGCCCAGGCACGGTCTGAATCACGGCCCAAAGGTCTCAATGCCAATTATCCTACACTGACTGGGCACCGAAATGAGACAGGCCACCATGATGGCCAGGTGACTATTAGTAAACCTATTGATACTACAGATACTGTTGTCCCACTGCATATTTCCTCTCTACCTCCCATGGGAAACCAAGCTGTATTTAATCAAACTGTGTTGAGTGGTGGGGTTGGGAGGAGGGAAGTTGTTAAGGTGGCATCACATACCTCTCAAGTAAATCTGGATACTCCGCGTGTGCCACTGTTAAAAATCTTACCATGTATATATCTCCCTCTCGAATCCATCCCCTATGTGGTGGTACTTGTGGGGGTCCCTCCTCTAAGTCAGGGCAAAAGGGAGGAGTATAGGCACCTTAAGAATAAGTGTATCCACTGGCTTAACTCTAATCGTCCCTTGCCAGCGATGGTATCAGCCAAAATTTTGTTTGCAAGGCGTGTAGACTGGATGGGTCCTCAAAAAAAGACTATTGAGGGAGATTGTATCATTATCAACTTTAGGGACAGAAGGGCCGCGGAACATATCTATGATTGGCCCGTGGCAAATTCAGCAACTTCAATATGTTCCCTACCCCTCCCTTACTTTTATCGAGCGTTGCAGCAGCCCGCCAAGAATATGGTACCAGTAAGGGGCATAGAGCGTTGGGGTAATAAAGAAGAAGGTGCAAGGTTGTATAATTGTTTTGATAGGTTGTCTGGGTTGGAGGATTGTGATTGACGGTCTCTCCCGTCCAGAGATGGGGTATACCATCTAGAGTCCACCTAGGGAACTTCATGCAGGGGAAGTGACTTATCTGCAGGTAGTGTTAATGGTAATGCTGATCCACTAGTAGCTAACTTAATTGATATGGAACTGAAACTAGAACTACGGAAAATGAATCTAGTCCTCCCATGTGATAAGATACCGCTATACTCACCTATGGGGGAAATACCTTTGACCCTTCCATCTGTTCCTGGTAATATGGATAGTCAACCCGATTCGTCAGGAACGTTGAACTCTGCTGGAGGCTTGTCTCATGGAAATGGGACTTTTTCGATGATATCTTGGAATCTGGCGGGTTTGGGCACAAAACTAGTCTCACCAGAGTGGTCCATTTTTATTGAAAAGTTTGACATTTGTCTCTTTCAGGAAACATGGTCAGTAGACCCTGTCTTCCGTGTAGGTTACCTTAACTTTGATGTCCCAGCAATAAAAAAAGGTAGGGGTCGCCCGGCCGGCGGATTAATTATATGGGCCAGGCAGGACTTAGGATGTAATATTCAACAACGTCCAGTATGCAACAGTGACATCCTTGTAGTGAGAATTAGTATTTCTACAGGTATCAGTTTGGACATTTATAATGTCTATGCTCAAGGTCACCCAGGGGGGGGAAAATCTGAGGTTGTAACTGTTTTGGAAGAGCTGCTAGTAACTATGCCCCGAATATCTTGCCTCTTGTGGCGGGGGATTTCAATACAACCTTTGAGCCCCCAGGGCATGACGATCAACACCTCACAGAAGAGGGCGATTCTAGGTGGGGTATCCCCTCTCTTGAGGTTGATCCTATAAAAAAAATGGACAGAGGCGGCAATTCAGTTGAAAGAGCTATGTATGGGTACCCATCTGAGGGCAGCCAACGGGCATACTCCATCAGATAGACAAGGAACTAACACCTACGACAATGGCCATAGGTCTAGTCGAATAGACAATCTGCTTGTTCATTTACGGCTGTGGCCCTATCCTGAGGATATGGTGGTAACTAACCGTATAGAGAGTGACCATAATCCACTTACCTCTATTTTTAACCTGTCTCTATCTGCAGGCATATCAGCCCCACAGGATGTAATAGTGCCTGATCCTGTTTTAGCCAATGATATGCGCCACTTAAAGTGGAGTAGAATCGTTGAACATCCTGAAGTTCTAGCCACAATTAATAAAGATGTAACTAACGCACTGTCAGTGCTGTGGTCTAGCATTGTTAGTGTGGATTTCCGCTCCACTGTGACCGATGTCCATACTAAACTTTTTGATCATTTACAAACCTACTTTTGTAAGCCCAGCACAGGTAGGATGAAAAGGGGCAGTAAACCTGAGGGATGTGTAACGCGGCAGGTCGACTAGCTCCGGTTAGTCTTCGCAGGGCCCTAAAATTGAGAGATACATGTAAAGTAAGGGCAGCACAGGTCTGCTATAGGAAAACTCAGCTAGAGGCAAAAAAGCGCTGGGATGAGGAGAAGTGGAAGGAACTTAAAGACGCTTGTGCGGCTAAGAATCCCAAGCAGTTTTGGGACATATTCAAGTGGGATAGGGGAGGCTGCCCGGACCTTCCCCAGAACAACGTGGCTCAACACTTATGGGTTGACTATTTCAAGCCACAGTATGCTAGGAGCAGTGACGATGCGCTCCATGAACCGTTTCTGCATACCTATTATGATGGGGTGGTTTTCACTCCTGAAGATGTAGATAGGGCACTGGACGTGGTAACCGGGGGTAGAGCGCCGGGCATGGATTGTATCCCGGCAGATGTATTTGTTAATGATAAACAAACCTGGCGATTATACATTGCCAATATTGCAAATGCAATTGCGCAGGGAGCTGATGTCCCACCCTCGTGGAAGGGGGCGGAAATCGTTCCAGTGTTTAAAAAGGGCGACAAGTCTGTAGCAGGTAACTATAGGCCAATCAGTTTAATCGATTTTGTACAGAAGATTATGGGCAGATTGGTTTTGTGTAAGGTCTAGACCTGGATAGATGATAATGATATTCTGAGTCCCATGCAGGCGGGCTTCCGCCGCCTAACCAGTACGATTGACCACGTTTTTCGTTTTATTACCCTGTAGTGGAGGACGGTGATATTAGGAAAGGGGGCCCTGTATGCGGTATTCGTCGATCTAAGGGCAGCTTTTGACCTAGTCCCGCGTAATAAACTATGGCAAGTCTTGGGAGAGATGGGGATGGCCCCAGAGTTGTTGTCCCTTATCATCCGGCTTCATGAGGATAATTTTGCACGGGTCCGGTGGGGGGTACAGGATGAGGTAACGGAGACCTTCCCTGTTGACAGGGGAGTGCGACAGGGATGCGTTATGGCGCCTACCCTGTTCTCACTCTTCGTCAACGGGATGGTTGACTATCTCTTCCTGACCCCCACAGACGCTCCAGTGCTGGCAGGTCCACACATTCCAATCCTCATGTTCGCGGATGATACTTTAATAATCTCAAAGACTCCGAGCTGTCTCCAGAAAGCCCTTCAGCAATTTGAAGAATTTTGCAACCAGCGTGGCCTAGAGGTAAATACTGCCAAGAGCAAGTTTATGTCTTTTAATGGACGTAAATCATTTAGGGGTAACATGTACATGAATAAATTTCCCCTGGAACAGGTTGATTTTTTCACATATCTGGGTGTTACCTTAAAGAAGGATATGCGATGGAACAGCCAACTAGACTGGACTGTTTTGACGCATAAACAGCAAGCAGGAATCCTCTTAACAAAATTTAAGACTTCGCTAACTAAACCAATTAGCCCAGTCTTGCATATTTACAGAATGAAGGTCCTAAGTTCAGCACTATATGGAGCCGAGTTGTGGGGGTTTGAAAATTTGAAATGTTTGACCTTGCTGGAGAATGCGTTCTTACGCAAGGTCACAAGCCTCCCTCAGAGCACCCCCCTTAGACCATTACTGATGGATCTTGGTAAAAAACCTGTGTCATACTAAGCGAATCTTCGCCCTCTACTATACTGGCGTAGGTTATGGTGTACAGAAGAACTTGCACACTAGGGCGGGGTCTTATGGATGTTATAAAAACTGACCTATTCCATAAAATTAAATGGCTAAAGGAGATTCGATCCCTATTAGGGAAGCTCGGGATGTCAGAGCTTTGGGATGATCCTCCAAATGCAGTGTTTCCCTCTAAGGACATTTTGAAAGAAAGGTACTGGGAGCTGGTTTTTACATCAGTGAGTTCTCAAAGACTATCCACCAACCTTACTGGTCGCTTTCTCGAATTCAAGTCCTACCCAGTGTTGAAGAAGTATTGGGACTTGATTGAGAAACCTTACGACCGTAAACTCATTTTTCAACTAAGGGTGGGTACTCTCCCAACACGGGAATACACTCGTAAATGGGGGGGGGGACTCGTAATGACAGATGTGGCAAGTGTCTAGAACAACGCGAAACAGTGAGCCACATACAATTTATTACCCACTGTATACGGCACCACGCAGAATGTGGATAAAGCCTATTTGTCAGACAATGGGCATGAGAAGATATGCCGTTGCCTTGCGAATCCTGTGCTCAGACCCCACCCGCGCCCCCTATCGCTATTGCTATGGCGAAGTTCCTGAGCTGGGCATGGCCAATCCGTTTGAAAATGCTATCCCAAGTAGCTAGCGACTGACTGCTTATAATACCCCAAGTTTTATGGTGACTTTGCATTATAAGATTTTTTGCCTACTAGTTTTATGTGTTGTGCTTCCTTTTGAAGCGTCAGATCTTGGCACCCTTGTATAATGAATTATTGATTGTCTTAAACATAATTTTAGTGAATTAGTGGAATCTATTTTAAAAATATTCAGTAGTTATGAAATGATTTAATTGTATCTTAAATATTTACTAATTAGTTTTTAAAATGTATTTGTCTATGTACCTTTATGACTTAACTGTTGAATAAAGTTTATGAATTGAATTAAGGTGTGAAGCATGTGACCTCCTTGTAATATCTCACGAGTAATGGTCTCCTGGAGAGGTGCAACAAAGTGATTAAAGACAATGTGCAGGTGTCATTGGCGAATGGTTTGGATAAGAACAAAGAACTGAAGGATTTAATGAGGGCAATAGGCACTACCCCCTGTGCAGTCAGAGGTTTGTCACCCTTTGCATACCTTATGGGAAGAGTAACTGCAAACAAACTACTACATCCATGGATGACTGGATTGATGTGTCAGAGAAAAAGAGAGTGCAATTTGAAGAAAAACGTGAAATTACACTGGGTAAATATGTCTCTGAGAGCAAGAGAAGGTGATTCCAAGTCAAAGAAGGAGATAGGGTTAGAGTCAGATTGTCTTGCTATAATTGCTAAAGGACATTAACATTTTTCTGATCCTAAAAAGTAGTGTGTGAAGAGGAATGTGGTAATTCGTGAAGATGGCAAATGGTGGAATCAAAAAAGCTGGTTATGCAAAGAGGTCCACTGAGCATGAAGGGAAGGGACACTTTTTTTGGGGAGCCAGAAATCCAGTAGAAGCCATATGTTGTGGTTTCCTATGACAAGAGTCAGCCACACATAAGAATTCCTGTTGAGAGGAAATCAGTGGTGTGGTTAAGTAACTGTATCAAGAAACTGCTTAAATGTGATGTTCTGTGGGTGAAGCTAGTTAATGCTTTTTTGTTAACTTTGTTTTGTTGTGTAAGGGGAAGATGTGCAGGATTTTAGCTTGGAGTCACGTGGAGGCAATGTAGAATGAAGAAAGGATGTAGAGTTTTCATGATTTCACTGTTGGGAGGAAAGGTTAACATGGAATGTGATGCTTTGAAACCAGGGCAGTTGCTTTTTACCTGGCTGCCCTACCAGTTGTATCATTTGTGCTTGGAAGTAAATTCACTCTAAGAGCTATCTTGGGCATATGTGTCTTCATCAGTTGGCACTTTGCACAGCCCCTGAATCTGTACTCTGCCATCTGTGAGTCTACCCTGCTGAGTGGTCCACGTCTGGTCTGGACTCTTGGAACTGGACCTAAGGTGGGAAATCTTCTCTGCTGAGTCGTTCATCCCTGAGCAGAACCAACACAACTCCTCAGCTTAGCGGCTCATCCCCAAGCATTACCGATGACTCGTCACTGCTGCGTGGATTAGACCAGACACAAAAGACTTGCATCGCTGCCTCCTCCCACATCTTGGGACCAGCTCATCGCCTTCATAACCGCATCTGTGCAACACTTTACCCAGCGCAAGCTCCTCACATTTCTCATCAATGGCAGTTGTGACGATGATAAAACTCCACATCGCTGCTTTTCCGCTCTTCGGACCCAAAGCACTGACTCTGTTGCGCCTAGAATCTTCGACACCGGACTTCGCAGCGCAAGCCCAGTCGACGGGATCCATGATGATGACACAATAGGTCCTTGCACCTCAGCCCAGCCTCATCTTAATGCCTGTGCTGTGCGAAGCATCTTCGACACGGGTCCACGCAACACTCTGCAATCCCGGTTTAGGGTATTTTGTTCAGCTGGCTTAACTGGGTCCCATTAGTGGACTCCTGCTCCATTGCAATTGGTCTGAGCTTGTGACTTTGCCCCAGTTCGGGGTGACAAAATATCCCCAATATAGTTTTTTGTTTCTTGGTGCTATTTTTCACTATATTTATAATTCAATATCTCAAGAAAGGCTAATTGGATTTTTGATGTTTTGGTCTTGTTTTATTTATTACAATCATAGTAATTTTGCTAACTTGGTGTGGAATCTTTTTTGTGTAACATTTTCACTGTTTTACTGCTTGAAGTGTTGCACAAATACTTCATTAACAGCCTCTTAAGTTCAACCTGACGGTTCTGTGCTAAGCTATCAGAGGGTGAGCACAGGTTAATTTAGAGTTTGCCCGCATCTTACCCTGACTAGGATTGTGGTGGCTGCTTGACCATGGCTCCTACCCCAGTCAACTAACAACCCAATTTCTAACATTGGTGTTCAGCGGAGGGATACGGACTTGTGTTTGTGCTGTGCCATATAGTGATTGGTGTACACTACCATTCCCTATCCAAGACTATTATTATTCACTATAACACAGTTCATGCTAAACTCATGGCGGAACATAGTGAGCTTCCCATATTTTGACATATTACCAAACCAGTTGTTAAGAAGTGAACTACCTAAAGTAAGGGTTGGACTCAACTCTTGTAAGATATATCATAAGGTAAAATCAAAAATGGTTGATGTAGGAGGGAACTATACTTGTGGTTTAAACACTAAGGGCTAGATGTAGGTAGGCAAATACCGGTCGGTAACGGACAAAATTCGGTAATTTCACCCGTTACCGACCGCTTTTTGGAAAATGAGATGCAGGTGGGCATTTTACTGAATCGGTAATTTACCGAATCGGTATTTTAAGGAATTGGTAAATTACTGATTCCTTAAAATTCCGAATCAGTAAATTACCGATTTTGCTATGTAGGGAGCACTCAGATGAGTATTTTCCCCTTTTAGGATTCGTTATTTACCACCAACTACAAGTTGGTGGTAAATAATGAAAACATTGGAAAAAGCATTTTTTTTGCTTTTCCAACAGTGCCATGTTGTAGACATACATGCCCTTAGGGCATGTATGTATGCAACATGTGCACCCATACACAATTGAGGGGTGCAACAGGGTGTCAAAGTGACACCCTGCCACCCTTCAATGTTTCCCCCTTTTACAGAATCGGTAAATACCGTTTCGGTAATTGGCATTCATTCCTATGGGCCCCCAGGCCCATAGGAATGAATGGCAATTACCATTACCGAAATTTACTGATTCAGTAATTTTTTTCGGTAAAAATATCTACATCCCATTTGCCTGTTCTTAAATGCCGAATCGGTATGATTCGGTATTTAAGAATCGGTAATCTGGGATTACCTACATCGGGCCCTTAATGTGATATGTTGCATATTCTGTTGGACTGCTTAAAGGTTAAACAACAACGGAAGCAGTTTTTATGCCCAATAGTTTTGAAATATGGATTTAAGACCAGTGGGCACGCTGCAGAATTTTTAACTGGTATGCATTTTCTGGCTAAAGCATATGCCATTGGGAGATTCATGAGAACAGTTAGAACTGTGATCGCTGAGCTTTAGTAATAATGATGTTTTATGTATTTTATGGGTCTGTATTAGATATTTTCCTTGAAAGTAAATTTTAATGGGTAGAAGTTTTATTGTATATATTTGAATGTTATTTAGGCACTTGAAATAGTATACAGGACAATGGACAGAAATTACTTCACCGTTTAAAGGCCAATTATCTAAATAAACATATTTATTTTTGGTTGATAAATTGAAGACCTTTACTAGCTTTACATTTTTATTTTTGCTCTCAGTTGGACATTTCTCCAAGTTTGATGAGATGGACGTAGTCCTTGTTACGGACCTCAGCAAGGCTAAGCTGAGGAAGTTTTGCAAGGAGAGAGGGTGGTTGTGAAAAAACGGTCTACTAAGCAGGAGCTGTGCAACGCCCTGTATGCTTTTGAGGAAGCATGTTGGGGGAAGGATTCAACAAAGGACCAAGAGGGTGATGACCCTGAAAAGGATAATGAGGAGTAGGTGAAAAATAACTTAGCATTGGCTCTAGAGGAAAGAGGGGAGCCCACAGAGAGGGAGTCCCCTGCTGGATCCAATGCAGGAAGCATTGTCTCCTCCCAAGTCCTGTCTCCTGAGACGTTAAAGGACAGACAAGCTGAGAGGGACTGAGGCTGCAGCTGGCCCAACTGATTGCAGAGGAGAGGAGAGCTTAGGCTGACAGAGCCCTGGCATAGGAGAAGAGAGTTGAGGCAGAGAGAGCCGTGGAAGAGAGAAAGATCTTGTTGGCACATGAACTGAGTCTTAAAGAGCTGAACTTGAAGGCTAAACAGCTGTTAAGGTCTAGTAAGAATGGTAGCAGCAAAACTGCAGTGTCCAGTGCTGAAGGAAGGTCCCAAATACCCAGCGACTTGGTGCCTGAATTCAAGCAGGGAGATGATATAGACAGGCAGATTAAGGCATATAAAGTAGCTCTAGAGGTGTACAGGATCCCTGAGGTAGGGCTGGGGAGCTGAACCTTGGAGGCATATCCCGGATGATGGTAGGGACGCCCTACTGACCCTCAAGAAGGGAGACAGGCTGAGGCATCCCACCATGAAGGAGACCCTTGTCAAGTGGTATGGATTCACCCCAGAAGAGTACACGTTGAGATTTAGGAACAGTCAGAAACTGCCAGTTTTGTGGGGTACGTTTGTAAGGCACTGGATGGTGGGTGAAGGGTAATGAGGTAAACACCTGTGTGGGGTGATTAATAGAGAACACATGTTCAGTCACTGTTTTCTCAAGCTACGCCAAACACCTGTTTGATTGCAGGCTCCCTGACCAGGGAGTTAGCAAAGGAAGCTGTACTCTGGGTAAGAACCAGAGTGCCTGGGAAGTGATCCTAAGGAGGGTGTTACAGGTTCCCCCATCAGACTGAGGGGGCGGTACGCAGTATGGTGAGAGAGTAAAGGGCCTCATGTTCCTTATAAGCGTAGGAAGGGAGGTTCTGGTAGGCGGAGGCCCAGGATGGCCTATTCCCAGCCCCAGACCTTGGTTTGCTTGCAAAGGGGAAACAGGTAGGGGGGTCGGGTCTGTACCAAGAGACCATCCACTGGTAGGACCTCCACTGTGTCAGGAGAGCTGGATGGGGTAGCAACCAAAGGGTCCCTACCAGTTCTGTTTTCTGGGGGTACTTCTCCAAAGTGGACAGTGCAGAGACCCAGAAGGAGGGGCAAGAGGTGGAAATATTTCACAGTAAGAGGATCAGTGAGTCTGGGGTTACCAGCTCTGAGAACAGAGCACCTCTGGTGAAGTCACATCTGGCCTCCCACATCTTGGGATGGATTCATCGCCTTCAGAACTGCTGCTGCATGATGCTTTACACAGCACAAGCTTCTGGCACCCCTTGTCGAAGGCAGCTTCTGCGCCTCTGCCGAAACGCCGCATTGCAGCTTCACTGCTCATTGGAACTGACACATCACATCCTCAACACCAGACTTTGCATCACCATTCTCATAGACAGGATCCTCGATGACAATGAGGCCTTTGCACTGCAGTCTCTTCGCATTTTGGATCCGATGCATTGTCTCTGCTGCGCAACGCTTCTTTGACAAGGATTCATGCAACACTCCGCAACCCAGATTTAAAGTACTTTGTTCAGCGGGGCTAACTGGATCCCTATAGTCGGCCCACACTCCATTGCGGTCAGCCTGAAGTTGTGACTTTGGCCTTGTCCTGGTCCGGCGTGGCCAGATCTCCCCAATACCCTTTATGCTTCTTGGTGCTATTTTTCACTATAACTTTAAAATGGAATACCCTTAGTTCTACTAATTGGATTATTGTAATTTTTATGTTGTTTTATTTATTAAACTCATAGTTATTTTTCCAACTCAGTGGGAATTTTTTTTTTTTTGGTGTTTTCACTTATTTACTGTTTGAAGTGTTGCGGAAACACTTTACAGTCAGCCTCCACAGTTAAGCCAAGCGACCAGAGGGTGAGCACAGGTTAATTTAGTGTTTGATTACCTCTTACTCTGACTTAGAGTGTGGTTGCTGCTGGACCAGGGCTTATACCCCAGTAAACCAACAGCCCCATTTCTAACTTGGTGACATTGACTTCTTCTATCGCTGGCTCCCACATTTGCTTTCCAAATAATCTTAAACTGATCACTGACTCAATTGTGACCCCAGTGACAAGGTCCGTAATTGTTCTCTCGCCTCAGGATTTGGTCTGACTTTCTTTGAAAAAAATCATCGTAATTCACTCATAGAAAAAATATTAGGGCCCATTTATTTCCTCTAATTTCTATCCTTTTCAATGTCTTCCATGTGTGTGTTCCAAAAATTCAAAACCTGCAGTTGACACAGAACTATGGGCATTTGTTTAGGTTTAAAGCATTTTTATTAAAACAAAAGAAACATGGGGAAGGGAAGTAGGAGGTCAAGGTTACATACAATACAGGATAAAGAAAAAAGACGAGTGGCAGCAGTGCTGGTCAAAAAGGGGAGGTCGGCGGTCTAGGAGGGGAAAGGACATCAGTTGCAAGGCAATAAGGCAGTGCGCACAACCCTCCCATATTCCCAAACCCCCAATCAAAGCTAAGCGCAAGTAGCTTCCAGCAATACAGTAAGACACAACGCAGTCCCTCCGAACCCCCGGTCCCCAGAAGAAGGGAAAAAAGAAGGAAACAATACCCCAACAACCCCGTCCAATAGCCCGTAATAGAAAAATCCGCCCCAAACAGCCTACCCCCATCCCCAATCCCCCCCATCCCCATTCATCCTAATCCGCCGGGGCCGTCGGTGGCGTCAGCCTAAGAAGGCGCAGGTACCTCGGGCATGTGAGCTCCCGGAATTCTGTGGACAGTAGTGCCAGGAAGGGGTGCCATAGCTCCTCGAACTGATCTACATTTCCAGCTACTGTAAGCGACATCTTCTCCATACCCAGTACCTGCCAGAGTCTATGTAACCAACCAGTGATAGAGGGGGCAGTGGAGGTGCGCCAGTGGACAAGGATATTTTGGACCGCTGAGCCTAGCGCAATAGCAATCTGTCTACCCCTGCGGGACTTCAGCGGGTACATTAGGTCATTGGGAAGGCCTAGCAAAACATACGCCGGGAAGCGCGGCAGTTCAATCTCAAAATGTCTATCCACCTCATCCAAGACCTCTTTCCAGTAAGCAGTCAGTACCGGGCAATCCCAAAGAATGTGCGATAGAGTACCCTCCTGTCCGCAGCCCCGCCAACATCCCTTGCCGGTGAGTTTGTGCATTTCATAGAGCCTCTCCGGGGTGTAATACCAGTAGGTGGACACCTTAGTAAAGGTCTCCGTTAGCCCAGTGTGGTACGCAGAGTGCCTCGCCCGATATGCAATCTTGTCCCACTCCTTGTGACTCAGGGTCCTGCCCAACTCTCTATGCCAGCGCTCCCTCCCCGGGTTATGATAGTGAAACGTCGGGGGTTGGAGAAATTTTTACAGATCGGTAATGAGCTTGGCGTCCGAGGTCCGGGTCACTAGCCACCGCTCATAAGGTGTGATTTGACGGGCCGCAACGTCGCGCACTTGGGGTTGGAGAGCCCAGTGGCGGACCTGCATGTAGCGCAATCTGTCTGCCTCCGTCAGGCCAAACTCCTGTCGGAGTTGCTGGAAAGGAAGCACGCCTTCCGGCCCGTAAATCTGAAAAAGTGCCCTGCAACCCGCACTTACCCAATGGGAAAAAGCTCCCGGCTCTAAGCCCGGAGTAAAGTCCGGGTTACCAACTATGGGCGTAAACGGTGATGGGAAGGTAGTTAATTCGCGGGGCTCGTAAACCGCATCCCACACCCGCAGGGGGACCCGGGTGACAAAGGAGGCGTAAAGATTAGCCGGGCGATGCGCGCGCCGCAGGAATGGAACCTCCTGAAGGGTACGGCCCGCCACCGCCTGATCCTGAAAGAGCCAGTGCTTATCAGATTCCCACCTGCTCCATTCCACCAAATATCGGAGTTGCGCCGCCTGAAAATACTTCCGGAGATCCGGGATACCAAGACCCCCCGCCTCCGGAGCAAGCGTGGAGAGAACCCTCTTCATCCGAGGCCTGCGGCCTTGCCAAACGAAACGGGAGATGTCAGCCTGCGCTTGCTGTATCCAACCCACAGGGGGCTGGAGAGGTAGGGCGCGAAAAAGGTATAGGATCTGAGGCAGCACCGTCATCTTCACCGCTGCGATACGGCCCAGCCACAAAAGCAGGCCTTTGCTCCATCGGCCGAGTTCCTCCTTAATCTTCTTGCTAAGGGAAGAATAGTTAGCATTAACCATTTCAGGCAGCGAAGGCACTAGCAGGATCCCCAGGTATGGCACCGTGGACGAGGACCACTGCATGGGGAAGAGACGCTGGAGGTCTCTCCTGGTGTCCGCGGCGAGCGACACGTCCAGGGCAGCCGATTTGGCCATATTCATTTTAAAGCCGGCCACGTGTGCAAAGGCGTTCAGTTCCTGGACGCAAGCAGGGAGCGACCTTCTGGGGTCGTCCAGGGTCAGCAGGACATCATCCGCATAAAGGCTAACAGTATGGGTATACTGACCCATCTTAACCCCAATAGCGTCCGGATTATCGCGAATCCTCTGGGCGAACGGCTCCATGTAGAGGGCGAACAAAAGCGGCGAGAGGGGGCAGCCCTGTCTCGTGCCGCGCTCAATGACAAAACTACCAGAGCTGTGCCCATTGACCCGTACCGATGCTGATGGTCTTTTATAACAATTGAAGACCATGGTGCGGAACTTCTCGCCGATTCCCAGTTTCCTGAGAACCAGCTCAAGGTACGGCCAATGAACTCTATCAAAGGCCTTCTCCGCATCGACCGACAGCAACATCCGCTCCCCCGGGACGCGCGAGGCCTTTTCTAATATGTGCGTCACTCTCTTGGTGTTGTCAACTGTCTGTCTACCGGGTACAAAGCCAGCTTGGTCCGCCTCCACCAGGCCCGGTAGGTGCAGTCCAAGCCTGGACGCCAGAATCCCCGTATAGAGCTTAAGATCCACATTCAGAAGCGAAATAGGCCTATACGAACCACACAAGGTCCGATCCTTCCCGGGTTTCGGAATAACCGACACAGTCGCGGAAAGAAGGTCCGGCGGGATAGCGCCCGGTTCGGAGAAGGAGTTGAACAGGCGAGCCAGGATTGGTGCCACAGCGGAGCAGAAGGTCTTGTAGAACAAGGCCGTGTAACCATCCGGGCCCGGGGCTTTACCATGTTTCAATCGCGCTATAGCGGAGATGACTTCTTCCACATGGATGTCCCTCTCCAGGTGGTCCGCCTGGGCGGGCTCTAGCACCGGGAGGGTCACAGACTCCAGATAGTCCTCAGCGTCCCTCGGCGAGGAGGGCTCCGCGGCATATAACGCCTCGTAGAAGCTACGGAAGGAGTCCGCCACCTCCGCGTCACCGGAAACAGTAACCCCGTCTGCCCCCACTAGCTCCTTCACCACATTGCGTTGCTGTGCAGCCCTGAGCCGATGGGCCAGGAGCCTACCACATCTGTCCCCGCCCGTGTAAAAGGCATGCTTCAGACGCAACGCAGCATATTCCGCCCGATCTAGGTCCAGCGCAGAAAGGAGTTTCCTCGCCGCCTTCAGCTGCCTCCAAACTCGAGGAGCCCATGTACGGCGGTGAACCTGCTCAAGTTCCCTGACCTGCACAGTCAGTTCGTCCCTCTTACCTTGTCGCTCCCTGTTCTCGGCCGAGGAAATGGAGATAAATTCCCCCCTGAGGACCGCCTTCAAGGCTGCCCACTGCGTCGCTTGAGACGTGTCAGAGTTGCCATTGTGGACCAAATAATCCTGAATGACCTCCCCCACTCGCTTCACAACCGACTTCTTATGTAGAAGAGTATCACGAAGCCGCCACATCCCTCGAGAGGGGGAGGCCGCCGGCCATGCAAAGACGCCGGAAACCGGCGCATGATCGGACAGGGACAGGACCCCGATGTCCGCCGCCGTGGCAGCTGTGCATAGCGGGCCACTCACCAGGAGGTAGTCCAACCGCGAATAAGTGCGGTGCGCATGGGAGAAATAGGAATAGTCCCTATCGGTAGGGTGCATAGCGCGCCAGAGGTCGTGCAGATCCATCTCTGCAATCCGGTTTTGTACCGCGCAGGAAAGCTCCCCCGCCTGTGGGGAGCGCTGTGCAGACCTATCCATAGCCGAGTCGAAGACAATATTCAGGTCTCCCCCCAAGACAATATGGCGATCGGGCGAGGCAGTGACGTCCACCAACACTGAATCCAGGAAGCGATCCTGGTGATCATTCGGGCTATAAACGGAGCCAACCGTGAAGGCAATACCCCCCAGTCTCATGCGATATGCTAGGAGCCTCCCCTTTTGTTCGGCATATTTGTACAACACTAACGGTGGGCGGCCAGCTACGCTCCGTGCACGGAGTGTGCGTAGTGCCGCCTACTCCGCATTTTGCGGAGCTGGCGGAGCCAGGCGGCACTACGCACGCTCCGCAGACGGAGCGTAGCTGGCCGCCACGCGCCTCCCTCCCGCCCTCCCTAAATACTTTGAAATAAAGGAATAAAATAATTTAAAAAGCACTTACCTTGCCGCCGCTGCCCGCCGCGTCCCCGGGGCTCACTATCTTCCGTTTTCCGTCCGCTTTACTAATGCGCATGCGCGGGCGGCCGCGCATGCGCATTTTCACGAGACGCGGCGGGCAGCGGCGGCAAGGTAAGTGCTTTTTAAATTATTTTATTCCTTTATTTCAAAGTATTTAGGGAGGGCGGGAGGGCGGGAGGGAGGCGGGTGGCGGGGCTGGCGGCCAGTGGTGTTTGCGGAGTGGGGCTACGCGGAGTGCGGAGGTGGGCGTAGTTTCTCGCCCACTTCGCGTAGCTCCGCGAACTCCGCCCAGGGTTATACAACACCTCCCCCCTGAAGGAGCTAGCTAAAAGAATGGCTACGCCTGCAGTCTTGGTCGCCGCCGAAGAGAAGAATTGTGTGGGGAACTTGGCAGAGCGCAGCCTATGACAATCTTTGGGTAGCAGATGAGTTTCCTGCAGAAGGCATATGTCCGCTTGCGTCCCTTCTAGCAGGGATAGGATCGCTCTGCGCTTCACAGGGTTGTTCAGACCCTTAACATTAAGGGTCACTACTTTTAAAGATGGCATCTCTCCCGGGGAACTGAAGCGCTGTGTAGCAAGCGAGGGATCAGCGGAGGGGGCGCGTGGGGCAGGCGCGCGGGGAAGGCCAAGACAGGCCACGCGTGTGCTTGGGCAATGTCGGACGGGACCCCACCAACAACATAACAACTCTCAAGCCCACCCAAAACCAACCCCTGGCAACTAGCCAAAACCACAAACAAATAAAAACACCCCATTGTCTCACTCCAGCCCGAACGGGCAAGTCCGTAGAAACCAATCAAGTGGACGTTCAGCCACTCACCTCCAGCCGCTCCCTCCCAACCCCCAGCCCCAACCCAGCATCGTAGAGGCTAAGAATCTCTCCCCCCGGAGTGAAGTTAGGCCGTCAAGGCCACGCCATTGGAGTCATGCAAGGTCCTGGCCGCCGTTCTCAGAGCTTCCGCCATATCCGCCCTGATGGTAGGGGAATCAGGTCGACTCGCATTCGCCGGTGATTGTCTCCTGGTCGATCTCTGCCGGCTCCGTCTCTCTGAGCGCCTCCATGTGGGCGTCGCACCGTCTTCTTCCGTGGCCGTGAGTCCCAACACTCCGCAGATGTCTTGGAGGGAGCGCAGCTGGTGTAGCACTCCATTCCATCTAAAGATCAGACGGAAGGGGTGTCCCCAGGAGTAGGGCGTCTCATGTTCCCGCAGAAAGTCTGTGGCAATCCTGAAGGACCTGCGCTTCTGCAGCGTGATGGCGGACAGGTCCTGGTAGAGCGCCACAGGCCGCTCTCTGAAAGTTAAAGGCTGCTTCCTGCGGGCCTCTGCCATGATGCGCTCCTTCAAGGGAAAGTCGGGCAAGAACGCCAGAATGTCCGGAGGGGGTGCTGATGACTGGCGCTGTCGGCCCACTCTATGCGCTCTGTCTATGCGGATCGGGAAATCTGCATCTTCCCCCAAAATCTCCCGGAACAACTCCTGTAGATAGGCCACTATATCTGTCCCCTCGTCTGCGGACGGGACACCCCGCACCCGGATGTTGTTCCGTCTGGACCTGTTCTCGAGATCCTCAGAGTGGGCCTGGAGCTCGACACACTGCTCCCGGAGGCGGAGAACGTCCTGTTGGAGATGTACTATCTCCTCATCTCGGCGCTGGGCCGCTGCTTCCACCGTGTCAACACGCTCGCCAAGGCCCTCTACTTCCCTGCGCACTTCTCGGACCTCGCTGGCCACTTCCTTCTTTAGTGTCTGGAAGTCTTCCTTGAGGGAGCTAAATAAGTCCTCCATAAAGGACCTCGTGACCGGCAGTTCGCCTCCAGTTGCGTCCGCCGAGGCCCGGGAGGATCCCGGCGACGGTTGTGTTCTGTCCCGCAGCTGCTGGGCCCTGCTGAGCATGTCCGGCAGGGTGCGATCTCCCCTTTTCGAGCCTCCCCTCCCCGTCATCGTGGCCGCTGCAGTGGGCAAGGTTCAGGGCCGGCCGCCGCAGATGCGTCCAGTCGTCCGTGGGCACCAGATGTGGAGACCCCGCCGAAGACAAGGGTGCTGCGTCACAGGCGACAAAATGGCGGCCCAGGCCGGGGCGAGACAGTCGTGGTTCCGACCAGGGTGGCGACCGGGGGCCAAAGTCAGGGTCTCTCAGCAGTGCACCCCTCGGGGAATTAGTTCAGAAGTCAAGGCGAAAGTAGGCACCCGCCCGCCAGAGGCACGGGTGGAGGTCGCCAACTCCAGCTCTTCAGGGATAAGATGGCAGCAGGGCGGGGCCAGGGAGAGCGGCCCGGGCCGGTGAGGCCACCGGCGGTCCCCGGGGCACAATAATCAAGGAAAGTCCGCAGCCAATGTCCCACAGTCGCACCGGAGGGCCCACTCAGGCCGGCTGCCGGGTGGATGCCTCCGGCCTTCGCCACCAGGTCCGGGGTCCGCGCCGCACCATGCACCGTCGTCGGTAGTGAAGGGCCAAAGCGCCAGCAAAGGTCCAAAGTCTGCTGTGTATCAGCGACACCGGTCGTGTAGGCTTCGGCCGGAGGGCTCCGTTCTTCCTCGGAGCGCGGCAGGTCCGATCCCTCGGGATCGCCAGCTTTCAGCACCAGGCCCAGCCGAGGCGCCTGGACAGCACTGCAATTCGCTCCGCCTCCTAGGCTCTCCTCCGTGCTCCGATCTTTGAGCAAACTTTCGAGGTACTTCCTCCGGGGCGATAGGAGTCAAAGTAGGATCAATATGTGCACCAGGAACTCCGGCACAGTCCTTTCACCCGCAGGGCAGCCGCGGGGGGAGAGAAGCGCAGAAAACGGGGCTCGAGCTGAGCCGGGCCGGAGGAGCTACGGGAGGAAGCGTCCGCTCACCCCGCCATCTTGGCCACGCCCCCTGGGTATTTGTTTAAAACCACTCTCTGGCAGGTTTCAGACAGGGGTAGCCAGTAAACAACCTCTGGGTGACATATATGTAAAGAGTACGCCATCATGGTCCTGATAGACATCTATGCTGCATTCAGGGCTGTCCTCGAGCCCGACTCATGTCTAGATTGAGAGGAGTTGGACTGAGAGTGAGAGACTGTGCTCTGGATGTGTAGATTATTTTCTTGACTGATAAAGAAGAGGGGGTCCCCTTGCCTCCTAAACAATCTAACCTGTGAATCCTGAACTGGGGGTGCCATTAAGGAGTCTTCCTCAAGCCTCACTCCTTTATATGACACCACCGGGCCATTTAATCTGCTACTCCCTTTTCTTTTATTGCACTGATGACGTGCTGCTGCTGATAATCTTTATCTAACAGAAGATGAAATCCATCTGCAATTTACTTTTCAGAAGTGCATTGCCGAGATTTGCATCTGAATGCAAGAGATCTACTTCAGTTTAAATTGTTGCAAAACTGAAGTCATGCTGATTGAACGATACTGTTATGTTTGGTCAGAGGCGATGTGGTTGTCCTCCATGTGCCTCCTTTGCCATTTTTCGCAAGCCCTTATTCTGTAGATTAATTATGACAATTAACTTTCTTTTAATCTCCATATTTCCAACCTCTCTTTATCTTTTGCTTTGGATTCTTATAAAGATTCTTCCCTTGGTGACTTGTAAAAAAGTAATGCTAGCTTTTGTAGTTTACAGTTTTGTTTTATTTATTTATTTATTTATTTATTTATTTATTTTTACTTTCACAGTTTTGTTTTATATGGTCCTTCCCAAATACCCTATTTATTTGATGCAGGTAATCAAAATGTTACTGCACTTTTGGTCTTGCACTGACTCAATAGGTGTCATGTTGTAATAGACCTTACTTGTGGGCACTAGGCCCAACAGTTAAAGTGAAGAGAGGATAGGAAAGGAAGGCGACAGGCAGATGGAATCGAGAGGTGAAGGAGAAGCAAAATAATGAAATGCTAGCGTGAATGAAGAAGTAATCAAGATACGTTTACCTGCATTCATGGCTTACAAGTCTTCTGTGGGAAGCAGAGAACACGACAACTCACGACGAGGGTTGTCACAGCACCCTTTGTAAGTGCATATCACCTCTGTGACCCTAGCGGTGCGGAGTCGGAGCCCACCCTGACTGCGACTCTCCTTGCGGCCCAACACGACCTCTGGAGCTCACCCTGATTGCTTGTTCACTCTAAGGAGGAGCGGACCATCTTGCCACAGAGCGACCTCAGGAGCCCAGCCTGGTCGCATATGCCCGCTGCTGTAGTGCGAGTGGTTACTGTGGTGACTCACCGTCAGGAGCCCACCCTGAGCGCGGGCACCTTCTCCAGTTCAAAGTAGTCCAGTGACTCGACTTTGAGGCCTACCTGGTAACATGCCTTCCCGACAGCTGCCTGCCTGCACGTCTGCTGGATAGTGAGTGGAGATCTGTGTGCCAGCTGTTGCGCCCTGTGGATCTCTGCACCCTCTACTAGGCCATGAGGTCTCGCAAGAGGACAGCAGCTCTCGGCAGCCATCTTGAAGTCAGGTGTATTATCCAATAGGCCTTCAGAAATTATGGGCGACCAATTTGAAGTCAGGCCACCCTACATTATTGGCCTTTTCTATACATCTGGCGCACTTCTCATCATCCACTTCTCCGGATAGCGACACATGCTCGCATTTCAAGTCTTCTCCACATTGAATAACCTCATTTAACAATATTTCAGCAATTCCAGGTCATCACTGAGAACTGTGTTGCCTCTACCTGGTGACTTGCATCCTGAATCATTTCACATCCAAGACACCAGTTCTCCTTCCGCCCAGCAATCAGTCTACGTCCATTAACGACATGTCCAACTCTCCAACCTCAGGGGGACAATGTGATCCTCATAGGAGGGGCCATGCTGAAGTCCCCTAGTTCATCATCGTAGGTGGGGCACAGATCTGCCATGCTGGGAGTTCCTTTCCTGCACCCGCTGGAACTTCTGACTCTTGTATATGGTGGTGGTATGGGTCTTCACTGGCAGGAATGGCTGGAAGATTTTGAAGAGTACAAGAAAGTCTCGCAAGTCTCGGACCCCGATCAACAGCTCTTTGCATCACGTCATCTTGTTGGAAAAGACGTTGGCCAAATCATCAAGAAATTTCCGGCTGGGATCATGTACTCTTATCAAGATGTTCGCGAGGCACTCAACAGAACATTTTTTCACAAAAAAAATGTGATTATGAATGCTACACCTTCACTTTGGCCTCTCAGGAAAAAGATGAATCCATGGGAGAGGTCATTTTGTGCTTCAAACGGCTAGCACGCTACAGTGCTTTCAACACCTTCATGACTGAAGATGCCCTTCATTTACGAATCATTGAAGGATGTCAATCAAAGTCCCTGTGTAGATTCCTTCTGAAGAAAAGCTACTCCTTGGATGAAATAGAAGAAATGACAAGAGTTAACGATCAAGTGGAAGAACATGCAAAGAAAATGGAAGTTGGAAAAGTAGAGAAACATGAACAGGCCTTCCGGCTTCAATCTCGTTATAAATACCATTACTTGTCTGTAGATCGAACAAATATCCAAGTCCACGGATTATCCTCAACGACCTAGTCGCCATCGCAGTCCCTAATGGACTGACAAGAGACGGGAGTGCCAGCTAAAATGTTATTGCTGTGGACAAGACTTCCCACACACCTAATCGTGTCCCACCCTAGGTCAGAAGTGTCGGCAATGCAGCAAAGAGAATCACTTTGAGAAGGTATTCAGAACATCAAACAAAGACACTCAAAGAAAGTCGAGGGAATCTAGCTCTCACCATCATGCAAAAGCAGTACATAACTGATGAAACAACCCCACCAGCTCATCACAATCAAGCCTCTTGGCATGTCACCTACAGGTCGCAACGCTCAGAATCACGGGAGTCAAGATCACATACGCCCATATATCAAGACAGGGAGGAATACATCTGCGTGGTTGCCAACCCAGACAGACTAAAGAAATACCCACAACTACATCTCCAGGTGGGAGAACACCAGGTCACATTTGTGTTGGACAGTTGAGCATCCCTCAATTACATCTCAGTTGCAGAATACAACAAAATTAATCCACAACCTCACCTGAACAAAGCTGCTGTGCGACTTTACACATGGATGTCTAAAAAATCTCATCCCGTTCTCGGGCAATTTCAGAAATCTCTCACCTACAAAGACAGAACCATTCTAACTTGCATTCATGTTATGGAGGAGCCAGAAGCAGACTATCTCCTCAACTTGCCTGGAACTGAACAACTCCATCTGGTAGAAATATTGTACAGAATGGATGATAAACCTGACATCATCCACAAGTTCCTGAAGCTATTCCCAGGACTTGGAAAAATGGCTAATTTTCAAGTGTGTCTGCACAGCAATAACCATGTGACACCCAAGCTTGGCATCACAGGAAAGTGCAGTTTCATCTTCAACAAACCATGGAGGATGAGTTACAGGATCTTCTCCGGGCAGACATCATTGAGAGAACATCGAGACCCACTCGCTGGGTATCTCTAGTGGTGGTAGTTCCCAAAAGTGGATCCTGAGGCAAAGTGTGTCTCTTTGTTGACATGAGAGCCCCAAATACTGCCATTTGAAAGAGAAAGGCATTTGTGACTCCACATCAGCGACATGATTATGCTACTGAATGGGGAAAGAATATTTTCTACGTTGGATCATAATAGGAGGTATCACCAGCTTGAACTACATGAAAGTTCACGATATATCACCACTTTCTTTACTCACCAAAGCCTATTCAGATACAACAGGCTCAGCTTTGGGGTTTCCTCTGCGCTGAGATTTTCCAAGAGGAGATCAGAAGGGTCATTCATAATATTCCCAAACCCTTAACTACAGTAATGACATCCTTTTGTTTGTTGCTACTGTACAGGAACAACAAAATACTGGTTCAGATGTGCCACGCTCTCCTGGAAGCAAACCTAACACTCAACAAAGACAAATGTGAATTTCACAGATCCAAATTGAAATTCTATGGACACATCTTTTCGGGCACAGGATTCAGACCAGACCCTGAAAAGGTCACTGCACTGAATGACATCCCTTGTTTTTTAAGTGCTGGAGATATTCGTTCATTTCTAGGACTGGCCAGCAACTGTGCGCGCTGTATTAAGGACTATGCCACCATCAGTTATTCCCTTAGGGAACTAACAAAGCAAGGCCACACATTCAAATGGAAAACCAGATGCTCTCAAGCAATCTGGCTTACTTCAAACCTCCTTGGAAGAGAGAAATCACTGTGGATGCTAGCCCTGTTTGACTTGGAGCCATACAGGCACAATATGACAAGGATTGTGATCAATTTCACATAGTAACCTATGCCAGTCGCAGCCTAACCCATACCAAGAGGGTGTACTCACAGCCTCAGAAGGAAAGTCTGTCTGTGGTCAGGGCCTGTGAGTATTTTCACATCTTTATTTACGGGAAACACTTTACACTTATCACAGATCGATAAGCTCTGATAACCATATTCGGAAATAGCCAGGCCAAAATGCCACCCATGTTAGACCGCTGGATAATCAGTCTTCAAGAAAACATATATATAATAATTCACAAGCCCGGAAAAGTAGCAAGTCTGGCTGACTATATGTCAAGACACCCTAAGACATTCTCAAGCACAAAACAATCTCTAGCAGAGGAAAATATACACTTTGTCGTTGGTCAAGCAAAACCACCTACAGTTCCCCTCACAGCAGCAGATGCCATACTTCAGGATTTGATACATTGCGTTGGAACAAACAGATAGAAACACATAGAAGAGCCTGGACACAAACAACACGCCGACTTTCAATAACTAACCTCCTTTCAACATGTAAAAGACAAATTGTCGATGGCCAATGATAGACTCCTACTAAGGGACAAAAGGTTTGTCATTCAGATTCCTGCATCAAGGAGTCATCAATCTGGCACACGAAGGGCACAGAGGCGTTGTGGCTACGAAGAGGGCATTGCGTGAAAAGGTCTGGTTCCCTTCCCTTGATCAGATGGTCAATGTTAGCTAGTTAAGCGAGAAGACCCGCCTTCACCTCTGCAAATGCTAGAACTGCTGAAGGGTGTCTGGCAACACGATGCAGTAGACTTCTTTGGTCTGTTACAATCAAGCAAATGCATTCTTGTCATAATGGACGAATATTCACGATTCCCAGTTGCTCACCTGATATCATCCACCAAAGCAGCCACCACTATACCAGTACTGGATGAAGTCTTTACAACATGGGGATTACCTAAAGTAGTTAAGACAGACAATGATTAATTCCTTTCAATGGACATGAGTTTGCTGCATTTGCTAATCATCTCAACTTTCAACATCAGAAAATCACTCCCATGTGGCCACAGGTCGATGGGATGGTGGAAAGGCTTATGGCCACCCTGAAGAAGGCCATACAGCAAGCTGAGCTGTCAAGGTGAGATGCCCAGATGGCTCTTAATGAAGTACTAAGTGCATATCAAACCACGCCACACAGCACTGCAGGCAGGTGTCCGGCTACCCTGATGCTGAGCTACACTGTACGCACGAGAATACTATCTGTGTTCGTCAAGATTCCGATCAGGAAGAATTAGCAGCGGTAGTCTGAACTAGAAAAGTCAAAATGAAAGAATACGCAGGCAACGGTCGGAGTGCCAAACCATTAACCATCAAGGAAGGAGACTGGGTACTTATCCGGCAAGAACACAAAAAAAGACTAACAGTCAATACCATGCCATCCACTGCTAGTAACAAAACAAAAGGGTACCATGATCACAGCTACCTCTGATGATAAGAGAATATCTAGGAACATTGCACACTTTTGCAAGTGCATGCCAACAACCAGAGGGCCATCTGCTGTGTTAGAAAGTGCGGTCACTGAGGACACTGAAGCTCTGCTCAGTGAGTCTGTGTCTCCCTCTCCCTCGGTTGAATGGGAGACATCTAACCAAGATGTGGCCAGTAGGCCACAGCCTACTCGCCGAAGACCTGCACTTCTCATTGAAGAACTGTAACAATGTCTTTTCCGTTTTTTTAGAGGAACGCTAGAGTGAATGAAGAAGGGAAGAAATAAAGATAAGTTTACCTGCATCCGGGGCGTAGAAGTCTTCTGTCGGAAGCAAAGAACTCGACAACAGGTACATATTTCCCAGCACCTATAAGCCTTTCATTTACTAAGAGCACAAAAGAGATTTTCTCAAAGCACTGTGCATTAGTCATAGGGAAAACACTCGAAAGAAAAATCTGTAAAGCATTTTATCTGGTCTGAATTATCCTCGAACATTTAACATTTCTGCCTTATTTACAAACTATAATCTATCCTTGTTAACTGTTCTTGCTGATATGAAGAGGTTGCACCATAAAAAGTTTATTGCACAAGCTGTTTCTTTATCTCAATTCCTAGCTGATATAGAAGTATGTTCAGGGCACAAAAATAACAGTGTTGTTGTTCTTAATTCTTATAACTTATGAGACAGTATTTTCCAATGGCGCCTGCCAGCTATGGAGGGGGGCTGGCAAATGGGGGCAAAAAAAAATTAACCAAATTCATGCCGACATGCATCACAATATCATTTTAAAGTTAAAATGTTTAACTTTAAATGGGTAATGCAATGCATGTAGGAGGTTTAGGGCATAATAAACCTAAAATACATTTAGGAAAATGAAATAAAACACACTTACCTTGATGCACATCCTCGCTACGTCCCAAACAGCCCTCTAACCAATCATGGGGCTGCTCTCAGGATTGGATGGAGCAGGCTTTCTTAGTGCTCCAAGAGCACTGGAGGCCTGTGCTCGGTCTCAACCTACCTGTCCAAGACAGCTGGGTTAAGAGGTTTAAAGCAAGCATATCTGGCAGGCCGTTGCAAGAATGCCGGCAAAAGAGACATGCACATTTTAAAGTGCCCAGCCCATCACTCCTCTTGCCTGCTGCCTATCAGCATTGTACCCGCGCCCGTCCTGAGACTTGGCCCAGGATGGGGGTTTTCAGAGTCAATGAAAAATAAAATGGTAATTATGTCTATTACCATTTTATTTTTCATCTGGGGGCATTTTAACACGTGGGGTGATGCTCCTCTGCCTTAAAGGAGGAGCTACTCCAGTAGTTTCTAAATTTATCAATCAATCCCTTTATGATTAAAACAATTACAAGGCTTTGGTTTTTATGTATTTAACTGGTTCAATCTGAGGGTGTAAAGAACAAAACATTGAATCAGTTTATGTTATGTCGTTTGTGTCGTTTAAGGAAAGAAACTATCAAACATGTTCTCTGTATCTGCCCTTAACGGTTAGATGCACAGAAAAAGTCCCGGGAAGTAGAACACTAAACCTACCAGAAACTACGACACCTCCCATAACCCTTTCCGGTCCCTGCTTGACAGTCAGAGTCCTGACAACAACTAACAACAGGCCCTGACCAGTCCCCAACAGGAACTCTTAACACAACATCCTTCTCACTCCCAACTTGTCTGATTTACCACCGCCCCACCTCACGTTCACCCCCCTTCCATGACCTGCTCCCCCCTGCACACAGTACCTCCACGATGGCTCTTGACTCGCCAACCCCCCCCCCACACTATCCCTACCTACACACCTGAAACCCCATAGCCCGAACTCATTCACCGTTATCTCCCCCCTCGTCTCTGCAAAAATGAGACAAATCTTCAAACAGAAACTAATCCAACAACACAAAGAAACCCTATTCACAGACAACTACCACTTATCTTCCAAAGGTCCGATTAAGATGGACCTAATTTTCCACACAGAGAGACCTGAAGTCTGGATCTCCACGCTCAGAACGCAACTTTATATCGCCAAAATCACATCCACTCCTCCCAGTTGCAAACTAACGTCCCTACTCCCCAATCGCCCGGCCAGAAGAGGGATCACATCCGTGACCATCTACACGAATGGCACTGGCCTTATTCAGGCTAACAATGAGAACCTTGAAGCTTTCGACTCCCTATTTCCCTCACTCCGATCCGCTCTCCCGCACCTGCCACTCCCCGCCTCAACCCAAAACACGCTTACAGCTGCAGCTACAGCTAACCTTGAAGCCTACGACTATCTCTTCCACCCACTCCGATCTGCTCCGACCCGATACGATCTCTACCCGCTTTGCCCCGCCGCAACCCAACTCCCGCCTACAGCCAACAGGCCACAACAGGAATCTCAAGCCTCACCACTTGCCACAAAAAGCCTCAAGAACCTTAGCCCCTCCCCCTAGGGCTCAGAACCGCACAAATCTCTATAGAAAACACCTGACCTCAAGACCCACTAGAACAGAAGCAGCCATGTCCGACATCGAAAGCAGCCATTCTAGCCTCTTTGTACGACAACCCCCCTCTGACTTCCCTAAATCCAAAATACAAGTGATCACAGGCCTCCGGAAAGGCCATCCACGCACAATATCCCCGAGACCGCCCGTCCTTTCCGCCATACCTAGGGCGCCCAAAGAACGGACCTCCAGCAACAAAGAGCGTTTTGCCCACTGCTTATTGATCAACTGCAGGTCGACCTCACTACATGCAACTGAACTAGCAGAGGCTCTTCTCTCACATTACATTGACATTGCGTTCCTCATGGAGACCTGGCTCAATGAGATATCCCCACCATGCTTAGACTTGCTTGTACCCCCAGGCTTCTCCCTCATCAACAAAGACAGGATAGACCAGCGAGAAGGAGGGGTTGCTATTATCCATAAGGACAAGATGGTCATCACGGAAACTAACTCTTTCAATTATAACACTTTTGAATGTCTCTCATCCAACATCAAGACCAAAGATAGTGGGTCTTTACTTTGTCACCTGCTCTATCATCCCCCGGTAAAAACGCTGCATTCGGAGATCAACTATCCGACCTGATAGCTCAGGGTGAACTCGGTGATACCAATAATCTAATTCTCTGCGACCTGAACCTTCGATGGAACGAGACCAACAACCCTCTAATCCAATCGCTATCCAGTCTCCTTGGTGATAACAATCTAATCCAGTACTGCACAGAGGAGACGCACTACAAAGGTGCCACACTGGATGCCATCATTGCGCAAACAAACACAATCACTAATAACCACATACTCCCCGTTGACTGGTCATACCACCAAATGATCCTATTTCATATCAATCACCCCACTCTCTCTCAATCACCTCCACAAGATCCCCCAAATGACTGAGAAACTTCTCTCAAGTTCCCTTGGGAATCCTTGAAGATCAGATAAGCTCACTTCTCCCCGACACCAAGGACCACCTCTCCACTAACGACCTCACCAACTGTTACAATGCTAAGCTAGTGTCCTTGCTTGTCAAAATAGCTCCTTTAAAACTCAAAAAGAGCAGAGCCATCCCATCCAGATCATGGTTTAACTCTGACCTCAACTTCGAAGGAGGAATTTAAGAGCCAAAGAAAGAAAATGGAGAAACAACTCTACCTCCATCCTCCGTGATCAACTCAAATCAGCCTGTAGGAAGAACAACAACCACATCAAAAACAAGAAATCCAGCTTCTTCCGCGCGGCACTGGACAGTGCCAAAAACAGACCTAAGGAGCTCTAAAGCATCATTAGACAACAAACCTCCAAGCCAGTGTCCTCATCTGTATAGGCGTCCAAAGAACTCTGTGACAACTTCGCCCATTTCTTCAACGACAAGATCTCAAAAATCGAACTATCATTGGACATCAACAACTCGCACCTCACGAAGAGCATCACGGCTGTGCCACATGATCTCTCTCCTGGCTCCTCTCCCAATTACTGGCTCAGCTTCCGTCCCGTTCAAGAAAATTAGATAACCACGATGATCTCCACTTCCAAACCCTCAGCTCATGTCCTAGAACCCATTCCTCCCCTACTGATCAAAAAAATTAAGCACGCCTTTGCACTGCTCTGGTGCACAATCATAAATAGCTCCCTAAAAAACGGAGTGGTTCCTGACTGCCTTGAAATGGGGCAAGTCACCCCCCTACTGAAAAAACCCGGCCTAGATCCGACAGATCTGAACAACTTTAGACCTGTGTCAAACCTCCCCTTGCTCTCAAAAACACTAGAAAGATGCGTACTACATAAACTAACAGGGCACCTGGACAACATCTACCTCTTGGACCCTCACCAGTCTGGCTTCAGAAAGGGTTGTAGCAATGAAACCACGATTCTCAACATCATGGACGATATTCATGGATCACTAGACTCTGACCAATGCTGCCTCCTCATTCTCTTTGACCTCTCGGCAGTATTTCATACTGTTGATCACAAACTCCTCATAAGGGCTCTTCAAGATAGAGCTGGTCTTGATGAGGTAGTCCTCAAATGATTCTCCTCCTTTATCCACAATCGCACGCAAAAAATAAAAAATAAAAACTTCAGGTCCGAACTTCAGCAAGTCAACAAGGGCGTCCCTCAAGGCTCGGTGCTCTCACCACAACTCTTTAACATCTACATGGAAACTACTCCAAACTACTCAGAAAAGCCAACATCCGCTTTCACCTCTATGCTGATGATACACAGATCTATCTGGAAACTAACTCTCTCAAAGACATTCAAAGACTAAATGATGTCCTGAAAGATATCCAACACTGGCTGACGAGTAACCATTTGAAACTAAATCCCGACAAGACTGAGACACTCCTCATCTCGAACAAGGATGATAACCCGCAAATCACCAAATGCGCTCAACGGGAATCTCTGGCAGATTCTGTCAAATCTCCAGGCATCACCCTAGACCCAAAGCTGAATATGATGAGACACATTAAGAACTCAGCCAAAAGTGCGTTCCTTAACTTCAGACTCTGAACAAAATAAAACCCTACATTCCAACCAATGATCTTAAACAGGCCACCCAATCTCTAGTACTGTCAAGACTGGACTATGGGAACGCAGTCCTAACAGACCTAGTACTACTTGCACCACTCCTGAGGCGGAAGCCGTGGAGCTGCTATTTTGCACATGTTCTTTAAAAATAATTTCTATAACTTTTAAAGCCCACTTCGTTACCTGTTTTAATCTGCGCAGCATCTCGCCGCCTTCTGCCCCCTCTCAGCCGAGTAGGCGCTGAGTCACTTTGCTACACGGAGGCTGCCTGCAAGTTCAGTGGCCATCTTGGGAGGCACGCTGGTTGGCGGACTAGGCTTTCTGGCGCGCGCTGTGGCGGTATGAATCAAGCGTCCTGCAGCGCTCCCGTTAGACCTAGTACTACTTGCACCACTCCTGAGGCGGAAGCCGGGAGCTGTTATTTTGCACATGTTCCTTAAAAATCATTTCTATAACTTTTAAAGCCCACTTCGTTACCTGTTTTAATCTGCGCTGCATCTCGCCGCCTTCTGCCCCCACTAAGCTGAGTAGGCGCTGAGTCACTTTGCTACACGGAGGCTGCCTGCAAGTTCAGCGGCAATCTTGGGGAGGTACGCTGGTTGGCGGACTAGGCTTTCTGGCACGCGCTGTGATGGTATAAATCTAGTTGATCATGTCTCCGCGCAGCGGACGCGCCTCCCTCGCGCCGAAGTCACGCCAAAGGAAAGCCCGTCTGCGACAGTCTGCGACAGGACGGGACCAGGGGCCGGTACGCTGGGACCTAACAGATCCGGTAATAATATTTATAGTGAGGAGCAGCTCTGGAGTCTGAGAAGTGACCTAACACCCTCATGCCCCCACTCTATATCCCCTGAAGATATACTGACTCCTTGCACTCACCGCAAAGTTGCCATCGGGACATTAGAAATGCCCCCTCACATTGTGGGAAGAGTTAAGCCATATTTTCTAGCCCTTCTCAACTGCCGCTCTCTTCCTAAACACGCGAGTGAAATCTGCATGTTCTAGGAAGATCGAGACCCTGATATTCTTTTTTTAACTGAAACCTGGCTGAATGAGGCCTCGGACTCTGATGTAGTCCGAGCCTTGCCGCCTAACTATTCAATGAGCAGGCAGGATCGTCTGACGGGGCGGGGGGGAGGGGTTGCAATCATTCATAGAAGTACATTTGGAGGATTGGTGTCACTACAACGCATGCTTTTACATCGCATGCCTTTACAACGCGGTTTTTACCACGCAGTCCATTACAACGCATAATGCTTTTAGGTGCTGGATAGTGAATTATTTAATTTACTATTCCAACTCCAGTCCCCGTGGATAGCAGAGAAGGTGTTGGATAGTAAATTAAATATATTCCCTATCCTAGAGCGCCCCCCAGCGCAATGCGTTGTAATGGTATGCGTTGTAATGGTTGCGATGTAATGGTAGTGCGTTGTAAAAAATGCGTTGTAAGTGATGTTCCCCACATTTGGATGTCGGACTTCTAGCAGTCCTCTACTAGACTGTGAGAGTTTGTCATTTGCCATCTCTTTCTCTCCCACATGTTCTTTCTAGGGGATCTTGGTATATCGGCCCCCAGGAGCACATAATAACTTCTGCAATAATCTCCATGATAAGATCACCCATATTATTAGTGCTGTCCCCAATTTTTCTATCTTGGGCGATTTTAACATCCACCTTGATGAGACAGAGACTTCCCAGTCGCAGGATCTTATGGAAGGGCTTGGTATGCTACAGCTTACTCAAATCGTAGCTGGTCCAACTCACACTACAGGCCATATGATCGACCACTTCTTTACCAACCTTGATAATATTCGTTGGGAACCGTCGGTCTTTGTTCCTTGATCAGATCATGCTCTGCTATCATTTCTGTGGTCACCCCCTAACCAAAATCACCAAGTCAAATTAATGAGGAAGCTGAGCCGGATCTGGTCTAGACTTTCGCTAGATGACTGGGTAGCTCACCTGACAAAATCCCCGCCCCCCACACTCCCGAGATAACCCTGTCACGGTCAACTCATCTTTTAATAGTTGGTTAGAGGCCTCGCTTGCTCTTACTCTCCCCAAATCAGAGGTTTGCCATCGCATTGGGTCCAATAAAAAACCCTGGTACTCTTGCAAATTAAAACGACTTAAGCAGAGCTGCAAGCTGTCTGAAAGAAGCTAGAGAAAAGACTTTTCCGATGACAGCAAAGCTAAATACAGACTGGCAGTACTGACATATAAAAACCAAATAAAAACTGCACAAGCCTCTTATTACCATGGCAAAATTGAGGCTGCCGTCAACTCCCCTAGGGAAATTTAAAACATTTTTAAATCTTTGGTGTCCCCCCCAGCCCTCTTTACAAATCGTCGGATCCCCAGAAACGCTACGATGACCTTGCTAATTTCTTTGCCTCTAAGGTGGCAACTACTATGCCTCATTCCACCGTGGGGAAATCAACTCTCCGGCAGCAACCCCCCCACTACCTGCTATGCTGGAGTCTTTTCCCTTGCTTGACCTAGCCACAGTAGAAGGACTTCAGGGGAACCTTAAATCTGGCTCCCCCTCAGATGTCGCGCCCCCATCTGTTCTTAAGTTGGCCTCTGCGACTGTCTCACCAGTCATTAGGGATGTCATCAACTCTTCACTGACAGCGGGTGTGGTTCCCCCTCTGTGGAAGCAGGCTAAAGTCAAGGCACTTCTAAAAAAGTCCAGTCCGGACCCTGATGACTTGTCAAATTATCGCCCCATATCCTTGCTGCCTGGGCTAGGGAAAATCGCGGAGAAACATGTAAATTCTGTATTATCTTCGTTCATTGAGACCAACGGAGCCTTGCATCCCACCCAGACGGGTTTTAGAAGTAGGCAGGGCACTGAGACCGCCTTGGTTGCCGTGGTCGAGGAAGCTAGAAAGATTGTTGACTCGGGAGGCTGCGCTGCACAGCGCAGCCGTCGATATGCTCAACCATCTGCTAATGATCCAGCGCTTGAGGGAGGTAGGAGTCACAAAGACTGCTCTTAAATAGGTCAGTTCCTTTCTTGCTGACAGAACCTTCGCCGTGTTTGAGGATGAAGCAACCTCTAAACAGATCCCCCTGCAATAAGGCGTTCCCCAGGGTTCTTCATTGAGCCCCACCATGTTCAATATTTATATGAGGCCTCTGGCTGACGTGGTCCTCCCCTGGGGAGTTCAGTTGATCACCTACGCCGACGATACGCAGCTGGTTGTTTCCCTCTCACGCGCCAACGCAGCTGAGACAGAGATAAATAATCTCTCCCCCTGTCTCACTAAGGTTCTGGCATGGATGGACTCCTTCTTCCTGAAGCTTAATGGGTCAAAGACCGAAATCAAGGCCCCCATTAATCTGGATCATTGGTGGCCGGAGTGTCTGGGCCCTCCTCCTGCTCCTAAAAACCAAATTAAGAGCCTGGGTGTTTGGCTGGACCCTAGTTTGCGTTTTCAAGTACAGGCACGCAAGGTTGCAGCAACATGTTATGGTCTGCTTATATCGCTAAGGAAGGTCCTGGCCCTACTTCCCCCCAAGGCTAGACGCCTCCTTATCTAGACACTCATTCTATCCCGTTTGGACTAGGGGAATGCGGTTTATTTGGGTGCACCATTAGGCACTATCAAAATCTTACAGTCTGTCCAGAACTGTGCGGCCCGACTACTCATGGATGTCCCTAAATATAGTTCTGCTAAGGCGGCACTGCAAGCTTGCACTGGCTGCCGGTGCAGGAGAGGGTCCGGTTCAAGGCCATGTGTATGGTTCACAAGTCAACCATTGACAATGGCCCGGCCCTTCTACGTCCCATGTTTCTTCACCATCAGATCCCTCGATCTCTCAGATCTAACCACAAAAACCTTTTGATAGTTCCTAGGGTCAAATGGACGCGTATGGGTGGCCGTCGCTTCTCATTTCACGCAGACAAATTTTGGAATCAGCTTCCAGACTGTATTTGGCTGGAATCCAACCATCTTGCCTTTAGGAAAAGGCTGAAGACCTTCCTCTTTCAGTGAGCGGTGTTTCGTGCTCGGTCCAAAGCGCTGGGATGCCCCCGGGTAGCCATGCACTATACAACCACATAATCATTCATTCATTCATTCAATCCCCAAATCGCACTTGGCCCCCATCAAAACAATGCTACATGCGGCCGCCAGAATGGCTGTGAAACGTTGTTTTCCTTGCGAATGGAAAGAACTAAAACTTCTGGGCTGCGAATGTGCCCGTTTTAGAATTTCTCTTTCCCATTGCTACAGCTTCTCAGGTCTCCTAATATATCGGCCTCCGGGCTGCGATGCCGCTTTTAGAGCCGCTCTCCCGGATGTTATTAGCATAGAAGCGCCTGGCTGCGCTAATTTTAATGTGGTAGGTGATCTCAATCTGCATTTTGATTGTACTTCTCAACCTGCCATCAAGAGCTGCCTAGCCGACCTAGAAGCCTTGCAGCTTCTACAAATAGTGTCATCCCCTACCCACTCAGGTGGCCATACTCTGGACCCGTTCTTTACCACCTTAGAGGACATAATTTTGTATCCACCCGTCCCGCTGACATGGTCTGATCATATGCTGGTGAAGGCAGCTATTCCTGTGACTGACCCTATCTTTGTGGCACAAAACAAAACCTCTTTCTCTCGCCAGTGGAGCAAGCTAAAACTAGAAGACTTCCATTCCCTACTTGGAAAGACTCCCTTCTCTATCTTTTCGGATGTCGACGGAGGGTATGACTCTTTTTGCAATTGGATTGAAACGGCCCTGGATTCCCTTATCCCCTTGGTACGCTCCAAGTGCCGCACTAAGGCTCATAGTCCGTGGTATGATGAGACCTTGGCGTCTCTCAAGAGAGAGTGCAGGCAAGCGGAAAGGCAATGGAGGAAAGCCTATGATCCCGTGCGCAAATCCCGCTACCTTACCGTATCCAAGACATATCATAGAGCGGTCTGCCGAACGCGGGCTGCATATTATGCGCAGGAGTTCCGGAACAGCCCTAACCCCGCTAAACTTATCTTCAAGGTCCTAAAAGACCTGACGACAAAGAGGGCCTCTGCTGCAGAAATTTGTACAGACTCACATTGTGAGAGCCTGGCCTCTTTCTTTGTCCAAAAGGTGCATACAATCTATCGCACCTTCCCAACTGCCGTGCACCACTTGGACTTAGATGTCGGTCCTAAGGGCAATGCTCCAACTTTGGATATGCTGGCCCCCCTTTCTGAGGAGGGTTTCGATCTACTGAGCCAAAAAATTAAATCTGGCTCCCCAGCAGACCCCCTCATACCGACTCAGTTCAAAAACATGCAGGCAACATGTCGTTCTCCTTTGCTGGCCCTTATTAACACTTCTCTGACCTCAGGGATGGTGCCCACCAAGTGGAAGCAAGCGGTAGTTACCCCCATCCTAAAAAAGCCTACCCTAGATCCGGTAAAACCCGAGAACTATCGCCCCATCTCATTGCTGCCGTGGCCTGCTAAAGTCACCGAAGCCCACGTGAATAGGATCCTGGCCGACCATCTCGCCATAGCTAACATCTTGGATCCCACGCAAAATGGATTCCGTGCAGGCCACAGCACGGAGACTGCCTTGTTATACATGGTTGAACATCTGCGCTCCGTGCTGGACACCGGACGAACAGCGGCACTCCTGTTGTTAGATCTGAGTGCCGCCTTCGACACGGTGTCCCACGAGATCCTTTTGCGGAGATTAGTTGAAGCTGGGGTTAGGGGTTCGGCTCTAGGATGGTTCCGCTCTTTCCTCACCAACAGATCCTTTCAGGTTGCGATACCACCTGGCAAATCCACCTCTCACCCGCTCACCCTGGGAGTCCCACAGGGTTCATCTTTGAGCCCCACGCTTTTTAACCTTTATGTGAGCCCGCTGGCTGCGGTAGTCAAACGCTGGGGCCTAACAATGGTGTCCTATGCGGACGACACGCAGCTGGCGGTCACACTAAGTGGGGACTCAGCTGTGGACGCCCACAACTTCTGTGAGGGGCTACGTGCCGTGGCCAATTGGATGAACCTAAACTGCCTCCAATTGAACACAAAGAAGACCGAGGTGATGGTGGTGGGTAAGCAACCTGGATGGTGGAATGACAACTGGTGGCCCCCCGAGCTAGGAACGATTCCTTCTCCTGCCATCGAGATAAAAAATCTCGGGGTATGGCTGGACCCTACATTGAGCTTCATCTGCCAAACTAAGAGGGTGGCTGCCTCCTGTTTTGGCATAATTAGGGGTATCAGGCCGGTGCTTAAATTTTTCGACGCCCCCACTAGACAGCTTGTAGTCCAGGCCGCGATCCTATCTAGGATAGACTATGCCAGTGTCTTACTAGCAGGTACTAACAAGGCAGAACTCATGCGGCTACAACGAGTGCAGAATGCCGCCGCAAGAGCGGTACTAGGATTGCCTCGTCGCTGCTCGGCGTCTAGAGCATTGCAATCGCTTCACTGGTTGCCTGTCGCTCGCCGGATCGAGTTCAAGGTGCTCTGCCTAGCTTTTAAAATTTTGAAAGGTATGGCTCCACCTATCTTGAGTAATTTACTGACCCCATATGTTCCTTCTCGATCATTGAGATCGATGGGTCAGAATTTGGCTGTTGTTCCACGCTTTCTGCTTAGCAGGATGGGTGGCCGCTCCTTCCGGGTAGTGGCGGCCAAACTGTGGAACTCTCTTCCCAGCGAAATCCGAGCTTTGGAAGATCTACTGCTATTCAGACGCGCCATCAAAACTTTTCTTTTTAACTAATTTTTCCTGACTCTGCTGCGTTCTGTGATGTTGTGTTTTCTCTCCTGGCGCCAGGACGCCCCTTTGCTGGGGCAGCTGTGCGCGGTACAAGAACCAATAACATAACATAACATAACATCACCGGCATCAAGAAATTTGATCATATCTCTCTTGCACTCAAGGAACTCAAATGGCTTCCAGTAGAAATGCGAAGTAGCTTCAGAACAACCTGCCTAACCCATAAAACCCTTCACACTGGCAAACCTGAGTACCTGGCGAAAAAACTCACAAAAGACGGCCAATCCAGGAATCTACTCTTCCCAACTAAAACCAGAAGGAAAAGAACAGCGGACCGATCTTTCACTGGAAGCACCCCCCAAATTTGGAATTCCATTCCCCCGCACATTAGAACCATTCCCTCCTTTGTAGAATTCAAAAGACAACTCAAAACCCTGTTCCTCAACCGCTCCCTAGGAAGTGGATAGCTTGGGACAGACTGCAATCATCGAACACTGCTCCAAACCTAAGACTCCGTAGACTTCCGAAGCCAAAAATGTCCTGCACTACAATATGTTGCTTTTTACTTTTGACACTCGTCGATTGTTGTGTCGCTCCTCTGTCTTGTATCTGATGTTTATATGCTATGCACCTACTGTAAAGCGCTCCGATACCACTTGGTCTGGACAGCGCTATTGAAAACTTCTTAAATAAATAAATATATTCACGACTGCTGTTTAGAGATCACAGAATTCAAACAATTAACAATGTTTCTAGGTTCTGTTTTATGGTGATGTCGGAAATAACATTTGGATGTGTGATGACATTTATTTCTATTAATTATGAACATTTTAAGAATGTAATTTGATGTGTATTCATTTTTAATAGGTCTCGTGGTGTTGCAGTACGAAGCAACGCCGCCACGAGTCTTATAGCTGCTGTCTGTGCCTCCAAGGGAGGCAGAGCTAGCTACAGACCTGTGCACAAGCCGATTCTACTATGGGCACGAGCCGATTCAGGTCTGTGAACGCGCTTCACAGTGGAACAGCTTGTGCGCCGCTAGTAACAATTATCACAGCATGAGACCCCACTTATCACAGCATGTCAACAGGCGCCCCAGGCTGCTGGAGCACTCAACTATAATTAATGTGCAGTTGAGTGCTCCAGCAGTGGGGCGCCTCTCTGCATGCTGTGATAATTATCACTTTGGGGCCTCATGCTGTGATAATTAGGGTGGCATGCTCTATTTGCAGCACTGAACATTTTCAAAGAAGGCGAAGCAGCGACATTCATTGGAGACACTCACCCTCACGCCCTCACCCCCCTCACTCACTCTCACCCCCTCACACCACCTGATCCCTCACACACCTCTTCACCCTCACACACCCTCACTCTCACACACCCTCACACACCTTCACCCTCACACACCCTCTCACCCTCACACCCCCTCACCTTCACACACCCTCACCCTCACTCACCCTCTCACCCTCACACTGCCTCACCCTCACACCCTCACACCCCTCACCCTCACACCCCTCACCCTCACTACCCCTCAACCACCCTCACACCCCCTCACCCTCACCCTCACACCCCCTTACCCTCACACCCCCTCACCCTCACACCCTCTCACCCTCACACACTCTCACCCTCACACCCCTCACAACCCCTCACACACTCTCACTCACCCTCACACACCCTCACCCACCCTCACTCACCCTTACACCCCCTCACCCTCTCACCCACACTCACCCTCACACCCCCTCACCCTCACACCCCCTCACTCTCACACACCCTCACCCCCCTAACCCTCACACCCCCTCACCCCCTCTCACCCTCACACACCCTCACTCACTCACACCCTCACGCTTACACCCCCTTACACCCCCTCGCCCTCACACCCACTCACCCTCTCACCCCACACACCATCATGCTCAAAAACCCTCACCCACCCTCACCCCCCCTCACCCTCAAACACATTCACACACCCTCACATACCCTCACCAGCATAGCATAACAAAACACAGCATAGCATAGCATAACAAACAAAAGCATAAGATAGCAAAAGCACAGCATAACAAAACAAAGCATAGGATAGCAAAACAAAACATAGCATAACAAAACAAAATATAGCATAGCAAAACACAACAAAGCATAGCATAGCATAACAAAACATAGCATAGCATAACAAAACATAGCATAACAAAACAAAGCATAACAAAACAAAGCATAGCAAAACAAAACATATCATAGTAAAACAAAACATAGCATATCATAACATAACACAACAAAACATAGCAGAACAAAACATAGCATAACATAACAAAACAAAGCATAGCATAACAAAACATAACATAACAAAACATAGCAAAACACAGCAAAACATAGCATAGCATAACAAAACAAACCATAGCATAACATGACAAAGAATAGTAAAACAAAACATAGCATAGTAAAACAAAACATAGCATAGCATGACATAACACAACAAAGGGCCGAACAAAACAGCATAACATAACTAAACATAGCATAACATAACATAAAACAAAGCATAGCATAACAAAACATAGCATAACAAAACAGCAAAGCACAACAAAATATAGCATAGCATAACTAAACACAACAAAACATAGCATACATAACAAAACACAGCATTGCAAAGCATAGCAAAACATAGCATAGCATAGCATAAGAAAACACAACATAGCATAACATAACAAAACAAAGCTTAGCATAACAACACATAGTATAACAAAGCATAGCATAGCATAACAAAACATAGCATAACAAAACATAGCATAGCAAAACAAAGCATAGCATAATAAAACACAACAAAACATAGCATAGCATAACAACACATAGCATAGGATAGCAAAACTAAACATAGCATAGCATAACATAACAAAACAAAGCATGGGATAGCAAAACAAAACATGGCATAACATAACAAAACATAGCATAACATAACAAAACATAGCATAATAAAACACAACAACACATAGCAGAACAAAACATAGCATAACATAACAAAGCATAACATAACCTAAAACAAAGCATAGCATAACAAAACAGCAAAACACAACAAAACATAGCATAGCATAACAACACACAACAAAACATAGCATACATAACAAAACATAGCATTGCAAAGCATAGAAAAACCTAGCATAGCATAACAAAACACAACAAAACGTAGCATAGCATAACAAAATACAACATAGCATAGCATAACAAAACACAACACAGCATAGCCTAACAAAACAACGCTTGGCATAGCATAACAAAACATAGCATAACAAAGCATAGCATAACAAAGCATAGCATAACAAAGCATAGCATAACAAAGCATAGCATAACAAAACATAGCATAGCAAAACAAAGCATAGCATAATAAAACACAACAAAACATAGCATAGCATAACAAAAAATAGCATAACAAAGCATAGCATATCAAAGCACTACAAAACATAGCATACCATAACAAAACACAACAAAACATAGCATAACAAAACAAAGCATAGGATAGCAAAACTAAACAGAGCATAGCATAACAAAACAAAGCATAGGATAGCAAAACAAAAACTAGCATAGCATAACAAAACATTTCATAACATGACAAAACATAGCATAACAAAACACAACAATACATAGCATAACAAAACATATGGGGGGTTGTTAGTGGGGGTAAAGGGGCGTTTTGCGCAAGATGTAAATTTCATTCTGCAGATTCTATTCATATGTTTTATAAATGTCCGGAGCTATCTTTGTTCATCAATCAAATTGAAACTTTTCTTACTCTGATAACTCAAACCTCTGTTAAAATTTCAGCGGAAATGGTAATTACTGGTTATGAATATTCTACAGCTCTTGAAAAAACGAGACATCTCCAAGCATTTTTGTTTATCGCTATGGCTATGATCAGACTTTGTGTTACATCACTTTGGATAAATCCTGAACCCCCCACTTTCTGTCACTGGAAGACCAGGATGTTGGCATGGTTTAAACTAGAGACTTCTGTACAGGCTTTTAGAGGCAAGAAAAGACGTTTAACTGCTTCCAAGAATTGGGCACCTTTTGAAAAATGGTTGGCGACGTAAATAATAATGTTCTTTAATAATTACTGTATAATTTCTTCTTATGTACAATTATGTATGATTTATCTTTGTTTGCTTTAATCTGTCTCCCACCACCATGGGTGTAAATGGGGGAAAAAAATTTATAAATAAAAAAAAAAAAAAAACATAGCATAGCATAACAAAAAATAGCATAACAAAGCATAGCATATCAAAGCACTACAAAACATAGCATACCATAACAAAACACAACAAAACATAGCATAACAAAACAAAGCATAGGATAGCAAAACTAAACAGAGCATAGCATAACAAAACAAAGCATAGGATAGCAAAACAAAAACTAGCATAGCATAACAAAACATTTCATAACATGACAAAACATAGCATAACAAAACACAACAATACATAGCATAACAAAACATAGCAAAACACAACACAACATAGCATAGCTTAACAAAACACAACAAAACACAGCACAGCAAAACAAAACATATAATAGCATAGCAAAACATAGCATATCAAACACAACAAAACATAGCATAGCATAGCATAACAAAACATAGCATAGCAAAACAAAGCATAGCATAATAAAACACAACATATAGCATAGCATAACAAAACATAGCATAGCATAACAAAGTATAGCATAGCAAAACATAGCATAGCAAAACAAAGCATAGCATAGCAAAACACAACAAAACATAGCATAGCATAACAAAGCATAGCATAGCATAACAAACACAACAAAACGTAGCATAGCATAACAAAACAAAGCATAACAAAACATTGCATAGCATAACAAAACATAGCATAACATAACAAAACATAGCATTGCAAAACAAAACACAACAACACATAGCATAACAAAACATAGCAAAACACAACAAAACATTGCAGAGCTTAACAAAACACAACAAAGCATTGCATAGCATAACAAAACAAAGCATAGGATAGCAAAAAAATAGCATAGCATAACAAAACAAAGCATAGAATAGCAAAACAAACCATTGCATAGCATAACAAAACATAACATAACATAACAAAACATAGCATAGCATAACAAAACACAACAACACATAGCATAACAAAACAAAGCATAGCATAGCAAAAAAAATAGCATAGCATAACAAAACAAAGCATAGAATAGCAAAACAAAACATTGCATAGCATAACAAAACATAGCATAACATAACAAAACATAGCATAGCATAACAAAACACAACAAAACATAGCATAACAAAACAAATCATATCATAGCCTAGCAAAACATAGCTTAGCATACCAAACCCAACAAAACATAGCATAGCATAACAAAACATAGCATAGCAAAACAAAGCATAACACACACAACCACACACACAACCACGCACACACAACCACACACACAACCACACACACAACTATCTATCTATCTTTCTATCTATCTATCTATCGCCCTCACTCTATCTATCTATCTATCTATCTATCTATCTATCTATCTATCTATCTATCTATCTATCTATCTATCTATCTATCTATCTATCTATCTATCTATCTATCTATCTATCTATCTCCCTCACTCTATCTGTCTATTGATCTATCACCCTCACTCTATCTGTCTATCGATCTATCGCCCTTACTCTATCTGTCTATCTATCGCCCTCACTCTATCTATGTATCGGCCTTACTATATCTATCTAATCGCCATCTATCTATCTATCTATCTATCTATCTATCTATCTATCTATCTATCTATCTATCTATCTATCTATCTATCTATCTATCTATCTATCTATCTATCTATCTATCTATCTATCTATCTATCGGCCTTACTCTATCTATCAATCTATCTATCTATCGCCCTCACTCTATCTATCGCTCTCACTCTATCTATCTATCGCCCTCACTCTATCTTGCTATTGCCCTCACTCTATCTATCTATTGCCTTCACTATCTATCTATCGCCCTCACTCTATCTATCTATCTATCTATCTATCTATCTATCTATCTATCTATCTATCTATCTATCTATCTATCTATCTATCTATCTATCTATCTATCTATCTATCTATCTATCTATCTATCTATCTATCTATCTATCTATCGGTCTATCTATCACCTTCACTCTTATCTATCGCCCTCACTCTATCTATCTATCTATCTATCTATCTATCTATCTATCTATCTATCTATCTATCTATCTATCTATCTATCTATCGCCCTCACTCTATCTATCTATCTATCTATCTATCTATCTATCTATCTATCTATCTATCTATCTATCTATCTATCTATCTATCTATCTATCTATCTGTCAGGGCTAGGGTGGCTTGTGGTCTAGGGCCCGCCCCACTCTGCATTCGGAGTTGCCCTTGTGGCAAAATGCATCATTCCTCTTTGGGAGGGCGTTGGTGGCTGATGTGCTTCAAACCTGCTTGTGCTGTCAAGTTGCATCCCTGTTTATAGGTTTGTGCAGATTTCCAGGTCTTTTGGCTGCTGTTTGCTGTGTTTCCGCCTAATGCGTGAGGTTTCGCATGCTCACGCGTGATGCGTGAGGTTTGGCATGCTCACGCGTAATGCGTGAGGTTTGGTAGCCCGGTCGCATACGCGGGCGCCGTAAGCACGTTAGCTTACGCGACCACGCCCTATCTTCTGTGCTCACTATTCTGGAATCGTCTGGGGAGTGGCAGTGTTCTCTTCTTGCTCCCTCTCCCTTCTGCAGAGTTCCAGCTGTTTTTCGAAGAAGGATTCCATCGGTGGCCTTGAGGATCGTTTCCAAGGGGCGTGTCTTTATCCTGCTTGCTGTGAGTCCCAGGTTATCGGTTGGAAGAGCCATTTAGGGGGCGTCTCGTCCTTCAAGGTAGTAGAGTAGGTCGTACTCTACAGGTAGGACTTAGCAATTCTAGTTTCTCGGCGCTAAGTCTTTTTTTAAGTAAAACCTATCTTGATTTATGTTTGATAAAGCTATTAGTTCATGTTATGAGGAATATTATGAACACTGAAGCGTAAAATCATTGGTATATTTTTGCACTTTGAAAACTGTGTTTACATCTTGTTGCTGGCGAGAGATGTTTAACTTAAAGGTGCAAAGTATGTAAAAGAGCATGCATTCATTTCTTCAACAGTTTGTTTTTGCGCAACTCTTTCTTTGAAATGTCTTTTGGGAGAAAAGGTCAAGAAAAGCTTTGTTATAATTGAAGACTAAGATAGCAGTGTGATTTGTGCTCTGGATTATTTCACAAAACTTTGGTAAAGAGGTTATTTACTAAGGAGTTAGTTTGTTTTTGCTTAAGGTGAATTGGTCGCAATTCACAAGAGAATAACAGAATTGTGATAAGGATGTTTTGGTCGCTATTCACAAGAGAATAACAATATGGTGAAAAGGATGCTATAAAAGATTTAGTATTTATTTTATTGAAGCTTAATGAATCTTCAGAGTCTGTGATTAAGCAACAGGGTTCTGCATTGGAATTCAGTGTTGGCTCTAGGTTTTATGGTCAACTTTGATTTACGGAATGTTTTGCTACTAACCTTTCCTTTCCAGATCTCCTTCCCTGCTGTCCCCTTCCTAATTCCCTTTTCCCCCCCGCTTGATCACTCCAAGATTCTGTGTAGTAATTACATTCGGAATTGGAGGTATCGAGAGGTGGGTCCTTATAACTTCACGACAGATCCTGAGGAAAGCGTCGCCTTGACAGAATAGTGAGCCCACGAATTATTTTTTCCTCCTGGTCTGAACGTGAAGTCATAATGACCACCATCAATGATTTAATGTCCGCAATCATGCGTATACAAGCAGATTTAAAAGAAACTATGGATGTAACTGCTTTGTTAGCAGCTAAGGTAGAAAATATTCAATTACAGAATACTCCTCTTCCGGAAGAGGTTCAAGAAACTGGTGCTAGTAGGGGTAATACAAATATAGCTGTTACTGTGCCCCCTCAAATTCCTTTGGCAGCTCCTGAACGTTTTTCTGGGGACCCCTCCAAGGTGCAAATCTTTTTGACTCAGATCGAGTTACATTTTGCTTGTAGACCAACTGCATTCCCAACCCCACAATCTAAAATTGCGTTTTTAATTTCATACTTGACCGGAGATGCCGCAAACTGGGCAGTTCCTTTGGTCAGACAAGATGACACTTTGCTCTACAACTGGAAACGATTTGTGGAGGAATTTGAAAAAGTTTTTGATCGCAGAACTGTTACTCTGTCAGCTGATCGAGAACTACTTCAATTGAAACAAGGCAATAGGGATCTTGTTTCTTATCTGTCTCATTTCAACAGATTAATCGCTGAAACTTCTTGGCCAGAGGAAAAAAGAGCAGCCCTCTTTTATCAAGGTTTAAAAGATGACCTGAAGGATGTTCTGGCACAAATTGATCCTCAACCTGTAATTTGCTCTGAGTTGATTAATCTAACGCTGCGATTAGACCATAGACTCTCTGAACGGAGGTCAGATAAAAAAAGAACTGATAAGCCAAACTGGAGATCAGAAGCTAAATCCAGGCCTCAATTTGCGAATTCAGAAACTGGTTCAGAGCCAATGGAAATAGGAACTTTAAGACAACCATTGTCAAAAGAGGAGAAGGACAATCGTCGAAAGAATGGACAATGTCTTTATTGTGGTCGAAAAGGTCACTTCGTGAAGGACTGTTTAACTAAGCCAAAGGGAAAATTTCCTAATTCTAGTAAATCAGCTGCTCTGGAAAAAACAGATCCAAAATCGGAAAACTAACTGACCCAAGATGTTTGAAGGGAGATCTCTTGGGTACTATTGCCTTCCCTTCTGTGAACTCATGTGTTTCTAATTACAAAGCTCATTTCAGGTTAGCTGTACAAATCAGGTTAATTCATGAAACATGCCAAATGGAAGTTTTAGTCGATTCTGGAGCTACAGGAAATTTCGTAGATTTGGAAACAGCCCAACGTTTAGGAATCATCTGTGAACAAAAAGAGACTCCAGAAATAGTGCAAGCTGTGGATGGAAAAATTCTAGCTGGAGGTCCAGTAACCATGCAAACATCTAAAGTTGCTCTGTTCTGCGAAGATGCTAAGCAACAGGTACATAAGGAAGAGCTTCAATTTGATGTGATCCAAGCACCTCAGTATGGTTTCATTTTAGGAATGCCTTGGCTTTGCTTACACAATCCAACCATAGATTGGCGAAAGAGAGAACTGGTTTTCCTGTCTGATTTTTGTCATTCGTCTTGCCTCAACACCTCAAAACCAATTTTGAGTCAATTGGCCACAGCTGAGGAAAAAGAAACATTGTTACCAAAAGTTTACAAGGACTTCGCAGAAGTTTTCAGTGAAGTTAAGGCAGCCATCCTTCCTCCTCATCGAAGCTATGACTGTCAAATCGATCTTGTACCTGGATCTAGTGTACCAAATTGTCGCATTTATGCTTTATCTGAAAAAGAGAATCAACACCTAAGACAATATCTCGATCAATATCTAGAGAACGGATTCATCCGCCCCTCCAAGTCTCCGGCAGCATCTCCTTTATTTTTCATTCCGAAAGCTAATGGAGAATTGAGGACTTGCATCGATTATAGGGCGTTGAACAAAATCACAGTCAAAAATAAGTACCCATTGCCTCTCATCCCTGTTCTATTGGACCAAGTTAAAAAGGCAAAAATCTACACTAAGTTGGACCTCAGAGGAGCCTACCATTTGGTTCGTATCAGGCAAGGGGATGAATGGAAGACTGCTTTCAAAACCCGATATGGATTGTTTGAGTACTTGGTGATGCCATTCGGGTTGTGCAATGCACCAGCTGCTTTTCAGTTTTTTTTGAATGATGCCTTGAAAGAGTTTCTAGATCTCTTTGTTATTGTCTATATAGACGATATTTTGATCTATTCAGATTCGGAAATTGAACATGAAGGTCACGTCAAAAAGGTTTTAAGCACCCTGCAATCTCATAATTTGTACTGCAAATTATCTAAATGTGATTTCCATGTTCATGAGGTTGAATTTCTAGGAGTCCTCCTCACTCCAACTGGCATGAAAATGACAGACAGAAAGATCAAGGCTGTTGCTGATTGGCCCACTCCGACTTCTGTTCGAGACATTCAGTGCTTTTTGGGATTTGCAAACTTTTATCGCCGCTTCATTGATCACTTTTCTGCTGTAGTGGCTCCCATCAATCAATCAATCAATCAGTGACACTTATAAAGCGCGCTACATACCCGTGGGGTCTCAAGGCGCTGGGGGGGGGGGAGCCGCTACTGCTCGAACAGCCAGGTCTTCAGCTTCTTCCTGAAGGAGAGGTGGTCTTGGGTCAGGCGCAGGTCGGTCGGGAGGGAGTTCCAGGTCTTGGCGGCCAGGTGGGAGAAGGACCTTCCTCCTGTAGTCGCTCTTCGGATGCGGGGGACGGCGGCGAGGGCGTGGTTGGCTGATCGGAGGTGGCGTTTGGGAGCGTAGAAGTTGACTCGGCTGTTGAGGTAGCTCGGGCCTTGGTCGTGTAGGGCTTTGTGTGCGTGGGTGAGGAGGCGGAAGGTGATTCTTTTGTTGACGGGGAGCCAGTGAAGGTCTCGCAGATGTCCGGAGATGTGGCTGGTTCGTGGGATGTCGAGGATGAGTCTGGCTGAGGCGTTCTGGATCCGCTGGAGTCTCTTCTGGAGCTTGGCGGTGGTCCCGGCGTAGAGGGCGTTGCCGTAGTCCAGTCGGCTGGTGACGAGGGCCTGGGTGACGGTCTTCCTGGTCTCGGTGGGGATCCACCAGAAGATCTTCCGTAGCATGCGTAGGATGTTGAAGCATGCCGAGGAGACGTTGTTGACTTGCCTGGTCATGGAGAGGGAGGAGTCCAGGATGAAGCCCAGGTTGCGTGCATGGTCTGTCGGTTTGGGTGCGGTGCCCAGGGCGGGAGGCCACCAGGAGTCGTCCCAGGCGGAGGGAGAGGAGCCCAGGATGAGGACCTCCGTCTTGTCCGAGTTCAGTTTCAGGCGGCTGGTCGTCATCCACTCGGCTACCTCTTTCATCCCTTCGTGCAGGTTGGCTCTGGCGGCGGCGGGGTCGTTGGTCAGGGAGAGGATCAGCTGGGTGTCGTCGGCGTAGGAGATTATGCTGAGGTTGTGTTTGCGTACGATGGCCGCGAGGGGGCTCATGTAGACGTTGAAGAGGGTGGGGCTCAGAGATGATCCTTGGGGGACGCCGCAGATGACTTCGGTGGCCTCTGACTTGTACGGTGGTAGGCGGACTCTCTGTGTTCTCCCGTCGAGGAAGGAGGTGATCCACTCCAGCGCCTTGTCCTGGATTCCGACGTTGCTGAGGCGCCGTACTAGGGTGCGGTGGCAGACCGTGTCGAATGCTGCGGAGAGGTCTAGGAGGATGAGGGCCGCTGTTTCTCCATTGTCCATCAGGGCTCGGATGTCGTCGGTGGCGGCGATGAGGGCGGTCTCGGTGCTGTGGTTGGCTCGGAAGCCGGACTGTGAGGGGTTGAGGGATCCGTTCGTCTCGAGGAAAGCGGCCATCTGCTTGTTGATCACACGATTGTTAAGAAAGAAGGTGAACTTTGAATGGTCCACAGAAGCTGAACTTGCATTCCAGAAGTTAAAAAAAGCCTTTACTGAAGCTCCAGTTCTCATGCATCCCAATGTAGGGGAGCCCTTTATCATTGAAGCTGACGCCTCTGATGTAGCTATAGCAGCCATCCTCTCTCAAAGGCACCACACTACAGGACAAATGCATCCAGTTGCCTACATGTCTCGAAAACTAAATCCCGCAGAGCAAAACTATGTAATAGCTGAAAAAGAACTATTAGCTATTCTAGAAGCCTTTAAAGAATGGAGGCATTACATAATGGGAGCGAAATTTACTGTAACCGTGTACACTGATCATAGAAATTTACAGTTTATGAGCTCAGCCAGAATGTTGACCCCGAGACAACTCAGGTGGATGATGTTTTTTGCCGAATATGACTTTATAATCACCTTCCGTCCAGGCCAAGACAACAAGAAAGCTGATGCCCTGTCCAGAAAAGACTCTTCTTTGCATCGCTTTGAAGGAACTCCTCAACCAATAATCGATCCAGGCAAAGTAATTAATGTACTTTCGGCAGACCAATTTTTGGAGAATATTCATGTAAGTTTTCCTTCTTCTCTGTGGAAATCATGGCTGAACTCCAATGCTAACCAAACCATCAAAGAAGGGATACCTTTCCATGGAAAACAAGTTTATCTGCCCTCTTTGCAATTACAAGAAACTGTGTTTAACTGGTTACATTCACATCCTATGGCCGGGCACCCAGGCCCTCGGAAGACTGTGGAGAAAATACAAAAGATGTTTTGGTGGCCAACGCTGCAAAAGGATGTGCTGAAAATGGCTAATGATTGTGAGGTCTGTGCAAGATTTAAATCCGATCACACTAAGCCTAAAGGTTTTCTACAGGTTCTACCAACACCAACTGAACCATGGAAACATATTTCTTTGGACTTCATTACTGATCTACCACCAATTCAACATCATACTGTGATTCTAGTGGTTGTGGACAGTTTGACCAAATATGCTCATTTCATCCCTTGTAAACAGCTACCCACTGCGGCACAGTTAGCACAAATATTTCTGCGACATGTGGTGCGCTTACATGGACTGCCTTCAGTATTGCTTTCGGATCGAGGGTCTCAATTCTCTTCCAAGTTCTGGCAGCAATGGTGCAAAGATCTACACATCACCTCCAATATGTCCACTAGTTATCACCCCCAAACTGATGGGCAGACTGAAAGACTGAACCAAACTTTGAAGCAATACTTGAGGTGTTATGTTACGGACTCTAAGAAATCTTGGTTGGATTTACTTTGGATTGCTGAATTTGCGTATAACACTTCACCACATTCCTCAACCGGTTCCTCTCCGTTTCAGGCACTTTATGGCTATGAACCTAACACCATACCATTGACTATGGCTAAAGATGATGGTGGTGTACCAGCAGTTAGAGACTCTGTACAACACATGCAAACTATTCACCGTCAAATTCAGGATCGCTTGTTGCACAGCAAGAAGAAATACAAAGAGCAGTATGACAAAAAACATCGTTCAGGTCCTGTGTATGCCCCTGGAGATAAAGTTTGGTTGTCTACCAAGAACTTGAACTTCAAACACAAAAGTATGTTTCAACCTAAGTACATTGGTCCTTACCCGGTTCTTCGACAGGTGAACCCTGTGACATTCAAATTGTTGTTGCCTAGGTCTCTGAGAATTCATCCAGTGTTTCATACTTCCCTGCTTAAACCTGCTAATCAGAATCTGGCTCCCCGTCCAGCTCCGATCTTAGTTCATGGTAACTGGGAGTATGAGGTGCGAGACATTTTGGATTCTAGACGTCGGGGTTCCAGGTTGTGGTATCTTGTCTCCTGGAAGGGATACGG